>NW_024523933.1:0-609668 GCF_017590135.1 Pyrgilauda ruficollis | reverse complement strand
CCCCCCCGCAAAGTAGGCATAGTTTTTAATCCTGCAAACATTTGCAGTCATTGGACAGATTGCCCAACTGCTCTCCTATTCAAACGAGGGGGATCTTTTACTCAAGAGTGTGCAAATTGCAGTATTTGAAAATACATGGAGGCATCAAGAGAGGAAAGGCTAGTTTGTGTGACTTAATGTTTTTTATCCACCATATCCTGTAAAATAATAATAATTATTATTTGTATTAGTAAAGATGTGAAATTACTGCTTTTTTAAAGAACATAAAGTAAAAGCTGCATGATACTTCGTTATTTTTTCCAACAAAAAATTGCATAGTAACTAGAATTAGTATTGGAATTCTAGCAGGTGCATTAGTCTCCCAGTTATGGAAAATATTTCTCATTCTTATGGTTTCCTTCAATTTTCACTGGATCCTGTGTAAGAAATACTGTGGTATCGTGCCATGCAGAATAAGACAGAAACTAGTTTCATCCCAAGATCAAAGTATCTATATGGGCAAGCACTTGGGCATGTCCGTCATGAAGCGTTGTTAGAGTAGTTAAAACAAAGGCAAATACTGAGTTTAAGAGTTTAAGAAGCAAGTAGTATGGACAGACTTAATCCTCCACTCTCTTTGTACGGCTGTGTAAATGGCCATGGGGCATGTGAGTGTGGCTGCAGGTGTAACATGGTGGATAGTCCATCTTTTTGGAAGGATTGAAGTCCAGCCCCTGGGGTACTGGATATTTTGGTGTCCATAGATAATGAACAGTGATATGAATTCAAGACTCCACATGCTTTGCAGGATGTCCAGACAAGCAAGCAGTAGGTTCATGTTCATTTTTATATTGCTTTGTTCTGGTTAGGAAAAACCAATAAGGGAGTAGGTTTTATCTAAAAGTTTTTCAGCCTGGAGAAGAAATGGCTCCATGGACACTGTTGTGGCCTTTCAGTGCTTATACAGAGATTAAAAGAAAGACAGAGAGAGACTTTTTACCAGGGGCTAAGACTTTTACCTACAGGACAGGAACAGTGATTTCAAAAAGGTCTGAATTGGCCATGAGGAAGAAATGTCTTGTTACGAGGATGGTGAGACACTGGGACAGGTTGTTCAGAGAAGTTGTGGGTGCCTCATTCCTGGAAATATTCTAGACCAGGGTGGATGGGACTTTGAGCAACCTGGTCTAGTAAAAGTTGTTCCTGCCCTTGGCAGGGGGTTGGAATTACATAATCTTTAAGGATCCCTCACAACCCAAACCATTCTATGGTTCTGTGAGCTTATGTTTAATCATTTAAAAGAGGAACATAAATATCTCTCTGCTAGAGAGTGATCGGGATTCCCAGAAATATTTATTCAGTGTCCAGGAAAGCTGCAGTTATATTACTGCCCGAAGTGTGGTACTGCTGTTCACAATTAAGATCTAAATCTTTTATGCCATTTTACATCTTTTCTCAATTTACAAAATTTTCACTTTAGGCACATAATGTTAAGTACAGACTACGTAGCATCAGGTGGCAATTCCACTTCAGTGAGCAGTGACTGTGTTAAGTTTCATGTCAGTTTTGAGTACAGTATCATTGTAAAACCTAAGTTCCTTCTGAAGAGTTACTAAAACTTATTTTTTGTATCTATAAATAATAATAAGTAATAAAAAGCCACAGAGAGATTCTAGAACCCAAGCTTGTCTTTTAGTGAGTCTTCTAACTTCCCACTTTAGAGCTTTTTCTCAGAAAACTGCTGAATTAAAGGGCTTACAGGGAAAAAAAAAAGTGTCTTGTAATTGCTAAACTAGTTACCTACACAAACCTAATTAAAAATCTTTAAGACATCTTAACTGGGACCTAAATTGCACTTCACCAGTATTTAAGTGGTGTATGGTGTTGTTTGAAGACCTCTACCTGAAAGTTAATGTCATTATATGGAGCAGATTGTCATCATGCTTGCAGCCTGATAGAACTCCTTGGAAACCTGAAGGGATCGTGTTCTGTTGTGTATAACTAAGCTAAATATTGCTAATTAAATTCCTAATCAATAATTCTTCATCACTGAATCCTGAGTCTAAGGCAGTTTTTTTAAAGCTTCCTTCAATCAAATGTATGTTAAAAAAAGCAATTTCTAATTAGATGCAGAATAAGATTAAAACAGTATTTTGCACAAAAGAGAACATAGGTTTTTCTTTGATGTTCATTTAAGGAGTAATAATCTCTTGATAACTGCTTGACCATACTGAAGGAATTTTATGTCTGTACCTTTGTTTTCCAAGAATTATGATGTCATTTAGGATCAAAGAAAAATAGAAATCTGATTCTTTTTTGAAGTTGCAGTTGTGCAATATCAATTCTGGCTTCTAATGATATTCAAGTACACAGTGAGATCTACTACTCTAATAACCCACATATAATATCCTTCCTAAGAACTACGTGACAAAAGGCATTTGTAATTATATTTACTTCTGAAAGATTATGGTTTATAGTTAAACCAAGAGAGGCATCCTGTCATTTTCAGAACCCGTTAAATGTGACAGAATCTATTTTTCTGCCAACTTGTGAAGACCAGGCAGAGAGCAAATTTGCTGTGGTCAGCTAAGTGTAACCACTGAGCAGGAAAGTGAATTTAATAATGCATTATTGTTCTTCACTGAAGGTGAACTGTTACAGTGCCTTTGTTATAGCAGACTTTGCCTCTGCTTAGGTTTCCAGATGCTGTGCAGATTACCTGATTAAAATCTCTAATGCATGATAAAATGTTCCATGTATGCTTTTATATTAACATAAATGCATCAGTTTTTGAGGACTGTGACACTAAAGCTAATTGGAAATATTTACTACTCCATTATATGATGCATATTACAAATAAGGATTTATTATGTGTAGAACAAATGATAAGCCAGTGGAATTCACAAGGCTTATAACTGCACTCTGGTTTTGGAGGGGTTAAAATAATGAGAACAAATCTCAAGAGGTTTATGGCAGTACCTCAGACTTCTGAGCTGGTCTTGGATGTGGGTCTTGTGTTTTCATTTTTACTTCACACAGTAATTCAACCAAAATTCCTCCTGGCCAAATTATGTTCTTGGCTGCATCCTGTCATCATTTCAGCCCTTTCAGCTCTTTATGTTTTACAGCTTCCTCTTGCTTTTCTTTAAATTCTGCCTCTTTTTTTTTGGTTATCCTATCAACTTCCAATTAAAATGTAATGCATGATAATTTTTTTTTATCACTAGTAAGCTAAATTCTCATCTTTTTGTTTAAAATTCTGTGATTTTTTAACATTTCAATGTTACAAAAATCTTTTTGAGGAAAGAAACTTACATTCTATGTACAGACCTGGGGTTCAGCTCTCCAATCTGTCACTGTCACCCCTCTGTCAGTGTTTTTGTGACCTGTTCAAGTCACGTCTTCATCTGTCGCATCCAATTCCGTACTAGTGAGAAATTTACTTAATCATTTTCTTAAAATTGGTGAGTTTCACATGGAGGGCATTAAGAGTAAACCATAGTTTTATATGCATGCAAATGAACCGTCAGCATAGCAGGAGCCACGTTCAGCCGAGGCTGTGCAGTGCAATTCCGGTGTTTGGGAACCAGGCTTTGGCAGAATGGGGCAAGAGATAATGCCAGAGCCCACACCTGTTGTACATTTAACTCAAGTGAAGCTGCCATGATGCATGCCAGCAAAAGAATTCTCTCCTTTTCTTTTTTTCCTTAAGAGCCATTGGACACAGTTCTGTATTGCTTCCCATTTTACTTCTTTAAAGGACCTACATGTATTTATTAGTGTATCTACATTCATAGTTATGTGTTGTGTTCAGGAGGATCAATGTTGGGGATTCCTTCCTTAACTCTGGGAATAAGATTGCTATTACTTGCTTTCTGAGGTGTATCTACATCTTGAATAATGAATTTGAGAATCAGAAGTGATAAGCAATGTCCTTCATGACGAGAGATCTTGTCTTCCACAGGAGGAGAGGGAGAGCTGGATCAGAGATTTCAACTAATTGTTTAAACTACAGTTGTAAACAGCCAACTTTATTGGAAATAAGAAGCAGGAGGGTGGTGGTTTTTTTGCCTTTGTCATATGCGTGAGTAAAACAATGGGCCAAACAGAGCAAAGGCTCAGGAGACTGAAGGGAGAGTTAATATAAGGGTTAATATAAGGAGCAATTGGATTAGAATTGGACTTTGGCAGGGAACAGTGGATGAGAAGCTGATAGATTTTGACTTGTTATTAAATCAAAAGAAGGAAATAGATAATTTCATAGTAGAATCAGCTTTTCTTTCTGTATAGTCTTATCCATTTTTCTTTTCAGCAGAATATTTGTAAAGTGGATTTTATTCCTCATAAAAGACTGGGCAACTTTAAAGGACTTAGAGGAGAAAAGAATTGTCTGATAATTGTTAAACTGGGAGGTCTAATTACCTCCACAGTTAATTAAAACTCTTTAACTGCCCTCTTGGTGTGACAATGATACTTTCTCCTTTCTAAATGAAAGTGTAAAGGTTAAACAAAGCGGCAATCTAGCAAACAGCCTACTAGAATTTGTAATCTGACCCTGAGATCTACTGTTTACTTTGCAGAAATTACAGTCCTGGAGTGTAAAACAGGTGCAGAACACTTGATACTGTTGCCCACTGTTATACAAATGACTCGCTTTTTACTAGGCACCTAGAATTTCCTGCATTTCCTGAAAAACTCCAGACACCCTAGATTAACAAAGTGGAAAAACTCAGTCTGTTTCTTGACCGTGACCTTGGCAGTGAGACAAAAGGAGATTGGCAATGTAGTGTATTTGTTGTACATAGAAAAAAGGCTCACCACTGGAACCCTGCAGATAGAGCTAAAATGCCTCAAACAATGGTTAATGTTATCACTAGTAGTAGCAGTATTTCAGCTCTTCATAACCTAGGAAAAGTAGATATTTATTTTGCCAAAGCTACATTATATTTCAACTCTTCCTTCTCCCTTCCTTCCCTCCTTCCTTCCTTCCTTCCTTCCTTCCTTCCTTCCTTCCTTCCTTCCTTCCCAGAAAATGAGTGCTGTATTGTATGTCATTTTGCAAATAACATTAACTATCCTTTTCCCACATTTCTTTCAACTGAGCACATTTCTAACCAGTGCGACAGTCAGAAAACTGCTGCTAAACTAATGCATATTGGACATCTCTGAGCACAGAAAGTTCTGGATGCACTGCAGGAGCTCACAGGAGCTTGTGATAGAAGTGTGTATATTATTGGTCATCTTAGTACGAGATGCCTATGGAAGTGAGCATATATGAAATCTGTCCAGTCACATCTTGGGTCAGGTTAAGGACACATGTATGAAATTAGAAATTCTGCTGGGCAGTGTAATTACTCACTTTTTTTTCTTAACAAGCAAGAGTCAAACTTCCTGCAACCAATGACTTATATCATGAGCAAAGATTTAGTACTGTTGAAATGGAGGAATTAAAAAAAAAGACCCACGTGTATAGCAAAGGCTTGTTTCAAGAGGTTATCTTAGATGCAGTTCTGGTTAAAGCCAGCCTCCCACATACCTCTTCTATGCTAAGAATTTTTAGGAAAATATTTGGTCCTGCACTGTAAGTTTAGCCCTATCTGAATACTGAACTTAGGTTTATGCAATGTTTTCTCCCCTGTGTCTATAGTGTCTGCATTCTAGTTTTTCAGACATGAGAATCTGCATCTGGCACCTTTTTATCTGTCATTAATAAAAAAGGGGATTTAAATCTTTGTTCAACAAAGATGTACTGCAATACAGGCATTTTCTGAGTGAAAACTTACGTTTTCATCTGTGTGCAATTTTTTCAGTTCAAACAAAATAGCTACATATGTTCAGTTTGCAGCAGTCTGATTTGTGGGAGGAAAGCATGTCCATTTTCTATTGTATGAACTCATAAAAATACAACTTCAATGACTTTTTAGCTGCATTTTCAAGGCACGTTGCTCCTTTGTTACATAGCAAAGCCTCCATGTAACAGGCCATAAATTCTGCTAAATAAAAGAGATCTAGGGAGTGAGTTTAAGCACTGAATCCTTGATTGTCCAGACTGCTTAATTGTCAGCTTTTAGCCTGGCTGTTTTGACTGCTACAATTAGCTCCCTCCACAACACATCTGCTCTAGAAAGTACTAGCCCTAAATAACGTGGGCACATGAAAATCTTCACAGCATGGTCAGAGATCAAATTGCAGCCCTTTTGTTTAGCGTTGTGACATCCAAACACAAGAGAATAATATTTGTTTCAGGAAAGGATATCAAGCCTTGACTTTATTAACGGAACATTTTATTTACAGCAAAATAGTATCTATGATCCTTTTACCTTTACCTTGCAGTCCCGACTTTGCTTGCTTTCATTTAGTATCAAAAATATTTAGGATCCATATTGTAAATCTGTGGACTCCTTTATACAACTCCTGATTTCAAGCAATTTGATTTCTTTCAAATTGAAGTTTTCTAACCATGTACTGTTGCACATTTTCCAGACTTTCAGCGGATTTATTTCAAAACATTTGGCTGGAGCTTGTTCATTCATTTCACCTTAAGAGTCCTACCTCATTATACTTGCACATTAGCACTGCAGATATTCTCTTCTACCCAGTTATTACCCATTAGAAAACAGTTGCTGAAGCTAGTCAATAGCTATTCCACCCAAACTTACACTAAAAATAGAATAATAGAATTATAGAATTACAGAATGGCTTGGGTTAGAAGGGACCTTAAAGATACCTCGTTGCAGTTCCCCTGCCATGGCCCTGGATACCTTTCATAGACCACATTGCTCAGGACCCTGTCCAGTCTGGCCTTGAAACTAAGAAGTGGAATTTGTCTTTTCATACTTTATCTTTGGTGAGTCCTTAGCCTGTTTTTATCCCCAGGCTGCACGTCATGCATTTCTGCAAATTGTCAGTTGGATTTTCAGTTTCAGCTGTTGGCTGGGAGGGGGTGTATGAAAAATAAAGGAACATTGGCAGAGAAACTGAATAAATGAGTTCCTTGGTTACCTGTTTTTAAACAGAAATCAGTTCTGAACTTTTGTTCTGATTTTTTTTTTTCATTAGAAATATGGCACAGAATGCTTTCCTGTTGTTCTCTTAGACACAATGTTTTAACTATTGCAACTTTTGAGGTGAAAGATTCAAGGTAACATATTAATAACTTACTGTAAAAAACAATGAACAGAGATAATTCTTTTGCTTGAAGTCAATATTAGTTTTAAACAATAATTGGGTTAGAGCTTATTTGTAAAGATCAATAAATTACGTTCTACTTTATCTAAGGGACATAAAAATAAGAAATATTGTCTAACTGACATATAAAATCCGTACATCTCAAACTTATTGGAAAGCTATAATCTATAGTGTCCTAGTTGCATAACTGAGACTGCCTCATTGTTTTCTTTCCACTTTCACTACTCCTATTTTCTCTTTCCCACAGAATTATGGTACAAGTCTACTTTAGACTGTCATCCCATAGTTTGTATGATAAACCCTAAGTAGCACTGTCCTTGCTTCTGGGAGCTGAATTATGTGTCAGTGCTTCTGAGCACCGATTGAAATGATGTAACATTGTAAATAAGTAGATACAGCTTGATCCCATATATTTAATGAGTATAAACAGGTGTGACTAAGAATGAAATTCATAGGTGAAATGCACAAGTATGATAAGCAGTATGTAATTGCAGATACCTAAAGAAGTAAAGGTACTTTTTGGGTTTGTCCTATGCATTTCCAGAGTAATTACAACATCACAAAATTCTGGTACAGCTTTTGGGGGGTTTGGAGGTTTTTTATTCTTCTTTTCTCTTTTGGATTATTTAGCATTAACTTTTTTATGATTAAAATCTTAACAAACGAAGATGAGGGTGCTTTCATTTGTAACCAGTTTTATTAAATTTACTTGATTCAATTTAAAAGATAAAGCTGGGTGGCTAATAAAATTTTCAGTTTAATTTGTGCCCTAAGTAGTAACAGGTAGGAAAGAATTATGTAAAATTTTAATTGGAATTTACAGAGAGAATGAGGATTTAGTCAAATTAACATTGGGTTAACCTAAAATGATTTTGATTATTTTTAAATATTAAAAGCATTCATTTTCAAAGTACTGCTTTAAAAATGATAACTATCTTAATTAATTTAAATGAAAAATTGATTGTAAAGAAACTACCAAACCGTGCAAGAATTGCCTTCAAAACAGCAAAACAAAATCAAATCGTTGTTTATGTTTCTTCCAATTTATTTAGTCAACTGAACACATTATCTGAATTAACAAAGAATTTTACCTGTTTCTTTTGTTATCCTTCAGTGCAGAAACAAAAAAAAAATTAAGAGTTCACAGTTACACACTTTTTCAATTGCAGGGTTTTTTTCTATTCATTGATATTTCAGCATGGCCGTCTTTCCTAAGTTGTACACTTTTTTCCCCCACAGCTACAATCCCAGGTTAGTGGTAATGTCAAATGTTGACTCTGCAGGAGCGTTAAGTGTTAGTATGAGTTCCTTCATTGTGCTTTGAATAAGGAATTAGAATTTACTTCTTGAGTGGGAGGAGAAAAGTGGAAAAGGAATTGGAATATTTATCATGTTGGAATCAGAAAGCAATGATGGGGGGTTTTTTTGCTATTTTTCTCAATGTGCTGAGTGCCTATTACATTTACTGAATACTTAAATGAAGAGAAAAATGAGCAAAAGCTTTTAAAGCAGATGATGCCAGTCATGTTTTTCTTTTGATTTGGCTTACATTTTATGTGGTTTGTTCTTTCAGTTATTGTATGTTTAGCCAACCATCAGCCCCATCCTGAAAGTCAACAATAATAAAAATGTAAATCATCATCAAAAGCATGCCTTGCAGTGAGAGAACATTTCTAAGATTGTTTATCAGTTGTTCATTTTCTCCTGTCAGATGTTAAAATCTTTTACTTCCCATCATATTGCACAGAAATGCAGTTTTACTGATAGTGTCTACTTGTAGCTAAGCTGTGAAAAAGTCAAAATTTCATTTTGTAAGAGCAGTTATCACACAGGCTACTGCAGACCTAGGTTATTGGTCCTTATTTAGCAAGCTCACAGATAAGATGTCTAATTTCCTGGCCAACCTTTTTGTATGTGTGAGTGTGTATGTGTGTGTAAGAGTGTGTGTATATGTGTGTGAGCCCATTAAAATATATAAGATTAATAAAAAATACTCAATAACAAATACCAAATAAAAATACCCTTTTCACTTGCAATATACAGGCAGAGAAATAATGTAAATACTGGCCATGAAGTCACTTTTAAAAAGTAACATTTGAATTATTAATTAACTGTTGATATTATATTAGAGCATTTTTAAATTAGAAATAATGAGACATAGGGACTACCTGACTTAACATTAGGCACAATTCAATACATCCTCCATCAGGTTCTTCAGCTGCTGATTTAAGTTTGAAAAATTCCCATATCAAAATTAGAACTGTTAGAAAATGGAGGGAAAAAGATATGTTAACCATTTTAATACAGAATTTGGTGGTAGAAAATGTTCAATAAAATAGAGGTTTGTCTACTTTTTTTTCCACAGATGGCTTCTCTGTTATATTGAAATAATACTTCTATTTTCAGCTAAAAGAAACCTGTACCAATTTTTTTTCGTAATCTTAAAAATGCTAAAATACCAAAGTAGTGAATAGTAGAAAATAATATATTTTGTAGTAAGCTTGGTCAGGCATAGTGAAGGAATGGTTAAAAGATCTGTTTAATGTATCTGAGAGAAAAGTCTGAAGTCACGAATAATTATTTTAAGAATTCTTTCTGTAAATGTTTTTTATATAACACATGAACAGCTTCTTAGTTGCCTTTATGCGGGGTATATTTTTTTCTTTTCCACTTAGTTTCTAGCTCATACTTGTGAAAGAAATGCAGCCACTCTCATGAAGTTGTTAGAAATGTAGGAGAATGACTTATTAGTGGAACTGTAGAACAGGGATTGCTAGGTTTGATTGCAGCTTTTTTTTTTTTTCTGAAAGCAGAATTATGAAAACAGAATTTCAAAGAAAAATTGCAGGTCTATTTAATAGCATCTACTTCCATCATGTACTTTTCTGCTCACTATGGTGTTCATAGAAGAGAAAGTATTTTCTCTCATGCACCTCGGATATACGCTATAATTTCAGCTGCACTTGAAGCTAACACAAGTGGAAGAATAATTTTGTGAATGGTTTTCTCTGCACTTCCTAAAATTTTCTTTAAATCTGTACTCCCTTCTTAGCACAGCAAAATGAAACCTTGATTAATGTTCGTACTAAACTCATTTAATAATACAAATAAGGATCCAATAATATAATAATTTCTACAGACATAAAATGTCAGTTAAAAAATATAGATAGCTACTATATTGCCAGGACAGATGAAAACAGATATATTCATACCTGATTTCCAAGACCTTTTTCCCCAAACCTACATTCTAGCATTTTGTTTTTATGCTTCAATGAGTTGCTCTCCATAATTGGACAACTATCTCTAGAGCACTTCTTTATGTGTTTATTAAAGATTGTCTAACTCATTTCCTGTTGACACAAGATTGTTTGAATGGCAAAGGAACTTTTATAAATAACTGACATCCAAGAACATGAAGGGAACTGTTTAAGTGGGTCATTTGCTTGTGTACTTCCATAAGGAATTTTTAAACTGTAATCTTTACTTGAATTGAAGTACTGTTGTGCAGTGCTTAAATTCCTTTAACAATAACATTAATTTTAGTGCATTTTAAATGTCTGAACTCTGTGAGCATTATCTGTACCCACGTACATGTGTCTAAAATGGCTTAATTCCAATGATACTGCAAAAGTTAAAGTTCAGTTGGTGATTTTGTATATTTTTTAAGTAATATCAATTTTTTTAAGGTCTGAACTGCTATTTCTGTCATTGAGTTTCTCTGTTCTCATTTTCTTTTTGGGAAGGAGAATAAAGAGAAAACCCAAACCCACAATTCAACAGTATTGTTTATTTCCCTGAATAAAATGCTCAAAGCCCACTACACAACACTAAATATAAAATGAGAACTAGAAATCATATGAATTCCATATATACTCTTTCAAACTTGAACATCTTAGTTATTAACTAATCCCAATTTCAGCTTTGGTGAGCTCATTTTAAAAGAAGTAGCCTTTATCTCATGATGTAAATTCAATAGCTGTTGTCAGGTCTATTAAATAGAGTATTATTTTATTTACCCCACAGCTGATAACGGAGTCACACAATTCACTCCAGACTGGTTTTCCCATAAGTTATAGCTATGATGTCTCCAAAGGGATAAAAGGAGTCATATCCTCTACTTCTCAACTTATTTTCATCATTACATATATTCTTATGCTGTAATAAATCACATGAAATACTTCTTGTAGCTACAGGGCTCAAGGAGTATCTTCCGGGCTTGATATTTATTTCAGTTCCAGAAATATATCTGAGTCTTGCTGAATGAGGCTCTGTGTTGTACACTAATATAACAGTGTCTAGACATGTTCAGAGTTTGAGAAATGTAGTTAAGTAACCCAAATCTAATCATACTACCTGTATGGTCCCAAACATGTGTAGGTTTTATCTGAAATGCAGCATCCAGAATATTGTTGCTCAGTAAGCTGTGAAAGTGAACATCCTGGAAGCCTGACCTCGCCGTATGACATGGGAGAGGAAAAATACTCATCTTCTTAAACAATTAGAGAGCCCTGTGCAGCACAACCCCTGACTGCTACAACCAGTTTGTAGCCCATACCTAACCAGATGGTGGGCTATCCTGCATGAGAAATACTCTCTAGTGAATAGTGGGACTGATTCTGTTCTCTTTGATTGCACATTTCCTCAATCCAGAACAGAGTAGCCTTGGTTTTCCTTCAATTTCAATGCTATTTTTTTGTATTCTGCTATGGAAAAAGAGATTAAAAAGAAGGAGTTCTGAAGTAAATAGTTGTTGAAAAGTAGGATTAAATTTAGAAGAAGATGCTCAGCACCCACACAACATCTCTGTCTCACTAAAGACTTAAGATGACAGGTTTGGAGATTTTGGAAAAGCACATCTTGGAAAGCAGCCATATTTTTGCTAAATATCTGTGGATGTGATTACTTGATTTCTAGATTGGCTGCATGCTTCCATCATTCTCTTCCTTACCTTTATGTAAGGATATGGTGTGATATGGTGCTCCTTGAGACTCTCCGTCTTTCAAACTAGCGTTGAAGCAGCATCTGTATCACTTTAGTTCTGTCTAAACATGCAGGGTTACGTAGAAAGTGGGTAGAGCACAAAACAGACTTCCACAAGCTGGTGTATGCCTTCAAACCCAATCTTTTAAGGTATTGTCCCACTTGATTTTTCCCATGAAATTAGCTTGTAGGTTTTGAAAAATGTTTTATGACTTGTGACTTCAATAATAGACCTCTGCATACAGGGGAACCTTGTGTGATGTGAGGGAGCTTTGCAGACCTGTTCTGTTTCTTCAGTGCAGGATGACATGGTTTATTGTCAAATGGATTAGACCGTAGACAGAGGATAGTGGAATGGCTCAGGAAAAAGAATAGTGAAAGGACAGGAGGACATGGACAGAAACTGAAATAGAGGAAATTACATCGGAATGTACGAGAAGACTTTTTAGCCTTGAGGGTGTTGAGGAGAGGCAGTGGAGTCTCTCCAAGGAGCTACTTAAAAGACAGCTGGACAGTCATGAGTTGGGCTGGGCTAGGTGGTCTTCAGAGGCTTCTTCCAGCCTCAACTGCCCTATCCTGTAAAATGGTAAGGAAATGTTATCAGTAATTAATGGAAGTAAACATGTCAAAGATTTTCTTCTGCTGTTTTTCAGCTATAACACGACCTGAAGAGAAGTAGTGAATAAATTACATGCTTGCTCCACTTTATTGTGTTCTTGTGGAAGAAAAAAAGTACAACCACTTATCTGAGAATATATTTACTCTAGTATTTTCATATTCCCAAACAGTCTGGTCTTATTTCTCATATTTGAGTATTCATATGCCATGATTTGCTCTCTGTTTAAGTATAGGAATCATAGAATTCCTTTTACATAGCATTGATAATGCAGACCATTTCTATTTTCAAAAACTTTTTGTAGAAGACTTTTTTTATTACCATTGCTTGTTACTTTAAAAATAAAATCCCCTAAAGAAAAGCCCACCTAGAAAATTAGTTGGTTATATAGCTATCCTGGCAACCTTGCATACCTAGTTAGCAGTAAATGTCTTCGTTTTAGAGCTCTTTGTCTTTCAGGTTTGGTTAATACAATATCTACTTTTTTACACAGAACTGATTTTACTAAAGCTGCAGAGAGTTTAAAAAGTTTGAAAATCTCAGAAAGCTCTCAAATAGAAAGGTGTCTTTAGTAGTGCTTTATAAACTTGAACACTGTTGAGTGTAAGTCAATATCTTTTCAAAGTAATATGGGTTTTAAACATTCAAGTCTATTAAAACTTTATCAATAAAACTAATTTGAGGCTGAAAAATTATAATTACCATTAATTTGAATAAGTACATTCAGTTTAGCTGTTCACATATAAGTCAGAAATCATAACTGCATTGCAATCAGTGTACATATCAAAATCAGTGTACATATCAAAATCTCTTGCAATATTTATTTTGTTAAAAATTGGCAAACACCTTTCAGAGTTTGTAATGAAACATTTTTGACATGACTTCTGACTGAGTTGTATAATTTTAGACTAGTAAGCATAAATGTGGGGAAGTGTTTGGGGTTTTTTTCTGACAAGTCAGGCCTTGGGTGGCTCTCATGAATCATCTTTCAGATGATGACTTATTTACCAACTGAACAGGAGTTATGTGTCATGTAAATAATACAGAAATAACAAGTCTGGAAGATCCGAACTCCCATTTTACCTGCATTAAAACCAATAATTTTTCTGTCTGCTTGTAATTATTTTGGTATTTTCAGATCTGAGGTGTTTTTCCAGCCCTCTGCATCTGAACAGACTGTATCAGAAGTGATCTTTGAAAAGCACAACAGCACATTTTTTTGCTCCAGTACTTAATCCACTTTCAGCCTTTAATTGAAAAAGGTTGGATTATTGTTTTTCATTTAAAGCTTTCATCAGCTTTTAAAATTGATAGTGCCTATATTCACAAGGGATTAAGGAAGAAAATAAGTATACATTTTCACAGCCTTTAAATCACATAATTTGCCACTGAAATTAATGTGTATCATCTTGAATTATTATTTGATCTTATATGTAAGTGCTCTGCTATTTAAAAGGAGTCTTAATAACAAATTTACCAAAGACAGTTCAAAGCCCTTTTATCTTTTTTTTTTTCATTAGTATCTCCCATTTTCATTTCATTGCTTTTGTTCCTTACCACCTTCTTCATCCAGAAAAATAAGTAACAGCCACTGTCGCTTTTGAAATGGAAAAATGGTTTCAAATCACTGGCAAAGCTTAATGACTTCTGACTGCTGAGATATGTTAATTTAAGCCAGACCAAATGTTCCTCAGCTGCAAATATTTGGTGTTGTTCACTGGGAACTGGCAAGATTTATGAGGGCCCAGTGGCAAAGGCTCTCTGCTCACATGCCTCACATTACAATTGTTTCACATGTTAGATGATAAAAGGCTGTTTAAAAAAAAAAAAAAAAAAAAAAAAAAAAGGAAGAAGGAAAAGAATCAACTTTTCACAGAAAATGTGTATAGGTCCAAAGAGGATGAGGGCTTAGAAAGACAGCTTTGCTTTTTTCTGTCAGTGAATCTTCTCAAAGAACCATTTAACTGCTGAATTAATGTGGTATTCTCATGCCAATCTGCATTCTTTTCACTCTCTCAAAACATCAAAATCCATGTGACTGGATGGTTCAAAGCACTGGTAATGGAGCATAGAGGACTTGTTTTTGGTGGGTTTTTTTCACTTCTAGGTGGCCAGTCCAAACCTACTGCAAACTGATAGTGGCCGAAAGTCATTAACCTTTGGCTCTTTGGTTGTTGTTGAGAATTAAGTTAGTAAGTTCAGTTTAGTAATGAGTAGATGGGGATCTACATCAGAAAAAACCCAGTAAGTTATTCTGATAGACACTCATGGTAAGGAAACCTTACATGGATAGGACTGACACCAAGGTATCCGCTGGAAAAAGGCAGCTGCATGACTAGCACATCAGTGGGAAAAATCTGTGGAAACATTACCTGCCATTCCATATATTAGTTTGCAAAACTGTAAACTGGGAAGTATTCAGTCTGTAGTAATTCTACAATAACAGAAAAAAAAAAAAAACCAACCAAAAACCCTGCAGCAGGAATGGGGCACTATAAAATTATGTTCATAGATTTAATTTTTTTCATTTTTGCTTAGAGGGAAACTTTCACTTATTTCATTAAATGAAAGAAAAATTAATTTCTGTCTGTCTTACATTTACTCTTTAAATTGCAAGTGACTGTGAAATTTGGGGGGTTTACACTATTCCTAATTGCTCCAATAGGATTAGGTTTTAAAATTTCTTTATTTTCTGAAAGCAGAATCCAAAAACTAGTAGTAACAAATCCTGGTGTGTAGAGAAGAGAATAAATGCTCTCTCTGCTGGGTTGGATTAGACATGTCACCTAAAGCCCTTCTACTACCAACACTTAAAATCTTTGGGGCAAATACAGGGCTTTTTTCTGACTCTGTCTGAGGTTATTACTGTAGAAAGCCTAATTGCTGCTTTCATGCAGACAGGTAACCTCGCTGTTAGAGCTACCAGCTCAGCGCTGCTGCTAACACTTTAGTGCTTTGCCACTGCTTTTTCTACCCCATCCCTTCTCATAGATGATACAAGAAGTTAATTTCTTCCCAAATTCAAAGACAGGAAGGGGACAGCAGCTTTACTTATGGCTGGATCAAGTCACCCCTAAAGCCAAACAAAAATCCCACAATGTATTTCCCTGGAAGTGCTGATGGCATCCTGTGCTGAGTGAGCATCGGTGTGAATTCATTCAAACTTTACGGTATGGATGTTTGCAATCAGAACAGATTAACCCTGATTATACAAATCAGCTACAGTGAAGGTCTGCTAAGCACAGAAATGACTGCTCTAATGATTATGGGGTGATAACTCCTGAGCAGTACTCAGGGTTTCTACTGAAGGTAGTGGGAGCCATGAGGGCTAAGTGCATTCCTAGGCTTTCAAACAGGAAAGAGAAATGGCTCTGCAGGGGTCAGAATGCCCTCTCGAGTGTTAAGAAAGGATAATGGTTCTCACAGATAAGAGAAACATCTTGAAATAAATAAACTGAATGTTGGTGGTTTGTTTTTTTTAGAAGTGTTGATAAACTAAAATATAAAAATTATTATCATATTTGCATTTAGGCTGAAACAATTGTTCCTTGAGGAAAAAAAAAATGCGCCATATATTTGTGTTAAATACTCTAATTATGCTCTTCACTGGGATAAAAGGGGAAAAAAAGCTAACAGCCAGCAAAAGAAACAAAAATCTAAATTCTTTCCTTGCATTAAATATGACACAGATTGTAAAAAGCAATATTTTTACCCTTGAAATGTTTGAAGTATTGACATTCTGTCCACTCAATTGTCAGCTTGTCTTTAGAGATAGAGCTTCCAGGTTCTTAGCATTTAGTAAACTGACACTGATCTCTATTCTTCTTTAAACTTGTATGCAATTCTTGGCTTAGAAAAAGCCCTCCATGATACCATGAAAGGTTATTCTTGCTGTAGACACTTCGGAAATTCTGTGCTATCCTTAAGGCTGTTTTCCTGATCTTCCAAATTTGTATTAATAAATAAACCTTGTTAGCTTTAATTTAATTTTCAACAAAGCTTGAAAGGGGATTTAGGAACATTACAGGCTGCTGTTCTTGGGGGTACATGTAGAAGTTGTAGCTTGTGCTACTGGAAAGAAGGTCCCCAGTGCCTCAGAGCAGGTGGGGAAGGGGAGGTGGCAGGACTGACATGGAGATAGAGCAAAGGACTGATGGAGTGAGAGCCAGACCCGAGAGACAAGAGCTTCACACCTTCTTCGGTTGATTCAGTGGGAGTTTGTGTATGTTATTTGGGCAGCACAAAATCAGCTTCAAGTATCTTAGTGTCCAGCTTTGTGTACTTAAAATCAAAGTGAGAGCCTGCCTTCCTTACCTGAGCAGAGCTCTGGTAGAATTTAAATAAATGGTAGACATGAAAGCCTGAAAAAAAGGCTTTTCTCCTTTTGTACCAAATAGGTATATAAACAAAATCAGATGCATGTTAATAAAGGTTAAAGCAAGAAGAAATATATCACAGAGTAAATTGCCAAATCTGCCCAGCAGAAGCAATGGCATTACTTGATTTCTCTGCTGTTATTCATACTGCTGTGTTTACTTTAGAGTGCTGGAGAAGTCCCTTATGATTTAAATAAAGTTTGCCATGTTTTACTTCTATTGGCATGTGAATTCTTCAAGGATAAAATATCTGCTAAATTTCTCTGTTTTCTTTCACTCTTGCTTATATGATGAAGCATGATTTGTGGTATTTAATGTAATCAGAGTATCATTAATTTCCTGCTAAAATGTTTCTGCATATGGCCATGCAAAATAAGTATCTACCATACCATCAGTTGCTTAAAGAATCAAAATGAGGATGACAGTGTTTTTCTAAAGAAGATTTCTCTGAATCTTTCCACCCACAGGCTCTGTTGAAGGCAGTAAATAGTCCATTTTTGTTAATGAAGCTTCACTCATACAGCTGGGATTGTTTAATATTTTACGAGTGTTACTTTGTTTTGCTCTCAACGATCTCAGGCAGTTAAGGATTTATGAATCGTGTTTTTCTCAGCCCATCTGCGGTTTCCTATCTTCCCTGGCCTTGAGAATATGTTTAAATTTATTAAAGCGAAGCAAAGGCTCATTATTTCAAAGGAGAGCCAAAGTGACACAGTGAATTGGTTATTAATGGAAAGGCACTGCCATAGGGCGATTGAAATTTAATGATATCCTACAAGAAAAAAATGAGGGTGTCACTTTCCAAAAAGTCATGCTAAATGCCAGCCTTTTTAAGGTCCTGCCGCTAATTTTATGCCTGCACACAGTAATGTTTTCAAAAGCGTTTAGGAAACACGGACCAGTGACTGTACTGATTATCCTTTTCACCTTCTCGCCTGTTCCAAATGGGTTTGTGCAGTGAGCGATTTAATCTCTAAATATAGGGAACGTTAAAAAAAATAACATTGCTGTTTTTCACAAGCTAAGGGCCTTTTGCAATCCTCCAGAGATGGACTTGCAAATATGCTATCTCCATATGCTCACAGTAAGCTCTCAAACTGGCTCATCACCAAAAAAAAAAAAAAAAAAAAGGAAAACAAAAAACTTCAATCACTTTATTTCTTCTCCTTCTCTGTCATTCAAGGGATGTTTTATGTACACAGAGTACATTTATCAAAATTTAAGTCACACACGATTAGAGCATACCTAGGAATCTGTGAAATTTCTCAGTTTTCTCCTGATTAGTCTACATTTTCTTTCAGAAGACAGTTCTTGTCTCCTGAAATGCCTTCCAACTGTTTTTGGATTATTCTAGTTTTTAATATAATGTTCATATAGACTTTGTCGCTATGTTTTTTTCAGTTTGAAAGACAAGCTGTGTAATTTCCTGGCAAAATTCAGAGTATTCTTCCAAAGTGTATGTTGAGACTTGGGCTTTTTTTTCGTTGCTTGGTTTGGTTTGGTTTTTTAAATTTGAGCTGGTTATAAATCTCAGACTGCAGAGACCCTATAATGTGGTCTCTAAGTGACTGTTGAAAGAGTTCCAAATGGAAGATGGAGATGAGGGGAAAGGAGACATACCTGTGTTAGGACTGCAGGACCAGGCTGATGGAAACTTGTTGATGGTGCTGGTGCTCAGTGCAGTATTATTGTTTAATGTTCCAGTGCTAGTGACAACTATGTGGTTCCTTCCTTCTAGTTGTGTGTTTCAACATATGATTTACTACAACTATAACCATGTTTAGGCACAATTGAGGAACACGGGTTGGGGATAAATCACGGATAACACAAGGTCTGTGTAAATGTCTGGACACAAAATAGCTTGTGATAACCATGTCAAAAAAGCAGGCTTTACATTAAACACCTCACAATGTTAGATGACTGCTCCTTTGTAAAAGTAGAAGAACTGGCATAGGATTCTCATGCCATGACAACAAAGCTGCTATGGCTACACAAGCTATTGTGTGACCTTCCTCAGTTCTCAGCCATCAGGATGAAGAATCCCCTTCAGTACTTCCCCATAGCTGTTCTCCTAAAATATCAACTCCCCCAGAAGCATACAAATATGCAGCAAAATGAAAAGGGGTACTAGCATAAAGGGATATTTGGTATCAATCATCCTCGGTTAATACAGAAATGGTAGGAGTCTGTGGTGGAAAAGACATGCTAGGTCACCTAGTTCATCTTCCTGCTGGTGCGGGAAATGTTCCCGACATATATTTTCTAGTGCCCTGTCCAGTCTAGTTTGAATACCTGATGCAACTCATTTATATTTATATTGTAATTTTCTTACAAACATAAATATAAAACCAAACTCCAGACGTTGCCCTTGACAGGCATATTAGTAACAAATCATTTTCTAACCTTGCTTATGGTAAATTTCCAACCATCTGCTGACAGGTAAACAGAAATTTCTTCTTCGTTTTTCTTTTTTTTTTTTTTTAGTTCTCAGAATACTTTCTCTTCCCAGTCTCATAAAATGAAATAATAATAATAAAAAAACACAACAACCTTCATTATAAAGTGACAGCACCATGTTGTTTCTAAAAGGAGAAATGTTGCCCTTTCTGGAGGTGTGGATCTGACAAGCATCCCCTACCCCTCCTACATGAAGGGATAACCTGTGGTCTTTAAACATACCATCTGCTGTTTGAATGCCCTAGAGGTGGAGGCGGTCTGAGGGCAGGAAAGACTGGTAGCCATCTCCCTGCATTTTACATATTAACAGCCCTAAAAATAAAAAAAAAAAAAAATTAGTTAAATTAGTGCCAAATTTTGAACTCTTTCTCCTACAGAGCAGAATCCTGGGCAAGAGCTTCTGGTTTGTTCTGTCTGTAGAAGAGTTGCAGTGGGGAAGAGCTATTTGCAGATGGGAGCCAGGCGCGGTGCCATTCTGAGGAGAAGGTAGCAGACATGGTTTCGCACGCCTCGGCCCTGGGTCCGTGCGTGGGTGCCGGCAGTGTCGCCTGTTCTGCAGGAAGCAAAAGCTGCTTCTCCATGCGTGGAAAGCACTCAGTGAGAGGGTCTTGCTCAGATTAGTACACCAGGAGCTGGAGGGGTTACAGGGAAAGGTCAGAGTCTGTGCGGTGCTGAGTGTCTTTTTCTCTGGCTTAAATCACTGAAAGGTAGGATCTTCAGACTGGGGGCAAGAATTACTAGAGCCAGTGCCATGCCTTCACAGGGATTTTCTGTTGTCTGGGGTGAGGGGGGAGAAAAGTCAGAAAATAGGGTCGTTAAGACTGTCAAACACGGTGTAAACTGAAGCCCTAAGAGGATTTGCATACCATTTTAAAGAACACACTTGGAGAAATGGTGACTCAGGGGCCTGCAGGTTTGGTCCCTCTAAGCTTCCTGTTTTAACTATAAACTTGTCATCCTGTAACCTTTCTAACAAAGACATAAACACTTCAGCTACATATATTTTGATTGTTTCATGACAGTTTACTGGAGGCTTAGCAATGACAGATTTCTTCATTGTCTTTTTGCCAAAATTTGTCCTTTAAGTCATTTTTGTTGACTGCCCCTTTTAGCAGCTCACCTCACAATGAGAGAGGAGACAATTAATGGGAGGGTGATTTATCACTGCCAAAAACTGTCAAGGACTTCTGTTGTAGCTGGAGAAAAAGCAATTTCACATTATGGCATTTCATTCCGAATACATTGTATTTACAGCTCACAGTTTTATTTTCAGAGCCTATTATCAGGTGAAACAGTTGCATCTGAAATGTTGTTTGTGACATAGGTGACCTGTTAGGATTTGATAAGTATTTACGCCAGAGCACAAGGGGCTCACACATCTGCTGTTGGCAGAAGCAATGGAAAAAAATAACCTGGAAATGAGGCGTTTGATTTTTCTGGTTCCTACACTCGAGCATCTGTTGCTATAATTAAGTGGCATTCAGTAATTGCAGAGCAATGGTGAAATAAACATATGCATTCTTGCCAGCTTTTAGGATTTGGTGTCCTTACAGTAGGAGAGACAAGCAAAGTGACTTCAGCAAGAACAAAGGGTTCTGTAACAAAGTTTAGCAATTAACTTTGCTATTGCATAAAGAAGAATTTTACAATAAAAAAATAAATAGAGAAAGGAAAAAAAAATCTAAATTGGCCAGTAGCTTTTATACATTTAAACTGCAAGAGGTAAAGCAGAATATTAAACTGGGAGCATGTTAACATTTTTCTGTTGAATGGAGTTAATATTGGAGTTGTATTTAGAAAATAAAAATTGAGCATGCAATACTAACTAAAAAAAAATGAGAATGCAAGAAATCTATTATACACAGAGATTTTTTAATGAAATGTACTCCTTCAATTTGAAGGGAGAGTTGAGTTCTCTGTGAGGGCCCCTGCTGCCTTGGTTTACACCTCCGTTGTGGTGTAAATGAAAACAGAACCTGGTGATCTGTTAGTTAAGTTAGCATTAGTTAAGAACCCCAGTTAAAACAGGCTTCTAAAATGAATCATTTGTAGGGCATTTGTTAAACAATCAGGTGTTCTTTATTCTGTGGTGAGATTCAGTATACATTTTTAGGTTATTTTTTAGAAGTGGGGAGAACTGGGGTATATATAATGTATTATATTATATTATATTATATAATTTTTTTTTTTATAAGAGAGGATTTAAGTCGGAGCACTGTCTCATCTAATCACAAGTTTTGTGATTGTTGTGAGTTTTGCCTTTTAAGAACAGGATGTCCAACAAGTTATTTCAACAATGGTCCTTGTACTAAAAATAAAAATAAAAATGGATAATTGAATAGCAGAACCCATGTAACCCAACAGATATGTGGCAGATGTAGCATGGTATAAATTCTAAGAACCTAAGAATAGAAAAGAGTGTCTGTCTCTTGCTGTCTGTCGAGGCCAATAAAGAGTGAGCATGAAAAAGAGCTATTAGTATTGTTTGAGGAGGCCATTCTTATATATGCTTTGGCACTTTCACTTGCATGGTCTGGAGCAAGTTTGGCATTAACTATGCCCCTGCCTTTTTGGCTGGGGGAGTAAGTAAGAGGAGCCACTGTGCAGTGGGTGGTAAAAAGTAAGTATCTCGAATATATGCATGAATACATACACACATGCAGAGAAAGAAAAAGAGATGTAATGAATGAAGCAAAGAGAAAAAAAATCTTGTTTCACGAAGAAAGGACAGGACTGAAAAGTGACTATAGCTTTTACTTCAGTTTCCATCGCTTACAGTCATTTCTGCATGGTCACAGGAAGCCATATCAAGGCAGTCAGAGCTTTAAAGAACTGAAATGTCACAGGATCAGGATCTGTGTTGCTTCTTAACATAAACATCAGAATGTTTTTTTCACTTTACTGTTCAGATAGTGAAAGTGAATCTGTTCATTCATTTTGTTTGCAAATGCAAATATTTTGAGGGTAGATAGAGCTTTCCAAACTGATAAAATAGAATACTATTTTTAGCTGCATTTAATTAAATTGAATGCTAATTTCAGTAACTACATTTTAAAAATTATTATTATTATATACTAATATACATTTTCATGTTATAATTCTGAAAAAAAACCTCATCAGTCTTGAGGACATTAATATATAGAGGTCTGATTCTAATAAACTTTATATATGCATGAACCTGCTTTTTATTCTGCAAGTGAGCTACTGGATTTTGATGTTGTTTGGGAAAACTCATGAAGCAATATACCTGAACGAGGTGAGAGTCAGGAGATTTAGATTGTTTTTCAGGCTTTGCCAATAACCTGTTGTGTGACTTTGGGTAAAGCACTTCACAACTGTGTGCCTCTGCTTCCCTCTGTGCTTATTTACAGATGAATTCTTTGAGGAAGGAGTTACCCCTTAAGCATTTGCACAGGACTTTGATTTCCTTTTTGAGCCCTAAGCATTTAAAATAAGTATTCTCACATTAAGTATTTCATTGAGCAAGGTTGGAAGCTTTTTATTTTTGATGGGGGTGAGCCCACGAACAGTGGCTGTGAGCCTACTCCGGCCATCCTTGCATTGGCTCCTGTTTCTGAGCCATTTCAGTAGGGAATGTGGCATTAGGACCTCTTATAATCAACATTCTTCTGCCAACATCCATTCTCAGCCTATTAAAAGAAAAAAGATAGTTGTGAGAACTCTGTCAATAGTGAAAGAACTATTATGTTGTCCACTAAAAACTTAGTAGATGCTATAGGAGTGATTTTAATTGAGATTTTTACAACCGTTTGATAACACTGTTTTGATCACCGTATTTAGGGCTGGATTCCAACAGTGGACATAAAACCTCTGACTAATCCACTGAGTCACCCAGTCCCTGTCATATATTGCTTAATGGTCCATGCTGCCAGGAATTATAATAGCTTTCTAGTAATAATTTTTTTTTTTGAAAGAAACTTTATGGGCACAAAGTCTTATAAAAGTTTAAACTCAGATTTTTAAAAAGGCAATGAAAGAAAACTTCCTAGAGCTATGCTAAACTGCAGATTTTTTTTTTTAATTTGCAATAAATGTATAGAGTCTTACATATACTGTAAGTTAATGACTAATATTTTAACTTTGGTTGGTTAATGTTTGCAGGGCACTTACAGATGCTAGAATAATCTCTAATGTTTTTGCTCAATCTGCTCTGGAGATGGATGAAATAAATAGTTTAAACTAATTAATGTAACACCAGCTGTTACAAGTGCTTGGCAGACGTCTGTGAGTTTTGATGGGCAGAGAGCGGCTGTTGTACTTGACTTTATTTTAGTACAATGTTGATCACAGTGTAAGCTGGAATAAATGACGAGCCAAAGGAAGGAACAGAGGATGAATTCTGTGTAATGCAAAATAAATATTGCCCTTTTTCTGAAAATATTTTTTGAGGTCAAGGGAGATTTATAGTGGACTTCTATTTAGTCAGAAGTGCTGTGACAACAGCTGTGCTAAGCATGCTCGGTATTAACATGCTTTACAAAAGCTGTAGAAATATATATAGACATCTATGAAATTTCACATTGCTTTTAGATTTCAAAAAGTGCTAAGGCTTAGTATTAGCACTTTGGCTGCATATTTTATTCCTACCTAGCAATTGCTGTTAGCAGGAATAGATGTTTTAAGACAGGTAGATAAAAAGCAATATTAGATCTAGAAAGTCAATATGTTTGCAAAGACTAAGTTGGATTTCAATGTTGCTTGTATGTACATGATTGTAGAGTAGGTGTTTTTATTTATTTTGCCCTCTAAAGGATGAGCATGATTGCAGAAGTTTTCAGGGTAAAAAGTAGCTATATCAAACTGAATTTGGTATTTTGTGTCGTAGCCTTGTTTTATCAGTTTTTTTATCAGTCCAGTCAAAAAGCTCCAGAAAACCTTAAACATATATCTGATGAGAATTCATTGTTTTCTGAGTGATTTAATAGGAAGTTAAAATATCAGAGTAACTTCTCTTTTAAAGTTAGAAGGTAGAATAATTGTGCTGTGACAGGGGAACGATGGCTGCTATCTCTCTATGTGCCAGCATTAAGATAACAGTGTCATTGTACAGATTGTTACCCTGTGAATATGTCTAATAAGTTATTATAGCGTGCTGAGCAGATGGCAAGTGTGCTCCTGAAAGAATTGATGGATGGGATATGATGTCATCAGTGAAATGACAAGGTTCACAAGGTACTTGACCTCCAAGAATAAGTCCTAACTGGTTAGAATTCTAAATGGTGAACTTTTGTGACACTGGCTAAATGGGAAATATGTGCAATTTGTATTTCTTTATGGTAGTGTTTACCCTCTTCACTGAACTCCACGTAATGGGATTTGGTCCCTGAAGACTTGGAGATATTGTTGGAAGGTTTCACCCTGTAACCTTCAGAGGATTTCAAATACAAATCTATACATCTAAACTTTAACAAAATCCCACTGAATTATATTTATAAATTCAAGTTTATAGCTTTTCTTACTTTATATGTATGTATAAAGAATTTAATTGGGATGATCAATTAATTTAACATGTACTCCTGAAAGAGAAAGCTGATGATTCAGTAAGAAAGTACAAAGCGTATGATTACAATTTATACTTTTTTAAGAATGTCTTTGAAATTGTGCTATACTAACATGACAAGGATCTTAGGAGCATAGTAATTTTAATTATTACTAGATTCTCCATCTCTAAATTTCATTAAACAAATAAACATTTGATTGTTGTATCTGCCTAAAAATGTTTCTTCCTTTCTACTACGTTCCAAATTATATAGTGGGATCTATATTGTTGAAACACAGGCCTCTAAAATAGTCCTCTTAGTTCTTTGCAGGATTCATGGAATGAAGATGGTACATGCAGAAGCCTCAAAATGGGGAATCTTGCTGCTAAAGTTTAGGTACTGTCCAAGAGCTGCATCTGATGGATATCTACCTTCTCTTCATTGTGTTGAGAATTTAGGTTCTTGTTTATAGAGTGTTCCTTCCATGGCAGACTGGATAATCTAGACAGTGGAATTCTATCCTTCATCTCTTTTAGGCACTCCCTAAACCCTACTGACCACAAAGTGTGCTCTGCATATCTGCTTTCATGAGCAATTATGCAAATAGACAGATCCTTCAGAATTAGAGGTTTGTACCTATACATTCTAAACTGGAAACAGAAATGGAACATGAAAAAGGCAATATATAGAGAAGATATGAAAAAAAGAGCTACTGAAACAAAAGGGATAAATGAATACTAAAGCTGTATACTACACCTTTCCTGCAGTGAAAGTCAGAGTCAAAAGAGTTTGGGGTCATGTTTCTTAACCCTTGAAATTAATTGATCCTTTTTTTTTTGTCCCCACATTTATTTAGCTGTACTTAGCAATGATCAAAAACAGGAGGATAGGAGGAAGAGGCATGAACTTAGTAGTTAGCCCTTTTTATTCTTTAATAAAATACTTCTAGTTTCTTAAAATGCTTCTTGTTATTTGGCTCCTTTGAACTGAGAAGATAAATTCCTTGTGGAAAATTCTTCCATGTTTTATTGATTGTTCACAGAGCAAAACATAAATTCTATATACAAAAATAAACTGTGAGAGCATGTACATGCGTGCTCTTTCTGAATTCTTTATGATATTTATTTTCAACACTGATCGTTCTTTGTGATATTTGAATATTCATGTGACAACCTAGAGGTTATTTACATGAACTGAAACAAGAGGAAACCAGATGAAAGCACTATAAATCCTGTGAATAAGAACAATATATTAACATTTTTATATTTCCTAATGTTTTGAGTCTCAAGTAAGTAAAAATTTGTTTGTAAAATTTCTACTACTGGGGAATATTGTTCTATTTCTTAAATCAGACTGTAGGTACAATAAAACTTTCATAAGCA
Source organism: Pyrgilauda ruficollis (assembly GCF_017590135.1). NCBI lineage: Eukaryota > Metazoa > Chordata > Aves > Passeriformes > Passeridae > Pyrgilauda > Pyrgilauda ruficollis. The sequence goes on along the minus strand of NW_024523933.1, from coordinate 583,189 downwards.
TGTTATAAATTGCTTCCATCTTTCCTGTATAAATAAGATGCTGAGGTTTCCTAAATTACTTCAGAATTACAGCAAAGCTTTGGATTAAGTTGTGAACATTATAGCAATGTATCAATTTTAGCGTAATTGCTTTGAAAGTACAGATTACAATTTAAAGTTGCCATTTTTTTTCATTTGATTTTAAATCCATGTTCCTTGTCATCCAACCCAATGGAACTGTTTTACTCATGTTCTGACATCTTATTCTATGTTTTCAGGAAATTTACAGGCAGTAGCAGGAAGATACTATGACTCTCAGACCGCACTCTCTTCCTTTTACTCCAGTACTAAGGGTAGAGGTGTTGTGCCTGCAAGAAATACTAACTTATTTACATGTGACTTGTAGATTTTTATCTCTCTACATGTGCTTTAGTGTCAATAGAGTTATTCTTTCTCTGGTTTATTGCCAGTTCGTTTATATGCAGTAAGAGAGCAGCAGCCTGTTCAAAACATGCTGTTAGTAAGGCAGCACAGAGCTGAATCTTTAAATAAATACTTTCAGTATCTATAGCATGCATCCTTTGTTAGTAGGTGGGTTCAATGGAGTTGGTTCCATTCTGGTAAGGTAATATTAAAAACTAGTAGTGAAATATCAGTATTAATATGTACCAGTTTGTTAATATAATTAAATAATAATCTGTCAAAATATTTAAAAGTATTAGATGAGTTTATCAAATAATTTGATTAATTTTAGATGTGACTTCTCAGATTTTTAATAAAACTGGAAAGAAAAGATTGCGCATCTATTATCCTATTGTCATAGGTGTATTGGTTATGTGACTAAAGAAGTTTCAGGAGCCAACTCTTTTCTGCTCAATCTGATCAGTTCATATATGTCTGCATGTGCTAGAGAAATGTAAAATATTAATAGAAGGTCAATGAGTGTTCACTGAGCTCTCTTTGCCATATGGCCCCTATGGAGGATAGAAGGCCCTGGCTAGCTTAAGCCTGCCATATGGACCTGGTGGAAAAAGGTAGGTTTCACACACAGAGCAAACCTACCATATGGACTGGGTGGAGCACTCAAAACTCTAAACATTTCTTGTACACCAGGGCCTTTTACACAGAAGAATGTAAAAACATACATAATACATTACACACAAAAGCCATTGAAAAATGGATCAATTGTTTAGGTTTATATAATGCTTTCAAGCAGTGACCAAAACTATATAAATAATCAGGGCTTATTTTGAAATAGTAAAGAGGACAATCAATCATTTACAACTGACTTTTTTACTTTGCATTTAACATCTGTTGTGTAATGGGACTGTACAATGCCACCCTTAATGCTGTACCATGACAGAACATCCAAAAATAGTGATAGGGTTAAAGCAGTTTCTCTGAACGTGTTCCCTTGGGTTTCGTTTCCCTCCTGTTCTTAACCTGAAAAACAAATTTAGCACACTGTGCAAGAGTTGTGAGGCAAGTCCTGGACTTAGAAATGTCTTCTGTACTATTAACCTTTTGAGGAATTGAAATTAAGCATAGGATAAGATCATTGATTCAACTTTAGCCCCTCTATGAAGAGTGTGGTGTTACACCATGTCTATGGTGTCTTCTTTCATAGACAAAAGATGTAGCAAAGTAGGATAAAAAAATCTTTCAAACCACTAGACCTAATGTTGAACCTTCCTACATGTTTGCATGTTCCCATGCAAACATATCTATATTTTCATTAGTTTTAGTTGGTTAATTGGTTGGTTGGTTGGGTTGGGTTGAGTTGGGGTTTTTTTGGCAAAAAAAACAAAAGTCAGATCAGGACCACTTCAGCTATGATCTTATCAAAATACAGTAAAAGAAGAGCATAAATTAAAGATGTATTTTTAAGATCTTATTTTCTTTTTTCTTACCTGTTTTAATAATGATTCAGGCCTTGTTTTCACAGTTTGATATGAGAAAAATGAGTTTTATATGTGAGAATGAATAAAGAGAAAAGAAGTCAAGATCTGTTTTATTCTGTGAACAGAGATGTAACCTAGGCTGACTTGTCCCTTCAGATTTCTGTCACAACCTTCTCCTTTTCTCTAATTTTATTTTTTTCCTGTCTGGTCCTGCAATTTCAGCACACAAACTAATTTCTTCATATCTTAAAAGGGGAAGAAACTACTGAAACAAAGACACTTTAGAAACAATCAGTGCTACTGAGGAAGGTGTTTGAGATGTAAGAAAAAAGTGCAGGAAGCAGTAGAATCAGCTGAGTTGTGGAACAACTAGGACAAAGAGAAGACAAAGACAGTGATCGTGAAAGTAAAGGATTTGGATTTTACCTTCTGAACTCATTGTGCTAAATATTTTGTAATTGTACTAGAATTTGGTATACAACCAGCTTTCATCAGTAGCACTGACTTCCTTTGCAAAATATGAACAAAAAAATCACTAAGTTGGCTGTCTCAATCTTCTGGGTGCAGGAGTTCACAAAACCATGCAGGGTGGTCATTTCCTGATGCGGCTCTTGCTTTTTTTTTACTAGGCAGGCTAAAAGCCAACCTGTTATTGGGATACAGAACAAAAGTATTATCTTTAAATATATAAGGATATCATCAGGTTGAGATAATAAAGCTTGTGCAGTCTGTTTCAGTTTGTTTAGGCAGTAACTGTTTTCGTGGTACAATAATGCTAAAGATCTTTTGATTTCTGTTTTGTTTATTTGCAGTTATCACATACATAAATTTTTGTAAAGTCTTAGAAAACCTTTGAACCACTCTTGGGATTTGTGTTTTGTTTCTGTTACATAGCATTTATAATTGCTTTAGGATTAAAATAAAGAATTTTTCAATTACATTATTGGCATAAACATTGAAACAGTTACAGAAGTTTTGAAAAAAAAATTAGTAAGAAGAGCTGGCCCTATAGTGGAGATGCAAGGCATATTTCCTTGATATTATGATATGATGCAGATAAAAAATGGAACAAAATATTTAATTTGCATGAAGGTTTTAAACTGGATCCAAAAAAAGATTTTAATTTACTGGCAAGTGTATTACATGCCTGCTGTGTAGGATACTTCAATTTTCTGTATTTAATGTAAACCAGACTGATCCATGTTACATGATGACTCCAGACTATTTTTTACCTTCTTAAATCAGTGCTGAATGTGACTCATAATGCATAAATACATAAAGGATTTTTTTTTTGTGTTCTCTAATATGTATTCTGATATATTAGCATAAATTACATATTCCAAGACATGAAAACACATGCAGGCCAAATCTCACTTTAAAGTGGATGCCTGAAATGGAGCAGAAAACATTAGAGATAGAACTTCTACATTATTCTATCAGTGAGCATCAAGCTAGTGAATGCCATAGAAATCTCACTAATGGGCACATTCTGGCAGCTTGTTGCAGATGTTTGATGAATGAATTGCAAGAAAAATCATATCAGATGTAAAAATGCTTTCCTTTTCATTCAAATTTTGTTTCTGAGCACTCTGGGGTTTAGGAGTTTTGTTTGTTTATTATTATGGATTTGTGTGAAAATCAGATATTAGGATATAATGTATAGCCAATGGTTTGAGAAATGTGGCTATAATATTGTAAAGGACTCTTTCTGATGCTGTAAACTATGAAGCTCATATTGAACTCCCATAGGCAGACAGCCAAATTTCTATTAGGATATCATAACCATATAATCCAAACTGTGTACATCGATTATTGTCTACAACATTTGCATCTGAGTACTGGAACCATTCCATAGATAGAAGCATTAAGGGTGTTTATTATATCTGCTACAAAAAATATTGTGTAGTAATTTGGAAAAAGTGAGTTAAGTATATTATTTTATGCAAATGCTGGTGTTTCAGCTGCAAAAATAAGGGAACCTCTGTGTTCATGATATTGAGACAGCTCACTCCTTTTGTACCCTTCCTGGTGAGAGTTTGTCAAAACAGGATGCTTCACATCCTTTTGTTTTCAGTAACACTTTGTGCATTAGGTGTGAGAGAGTTAAGACCTGGAGTTACTAGATCACACATTTCTGTAAAAAGTGTGTGTTGCCATTTGTGTGCTCAGGCAAAGATTGGACACTACTGAAATACTGATGATAGAACACCTGTTCCCTTAACCTCTCAGAAGTCTGACTGCAGGGCTGGACCAGCACAATCCCTTCAGTACTTTGTTTTCAAAGCATGGCTCCTTCCCCTGCATTTCCAAAGCATTTGAGGCTTTTCACTGTATGTTCACAAATTCCTGAACCTATTGCCCAGTAGCCCCATACAGCTGTGTCAGCTGAGTCTATCTGATTTGGTTCCTGATTATTTTATTTTACTGGCATCTTTGGCACAAATACATCCAGGGCAGGAATTTTGGCAAGGCAAAAACTCAGGAACAGCTTTCCTTAATATGTTTCTGTCTTGTTGTGCATTTTAGGCTGGTCATCCTATTCACTGGTCCATGTGTTATAAGTCCAACTATTAGAGGTAATTGGTAGTATACCTTTTGTTAAAGATGTTATTAAAATCATGGTCAATTAATGGGATCTTGCAGGGAAATGAAGAGAATATGACTATATATGTTTTTAAATCCTGTGTTTCTGCAAAAAGCAGTGTCCCTGGACATTTTATGTGTTTATCTAAAATATGAGATTTTCTCATTTTCATTTAAAAAAAAAAACCAAAAAAAAAAAAAAAAAAGAGAGAGAAAAGACAGTATTCTGTATGAATATTCAGTTAAACAAAGCACTTACATTAATCAAAGTTTTACATGTTCTAACCAGATAAACATTTTTCTGCTGGGGCAGATGAGCAGTATAAGTTGCCATAAATGAGAAGTGTTTAAACCTCTTTTGCCTTCTCTGACATATTTATTTGTGAAATGCAGTACTGCTGACTTCTGTGCTGCCACTTCACACCAGATGCCAAGCATGCTTGGTCAAACTCATCTGCTTGCCAGCACTCTGGGGATGAGGGTATGGGACAGGTTATGAGTTGCTGAATGAATGACAGCTGACGAGTGTTGCTCAGACACATTACCATATATTCACTTTCTTTTTGGGCATCTGATTCATGCTGTCAGCAGATTACCAAGAACATGTGCCATGTGACAAGGTAGCAGAAGCATTAATACTCAGGCCCCCATAATTGCAGCATGGGTAGATATGGACTGCTTGAAAACACTGGCTTTTTGGTTTTTTCCTGAGGAGAATGAATATTAGAATTATTAACTGAACATAGACCAAGGAAAATAGTGTGAATACAATGCAGTTCCAGGTATTAACATAAACCCTTCATCTTCAGAGAATTACAAGTTACCAGCTGTGCTCTTATCAAAAACTCCTTCTTACTACTGTTACGCTTACAAAAGAGGAGTACTGTTACTTTAGATGACAATGAAAAAAATGCTAATATTGTTGATATTCCTTATTTTTAAATCACCTTAAATCCCCAAATAATAGATGCTTTTCAACTTCCATGAAACATGTCCAGAGGATTATTAATACAAATCATGTGGCCCTTGAAATGATCCAATAAAATCTAGCAAAATGCAATTGTTATATTGTCTATAATGGTTTCTTTCTACATTTTGCAGTAGCCATATGGAGGCAGTTATAGGGAGGAATGGGCAACACAAAAATATGTATGCATACTGTGGATGCATTGCCTTGTGTATTGCTTTTATCAGTTGAGCTGTGCATATTTATGTCCATAATTTTGAAAATATGAGGTTTAGTCTACAATACATTCATTATGCAGCCCTAAAGTCCGGTCCCTAATTTGAAGTTTGATGTTAATCAGGAATTTAGCTTAGACTGAAAATACTTGGCTTGATCATTTGATTCAGCATATATTAGGAAAGCTGGATATATGATCAGGGAGCCAGCTTCTGAGGCAGTGCAATAAAGAGATTAAGTAGCTGGTTTTGTCAATGTTGGGGTTTGATTTCCTAACCAAATATCCCTTCACTGCATAGATGAACATGGTCACCCCTCAATGCAACTTTGGAAGAAGCTGAGAAGGACTCTTGTGAACATGTAGGGAAACACATTTGCAGAACCCTCTGCATACATATATGCATATAAGCAGTTCTCACAGAATTGCTAGAAAGGCAAGAAACATTCTTTTTAGCACTCAGTGTTGTCCGGCTGATGGAGTGGAGTCAGCAGAGTACTAATTGGGATGTTTGACATGAACTGGTAAAATACATTTATATTTTTTTGCAGCATCCAAAGCACAGATGGCCTTACTCTGCATCCAGTTCTGGCCAGTATCATACAAGGATCTTTAAAAAAGAAATAATGGGCATTGTTCTTATAATTAAAAACTGAAGGTCATAAAATTATAAAGTGCCGTCTTTTTTTACTAATATATTGTTAAAATGTAATAAAAATATTTAGAGTACCTTTTTAACAACTATTTCATCTTTTAATAATAATTTAATCTTTAGGAATTTGGAGTTAAAGTCTTAATTTCTTCAGAGTTAATGCATGTTACTGTCAGGTGTTGCAACTATATGGGTTTTGTGGTATATACAGAATCATCCCTGATTATCCATTCCTTCTTTTTCCTAATTATTCAAGGCACTTTAAAAACTTAAGTGAAAAAAAGTCTGTGAGTAAACAGGATACTTTTTATTATGGGGACAGTGATACAGTGTAATTTTGTTTTGCATGTTATGTGTTATGATGCCAAAGTACACAGAAGAGAAATACCACTGGCATTTTAACATTCCATTGTATGGTAAAATATGTTTGTTTAAAAATAGGAATGATAATTTATTATAGAATATTGTGAAATCCTTAGAATAAATAAATAAGCCAATACTGCTTGACCCAGCCCTAATCAGTAATAGGCTGCAAAATAAGATAAAGGTTATTAAAATAATCCTTTTATTGAAAGAGAAAATTAGATAAGTTGTGCTGATTGACTCTGAGGCCCTCCTAGGGACATGTAAAATGAAGAATAAACTCAACTTGATCTAGTCCAAAAAGCCTGAAGAAATCCTCACAGCTGGAACATCACCACTAATTACATTTTTGCCTTTTGAATATATATTGCCAGCTCTTTCCGTTCACGTTTAGTGACGCTATACCCATAATTCCTTAACAAATTAAAATATGCGATCTTTAGAGAATGTGTTTTATATATTTGCTTTGACAGCTGTAAATGTCACTTACATTCAACTAAAATTCTTGAAATACCACAAGAATTATTTGTGTAAAATCTGTTGTATGTGAAAAACAACAGTTTAGCTGTTTTGTTTATTTCTTGTTGAGTCAATATAAATTTCTTGCTCCTGGGCAGTCTTTCTCCTCCCCTCCTTCACCTCATAATCCCACCCCTATTATTCCTTTCCAAAGTGTTTGGCCACTGTGAGTGTCCTTCCCTATATTCTCATCTTTTTCTTTCTTCACTTCTTGATTACTCCCTGCCTTTTGTCAAGTTCTCTCTGTTTTCATGTCCTTATTCTAGCCAGCAATACGTTCCTTTTTTCCCTGCTCTATGCTTATAGGTAAGTTGGCTTACAAGGTATCAGCATAAAAGGGGTACGACTACACCTTGGAGATAGACTGATCCCAAAAGTTTGTTCAAGAAGTGATTCTCCATCTGCCTCTAATTTGCCATTATGGAGGCAGCTCCAACTGCAGTATGATCAATGATCCTGTGCAGTAGTGAAGAATGATCTGTAGAGATCATCTGTAGATCTGCATGTTCTTTAGAAGGATTAAACAAATACTGGAAATTCATTAATTGATTTTTTTTTTTTTTCCACAAAGGAAAAGCATCCAGTTTGCACATTATTTTTTCAGAGGTTAAAATGTCATAGAATTGTCAGGAAGTATGAGTCACTGTTGGTGGGAAAGTCCTGCATCTGAACCTACCTCCAAAGTGAACATGTTCTTTACATCAAGTGAAGGTGTGCATATTTGGAAGCCATGCCACTTGGGAAAATGGTTCACAATGGTAGACTTGATACAAAGATGAATGGGTTCTGTAAGACCTACTTGCACAAATATATGCAACTGCATCAGGTGCAAAGCCATTTTGTGTAACATAGACATTCAAGAAACTTAATAGCTGTGATCCTTTCCATGTAAGGTTTTAATTTTTAGTCATATTTCATATTTCATTATTACAGATCTGCTGCTCCTAAAGTCCTTAGGCAAACATGCCAATCCAAGAAGCAGAACTCAATGGACAGCATTTGCAATGGTATTATTAACTGTGAGAGCACCAACCTCTTTGAAGTGTTACAGAAGCATTAACCAGTCAGTTAGTCTATTTGAATATTTGATATCCGTTCCTGATTTCCAGCTGCCACAGTTGCAAATGTTTTAATTTCAGAGTATTTGGGTGTCCTGGAGAACTGGTGTTTGTATAAAAAGAAGTAAATAAACTGTAGATTAAAAAAAAAAAAAAAGGAGTTTTATATAATATATATATATATATGTAACTCTTCTAAAATATATATACTATAACTCTTCTAATATATTTATAAGAGTTTTACAAGAGTTTCAGTACATTCCTTTTATAGTTGGTAACATCCTTCACAGTCATCTTGCATTGCCCCTAGTTACCTGCGGGGTTAATCCTGAATGACCAAATCTATAAAGCAGCCAAATTGTATGGGAACTGGTCAAGAGGATTTTATTTATTTGTTCATTTCTTTCTTTGTTTTTATCTGACTGAAACTATTAAACATTTCAATTGAGAATAGGGAACCCCTTGTCCTTTTGTGTTAATATAAATCATGAATTACATACAGATCAATTAAAACAGAAAAGTTTCTCACACTTGAAACCTCTAACAGCGTCAAAGGTGAAATAAAAAGCTTTGTACTAAAGAGCGTTTAGCAACATAAACCAAAATAATACTAAGCCAAATGGAATAGATTGTTTCTGCAATGTAGGAAAAAAAATGTATGCCCCAGATTTATGGTAATAAAAAGTGAAAGCAGAATCCTCTTTCATCATTCAAATGGTAAGAGCGAGCCTGTGTTAGGAACAAATACGTATGGAATATTTTGCAGAGAACAGAAAGCCTCAAGATGCATTGCAAAAAAAGCATGACATGATTACAGAATGGCAGTAATCTGTATAGTGTTTTTTTCAGCCAGCTATTATTGCTTGCTTTCAAATCCTGGCAATATCAATATTTTCCAGTTTGACTGGTGACTGGTCTGAACTTATCCTACTTGCTTTTAAGAACAAAGACAAGAGAATGGCTACCTCTATTCATCTATTATTGTTTAAATAGCTGTCGCAGCTTCCAGGATGTCTGTTTCCATGTTATCTGGTGAAAGAATAAAATAGAATGGCAACAAACCAAATACAGTGAAATATGTTTGTTGTATTTGGCCCAAACCAGCTGCTGTTTACAGATAAAATCTGGTTTGAACAAAACCAGGTGAATTTTGGAAATCGAGGAACAATAGATGGAGTGGTTGTAGCATTTACAAATATTTTAAAGATACGTGTCACATTCAGACTTGCCTATTATGGTGATTTAGTTCATATGTCAAGACACATATTCATCTCTGTCTGGATACTGTAGAGGCTTGGGTAGCAGCTTGTCCTATCCTTGTTTATTTGTTAATTTATAACATCTCAGTTCCCAGCACAAACCAAGGCAGGCCCGGACACTTCTTTGTTCTGCCTTGTTCTTTCTTTTTTTCCCCCCTCTTTCTTTTCATTGTTGTGCTCCCCACTCTGACAATGGAGTTGTAGATTGACCCTATTTCCCCTTTTGCCCTGACTTCTCTTCTAGCGCTTCCTTTGATGTGTTTAGACTGAAAATACCAAATCTCTGTTTCCCAGCAAGGGCTCATAATTTTGCAACATTGCTCTGCTAGTAGTGTAAGAGGAGCATTAGTAGTTCCTTTGCAACAGTTTAAAAGATGTTAAGCTAATGATTATTTGGAAACAAAAGATATCTCATCCCTCAGAGAAAGGAGGACTTTTGCAGGAATTAAGTATTTTTGCATTTTTTAAAAACAAGAGGTCATATTATTTTGCTACTAAGATATGCAGTTGTGTTTTAATTGGCTGTGTTTACAGTGTGGTTTTTCTTAAAAATGCATTTTTTTTAAGATTCCCTCAATCATCACTTATCTCACATCCACAAATATCCACGCTTCCTGTGTATAATATGTACATTTGCTCTGTTTCAAACATACTCACACTCAAAGTTTATTTCACATGGGACATCAAGAAAACAAAGTCACATTAGTCTGACTTTTGTTTCTGAGTTGATATTTCAGTAAAATAAGTTCAGAGTAAGTTCATGTCTCTAGTCCTACCCTTCAGTGTAAATTTGTTTCTGTTATTTATTATAACATAATGGTTTGGATGTTACTTTGAATTCATATCATTCTAATCTGAGTTTCTTTGCCTATTGCAAAACCATGCCACATTGTTAAAAAATCTTTGCAAACTTCATGTGTTGAGCATGCACAGAGTACAGCAAGCATAACATTAAATAAATTGTAAAGTAGTAATACAGTAAAAAATTGATCCCTTTCTCAAATTATATTACAAGATCTGTGTTAGGAGCTTCTGTATTTCAGCCATTGCATGGAAGAGCAGTTTTTGAGTTAATTAAGGCTTACAGAATTTTAAGTGGGTCACTTTTATCTAGTATATCTTAAAATATTTTGACAATTTGAGACCTAAAATATCAGTAAGATTCCAAGTAGTCTTAGAAAGTAGGAGGTCATTGATCCATTTTCCTGGCAAACCTAGAGGAAAATTATGTCTTTTCAGTTTCCTTTCTCATTTATATGAATCAACTTCACCATGCATACGAGTGATTCGACTTTTTCCTGCTATGTCACGCAAGAGCAATGCCTTCACTGCAACCACTGATACAAAGAAATCTCTACCCAAAAAAACTTAAGGATGTAACCTGGAAGAGGTTTTTGGGGTTTTTTTGTTTGTTTTTTTTTTTTTTTTTTTTTTGGTTTTTGTTTTTGTTTTAAATTTTTTTGTTTCTTAATTTTGGGTAAAAATCACTTGGGGAAGCCATATTTTCACTAGAGGAAAAAAGTTTTCCGCTATAAAATAATATTATGGACTGTTTATAGATACACTGTCTAACTAGTTTTGTTTAAGTTTTGGCTTATTACTTTTGATTAATGAAAGCATAACAATTCTGGCAGCAGTTTGGAATAAACCACTTGCTAATGATTCTTCACACTAGAATAGGAGTGGAGAAGTTGAACTAAGCTAGTTTTCAATACCAGGAACATATAATTCTTTTTTTTAAATACTCATATGTAGGGCCAAATTTTAGTATGTTACTACAAAATGACTACAGAGCTATTCATGCTGCTGTGGGGTATCATGAGTACAGAGGACACATCCACATAGTATGTTTTTCAAAGCCTGCTTTGAATCTCAGTAACATAGATAGGGAATGGTTCAGCGATCTAGAGCCAGTTTTTTCTCAGCACTCTGTAGTATGACTGGAAAATTTAAACATAGGTGAAAAAATCCTTTATGATCTGAAAGGTCTGAAGCTTTCCTTAGTCAACATTAATTTCTTACAGGAACTTCAGCTTGGAAAGCTTTTGAATGATGACTTTATGAGAAAGCAGTAATTGTGACATGAACTGTGACAAACAGGGCATAAGGAGCAGTCTTCCTCCTTGTGTCGTCTGTCCTCCGCCTGGGCCACAGAGAAGTAGGAAGAACAGCACCCAGTATAGGATCTCCCCAAAAACAGATCTTTCCATCTGAGGTGGTCATCTTAGGTTTCTCTTACAGCCAACAGGCAGAAATCTTTGAGAGGAAGATTTGCCTCTTCCTGCAGTTGATGCCTGTGAGAGTTCAGATGGACTTTGAAGTAGTCTGTGCTTCTTTCTACTGGCTATAAAAGACCTGAGTGGGACCAGCCCAGCAGCAGATGTCCAAATGCCTGTTTTGGTAGTTCTGTGGAAGGACATAGTAGGAAAAGCTATTACTTTAGCACTGTAAATACTGGCCAGCATGACAGAGCTGGTGAGGAGATGGGACAAGAAATCTGCACCTGAGTGTGGTTGATAGAGGTTGCTTCTATCTGTAGGAGTAGTGATGGGGACTGTTGGAATGAACTGGGACTTTGAGTTATGAATGTCCCATCCTGCAGTCATCAACGCTCTAACCTTTTGTTACTGCAGATTTCAATTCTTGTGGTCCTAGACTTGTGGTCCACTTAGGAAAATACTGCATTCAGTCCAAGAGAGAGTTCTTTTTAGGCAACTGGGATCAGCTTTCAGATATGATTTTAATATACCTGATAAAGTAAAGCGAGAAGTGCAACCATTATTGAAACTAAAATTAAATAAATAAATAAAGAGAAATTTGACTACCCCAAAAGATATGTAACTCACAATGGCCAAAGCCAAAATGGAAGATAGTGAGTCTGACAAACTCCTTTGTAGTCATACAGCTGTGCAGAATCTGTGTGATAACCAGATTACATTCTGATATCCTTGCATTGTACTGAGATGCATCAATATGTGTCAAGTTAATGACTGAGCCCTTGGTAAGAAGAGTATGTATAGATATATGTATGTATATATATACATATATATATATATAAATATAAATATATATGTATAGATAGTTTTCCTTTTGAAGAATTCAGATTAACATCTGGTGCAAGGAAATTGACCTAAATTTCTCTATCATATCAACAGTAGCCTAAAAATATTCCAGAAAGTAAAAGGAAAAAAAATTGAAAAAAACCCACAAATGAGGTTGTTGAAGTTTCTATTAATTGTGGGATGGGTGGGTTGGTTTTTTTTTTTTTCCACTTAATCTGTTCACAGATTATCTGTGAAACTTTAATCTTAGAAGTCTTAAAGCTGTGCAAGTTTTTTCCCGTTACGGTGTCAGAAGCAATCAGATCTGATTTTTACAAAGATCCCACTAAGGAGTTCAACACTAATTGTTAGAAGATGTCCATGCTTAAAAAAAAAAAAAAAAAAAATCAGGCCAGTGATTGTTACTGTGCTATTAATTTCATGTACTGTTTAGAGCATGCTTTAATTGTGGCAATCAGGTGTATTTTCTTGATGAAAAATGTATTGAGGAGCTTTTCTTGGTGTTGCAAAATCTTCTGAGCTGTAAGTGAAACCATTAAGAGCGGGAAGGGTTAATTGTATGGGAAGCGTATTTAAATACTTCTCATATACAAAATATATGTCATGCTAGAAAATATTCTATTGTCAATCCAAATAGAACACAAACTAAAATGAGATAATTGGGAAGGTGCCCATAAAGTCAGCCTGAATATATTATCACAAGTGTATGTGAGATAATATTTGTTTTAAAAAGATTCTATGGCACTGTAAACTCAGTCTCATTAGAGACTGCATTTAAAAGGCTTATAAAGTTACTCATTAATGTTATCTTGTTGTATCTCCACAGCTTTTTCATTAAAGAAAATTCAGCAGAAAGCATTTTCTCCTGATAGCAGGAACCAATTTGCAATAAATGTTCTGGAAACCACTAGGGAAGCCATTACTGAGGTCTAATAAAAACAGACAAGCGTAACTTGTTCTATATTTTTGTTTCAATCACATACAGATGAGACCCCGCTCTCCACACCAACCACAAGAGACAGCCTTGACAAACTTTCTCTAACTGGGCATGGGCAACCACTACCTCCGGGTTTTCCATCTCCTTTTCTATTTCCTGATGGATTGTCCTCCATAGAGACCCTTCTGACTAACATCCAGGTAGGCCTTTTCGTAGATCGGCTTAAAGGGATGGAGAGGAGCCAGTTTTGTCTAAATTAATAAAACCATTCTAGCTTAATCAGTTCATAAGATTATTTGGATCAACTAATTTACTGAAACTTTTCTGTAATTTGGGTTTTAAAGGAACCACAGCAAACAAATGAATTTAGAAGCTGTCAGATACAGTACATAAAAATACAGATTGTATATTAAACCACAGCAGAAAATTCAATGTAAATTACATTGGTGTGTTTAACAACATTTGTCTTCAATGCTCTTTTTATTACAGGCTAATGAAATGTATCTTACTGTTTAACTTTATCTCATTTACTAAACAGACAAAGAGTTCTTTAATAAATAGTTATTTCAAATTGCTAGAGTGGCATGGTGGAAATGATATTTAAAGCTATTTGAAATGTGTCTGCCATAAAAGCATTTACAAAAAGCACTTATAAATAAGCTCATTTCACTTAAAGTACTGTCTTCAAAGAATAGTCTTCAAAGAGTATTACCAAATTTTATACAGATTTCCTATTTGGTAGTCACAATGTCTGTTGTGCATACAGTAAAGCCGTGTTCAAATATTATTTATAGTATGCACTATGTATAGCTTGAAGCCAAATTGCTAGTGTTTCATATTAGAATTAAGAATTTCTTTTTGTCCACAAATTCAGTTATCTTGTGTTTGCCATACACAAATTTTGCAACAATATGGTTGTATTGTTGCATGCAGAAGCAAAATGATAGTGCCAGAAATAATACAGCCATATTACACATTCCAGAGAAGCCTTGTCTGGGCAGCTACCAACTTCCAATTTGTCACCATATATTTTCTGCTCATTCCTGCAAACTCATAAAATCAATTGTATTCTATGCAGCGAAGGATATGACGGAGCAGGGCCAAATCCTGCTCACTTTACTGTCTGAAGCAATCTCATTAAAGTTTATGGCACTTCAGAATTGTTTTATGAAAAGTATATGAGCCATTCATTAGTTGTGTTTTGAGTCTAATAATGGAAAAATACTGCTGTTTAAGAAGTAAATGTTACTATCTCTGCCTCGTCTGAAAAAGCATATTTATGATTACTTTTTGCAGTTATGAGACTTAGCATCTTAAACATTTAAATCATGAACCAAGATAACTTGATAGCAGCATTCTTGTATCTGCTGCAATCTGTAAAGATTGTATTTTTTTCTTAAAGCAGAAATACAGTTAGTACATTTTTAGCTGTGCATACATGTACAGAAAAGTTCTTAGTAATTATTTTGACAAATGTTTGCACTCAATGTCTCTAGACGGCAACCTAATGAGCAACGCATTCAGCATCAACAGGTTAGCTGATTCGTGATTGAATATGAGAGTGCTGCACTACTTCAAGATAAATGACCAGGATTAATTTGCCAAGAATGCATTCAGTTTTGTTTTACAGAAAATGTGAATGTGAAATTCAGTCATTACTTTTTTTTTTTTTAATACTCTAATCTTACCTGGAATGAAAAGATAAAATAAAAGGCAACATCGTAAACAAACCAGAAACTTTTTTATGCCTTCTCTTGTAGCATTTTTGAACATCCTGCTCCTTACCTTGAGATTCCCTATCATGACGAATCATCTATTAGTGGAAAGTGGTGGGACATAAGTCCTTCTGAATTTTTTCAGTATGTCCCCACATCACAATACATAGTTTTGACAGATTTCCTGTAATCCTTTCATAACAGTATATGAAAGGCATTTCCCTCCCTCACCCCTGCTACAGGTTTTTTGTCAGGACAACATTAGAAATCCACTTCATAAATTAAGAAAATAAATAAAATTACTTGATTTTCCCATCTGTGTAGTAAAAATTGACTTTAAGAGTATATTACAATATCATATGGACAATAGTGGCAGTTTTGTTAATCAATGCCATTTAAAATGGTTTCCATATTGCTATTTCATTGCTATTACAATGAGAGGGGGTCACCCTATGCCCACAAATGGGTTAGATACTGTGATGCTGACACTTCCAGAACAGAGTTTTAGGTATGTGATTACAAGTTCAAATTTGTTGATGGCATCTGTGGGAAGAGGCAATTTTGTACCATGGTGCCTGATTGCACTGTGATTTGTGACTTTGCTAGGAAATGCATAAACTGTACGTGAAACCCATGATGCATTTATTACCTGAATTAGAAGGACTCTTTTTACTGAGTCAATGGCTCCTTACTCTCCTTTGGACCTGATGTGTTTTGCATCCCTGTCAGTAGAGATGTGGTTTCCATAGGGAGGTGGAGCAGTGTGATCCCTCACTGTTCTCTTATTGCTGCAGTGGTGCAGGTCTAACTTCCTCAAATAGATTGCCAATGGCTTCATGAGTGGATCTGGTAATCACTGCTCTTTTTTCATCAGGGTCATTCATGCTGAAAATAGGCATGTGTCCTTTCACTGAAAGGGTATATGTCTGCTTGTGAAATGCAAGTCTACATTTTTTGTTAGGTCATGGCTCTGGGGAGCACCCTCAGCTACCACATATTGCACTGGAGGTAGTATCTATTTTTGGGATGTGATCATCACAGGAATATACAAGCAAGGAGCTTCTGGCTGCACCAAATTGCATGGACTTGACTGTGGATGTCTCTGCCATGATCCCCTTCTGTGGTGCAGGATCTGCAGTATCAGAATAATAGAGACCTAGAACAGGATTAGGGTGTTATATGGGCACTAGGAGCTCTGATTTTGACCTGAGACAGGGTAAAAAGGATCCTAAATCTTGTCATTGTAACAGTGCTTTTTGGGTGTGTGAATGAAATTTCTAAACATTTTGTTATTTAAAAACAAATGTGCTTGAAGTTCTGGCAATGCTGATGAGCTCAGCTGAACTTGTTGCCTAACTGTAATCCTGTTTTAGTAGTCTGAGTCATTTTTTAGAAATTACTTCTGGGCAAAAGTGAATCTCTTTCTTCTATCCATATTGAAGTTATATGGATAGGCCCAATCACAAATTCATAATTTTAGGCAAATATTAAGCTAGCCTATTTGCTTCTGCTGTCACCAGTATGTCTTTCTGTATACCATATGTATGGCGTTATTTTTACTTCTCCATAAATATTTCTTTAAGCAAAATACAGTATTTAATAATTTATTTAAATAGGATATAATAACAATATACAATACTTGAAATAACCAGTGTTGTTCTTGCTGGGGACTGCTGAAATACAAATAATAAACCCTAAAAAAATATAATTAAGAAAATACACACATTAAAAAAAGGAATAAGATTGGGAATATATTTTCTAATTTGGATTTATATCTGCACATCTAAAAGGAAGAGAAAATAAATTTCCCCAGAGAACTTAAATCAAGTGTTTTTTCACAAACTGGATATGTAGATTTCTTCTGGGTCAAATGCTGGAAGTCTAAGCGCAGTTGCAGGGAGGATGAAGGGTGGGGGAAAGTGAGTCACAGCAAAGTGCTGTGTATGTGCTAGTGAGAAGGCTAAAGATGTCTCCATACCCCTCACATAAGTTTACCTTTTTGAGTCATGGCCTGATTATGCCAAAGTGTGTTACAGCCGTGGCCTTTCATGATGCTACAATATTCTTGGGTAATAGTAATGTTCTTTCAAGCTTTTAGAGTCTGAATCTCTACTGTCCCTGAGCTGAATTTCCATAAATATCTAAGGGATTATATAGTTGCACCATGATAGCTGTATTTTTCTATCAAGACTATATTATATTGACTCATTTTTTATTGCTAAATATTTTTAAAGAGATACCTAAAATAATTTACAAGTTTCCCATTGATATTAATAAAAGCATGGTTGCAAACTAAATTCCCCTCTGAAAACAAAGAAAACTACTAGCTTTATTGCTGTGAGTCTCCTGCTCTGTTACTGTCTATCACTAAATACTAAAGGAATAACACTACAAGCAGTGGATAAAGTAAAAAAAATCCCAGTTTTATATTTCATGTTGTTTTATCTATCTTTTGCTAAAATTCAAGAGAATCGTTTTATTTTTTTCACAGAAAGTATTAATGGAAAATATAAGTTATACTTGTGTAATATGCCTTTATCTGTGATAAAGTATGCAATCTGAGATATTAAAAAAAGTTGACTTTCAGGAGTCATCTCTAGAGATATTTTAACCATGTTGTCTTGTTCACAGTACTTAGTCACTAGTCAGTTATAAATAGCAGATATTCAAAAATTAACATGGGAAGTTAACTAGAATTGTATGTATATATATTTTTCTAGAGCCTTTCACTATATACTTTTAATGATGACAGCATATAAATTATATGTATTTTCCTTACTAAAAGAGAAGCAATGTTATTTGAAAGTGTTTTCCCCATGAATAGCTAATACTGCAGAAAGAAGCCTCTGAACTGCAACCCTCTGGAAGCCAGGAGTTTTGAATAGGAAAATTTCCTAATGTTCATGTCCTGATCTTCTAGTTTCCCTTTTCACTCAGTGTGGGCAATTGTTGGAAACAGGATATGATCTTCTAGACAGACTGTCAAACGAATTAGCAAGGTCATTTTAATGTCACATATAAACGTGTAGCCAACTAAATTCTGTTAGGTGGAACACACACTTATAGATACAGCTAGAAAGAGAAGGAGCTTCTGTACACCTTCCCTTCCACCCCTTTAAAAGTAGCCAACACATTATTTGCATAATTTAAAAATAGTGATGAGTATTACTGGTTTTAAGACTGAGTTGAGGTTTGATGTATGTTTAGTTTCTGTAGGATCATGAGGCTGCCTTTTTATGAGGTGTTCTCTGATCAGAGAATGAGAACAAACTCATATATCAACTTAGCATTTTGTTTGGGACAGCTCTAAAGGATTTGTCAGTGAAAATACTAAAACAAGTACAGTAAAGTAAACAAATCAGAATGATCTATAAATCTCCAGGGAATGAAATGTCCATTTTTGGCATTACATTGAAATAAAAATTAAGAGAGACACTGAGAAGAATGGCCTGCCATGCTTCAAGCCAGACTCCAGATAGACCCATACTGTATTAAAAACAAATCTGGAACCTGAGCATGTTCACTGCAATTATCATTATCCAGCCTTCATAACATCTGACCTTCCCTAAAGAGAAATATTTTCTTTTTGTTAATGTCCTGTGTTGCACTGCATTTCCCATTGTCATTGGCAGCATATTGATTTAATATCAGGTTAGAGGATTAGCTGTAGCACATACAAGTTGGACATACTGCATTTTGTATAATCTTCTACAGCTGTTCCACTGGGAGAATTAATAGAATTTCATGCAACTCTGAAATTGTCATTCCTGTTCCAGGGGGCACTGGTGATTTTTTAGATGTTGTACTTTTTTAGTTTTTCTCAGCCTCTTCTGCACTGAATAAAGGGAGATATTAAATGTTTTCAGTATTTTTGCATTAGTGCTGTCATTGGCAGTAACAGCACTTTTTATATGCATCAGTTTGGCTCTAGTGCAGATTTTTTTTTCACATTGGATGCCTACTGATGTGCACTGATTTAACTTCTAAAAATGAAACTTAATTTTGTGTAGCTTATAAGTAGTCCCTAGTGAATCTTGGCTCCAAAAAGCTAATATTTTTCAGACATAATCAGCAGCAATAGGTAATGTATTACCATTAGCTATGTTAGCAAGTATAAAAAAAAGGAAAGGCTGGGGGAGGAAGTGTGGTGCAGAAACTCAATAGAAAATGTAATATTCTTTTAGCAGCTTCATACTTTGCAGCAATTCTTAATATAAAATTATGCACATCAGTGTTACACTCTAGTGTTATTCTCCATGTTTATTCATAATGATTGTTTCATATTTAAAGAACACCAAAATATTGTGTTTTCTCAGCCAAGGACAATAATAGTTTAATAGTAATTTATTTTAAACTGCTACTGATAATACAACCAATCAACACATTAAGTGATGCCAACATTGGCATCTTGCTAAATAATCTCTAGGCTTTGCACTGAGAGTACATCTTTCAAAGATAAGTCAACAAGAGCAATCAGAGCAGAAAATTAGAATTTGGTATCTTAGAATTAAAATACAGCTAAACTAAAGTTTTAATTGGGGTGATCTAAAAGGGCACTTGATGTAATGATCTCTTTCATTTGTTACTAATTGTTTGTTCCTGATGAAGAAGAAACATGTACATGAATGTAGTTGATTTGAGTAAAGATGGCAGTTGCTTTAGCAGCTTGATTTTATTGTTAAACAAGATGGATTTTAAGAATTTGGGAAGACAGTGTTTGCAGCTTTTAACTTACAAACAATACACTTTTCATCAACAAATACTTTTCATGTAATTTCTCTTGATCTGGTTTATTTATGATTTGGATGAATCACATGTTCCAGTAAGTAAGGAATAGGAGGAGATTAAAATACACTAGAGTTTAAGCATAAGCCAGAAGCAGGTATTGATAAACAACTCCTACTTCAGTTTCTTACTAATTCAAATGCACCAAAAATAGGAGAATATGGCCATGGAAAAGGAACAGAATTCAAATTAATATTAACTTATGAAAAATAGATCGTAAACACTTTCCAAATATTTCAAATTGTATTTTGCTTTACATATGTACTTAGAGCTTTCTAGGTAGATTTCTTTGTTTTTCTTTAGTAATCATTCAGGTTTAACATTCAACCCAAAAGATCTTTGTGCTTTAGCTATTTTACAACAGCAAAAAGTAAACTGCTCAAACTTTAAACATACTTTTGAGGACATTTGTTGTGTTACCATTGTTACCATATTTCCAAACATGGTTCAGTTCTTATTTAGTGCATACCATTCTGCTGACCATCTGGGCCTTGCAGTCAGAAGGTGTTGAGTTCTTCTAGCTTCTCTGGATTTCAATAGATTTAATTGCAACAGAGCTGCAGAGCATTAAACTCTAAACATGACAAGATTTGAGGCAACAATTTAAGAAGAAGGATGAGGAGCACTGAAAATAACAGGCTCAGAAAACAGAACTAAAAGAGGAGTTTGAAGGACACAAATTTCACACCAATCATTGACACTGGGAAGACTAGTGGGATAAATGTTCAGACTCACAAAGCACTCACAAAAATATTTTTTCTATTTCTCAAATAACATTATACTTGATGCTTTTCCCATTCTTCTTTGGGAGATGCAACCTAGAATCCAATTTAGGAAGTGTGGCTGAGGGATGAGAAAGCTTGTTTGGGAGAGGGGCATCATGGTTTTATGTCTGTAGTACTCAAACCAGGTCTTGAGTGTGAACCTTATATCTGTTAGCTGAATGTTTCCCTAGCAAAACCACTGGGGAGTAGTGGTCTGTCTCTTTAGCTGGCATTGTTTTGCTTTATATCAGTAATTAAATCTCTGTTGGGTCAAATTATCTCTAGGGTTAAGTTATCAGGAGTCTTGCCTAGGATATAGGAGAGTTAGTTACATATCCATGGAGGTTCATGTATGAATATCCACGCTTGATTATCTACTTTATTATGATAGCTTCTGTAGGAGAGATTCGGGTGTAGACCCAAGAGCCTGATGGCTAGGCTTTTGGGAAAGGGAAAAGGATATTTGCATGTTCATTTATTTCAATTCCATTTCTCCTTATATTTTGGTGCCCTGTCTCTGTGTCCTAACTATCTAGTTATTATTATTAAGAATATGCTGTAAGCTGTGCCAGGATCATCCGATTTCCTTGCAAAAGAAGAAGGAATTTTGAAGTTGAAATTCTCAAAGGAAGCTTAAAATAGTCTGAATTTTTATTTCCTGATACACTAACAACAGGAGGAAAGGTAGAGTTTGTGTCCACCATCTCAGGTCAAGAAATCAAGAGATGATTGTCTTTTGTTTTTCTGCTGTGAGATAATAATCCTACAAATCAAGGAACAGACTTGTTAAAACAGAGGTGTCTACCTGCTTTGTGACTGTCATTTCCTTACTATCCCAATATACTTATAGTCCGTGGAACTTTAATGTTATTTGTAAATATTTGAAATTAATAGTAATTAACAAGGATGAGGAGCAAGAAGGCATGACTTTAAAAGAGCCTTTCTCCTTTAGCTAATTTCCCTTGGCTAGAGTTGGACTAGAAATTGAATTCTGTGTATGATGTGACTGTGAGATTGCCAATTTTTCTTAAGAGGAGTAAACCTATTCCTGTATGTTTTTCACATGGGTTATATGCACAATCAGAGGTGAGTTTGCATTTTCTAAGAAAAGCTGACTCCCATCTTTTTCCAGATTTTTTTCCACCTGTTAAAAAGTTAATTCCTGTTAAAAATTGCTGTTGATAATAATTGCTGTTGGTAACTTTGTTCCTCTGACAGAATTTTTTTATTTCTAAAATATTACATCACTTTCAAGGAAAAATAACAGTAGTTGTTATGTCAGCTGTTCTAACATTCTCCAAATATCCAACTTTATCTCTGAACAGGGTCTACTAAAGGTTGCTATAGATAATGCCAGAGCTCAAGAGAAACAAGTCCAGCTGGAAAAAACAGAGCTGAAGATGGAACTCTTCAGGGAACGAGAACTGAGGGAAACACTTGAAAAACAGTTGGCTGTGGAGCAGAAGAACAGAGGTACCTTGAATAAGCAGACATAAACACCTTGTTATTTATTTCCTTAGGAAACAATTTTCTATCAAACACCAATGTTTTATCAAAATTTTACCTCCCTTAAATCATGTTAGGTCTCAGCTGACTGCAATGAGGGATGTTTTATAACCTGCCTAATTTTGTATAGGGTCTTCATGAGACTTGGAGCAAGGACCCTCCCTTTTCTCAACATTTTTCTTGAATATTGTTACATCAGTAATACAAAGACAATTATAAATACCCTATGTGCTGTAACAGACCTTTGTAAGTTGTGATAATTAGGAAAATGGATAGCTACTTAATACAATTTGTATCAAATTTAGGACTCTGCAAGTTTTTAGGAACTCTGTTCTGTTCTTATAGTGCGTATTTAGGCAAGATCTATGTAGGAAATATAAATATAATGGAAATATACGAGCTCTTTATAATGCATAGTAGGTAAAATACATGTTTGTAGAAGTAACAGTGAAGGTTTTTCTTGATGAAGCAGAAGCATTATTAGCATTTGTGGCATTAACATCAGCCCAGTGTAAAGCCTGTATATGTTAGAGATGTTTAAATAATTATAATGATGATGAAGGTGAGGCAGTTTGGAGTGATTTGCCCTAACTATTTGCATTACAAGCATGTTTCTATCTTTTTTCATGTGTTCATTTCTCTGTCTCTGTATGTCTCACCCTTTAATAGTGCCTGATTGCTTTGCAAGGACAGTTAACCTCTGGAACTCCCTTGCTGTTTAGCTCAGACCATGACAAGTCAGATGTGTATTTTTTGCAGGGCTAGAGTTACAAGCGTCTTCTTGTCCAGTTTAATTTTCTGGAAACCACCTAAACAGAGAATCCCAAGAACAATTGAATTCACAGCCAATGTCATTATGCCTTAAACTAACATGCTAGCAGTGAGTACATAATGTAATCTTGTTTCATGCCTTGACCCATTAAAGGGTAGGACTATCACATCATTAATTACCCTTTTTTAACTTATGAGAGTATATTTTGAAAGACAATTGCTGTTAACAATTATCACACCTGTGCAATGAGTCATCCCTTTGTCCACAACTGGTCCATTCTGCTCAATACAATTGTATTACTTACACTTTTAAATTAATTTGGTAAAAGAGTAAGTTAGTCTTCACAACTTTCTCACAACTGCTCAAATATGTGTTCCTTTTTAGAGTTGTACAATCACATGCAAAGCAGAAAAGGTTTGAGGGTGAACCCATCTGATCTTTAATTTGCCATCTACAAATTAAGCATCTCATTTTAATGAATAGAAGTTCTCTTTCTGGACCATTAAAAACGAAACTTGAATAGCCTGTTCTCAGATAGGTAGGTGGGGTCAGTTGCCCTTGAAGACTTCTTTCTCTTCCCTTTAACTCCAGAGGTCACAAGGTTGACAAGGCTGTGCTAGACATATATGTTTTGAAAAGATAAAATTAAGCAAAATGAATTTCACTCAAAGTTGTATATCAGAAAAAAACATGGGATAGTCCTTATTGTGTTCAGGTTACTGAAATAATTGGCAATATTATTTTCAGCATGATGCATTACCTGCTTTTGTATATTCATCCCTCTAATGATGATCTTGCACTGGGAAGACAGACCAAAGAGGAATGGATTTGAACAGTTAATGGTGGTATGCAGCAAACCAAATATAATGAGGATGACTATCTCTGCTAGTGGATACTTCTGGATAAAAGGAAGAAAAGTATGGATTATTCTTTCAAATGAACAGATCGAAATAAGAGAGAAAAAATAAGACCAGGTTATAATTATTGTGAAATTTTATTCTTCAATTAAAGGCAGAAAAATGCATAGGAGCCTTTACCTACTATTAGTTTTTTTCAAATAGCAAGTGTCATGTCTTAAAGAAGGTTTCACATGTCTTAACGGAAGCATGAGCAAGGAGGGAGAAATGTACCAGCTTCCCTGCTAAGTGAAGAGATACCGTATGGCAATACTGAAAAAACACTTAAAAGCTGCAGCATAGAAACACAAGCCACTGTGTCACATACAGGTCAAACCCTTCATGTGAAGGGCATCTTCAGCATTAGGCAACATCTATCTATCTTTTGCTCATCATGTTAATGCAAGTCAAATATGATTCTGTTTAGTGGCTGTAGATGAATATTTTTGCCCTTCTTTATGGACTGTTGGATTCACGGCTGCTACTGTATGTTCTACAGAGCTGATTATTTACTGTACTGTTTCCTTCCTTCTTTTTAAATTTTCCAATTAGCGATTCCTAAGGCTGTAGGATGTGTCTCATCAACTGGTGAAAGTAGGATAATATCTCTTCTGTGAGCAGCTACACAGTAAGGGTTTGCTAATTCTGGCTCTGACTGCTGTAGTCACATCTACAATGTGTCAGCCATGATGACATTTTAATTCAGAAAGCAACATATGTTTCCTTCTCATTTATTGCAATCACTTTCAAAGTACTTATAATGAAAACATTAAAACCATGCAATGATTCAAAATGTATTTAGTTTAGCCTTTGTATAGATGCTAGATGTTCTTTGATAGTATGAGCTAATTAGTCTGTAAAGTAGTTGGTGTTGTACAAAATGAGAAAGAACCAAAATTCCAAAGTCTTGGATGTAAATTATGTAGTTATTCTGACTACAGGAGATGTGCCTATGTTAATTTTGTGCCTGAACAGTTCTGTATAGCAGCACAAAATATACAAGATCATCTAAAAGATGGTTCTTAGCATATGAATGAAAGGGTAATAACAATGACAGTTCCCTTTAAAAGTTTTATTATTTGCATTTTGTGAATGATACCACCATCACAGTCCACTGTCCCTGGGGACTATGAACTGGTGGAAGAATTTTTTGTATTTTCCAGCATTCATTCCTAGGCATATACCATAGAGGTTACTTTGCAGTGGGATAAAGAGCTAGATAGATCTCAACATGCAAACTTAACAGTTCCTGGTATCTAGATTTGGTAAGGATAATTCTTCTGGTGCATATAATAATTCTTTAGTAATAATTTTTTAGTTAGTGTCAAAGTAACAGAATCTCCTGGAAAGGATTATCCAGGAAGATCTTAGGACAAGAAGCTTTTTGTATTCACATCCATGAAAACCCTAAATGTGCTATATAAGAACAGTTTGGGGTGTGGTGGAGGAGATAATGCTATGCTTTACAACTTTGCATGATTGCTTCAGAGATCCACTTTGGTTTTAATGGAGTAGAAAAATTGGTTGACTTCACCCTTTTCCATCAGGAGCATAACTTGTAATATGTTCCTTTAGTTAGGGATCCTACAAGTCTTAACCTTTGTGGTTGTAAGTCACTGGTAACACAGAAAAGAAAATAGTGATGAAGTCCCATACTGGACATGCCATCCTTTTCCTAAAGAGTTTAAGCTGAAGAAATTAAAGAAAAACATTTTTTTCTACATAAGAACTTTCTATATTTTATTTCAAAATACTAATTTCTTTACTAACATTTTCCCCCACACTTGACAAAGCATATTAATATTTACTTGACTGGAGGATCCAGCACCATAAAGGACTTGCTATGAGTTCTTCAAGATTATATGGCTGATGGGACAGGCACCAACAGAAAGCAAGAAAGAGAAAAGGAAAAGACACAATGGAAATGTGGAAAAGAAGTAAATATGGGGAAGAGAGCACCAAGAGATCAGATGGCTTGCAGGAAGCAGAGCTTGGAGGCGAGTTAGAAGACTCAGGGCCTTTCCCAAGAAATGAGGACCAGAGCAGGCTACCCAGGATCCAGGCAGATGGATCCCCCTCTTATGCAAGAGAAGCTGAAGGGAGGCAAGATCTCCATCACTGTGTGTCTGTTAACTGCTATGAGAAATAGAAATGGTGAAATTAATTCTGAAAACCCCCTCACCTCCAGAGACAGGGGTTTATCTATTTCAGATTATTCAAAAAGTACATTTCATTGCTGGTTTCTGAGGTTTTCTGATTTGAAAATTCACAGATTCTCAGCTGTTTATTAAAAAAAAAAAAAAGTCATTGCTTGGTACCACATACAGTTTTCAAAACTGTCATATAGAACAGTAGCAATTAGAATATTCCAGGGTGATTCCAACGAATTTCAAGTAATTTAGCTGGTTATTGTGTAATTAATCGGTTTATATGAACATCTCAGTTATAGTGTTTCTCAGGACCCTTAATAGGTCATTGTGCAGCCAAGTTTCAGATCCAAACTGGAGTGCACTGATGTTATTTTCCTTTCACAGCAATAATTCAGAAAAGGCTAAAGAAGGAAAAGAAGGCAAAGAGGAAATTGCAGGAAGCACTTGAATTTGAGACTAAACGACGAGAGCAAGCAGAGCAAACGCTGAAACAGGCAGCTTCAACAGATAGTCTCAGGGTCCTAAATGGTAAGAAGCCAGTTTTTGCCTCTGTGCCATTAACTTTCAATTTAAGTGCCAAAAGAATCTTGTTATATTAAAAATTTATAACATGATGGAAAGGGTAAAAAAAGGAAAATCTCTTTTCTTTCCTTCATTCAAATGATACCTCTATCTTTTTTGCTTTGTTACTTTATATAGTATGTGCAAATAAACTCACTAGAGAGAATGTTCAAACTAGGACAATTTTATATTATTAGCTTGAGAAGTCAATTTTTTTTCTTCCTTTTTTTCTCCCCCCCTTTATGCTTGAAAAATCTATTGCTCATTAATCTTCCCAGTCTAACAAAAAATTGTCCTGGCCTCCAGTCATTGTTCAACATTAAAAAAACTGACAAAGGTTGATTGTATTGTAATTCAGCACTGGAGTAACAGGTTGTAAAAAGGGCTATAAGAATCAAATGAAATATGTGTCAGTCTTACCTTTCTATCTTTCTAGACTCTCTGACCCCAGAGATAGAAGCTGACCGCAGCGGGGGCAGAACAGATGCTGAAAGGACAATACAAGGTAGGAATTTGCAAAAGGCTATAAATCTAGATCTTGCTATATGAGTTTTTCCTCAGCTTTAGACTGCTATTCAAGCATGTAGCCTACCATCTGGGCCACATCAAAACAAGTTCAAACAAGGTCAAGTTCATCTTGCTTGTTTATAAGAGAGAATACATTCCGTGCTGATAGATTTTCTTTAAATTAATAGGTCATTTTTGTTTATACAGAGCAATTAAAGAAGAATAATTAATTTGAAGCAGTATTGGTCTGAATCTCAGACATGCTGAATGCAGTTTTTGTGAATATGTGTAGTTTGATTTGAGTTAATAATGTTTTTAAAGGTATATTTGAAACATCTTGAGCCTTTTAACTGTACAAATGGCTAAACCTAATGGGCAACATTCAAGGCATGATGAGAATTTCATAGCTAATAGTCAGTGGCAGTTACTGAAAGGTGTGTTTCAATAAGCTACTCTGAGCATTAACAATAAATAAGCTGTTTATTCCCATCTTGGAATTTTCATTTACCACATCCCATTATTTACATTTTAATAAAACAAATCTGCTGAGTAAATTATACATGAAATACTAAAGAGAGCCATATTACTTCCCCTGTGAATCTAAATGTATATATACATTGCAAACATCAAGATATTAGTAAAGAACAAATTTTGAAGATAGTATTTATGTTATAATATCTTTTCTTATCAAGAGGCTAAATCTACCTACATGAATACTAAGCAATAAAAATAGCAATTGTTTTCAATGGTAAATGAAGGTGCATTTTTCAGAGGCAAGCCTAAAAGGATTAGCTCCAGTAATCACACTCAATTGCCTTTATTTTGCATTTTGAAGTCAATCATCCTAACAGTATCATTTGACATTTTCTGTGTGTTATTTAATCACATTTCCTAACTTCCAAGGAGTTGTTACTGATGTGCCACAAGGAGGCTGTAACAACAAAATAAAAAAGTCAAGAAGCTTTTAACGGACTGAACATATAAACAAATACCAAAGATGCAATAAGTTCTTATGAAAGACAAACATGCATATATAAACAAAGACATTTAAAGCAAGTTTTGTCTGCAGAGTCAATAACACAGAAGTTGGAATATGCCAGATTAAATGTTGCCTGGGAAGTGAATACATGTTATGAAGTCTGTTACCCCAGAATCCTGCCTTCCTTCCTGTAAAATATGCACATTATTCAAAGCATTTCATATAATTAATTTGGTAAGAATTCAGCCATTATTTCATTTTTTATAATCCAGACATTTTGTTATTTCTTTTGATGCTAAAACAGACTTCTAGTTTCTTGGGAGGCCATGCTGCTGCACCGGTTGCTGCAGTACTTGTACTCATTGCAAATATTAATTGCTCCATGTTCAGAGCATTCTTGCAAGGAAGTGAAATTTGAAGAATTCCAATTTGATAGCTGGGGAACAGAGTCAAATACAGATTAAAATGACATAATGCTTAACTGTCAAGTATCAAGGACCTAATTTTTTAGGATAATTTGCATTTTTGGCAGAAGCATGCAGGTGTAATCAAATCACTGTTCCTGTTGAATTTGGTCTTGCTCATAGGCTGAAATATAAAGTTGGATATTTATAATATGAGTAACACAAATTTGAGAGCATGTATTCTAAAGGATTTATCCCAAACTGTATAGGAATAATGCTTCAGCTTTTGAGCAACGACTATGCATTCTTTCCCAGCTATCCTCTGCTCATTTCATATATTGCCATTTTTGCAATAAGTGAAATCAAGGATTTACAGGAGACATTCCCAGTAATGGCTTTTCCTTGATTCATCTGTCCCAGGTGATACACATTAAAAACAAAACTAAAATCCACGATTGATTATTTAGTTCAAGACTGGACCATGATATTTTCTGATTGTGATATAGAATCATATTGCAAAGGCAACCTTAATTCTGACATTTCCTGTATCTACTTTGTACTCTTAACATATAACTAAAGCAGAGGGTTTTTAAGAAAAAGGAAAGAAGCAGCAAGAAATACAGTTTTCGTGTCTTTCAGTTTAATGTATTCAGCTCAAGCGTCATACAGCAGTTCAGAACTTTCAGATCTACTGCAATATGTAACCCTACAAGACAAATGTAACTATAGGAACATATTGTCAATGTAAATCAGTCATTATAGGGTGACAGGCTTCAGAAATAGTTTAAGAAACAGTTAATAGCAGGCAAGTAATGCCACATGTCAGGACTCTTTATGTTCATTTCCAATATTGGAAGGAGGATTTCCTTTCACCATAAATTCCCTTTTCTCTGTGTCTCCCTTGCTATGTATCCCTGTGTATCTGTCCCAGTTCCTTCTTCTTTTTTCCTCCTCCCTCCAATCCTACTTTTTGTCAATTGCTAATGCAGCACTTCTCCTTGCTCTACGTTACATTGCTCTTCTTTTCCCCCCAACTTCTCATTCTTCTGTCATTCTCTTCTGAACTTAGTTTCATGCCACCCTGATTATTTCCTTAATTTCAAGTTCTTTCTCTCTCCATGACCCCCTGGCTCTGTCTGACCCTTCTTGTTGCCTCCTCCCCTTACCCAGTTGTTTCAAGAGCTGCATTGATATTCCCTGTTGCAAACCCCATCTCCATCTGCAGTGTCTGCTTCCCCCGTCTCCCTGCTCAGGCTCACATTCCCTACTGGTTTCAGTACATTGCTGTTTCTTTTTGTGTACCTGCCTGGATATCAGGGAAGGAAGCACTTCGAGCATTCTGTTCCAATTTCAGTATTTAGCATGACAATTGTAGGCAGGAGTGAGGAGAAAGAATTGCAGGGAAAAAACCACTTCATTGCTGAAGCACTGGAATAAAGCATGCTCAGTACAGATGGGGCCCTTTATCTGCAAAACTCTGCAAAAGCTTTCCAGTGGTTGAAACATTTTCCAGTACTTTCCTGGATTTTGTTTGGAGCAACAAAGACTATATTGTCACAATTATACAAAATTTCAGTTGTGTCCTTATATTTTATTTGTAAATGATGTTTTGTGTTCTTTGGTATGCACTATAGAAGAAATATCATATACAAATATTTATTATATTCTATTACTCTATATACAGTATATTCCATAATGAAACATATAATAGCACCTCTTACATCTTTCAGGTTCTGGGGAAAAAATTCTTACTGGGGAAATACTTTCTTATTCCTCTCAAAAAGATCTCTGTGTCTCAGTATCTAAGCATGCCTGGGGTAACAGACTTTTTATCCACAATCATTTTTCAATTTACTGTGTTGAGCATGCTATGTAGTTTTATAACTAAGCAAATAAAGGTAGGAAAGCTTCAGTGCTCTGTAGGGAAGTGATATAATTGAAATACAAAGTGTAATTTCAGCATTTAAGAAAAAATTATGCAAGAAAATCATAATTAAAACTAAAGATTTTGTTTATTATTTATTATAAGTAAATGGATACTTGTCAACTTGAAGTTATATCTAATGTTACTATTTTTAAGTATCACTTTGAAGAGTAAGGAATAGAACTAATTTAAGCATAGAAGATAATTGCATTTGTCAATAAGGGGATATGTTCTGTTCTATTTTTTCTTTGTGTAGCACTCATTTAGATTCACTTTTAGTGCATGTAAAGTCTTTTGTAAAATGGGAGCAATAATAAAAAGGAATTTGAATACAAAACTATGAAAAGAAGCAATGCAGGGTATTTTAGGGTTGTGTTTGAGTTTTTAAATACTGAGTAGATAACAGTTTGCTGCAATATCCATAAAATGTTAACAAATAATCATAATAAATAATTCAAATTTGAGTCTCAGATGTACTTATGTATTTTTTTGAGCGGTAGAAAAAGATACTAAACTATTAGGAACTGGTGAAGACACTGGTTTTAAATGTTTTCTTTGCTTCTGTTTTAAATAATAATAAAGCAGATTATCCTCTTCTCCATACATATTGTAGGTTCACTAGATGCCTATGCCTAGCTCCCAATCCGGTTTCCCAAGACCCCCTCATCCCACACAAAAAGGTACCATACAAAGATAATGTTTGACTTTTATATACTGTTTTGTTAACAGACCTCTTCCTAAGCACTAGAACATTGACATTTACTGCCGCTTTTACTTTCTTATTTCCGCTGAATTTTCTTCTCTATCTGGTTAGTTACCATGTATTTGCC
This sequence comes from Pyrgilauda ruficollis, assembly GCF_017590135.1. Classification (NCBI taxonomy): domain Eukaryota; kingdom Metazoa; phylum Chordata; class Aves; order Passeriformes; family Passeridae; genus Pyrgilauda; species Pyrgilauda ruficollis. The sequence goes on along the minus strand of NW_024523933.1, from coordinate 551,902 downwards.
TGCCTACATGATTATGTTTTCTTTTCCTCTATATAGCCCGCATTCCCAATTTTCTATCTCCCAGTAGTTTCCCTCCCAAGTCTTGTACCTTCATTTTCATTCTGTTTGAACATCAATCGCACAAACTTTCTAAAATCCTCTAAAAGTGTTCTAGTTCTGCACCATGTTCACCATTGACTGTTCTTTCCTTGCCATGTTCCTGTAATGTGTTCCTTTTGCCAAATTGCTCACAAATGGTTTTGTGCTGTTGTCCCAAAGCTATCCTTGGTAAGAAGAGGAAGATTAATCAAATTTTCCTTCTTTCATGCTGCTATTTTTTGTCTTTTCCATTTATTTCAAATTTACTAGCAATTTCCTCAGCTTGTACCTTTTCTGCTTTCTTCCAAATAATTTCCAACTTCTGCATGCTGTCATTCCAGCTGCTCCTGAAATTAGCACTGTGATTTTCTCCTAAGTCTTCTTACCCTGCTCAGTTCCCTGAATTCTCAGGTCTGTCTGTTTTTTTACCTCAAAGGTTTGTTTTTGTTGCAAGAGGCCCTTTGCATTTTCTGTGTTCTCAAAGTTCTTCCATTCTGCTCACTCTCAATCAGTTTTTTCCTCAGCTATGCATTCTCCTGTAGCGGAAAATTTATCCTCCTTGTCCATTGGTCAAATTTTCACACCTTAGTTCCTTACTCCGCTGCAAATATTTTTTTCTTCTAGCACATTATCAAGCTTTCTCCAATTATGTCTGTTACCTACTCTTTCTGTCCCTTAGCAAAATGAACTTACCCTTTCTAAGCCCATTCCCACCAACATCTTCCCTTTCTGTAGTTCTCCACCTCTTCTCTAGGCTCATATTAACAGTTCAGTTAAGTGTAATGCTAAGTGGTTTCAGTTTATACCTTCCTGGTGTAAGAAAAACCACTCAGCTACCATGCTCACAAAACCTTCCAGGGCCATCTGTTTTTTTCCCCTCCTAGAAAGGACAAGGCAGGAAATAGAGATGTTGAACAGATCCAGGAATAGAGAATTAAGATAATAAAGAAAATAACAGCATCTCAGCACATTGGTCCTGTATGAGGTTCCATTGCAGGCTACTGAACAAGAACAAGAAATAAATTATGATTTAAATTTGCCCATTGTAAGTGTGCATTTTGCTGCCCAAATACTAGGGGAAAGCTGCCCTGCAGCTGCCCTCCACATTAATAAAAATTGCTTATATACAGCTTTAGTCTTTTGCCCTGAAACATAACCTAAATTGTTTCTGCATTGGTTTGAAACTTGTTTAATCTATTTCTCAACAAGCAAAATCCACGTAATAATCTCAGCTACTGATAGTCCTTGATTCTTCTTGTTATATTTGTGTTTGAAAGATGGGTATCTGAAGGACTTCCACAATGAAAGGGAACTTTTGGTGGTTCTGTGAAGCTACTGCACACAGTTCTATTTCTGATATATAAATCTTGGACAAAAGTGTGTGGAAATATGTGATGATATTTTTTATGAGATCAAAAACTTTATTGGAAAAGGCCATTATCAAGGCTGTGAAGTCAAGCATTCCAAAATTAGGAAATGGTAGAATTAAGGTTGTCTTCCGCACCTTTGTTCAACTGCCTTTGTGTATGTGTCATGATACAATCTTTAATTATGTGATTAGATATTGTATTTTTCACAGTACCTTGTCTCATTCAGTGCAGGGGACAAAAATATGGATGAATAAAGGGATATCTCTCCAATATTTTCTTCATCTTCAGTGGTCAGTGTGTCTTGTAATGCTTTATATAATACTTGGTTTATGTATAATATTTCCATAATTAGACATCATGCTTTACAGAATAGTTGTAAATTATTATATAAATTTCTTCCATATATTAAACCCCCATTTTGGCATTTCCTAAGAGCTGAGGGCTTTGCTTCACTAATGTCCTAGGTAACCATCTCCTAGGGTTGTCTTCTTAACAAGTAAACTACAAAGTCAGAAGTTTCACTGTGACGCAACATCTGAAAACCATACAGAATTGAATTTTAAGATTCACAGTGATAAAGCTAACCAAACAACTGATAAACTGTAATACCATAATATGAATGGTGTGGCCTAAGGAATGATCTTTTTGCTATGGCAGTTTTACAAATACTTGCAGAGATAAAGACATTTTGGGATACATTTTGTGCTCTTGGGCACAGAATCTTCTTTTAATTTTTCTTGCAACCTGTATCACCTCTAACAGTATCTCGATCAAGCTTTCTTTTTATTGGCTCTCCCTTATTTCTGGGTTTTCTATCAACATTAATAACAACTTTCAAATTTTCCAATTTCTTTCTCGATCCTTTTTTTCCTCACACCTTTCAAGGCAAGTTTCTTTTTATATCCAGTTATAATTCCAGCCACTAAAGTTTTGACTTCTTCTGCCTAATATCCTTGCTAATCAAGATCCAGATGTCTCGATACTGACTCATAACGTTCTATTTGTATGCCACATGTCCAGTTACTCACCATGACTTTTCCTTCTAAGAAACCTCATATGACTTTGCTTGACTTTCTTGCCCTATCTGTGTTCTGTCTCCCCTCTTTCCTTGTATTCTCAACAACTGAGTTCTGTTCTTGTCAATTAATGTAAATAATTCAGTCCCCTAACTTCAGTCTCAGTTATTGTCAGCTAATCACTTTTAGTACCTAATTTCTCAGTGTCTTCCAGTGCCCTGGTTTCTGTGTTTCTATGTATGTATTTAGCCAGTCTCAGTCACTCCTCCAGTCACTTTTTCTGTCCTTATTTCCAATTCCAATCACATCAGACTTGTCCTAATTTCTGTAAATTTTGAGTATTTTTATGAGTTCATGTTTGTAGACTTAGAGAAGATTACTGTTGGCTACTGATCGTAGAGAGGATACATTTTCTATTGCACGGCTACTCTCAAATTAGCTAATGATTTTTTTAAAAATAGCTTTCAATATCCTCAAATGACAGAACATGTATTTCTTTTCCAGAGACATCACTATTCTTTGCAGCACGTTTAACTAAGATGTCTTCTCTTTAGTCTTTTCTTCATTTGTTTTCTGCATGATATTGACTGTGATGACCAGTGCTAAGTACATTTCCTTTATCTTTAGAGTCCTCTCAAGAATTGCATCTTTCTCTTAGAGCTTCTATCTCCTATCTCAGCATTTCTATCTGTTCCTTTCCATGTCCCCCTTTACCTAAAGCAATTCCATTTGCATCACAGCTGCCTAAGGATGAGGTCATCCATCTGTATAATGCCATGTAAAACAATGGCCATATGTTCCCTAAAGTAATAATTGATTAAACCTAAGGAAAGCACCTGATTCTTTATACATTTTACCAAGATTTTTTGGCCTTTTTTTTCCTTATTAAAACTCTTGGAACTGCTAAATGTCTCTCTATGTGTATCAACTTGTAAATTCTGCATTTTTATTCAATTGACACTTCCTCATCAGTTATTCTGGTTTTATCACCACTTAGTAAGTACTATGGATTTGTTGTTACTCATTTATTATTGCATGGGACATCTAGCAGAAAGGTGCTTGGGTTTAGTATAGAGCCAGAATTCTCAAATGAATGTATCAGGTCATTTGCAGAATGAAAATACATTTTCATTTTCCCATGTGGCATTCCTTCTTCTCTGTCGACCCATTTCAACACTGTTTCAGCTTCCCCTCTATTGTTGCTTTCTCATTTGCTTTCTCATTTTCCTTCCACCTCTGTTTCACCTCAACCCCTGCCAAGAACTACTTCTGAATATCCCAAATATTTCTTAATATGTCACTTCTTGACCTGCAAGGCAATGTGTGTGTGTATGAACTGGAGCCATGTGGCTGCTGGTTGACCGGGTGGCTGACTAGGAGGCGCGTGCATTCTGAGGGATCAGTGACAAGCCAGGAGATATGCATTTTCTGCTGGACATCTTGTTGCTGCCTCTTGGCAGCTGGGCAAATCAAACAGTACATGATGCTTCTCAGCAGCTGAAGGGCCAAACAAATGGTTTTTCAAACTGCAAGAGACCCACAGCCCACCTGTTGTGCAGGCCTGCTATAAAGGTTGAACATTTCAGCAGGGAAAAGAAGTCAGGAGCTGGAAACAAAGCTGTCAGAAGCCTGGAAGGCAAAGGGATTTTTTTTTTCTAGATATGTTGAATAACTGCCCAAGGAAACATCTGCTACTTAGCTAGGCTGTTTATGGAAACAAACAGCTGACTATTCTAGACCCATAGAAATATAAAAAGGTTCTGTGAAGCAGCAATGACAAAACAGTGGACTGATTTGTTTGGCGATGAACATTTCTGTGATTTTTAGGCCAGTAAGCCTGTTATTCCATTAGGCCCAATTGAAAAAACCAAACCAAACCAGACCAAACCAAACCAAACCAAACTCAAAAAAACACCCCAAAGAAACAAAAAAACCCCACCAAAAAAACAAATAAGAAAAGAACCTAATAATTTCCATTTAATATGCCAATAAAAATTATTTTATTCATCTTAGGAGTCAAGAAGCACTTTGAAAGGCTGCCAATGTGAAATAACATGTCTTGTGAAAATGTGACTTTGAACAATCTGACAGATAGATTTAGCATTTTTCTTTTTTACCTGTCTGATTTTCAGGTTTCTTAATTAAATTTTCCATTTTTAAGATTTCTAAAGATCAGTAAGACAACTGGTTTCAGTCTCTACAGTTTTGGTTAACTGCAGGCATAAGAAAAGACTGTCTCTGTAATGTGACAGTTCTCCTTTGGGTTATTCTAGTACCTCTCTAGGTAAGAGTAGTGATTTGAGGTAACAGAAATGTGGGAAAGAGAACAGAACGGAACAAAGCCATTGTAGTGACACACTGGGGAGTGATATCTGCTGTTTTGTTATTGATTCTTCTCTGCATGCCAGAGTTTGTCAAACAAATTGATGCATTGGTGAAAATGTATGCACATGCACTGTTCAATTATAGAAGCTAAAGGATAGTGTGTTTTCTGCATTGCTCTTCTCTTTTGTCTTTCTTATGCTCAAAAGAAAATTTATTTTCAGACCTAGTGTTGGTCTTAATGTGAGACACTGTTAAAATATTAGTGTCTAACCCTCAGTGACATTTAGTGGAGCTGCCTTACTAACTCTCTTTGGATAGTCCACCTGATTCTATTTCATTTTTGTTCAGTCTTCATAAAATATTTGCTGGTTCAACACTGTTCTCATTTGCAGAAACACATAATGCTTCATTTTCCTTTTGATTAGTGCCTTAAACTTCAGCTGCTTTTTGACTTCACTGTGTAACACCTTGTATTAATGTCAGGGTCATGCACTTATTATTCATGTGAACAGTGCTATTCACTTCAATGAAATTATATACATAATAATAAATAACAACATTAATCTGTGTGCACCACCTTGAATTTCATTACTGTTGTAGAAGATACATCTCTGAAAATAGGTTCTCTTAATTTTTATACATTTTAGAAAGAGCTTGGCTCTCTCTGTGCACACTAATTTAAACATTTCATTTTATTTCCCCTAAGCCTTACTAGCTTTACCAGCTCACAAGTTTTAAAGACGCTTGTTTTACTGATTTTTTTGGCTTGACAGACTATCCAACATAGTTTAGCTTTTAAACCTAGATTCTATAGTAGACATTTAAAACATCTCTTGCTAGTTCATCTGTCTTTTACTTTTGATACTGGAATACTTGATGAGGAAACAGACGTTAAAGATTTATTTTGTTTCATATTTCATTGACTGTGGATAAATACTGACATTATCTTAAAATGCATAGAAACCAAACAGCAATAAATAAGTTCCCTATCCACCTGCCCAGGAGTCAGCACTTTGGCAGGTTTTCAACCCAAGCTAATCAATTAAAGACAACATTGATTAACTTAAACAGAAGGTGATATTGATTGCAGGCAGTAACCTATAAATAGACAATTGTTTCATAGTGTTCATAGGTCATTGTTAGCTACACCTTTAAACTTCCAAGGTACATAATCCTATTACCTATTACCCAAAAAGCAAAGGAAAGGCACAGAGTGAATATACAGTTATATCTATGTTGCAAAGTACTCTTATTCAACTGTCTCATTCAACACATACTCTTACCTAAAATTTTTCACATTTTATTTGAAATTGCTATCTATTGCAATTTACGTCTCATTTTATAGCTGTACATATATGGAGCTGATGGAAATCAAATATGTTCCTGACTTTTCTACTGAGATGAATGGTTAATCAATCAGATCTTCTTCCAACATGGTGCTTTAGTTCACTTTTAAGAAACTGTATGTAAAATTAATGACTAAGCATGAACAGAGTCAAGTGGGAAAATTCAGGACAATACGAATATTAAAAAGACCCCACATTGTGCTCCAGAGGCTTTGTATAGAATTGTTTTGACTTTCATTTTCATTCAACCTACATGTTCATCTTCTTCAAAGAGGGAAGGACAGGATGGATGCATTCTTATCTAATAGACTTCTGGGGTCACCCCAGTTGTCTTGCTGCCTGGGAAGGATGGGCACGGCAAGGCACCATCCTAGGTATTTTTGTTTCCCAGGAGTACTCTGTTCCCTTCCTTTTCTCCCTCAGAAGGTGACTGAAACCTGATCAGGCAGGTAGAATATATATTTCTAGCATAGTCTCATCAGCTAAAAAACTATATAACATTTTCCCTTTTAGAGAAAGAACTAAGAGGCTTGATTTTTTTTGTAAACCAGGATGAAAAATTGATTACAACAACATTGTTTCAGTCAAACGGTATTTCTATAGCCTACCATGAAACAGGCATAAATAAAGTGGATTTCTAGTTCATTCACAGCTGAACTATAATCCTGAATGTTCTGAGGCCGGCTGAGGAGCTAGATCTGCTGGCTGTAAGCTAAGCTGTTTATCAGTATTTGCCTATACAGTGTGTAGAGAGCTCTTTCTTTCTTTTTCTTTTTCTTACATTTCTTTTCCCTCCACCACATTTACTACATCTTAGACAAGTGCTGGAAAATAACATCATATCATGTCATGTTAATATATGTCATAAAGAGGATTGTTTCTTGGCATTAGTTTTTTAAGCTCTATAAAGATTTAAAATATCCTGATGTTTGCGTATTATACCCATATAAAGGAATTTCATCTTTCAGTATTAGTGTTGCATTCTTCTATTAAATCCTTTAGACCTCACCATCAACAGATGTCAAAATATTTAATGATCTGGGATTTTTCTAATAAATGCACTTCCCCTTGTGACTTGTGTGAAGAATGAGGGAGACAACTCTTACACCAAAATAACAGTAATATTTCTCAGTTCTTCTAAAAGTGCTGTGCTTTGGAGAACTAGTAATGCAGACTAGTAGCCAGGACGTTACTTTATCCATTTAGCACACATAGGAGGAAATCTGTTAGACAGGGAAATCCATATGTCCTTCCTGAAAGGTGCTACAGCTTGAGTAGGTAAAAAGAAGCATACAATCCAGATTAGATTTCAAAACTTGAATTTCAAGTTCAATGAGACTTAAACCATTAAATATGAATGGTCACCATCCTATTCAGTGGCCTTTTTTGACTATCAGCCACCAATCTACATCAAAGAAGAAAAAATTTCTAAGCAAGGCATGTGAGCTAATCTACAAAGGCAGGTCATAATCAATTTTCTATTTTATCTCTGCATGTCTGAAACTCTGAAATGATGTTTTCAGAGAGAAGTAAATATATGCTTATCTTAACATTAATTCTTGCACTATTTTAAAAGTTATTTGCTTGTCCACAAGTATATGACTTGTGCTATTTGAGGTGCTGCAGTGCATCTGTGAGATCTGCATCATGCTTCCAGAAGATCCAGGCCTTTCTGGAGCAGCAGCTGGAAGCAGCCTTACAGGATGTGGAAGTCTGACTCAAATCATAGCATGTTGAACCAAACCCCTTTTGCTCAGTTAGATTGCCTTTGAACATACAGAATTCTACACTTGGGTTATATTAAATGGAAATTCATAGCTTATTGTATATGCTAAATAAAAATATATTTATCACTGTGTTAATTCTAAAGGTAAGGTGTATGCCACTCCTGTCATTATTACACACCAGCATTCATGTGATAATTTATGTAGATCTTGCTCCCCTCTTATTTGTGGACTAGCTTGTATTTAACATAGCATTTGACTGATTTAGGAAAAGTCAAATAGGGAGAAAAAGTTGTGGGTGTTTTTTTAATTATTTATAAAGAATTCCAAACTGACTGACTTTCAAAAGGAACTGATAATATTTACCATGTGTGACTCAAAATCAGTTCTTTGGCCAAATAGATAAATGGTCCTGGATGTGGAAGCCCTGAACTTTGCTAATGTGTATTAGCATATTCTCATACTTTCTGTTTTTTGGAACATCTTTGACTTCTATCTGTACATTCAATATTAAAATCTTTTCATAGATACCTCCTTTTAATTTTGATTTGAAACAAGCAATTCATTTTGGCCATGAAGCTTGCAATAGTAATCATACTTTAAAAATAGGTAAAGAAGCAAAATTGGTCTTTAGCAGACATTCAACAGAATGTATTTATTAAGAGTGTGTAATTCTTTTCAACTGCTAGTGTAAATAAGTATACTGAAACAAAACAAAATTAGGCATCAAGCTGAAGTAAAGTGTGTTTTTGCATAATAGTTCTGACAAATTGTTTAAGGACAGATTATTCATGGGAAAACACTAATTTTTTAAATCTAAAAAAATTACTAGTCCAAAATGAGTTTGTTAAATTTTGATTATTTAATTTCAGAGGAAACTTAAACTATTATAATGTTTCTGCATGAATTTAAGTTTTAGTAAATAGATACTTACTTTTTTATTTGTGCTACTGATTCCAATTTGTAGCCTTGTGGCTGTCTCAGATAAATTGTTTTGAGCTATGCCAGGAGTAACTGGAAATCTACTAGAAATTTTGTCATTGTAATATCTGAACAACTTTGCAGTCTTTAATGGATTTAGTCTTCACATCAGGAAGTACTCCTGTGATGCAGAACAAAGCAATTATCTTTATATATAGAGGGGCTAAGGAGCTTGATCATGGATATATCAGAAATCTGTGGTATAACAGAGACTGAGCCTAAATCTTGCAAGAGCTCAAGATTTTATTCTGCCCTTCATGTTTTGCCCTCCCTTTTATATATTCTGTCATGCTTTCTCATTGTACAGACATATGGAAAACTAGATGGAATTTACCAACTTGAATACCAGTGACAGGATTTATGTCCCAAAACTCCTTGCTAACAGAATACATGGAGCACATCATCTGTGCCTGCTCTGCACTTGCTCAGACTGATGGCTAACCTCTGTGAATATCAGGGTAATGACAAAGTGCACCTGGTCTAAGCATTTTCAAGTCTTTTCTTTGTTAGACAAAGCTTTGAAAATACAATAACATATGCTGCCTACCATTATTTGATTATTACTTGATTTTGTATGAGTGCTAGTCAAATACTAAGTCGACCCTGTGTATTCATCTTTTGTAAAAAAGAGCTGACATAAATTCTAGATTCAGGTACTTCTACATAAATATAACCATTTTGGTTAAAACACCTTGCATAAAGACATTTCAAAGGTTTGAAGCTAGAGTAGTGGAGAATGGATTTTTTAATTAGTGTAGCATCTACCAGCTTCCTAACCAAAGTTGCACTGAACTTTTTTTCTTCAGCATTCTTGTGTACACACAAGCTCAATACCTGCAATACTTTTACTCACAGAAGTAAAAATAAACCAGTATGAACTTTTTGTGTTTCAGGAGCTGAAAGCCTGTGTGCATTACTACACATTCCTTTTAATGTTTCAGTCAAAAACACAAAGAAGATGTAACATTTAATTAAATCTGAGCCACCAAATGCAAATCTGTCCACAACTGTGTTACGGCAACAGCAATGTTTTATGTGAAAAAGTATTTTAATGCGTTTCTTCTAAGAGGTAAACTGATCTCTTCCCAGCAGTGGGGCAAGAGTATTCATTAAATCTTCTGTTGTGATCATCCCTACCTATGTCCCCTACAATAGTATTGAAATCACTGTCCCAGTTATATCCAGGTAAACTAAAGTTACTGAAGGAATGTAACCAAATTATGTTACTTGCCTTAAAACTTTACACAAATATTGAGGGGAGATGATGGCTATGAGATGTTAGTGACTGTACTGGTAAGTGCTTTTGATTTACATTGGAAGTTACATATGTCCATGAATCTGTATTCTCATCACATTATGGATTCAGACAGCATTCCTGATCTCAGGTCTTTCTGTCAGACTCATCTGCAACTCCAGGCTTCACATCTAAAGGGCTGTAGTGAGTTCATCTTGTAAGCATTGCATGAGGGTATTCTTAACTGTGGACAGCACTGTGAGGATGCTTATTTGGAAGTATCACTCTAATTTGAAGCATTTTGGTAAGGAGTAGTGCACAAGGTGAAGGGTAAGGCAAAACCTTTCAAGTGCTGTGTTTCTACTTGTTAAAAGGGAAGAGCCAGTGAAGGAATTAGAAGAGAGTGACAATTCAAAGAAGCAGACTAGGAAAATATTTTTGCCATACAAATTTGTTTATACAACTGAGACAGAAACTTTAGTAGGTGAGATATGAGGAGAAACATTGTGTGAATTTATAGCTAGAAAGAGGGGTAGGAGAATGAGAGGCAGAGACTTTTTTGAGAATAAATTTAGACACTGTGTTGTAATGAAGAGTCAGAAGTTACAAACAAACAGGATACCTTGATTTTGAACTTTACTGACAGACAAGATTAAAAGAGTAGTTCATAGTGACTATGAGCAGTAGTAGTGGGGAAGATGAGGAGGAATCTGAAGGGGTGAATGATTAACAGCTCTCTTTTCTCAAACTAATATTGTCAGAGCAGAGACACATGCACACAGAGGATCAGAAAAGCAGACTTAGGTTTTATGTCAGACAGAAGGGAACAGATCTGGAGTACAAAGGGCCGTGTCAATTGTCAACATGGATATGGTGACTGAATTTCAGTTTATGGATTAGATTACTCAAAGTATGGAGAGAGAGACAATGTGAGGAAGGTTGTAGCTCCCAGAAATTAAAACAGAAAGTTGAGGAAGAAGTAAAAAATGTAAAACTGAGAAAGAAGTTAGCAATGTGGAGGGAGAATAAGAAGATCCCAACAAAGGGTGAACAGCATTTGAATGCCAAAAGCTTTTTAGGAAATGCTGGTGTAGAATCTACCAGATATGATATGAGGTATTAGTTCTAATATGTGTTTGTATAGAAATCATTAACACAGACACATTTAATAAAAGTTTCAAAAAATCAGCTGACTAGCAACAGTATTAATGGTCAAGGAAGAAGGCACTTCCCAGAATTTTTCAAGAGTCCTGTTCTTTCATCCACGTGTTTGACGCATTCTTAGCAAATTAGGAACATGGACGTACTATATCCATGTTGTTAAGCAATATGTAGCTATAGGAAGGTTTCAGAGATTTTAACTTTTTATCAGTATGTCCCTAAAGATATTAGGATTTTTATAATGAATTATTACAATGTGAGTTCTAGACATTTTATTGGGTAATTTTGCTAAACCTCTGTAGTAGTTGCACTGAAGGATTTTGTTAATTGTGGTAATCAGCTTTCAAAAAATGTTAACACATGGCCACATTTTCTCTCCTTGTATTTAAAGAGAAAAATCTCTATTTCAGTCAGATGCTATAGATTTTCCACCTAACTGAAATAAGAAATAAATTATATCAATTTATATCTGATTCTAGACAAAAGGTGTGTAGACAGCAAAACTTTCAAAGGGAGGTGCTTTCAGTTGGAACTTGGCAAACCTGCAGGGGAGGGGTATTATTATTATATTTAATATTTTAAAGAGGCCGCATAGTCTTCCATTACCTTTAATCCTGCAACAAGCTAAGAAATACAGAGTGTAAGTGGGCAGATGTTCTTAACAGCCTTCTAGCAGCCTGTTTTTGTGAAGAGTGCCAGCTAGTGATTTTCACTGCTTGTGGAAAACCGGCTTTGTGTTGGGGTAAGTGTTAAGGAGAGCAAGTGAAAATCCCCCTCTGTGTACCTTGTAAAATGTCTCTGTGTGTATTCATGTTGTGGAAAAAGAAAATTATGCTGTCGGATTTGGAGAGGATATCGTAACTCCTTTGCTAGAGCAATCTTTTTACTAGAGGAGCTTAAGCTGCAGAAAAAAACCACATTATACTGTGGGTATTGCATGTAATAAAATATTATTTAAATGAAAGATATTGAAATAAAAGTTTCAATTTAGGAACTTGAGTGTATTGTTGTGAAAAGCCTAGTCAGTTATGTTTATAGCTTCATCTTTTCACAGGAAGAAGCGTAGGGATTCCTCATGCTTTGTGTAAGTACAGTAGGGTTTAGATAACAGGATCAGGTCCACAATTTGTCTTTCTTTAAACCTACAGTAAAAAATGAAAATAAATACCACTACCACACAAACTACAAAGGTGAAAAAATGCTGTATGTTGCATTTTCCTACCTCCTGTGGCTAGGGACAGAATGCAGACGTGCCACAATAATGTTTTTTATTTCTACTGTTCAAACCATATTAATGAGAACATCATTTTGGAGAACTAATTATTTCTATTTGTCTTGTGTCACACTTTCTAATTCCCCTATATTAGCACAGCCAAAGCAAATTAATTGCTTTTCCAGCAGTTGAACCTTGTCCAAGAATGAGCTCACATTCCCTTCCAGTTCTGCAGTTTCTAGGAGTGCATTGTGTCAAAAATTTCTCTTGATACTAAACATAGCCCAGAGAATATCTTTGCAGATTTCTGTTGCTGCTCACTTGATGAAATTTATAAGTTTAAGTGACCCACTAGGAAAGATAAAGTTCTTAGCTGCAAGATTATACATCAAAACAGTTAAAGTGAAATTAAAATTAAATGAATGAATCTCACTGAAGCAAAAAAAGCAGTAATTAATGGTTCCCTTAATTGTCTTCATAAAATATTTGCATGGGTCTAATTTGCATAATTTGCATGTATTAATTAATCTTTCAAAGGAATTTTGTGCTGAGAGAAGCCAAAAAATCTCTTTGTTTTATTTAACATCTAATGAAATATTTATCTTCGTTAATGAACTTCTCATCTTCATTAAAATAAAAATTGCACAAGTTTGTATGTTTTAAATGTTTTTATAATTGAAGTATACAAAAAAAATCTCTTCAGACCTACAGTATCTGAAAAACAAACACATTATTTCACATTCTGTGCCATTTTGACTACAGCAACATTTAAATTTGGAGAAACCCTATTCCCTCCACCAAAAGTTTTCAAGAATTTCAAAATTATTTCAATTTTATTCTTAATTGATGATAATTTCTGGGTTTTTTATATTTTACAACAGGGATGACAAAGTAAAAATTTTGGTATTTTTTGTTATTGTTTTTGTTATTTTGTGATACTTCAGAGATTTTATGGAACAGATATTATGCACAGCAGAAGGGACTAGCATTGTAGGCTGGAGTTTAAAGTACTGCAGGAGTTTGTACATGATGTGGGGTTAGTTTATACCCTGCAAGACTAACAGCTGAGGAAAAAAGAAAACAGTTTGTGAGTTACTACCTGGCATTTAATGATTGAACTTGGAGTAAGATGAATGATGAATGTAAGTTACAAAGGACGGTCCTAGCTGCGGTGATCAGCAGCTTTGAGACAGTATCCAAAATAGCCAGACATGCAGAAAGAGAATATGCAGTGGGGAAAAAAAAAGTCATCAGTATTGAAGTTTTGTGCAAAATCTGAATATAGAACTGCAAGGAGATTCAATGAAATTAAGAGCTATTTCTGTAAAAAAAAAAACAGGTATGAAAGGACGATTGGGTGTTTTGGGAAAAAGGTGAAGGCTATTACTTAAAATGAGGAACACCTAAAATCCCAAAGTAATCTGTCAGGTTCTAATATTGCTGGAAATAGAGTCTGTGGACAAAGAAGACAAAGTTTAGTTAAAATGGTGTCTATACAGAATGTTAAAAACGTGCATAGTAAGACAGGTGAAAAGGAGTTTTCGTTCACTTCGAGGATAAGTACAACATTATTGTAATAATGAAAATACGCTTGAAATAAGGAAATGATTGGGGGTTTATAATTTACAAGAAATTATATTTGCACAGTGAAACAGCACAATGGGATTTTTACTCATTTTCAATATGCCTGCATTTGCTTAAATCCTTGAACAAGTTTATAAACACGTTAATGTGTTTGCATTCATTTTAGACATGCAATACCTGAGAAAGCCAGGCCTGCAGAGACCAAAAAGTAGGTGCTCTTTAAGAGTGCTTTAGAATTTAATAAACAGGATGTTTAAGCTATCAAGATGGTATACAGAGTCATATATTCTTTATACATTATCCTATAATTTTTTTCAACTGATAAGATATAGTGGGACTTTGCTGATACCATAATGCCAGTATAGATATTGCTCTGTGTTCTGAAGGTGTGGAATAGCTGCTGAGGCAATGTAATTATCTATAAAATATCCAAACAGTATCAGTGGGAGGGATATGTTCCACTTCACACATTTGTGGGGTAGATGTCTTTATCTGAGCTATTTGGCTGGACTCCTGTTAAAGTCAATGAAGAGTAATAGGCACATCTCTCCCTTTGAAGAAAATGAATCACAACTTCCAAGTTTCTTCATTGATTGTATAGGGAGTCTGCTAAACCAGCTCAAATGCAGCTACGTACAGTGCAGGTGTCTGAAGTTAATGTGATGAATTTCATGTGTTTTGTATTTTTGTTTTTGCTTGCCTCAGAATTCCAGCATCAGTTGTGACAGTAATCACACTACAGCAGCTGCATTTCAGTGACTTCTTGTAACTACTGATGTTAGAAATGGGTAATTTTGCATCAGTTCTGGAAAAATATCCCAGCTTGACAATTCCTTTTCTGTTTCATATAACTCTGAAGAGTTTTGAAAGTTGCATAAAGCATGACTCTCAAATGTAGAAAAGAGAATTAGAATTCTGCATTAGTGCTGAAGCTTTGCAGCATTTGTTTCATTTGGATGCTACCACACAAGGCACAAGGCATGAAACAAGAGTCAGAAAAGCATTCTGAAAACTCTGAAATAAGAACAAAAGCAGCCATAAATTGAGATAGAAAAAGAGATATATGAGGTACCAAAAAAAGGAGGTAGATGGAAGTATCACAGAACTCTAGAAGGGAAGATAGTATCATATTACTCATACAGTTTCATTATATTACTGTAACTTTATTACTATATATCATTACTGATTGGTAATTAACAACTAGTTAATGTTTGCCTTTTAAATGTAGTTATGCTTGCAAACAAGACGGGCTGGAATTAACTTGATGTAGCATAAAAGTCTGCAATGTAGGCATCTACATCTGTGCTTGTGGCCCTTGACCCTCACTGGATATAGAGATTTCTGTGTCTATATAGATATGAAAATATCTATAGTAGAGTTCATCCCGTTATAAATAATAATTTCAGTACCCCAGTATAGACTGCTAGAAATAAATTTAGTAAGCTCAGTCATATTCCAGAAAGGCTGAATTCAGTTTCTGGAGATGAGAAAGTAATTTCTTCAGTGGTTGTTATTGTTTGTAGTGTATGGAGGTTTTTTTCCTGTACAATAAATCAATTTTATAGCAAAGGTTGTAATTATACTTCAAGATTGTCTAATTGCAAGGAATTGATGTAGTGTTTGACACAGTCACAAGAAGTATATGCTAAGGAGTGACTGTTTTGCCCATTTTACATTTTTCAGCAAAGAACTGAGTGGTTAATATTGATTTCAGAATTAAAATGGTGCCATTTGTTGGGGTGGCTTATATACTTTACATCTGATGTTTTGCTCTTGAATGGCAAAGGAATACCTCATTTGGCATGCTTCAGGGCATTTTTAACCAATGCCTTAAGCTGAAACCAAGTTTTTATGCATGAAGAAAGAAATAATATCTGCTGATATCTTGATGGCAGCACTGATGCTTTGGTGTCACACAAGGGTGTTGTGAAACTTAATTAATATTTGTAAAGTATTCTGGATCTTGGATGAAAGGCACAGTAGAAGTTCAGTTATGTTATTAACTTCTGCTTTTATATTTTCTTTGGTGAAGGATCAGAGTCCTAGGCATTAAAAAGTGGCAAAGAGAGGGGATACAGCAATTTACAACTATTATCAGCTAATTATAGTTAGTTTCAAATCTTGTAGAGGGAAATAGCTGGAGAAATATTTTATGGGATTTAGCAAACTAATACTTGATAGCCGAAATTTTGTGTAAATGTACCTTACTTGGATCATCATATGAGAAAAAATTTAATAGACTGACTTACCTTAATTATTCTGCATTAGATCAGAAATGGTATATTGCTGAGTGACAGCATTTTGGTGTAGTACAGGACTGTCTCTCCTTTATAATCCTAAGATAACTGAGGGGTCAGAAATCCTGTTAAGGAGAATGAAAGTTCAACATTCACTTAAAATATTCAAGAGGCAAAAAAGCAGTTAGACTTAAAATGTAAATAAAACTGTACTGTGAGATTTTATCAGGCAGGCAGCCCTTTGTGCAGTGTTAAGAGTTAAGAAGGCAATCATCTTCCTAAAATATCACTCCAACTTAATTGCTCTGTTTCATCAGTTGAAGAAAAAGAAAAAAAGATAATTTTACCATCAAGAAAGCTATATTAACTTTAACTAGCTGAGAGTCTGATGATTTAATTTAAAAGTGGCCAAAGATTTTAGGTTTTGTCCTTTCTGTCTTTGGCAGTAATATTAAAATTAGGCATTTCTGTGTCCTTGAGAAATAGGAAATATTTATAATAATCTATTTTAAGATAAACAAATTTTTAATATGTCTGTAATACTCATATAAATTTCATATTGCAAACCAGAAAAGCAAGCAATTGCTATGTTAAATCTACCATAATTCTAAAAATAGTGTTTTCTCACAGTGCTTATTTTTTATATTGATATGCTTAAGAATAAAACAAAACAATTTCACCTTTGTATAATTCAAGAATTTGGCTTTCTCGTGGATTTGATGTGGAATTTGACCCATCTCTATTAGTATCTCAAGTACCTATGAAATTTTTAAAAACAAGTCAGCTAAGAAAAGGAAGTTTAAAGGAAGTGAAACTAAAATTAACACATTTGGAAGGACTACTTAGCCAGCATCACGTTCTATTTAAGTTAAAATTTGCTGTCATCATATATCTATAATAAGTATTCTTCCAGTGAGCTGCCAGCTGGCTTGTAAAGAGGAAAATATATTCTATAGAATAGACTGCTAGCTTTAAAAAGAAATATTTTGCTTTTGCTCATTGTAGGGTTCCGTAACACCTGAAGGACATCCTAGGAGACAGCAGCATATATAATGATAATGTGATGTCATTTTGTTTTTCCTAGTTGAGAAACACAAAGTGTGTACCAGTAATGGTAAAAACATTTTTTCTATTATATTCTTGTCAGCCTTATTTTTTTAAAGTGATGCAGCCTCTAATAGCTTAGGAAAAGCAGCAATAGCATAATAGTGTGTTTTGTCATGGATGTTAGAAAGGATGGATCACAGTGTGCTACAGCTGGCCTTGGAAACAAACTGCTATGAAGGCAGGACCAAAAAATTTACAGTGCTGCTTTATGTGCATGAAATTAGAATATGGATTGTTGAAAATATACAATGCTGTATTAGATAATTTAAGTTTTGACTTGTTTATTTTGTCTATGTGTTGATTCTGCAGATTTTGCCTGTGACAAACTGTCGGTGCAACCATTGCATTAAAAGACATGTATTTTTCATGATATTGTTTCATACTGCAATATGCTGGCTATGACTCCTTTCAAGTAATCAAGCTATATTGAATACAAACATAAAATAAAAAGCAGCAATAATTTGCTTTCATTTTTAGCTTTATACTCTGACTCAAAGATATACGCTCTTAGCCATTGGAGAGAGAACAGTAACTTTGCACATTGCTGAACTGGACATAAAATACTGTGGCTGGATCAGACTCCTTGGCTTCACTGGAAATACTGGAAGCATCATAAAAGTAGTACGGTGGCTGGAGGATCAGTTCCATTTTCAACCTTGCCATCAAATTTGTTATGACAATCACAGTCACTTTCACTGCAGTAACTATGCCATCTGATGCAATCTGGTTCCCAATGCTAAAATATTGAAAGGCTCAAAAACTATTAAAACATACAAATATCAGTTTTATTCCAGTTCCAAATGGACAACGGTTCCAGAGCTTGATCTCAAACATTCAGTGCACAGAAAAATACTCATTTTATAAGGTTTCCATCTAGGTTTTTTTCATATTCTTGCAAAACCATTGACGTTTTAGTTTTTCCAGCTAAAATTAACTTTATAGCCAAATGTACTTTACCAGGCCAGATATTCAGTAAATATATCCAGGATATACTCAGTTTTTGCCTCTTTTTCTACTGAAGTAGCATAGCATTATGAATGATACTAGATGGGCTTTAAAATCTGCATTTTCAGGCTCTTATATCACAAATATATTCATAAAAAGCATTTAAATACATCCATCATCCTGGAAGACCACTCAGAGCTGAGTTCCTGCAAAAGAGTAGGTTTGTGTCTGTTATTATTATTTAATGTATATACAAGGAATGATCAGTTGCTCTTCTCTGATAAGCAAATCAATTAATTTTATGTTCATATTGTGGACTGTATTCTTTGTCTTATACTAGTAGCCTGTTCTGAAATTACTCCAGTCTAAGTTCACCTTGAGCATGGATAACCAGCATCTTAAACGCTGTTCCAGGGAATGTCCTGCAAGTGACTTGTACAATGCCATTAGTGTGTTGGTATTGACAAGAAGCACTGTAAGTGGAAAGCTGGGGGAGGTGGGGAGAGGGATGGAGATGGGTAGGGAGGAGTAAAAGCAACCAGGAAGGGACATTTTTCATTTCCTTAGTCTTGAGAAATTCACACTTTGAAGCAAGAAAATTTAACACTTCAGATATTTTGCACAGCTCATTGCTTCCGGCTGCAAGGTAGTCACTTGATCCCGAAGTCATTGGTTAAGACTGCTCTGTGGTTTAATTTAGCCATTCTCTTTTCTCTTGCTTACTTTTTGATGATGAACCATGGTGTTAAGTTCTCTCTGGGAAAGCATGCTGCTTCCATATGGTCTGGGATTTCTGTAGTGGGGTGCATCCAGGACACAGTCTGTCATGACATGCTGTTTTTTTCTGAGGAGTCTTTACTGGCAAAGACACAGAGTGGTGCCAAATTCAAACCACCTGGCCCTAAGGCTAATTGAGTTTTTCCTGGGAGGGTAGAATAATCATTTTGAAGTACCTATCTGAAATTATGTTACTACTGAGAGGGAATGGGGAAGATTGGCTTGTCACTGCAGTACTTAAATGCAGCTATGAAGATGTATTCAAGATGGAAGTTTACAATTAGGAGAACTAGTTTGATCTCTGAATTGAAAAGCAACCTACCTGGGCTAGCATTAGCACTTGCCACAGAAGCAGAGTCCCCTCATAATATAGAATGCTGGTAGTTTTCATTCTGGAAAAGAAAAAAAAGCCTTTTGCTTAAGAATTGCTTCATAGCTAACTACTGGGTTAGATCCCATTTACATGTTTCAGCTTGAAATCTTCCTCAGAATTAATGAGCTGATTTTATGTTCAGTTTTGTAGTTATGCTGCTCATGCTAAGCCCTGGGAACTTCATTAAGACCTATGTCTATTTCTGTGTGATGGAAGGATTATGTGTGACTGAAGTCAGTTCATAGCTGATTTCCTAGGGCATTACTTCTGGTTTGGTTTCTGTTGTCTTGACTCTTGTTCTGGAGCTGAATGGCACTGCTTGGTGCCAGAAACTTGCTTTCATACAAAATACCTAAAAGCAGCAAGGTTATGTTACATATGTTTTGACATCCCATGCATCCTTAATAGATTTTCCATGAGCATGCTGCTGTGCAATCTATTTTACAGCCTCATTCCTCCCTGTTCTGCATGTGACTATTTCTTCACGTTTTGCATTGGGCGGTTACTCTGTTTTAGCACATGAGATGATGAAATGAGAGCAGGGGTGTTTGTGTATTAAAGTGGGGTGATACTGATATTATTAATGTGATACTGATATTAAGAAAGGATTCCACATATTCCAGAATTATGTATGCGGACTAATATAGCTTTCTTTAAGTGGCCTCTATTTTCCAGTAGACTTTGCAGCAGTTGAAATGGCATCTCACTTACATACTCTTGTATTAATTGTGGTGTTTAATCTGAAGACAACAAACACTAGTCTGCCTTTCAGTTACTTGGGCAACATGAAATTCAAATTACTTCTTTAGAAAAGATGTGGCTGGGAGAGAAGGGTGAGGTAGGTTTGTGGTTCTGTGAACCAGAAGAGGTTCTCTGCATAGGAGTAGGTATTACATCCAAGTCTTTTCTTGTGTTTTGTAAAGTAATGGAGGTAAAGCTCTAGAGAAGATAATACTGTAGAAAAGCTCGTCTTCACAAATTATTTGTATCTGCTGAAAGAAATTAAGATCACACTGTCTGTTGATGGAGAGTACTAACTATGGCCACAACTATTCCTGGCAAAATTATCATGACCCATGTTCCTTTTTGAGAATTGTATGAAAGATCATTATTATTCATATTTTATTATGGGATCTATAGTTGTATACACCTGTATCCTGCCTACTGTATCAGCTTCTAGTTGAGTGATGGAAAGGATTTGTGTACATTTCTGTTTTGCATGTAGATGGAGGGTAGTTTTAAAGAAATACTGACTTACATATACTTTTGCGTAGATAATTTCTGTAATTCAGCAAAAACTGCTGAAAGCTCCAACAAACACTGATCTCCTGTATTTTGTTCCAGTTTCATTTTATGACCACTCTTTCTCTCCAGAAAAGGAAAGTAATTATTTTTTTAGTCTGTTTGAAGCTTAACTGTATCATTGATATCTTGTATGTAAGATACTTTGATTATGATATTTAGTGTTAAAAAGTGATCATTTGAGCAAGGCACTAAAAAAGGAGGCAAAATGGAGAGAAGTGAAAGAAGACTGATCAGACTAAAAGAATGAATAGTAAATTCTGTTTCCACCTGGACTTAACAAAAAGAACCCCAAAAACAAACAAAGGCAGAAAGTGCCAGGCAGAAACTATGTTCCAATATTGAATTCTTTTTCAATTTTATGCTATCAGATCCAGGGTTTCTTGCTGATACTAAAAAAAAAAAGTCGTTTATGTTTCTGGAAATACAGTAACAAATAAAACACACCTTTTGTAGAACTTAAAACTGTTCTATGAAGGACAGATTGTTCAGCACCAAAATTATCCACACTGTGATACAAACAGCACTGAACACAATGAGCTATGGAAGCTCACAAGCTGATTGTATTTAGCTGTGACTTCAACCTTTAATAACTTTTCCACATGATTCTTCAGTTGAGAGGGTTTTGTTCTGTTTTGTGTCTGTTGTTGTTGTTTATCATTACTAATTTTTTTTTTTTACTAACATGAATTGACACAGTACAATGCCTTAGTGACTCAGGTTCAGTGCTTGTAAGTAATCAGTTCTGTTGCCTTTTTTTGGGTATGGTTTCTTCTGTTTATACAAATAGAAAAAGAGAAAAAGGGTTGCTAAGTTTGTGAAGCAATAATAAAAGACAGTGTGATTTTAAAAAAAAATCTATTTCTTTCAAACAATTTCTCATCTTACTAGTTCAGTTTTTTCAGTCCTCAAAATGGCCAGTTTTATGCATAGTATATGATCTTTAAATAATAGAAGGTGACATATTCAGGTACTCCCCTGCTTTGTTAGTTTACTAAGGACCAGATTGCTGACCTTTAGCTTACTCCCACAGTAACATGGGAGTAATGGAAATATATATTAATGATTAAAACACATGGTAAAATCACTCAGAGAAGATAGTTCAATATTTGAAAATAACTGTGAAAAAAGGTGTTTAGATGCTCTTTTTTATACATCCATGGTTTAGTTTTATGTCTTAAATTAGAATTAAAATCTTCTACATATAAATTGCTATTTTAAAAAGAAACACATGGATATCTCAGTTTCCTGAATATTTGTACTGAGTATTAACACAAATATATTTGTACATGAATGTTAAGTAGAGAAATGAAAGGTGTATGATTAATAACAATATGCAAATTTGAAACTAATTTATTGGTGTTACACAAAGGGCAAACTGGGATAGTGTTTGGCCAAATATGTTTACATACTTCATATTTGCATGCGTTTAATGAACATGCAGTGTGAAATCACCCATCTTTGCATAAAAACTGGATGGGCACTTTTTTAAAAGAAAAAATTGCTTGAATTTCAAAGCCTCAGTGGTTGAGCCAGCTTTCCTGCATCTCCTGTACTCTGCTATGGAAGATGGCAGTGGATCCATCCATGTTCCCCAATATATTATCTACTTGTGCTGCCAGTAACAATGTCAGCTGAGTATATATCCCTCCATCCCTCCTTTTCAGTATTGAGTTGTAAAACCTCAAAATTCTAATCAACTCTAGACGCTAGGAGGAATTACTTCCCCTGACAATGTACTGTTTTGCACTTTTTTAGGAATACTATGAAAAGTTATGTTCAGTTGATCCCATGACTGAATTTTACAAATGCTGGGATTTTTGTCTCACACTCTGCAGACTGAAAAAGACTGAAGTTCGTCATAAATTATTTTCCCATTATTCAGAAGTTGGACTCCCATTTTATCTTCCATCTTTGGTGGAAAATAAATCCTCTTATGTCTCAATTTGAAATTAAATATATGAAAAGTTTAGTTGTTTCCTTTAAGTTTTTTTAAAGAAGGGTTACAACTTGACTGAGATCCCTTCCATCTGCCACAATATGCTTGCTTTTATTTTGACTTCCCACTGCTGTCTTATCAAATATTGCATTAATCATTACCATTTGTTTGCCATCCCTTTCTTTTTGTTTTGTTTCTCTTCCTCCAAATGATTAAAACATCAGCTTGAATGAATGGTTAGAAGTACACTGTGATTCACATTTGCCCCATCTTATTAAAACAAATAAACCAACCAGTTATATAATTTTAATGTGCTTGAGCTATGGCATGCAGATGCTTTTATCAGCTCTGGGCTGAAGAGGTTGTGTGCATTCGGGCATGCACGTACAACTGTTCTTTGAAAGGGACAAACCTCATTAAGATTACAGGTGCCTGGAAATAACTTCTGAGAAAATAGCTACCATTTTCAATAAAGCTACTTCCTGACAGGAAATGCAATTTATTATGTTACTTAGCACAAATGAGCAGCTTGGCTTTGATTTAGATATGAGTAGCCCCAATTAAGTTCACAAATATTTTATTTTTTTTAAGCTGAAGTTAGCAGTTTTTAATGGTTGGAGGGTCTGGCGACTGTATACTCAATTCCAGTATGAAGCATCTGCTGCCTTTAGGAGCACATGGGCTAGTCCTGGGGATTTTGTGTTGCAACATGTGATTTTAGAAGAGGACCCTAATCTTAGATCAGCTCAGTCACCAGCCATAGAGATGGAGTTCAAATGGATTTTTGTGAGTGAAGAAACTTTTATTTCCATTAAATACATATGCATATATAGTTTTTTTGGTTGTTGTTTTTGGGTTTTTTTTGTTATTTGTGCTAATATCATCCTTAGAGGATTCAGCTAACACTGCTATTATCTGCCTAGGGACAAGAAAAGAGACTGAGAAACCATTAGTACATGAAATCTCTGTTACCTAAAATGAAAAGAAACAGAAGTTTGAAAGTGAGAACAGAAAAACAGGAAAAAAACCCCACAAACTAAAATCACAGAAAATTTCAGAGACATATTTGGGAATAAAATTCCTGTCTTCACAACAAGAGACATCAACCTTTGTTCTTTGAAAGTACAAAGAGATGAATAGATACACTGTTCAAATACCCTCAAGACCCATTTTGAGTGAAAATTGGCTTCTGTCACTGGCCTGCACCAGTGATATTTGACAAAAATATGTTAACTGAAGTTAGGACTTCTAGCAAATGAAACTGTGGCTACTTTGATGGAAGGGTTCTTGGATAATGGGCTGAGATTTACTATTCTACAGCTCAGAAATTACAATTAAAAAAAAAAAGGGATAAACAAATTATTACAATTTTGACATCCCAACTTTCCAAAGCTCACATTGAGATTTAACATCTTGTCATTTGTTTTCTGAGCAACCTAGTGTAGTGAAAGGAATCCCTACCCATGACAGGAGAGTGGTTTTTGGTGATCTTTAAGGTCCCTTCCAACCCAAACCATTCTGTGATTCTGTGATTTTCCTTCTCACAAAGTATTTTGTCCTTTTCCTTTCTTCTTAACCTGGACTCTGGGGGTTTCTTTCTTATCAGCTCTCTGTGTCCAGCTGCTGTATCTTTCTGTCTGTTTGGTCACTTAGTTGGTTATTTTCAGCTACTAACTATAGAAAACACTATCCTTTTCCTGAGGAGAATTTACCTCAGTAGGTTTTTGTAAGATAGCAAGTGACTGAACTCAGATGTGACAGCACACCTTGGACATTGATTTGCAGATTTTCATAAATTAACACTGCAGTATTATAGTCATGATGATCACTGTTACTACATTTAGTTTTAAAGAAACTCTGAGAATATGATTTTTTGGATGGCAAACAACCCCACTGGGACTTGCACTCAGTGCCAGAAATACCCACATTACCATCTAATGGACGACTTACTTAGTTTGCAGCTGAAGACAAAACCTAGCATTTCATTGTACATTTTTATCAGTTTACGAGGTTGCATATTAATAGTAATAATATGTGAGTGGGTTTGTGTTCTTACCTCTGAAAATACTGGGCCGTTAGAGATACTTACTGCAAGCTGCCCACAGAACACTAAAGTGAATCATTACCCAGATGACATCTCTGTGGGAATGCATTTCGAGACATATGATTTGTTTCAGCATTGCAAACTTTTATGTCAGTTCCATTTGTTTGTTTTTTGTAACATTTGTGACCTTTTAACTATTTGGGCATGTTCATTCAAAAGCCTCAAAATGAATCTTAATTAAAAAGAGTTGATCTAAAAAAATACTCCCTCACTCTGGATAGAATTTCTGTCATATCAATCCACAGACAAAAACAAATGATGTTTAGGAGTAGTGGCATTTTCAGTTTGAGTTACTAGCATGAGCTTGTGTGATCTTGCTGAACACTGCCATTTGCAAAAGAGCAATTAAAACAGATGACAATCTGCTAATCACACACATTTCTATTTAGAAATTTAGCAGTATTTTCCCAGTTCGTGTTTTTGCTTTGACTTCCTAAGAGTAAAAGTAAGTTTTATGTACTTATATTGTATATAACAGTATGTAAATTTGGGAAACTTCACCACAGATCAGTAATTTTCAGTAGGCTAAAAAAATACCCCAGTGTTGTAAACATCCTTAGTGTGTTGTGCCTGTGTATGTGTTTGTGTAGTATATGTTTGTATGCATTTGTTTGTGTGGCTAAAATATTCCATATTTTACATAAAATTGCTTTTATGCTGATAGAAAAATTCTGCGTTTGTTAACACAAGAAAGTAATGCAACAGGCCTGCGTAGCTGATAAATTAACACTGATTGGGTGGCAGAAGGCACAGGCATGCTCAGGATTTAGGATTTAGAAGTAGTGGCATTTTCACATTGGCTTACAAAGGATGAGTTGGCTCGATTTGCTGATCACTTTCATGATTTGTAGGTTTTGTCTATGATTTTAACCTTGAAATCATTCAAGGCCTATCAGTGGTAATACTCCACTTGTATTCAGATAGGAGCTCTGGCTACACCTAGAGGCAAAGTGATTCTGGTGGCTTTGACAACAGCACTAAGAAGTTCCTATCATTTGGAAAGAACCTCAGAACATTAAAAATAGGGAGAGAAATGGATAGGAGCAAGGTAGTAGGGGTCACTAATGGAAAGAGGTGGCAGACAAATATAGGGGTTGTATTTGGTCACCACTTTGTGATGCAAGGTCATTGTTTCTCTGCAGATCTCTGAGTTTTTCATAACACAGTTTGAGGTCTTTGAATTTCTGAAGTGCACTGCTATTCACCTGTTGCTCGTTCTTCATGAGTTCGTGGCTCGTTCTTCATGGCTGCATGTACTTCTCAGACACAGTGCTATGGCCACTTCCCTGGGGAGCTTGTTATAGTTCCCAACCACCCTCTGGGTGAAGAACCTTTCTCTGATATCCAGCCTCAGCCTCCCCTGACTTGGCTTTATGCTGTTTACTCAAGTCCTGTCACTGGTCATGTGAGTGACGAGATCAGCTTCTACCCCTCCCTCCACTTTCCCATGTGAGGAAGTTGAGGACTGCAATGAGGTCTCCCCTCACTCTCCTCCAGGCTGAACAGACCAAATGACCTCAGCTGCTCCTCATACAGCTTCCCCTCGAGACCCTTCACCATCTCCGTTGCCCTCCTTTGGATGCTCTCTAGTAGTTTAATGTCTTTTTACATTGGGGCACCCCAAACTGCCCCCAGCACTCGAGGTGAGGCCGCCCCAGTGCAGGGCAGAGCAGGACAATCCCCTCTCTTGCCCGGCTGTGATGCTGTGCCCAATGCACCCCAGGGTTGGCCCTCCTGGCTGCCAGGGCACTGCTGACTCGTGTTCAACTTGCCATTGACCAGGACCCCCAGGTCCTTTTCCATGGCACTGCTCTCTGGCCTATTGTTCTCTAGCCTATGCATACCACCAGGATTTCTCCATCCCAGGTGCTGAATCCAGCACTTGCCCTTGTTAAACTTCATATGGCTTGATTGC
This sequence comes from Pyrgilauda ruficollis, assembly GCF_017590135.1. Taxonomy (NCBI): domain Eukaryota; kingdom Metazoa; phylum Chordata; class Aves; order Passeriformes; family Passeridae; genus Pyrgilauda; species Pyrgilauda ruficollis. The sequence goes on along the minus strand of NW_024523933.1, from coordinate 525,171 downwards.
TCACCTCTCTTAGTTGTTAAGGTCTTTCTGCGGGGCTTCTCTCCCCTCCAGGGAGTCAATGACTCCTCCCAGTTTAGTGTCATTGGCAAACTTAGTATTCCCTCAAGTTCTGTGGCCAAGCTGTTAATGAAGAACCTATATATATAAACAAGTATCCTCTTACTTTGTAAGGAAGGTGCTTTGTAGAGCTGCCTTTTTTTATTCTTATTCATTTTCTGTGGATACAGAATACAGGATCTGATAGTGTCATCTTTTAAAAGTGAAAAACCTCCTATTGATTTCACTGCCAGGTTGGATCCTTAAGCAGTGTAAAATAGAGCTGACTCTTGAAACTGTATTGCTGTTCATCTTTTGTTGGCTGCTACAAGGATTCTGCTTCCTGCAGCTGTATTTTTAGTTGAGAATTCATTTTAGTACATATTTTATTTTAAAAGGTAAATGGAGACCTAGTATAATAAAATAAAATAAGTTACCGACTGCAGGTTATCAGAATGTTAAGGTGTGGGAATTATACATAGCACTCATTAGCAAGTGTACATTCAGGATAGCCAAAGTGCTGGTATATATGCAGAGTAATACTCCTGCTGAGGTATCTAGACAGCTTTAGTGCTGTAAATGTTTATTGTCTTTATTCAGTATGTTTGGGAGAACTATATGGAAATGTAGCCAGTAGTAGCACTAGCTAACCTGTACTTAATGCAGGTTTTCTTTGGAGATGGTTTTCCAGACCTTCAGTTTTACTGAGCTCAATTTCAGAGGCTCCTTCTTTCTTTCCTGAATTCCCATAAACATTTTGGTTGGTTTTCATGCATCAAATAATAATATAAAAGTCTTTAAGTTAAGGCCTTACTCAATTCCTTTTTATTTCTCTTCAGTGAAAAAAAAAAAAAAAAAGAAAAAAAGACCATAAAGAGCAAAGAGAATGGAAATGGTTCTGAGAGGAATCACTTTTATGTAGTGGGAAAGTTATCATGTACCCTGGGAAAAAAAAAAAAAAAGAAAAAAAAAAAAAAAAAAAAAAAGAAAGAACTATGAACATAAAAAACTAGAGAAAGGGGGTAGAAAAATGTAAAGATGAGGAGAAAGTAGCAAAAGGGCATCTGCCCAGAAGCTTGCAAAAGAAAACTGTGGTTGAGTGGAAAAGGAAAAACAAAGGGACATTAGATAAGAAACACTGCAGCAGAGTGATTCTACAGCTTCCCACTTTCCCCAGCAGTTCTGATAGAACTGGAAAGGGGTGTGCAGAAGCTTTTACAGCTATGTGGTGTGTACTTTTGTTTACTTTTCTTTCTCTCAACAATTAAGAGTAAGTTCATGGAGGTGATGCCACATCTTTCAAAGATAACCAAACATTTAAAAAATTTCAGCATTCGTTTGTACATGTTTATCTCATGCAAATGCTTTACTTATATCTAATTTTTACTCTATATCTAATAAAAATTCTATAGACTGATTTGGAATAAAAATGTTAGGCTAAGAAAATCAAAACAGAAACAAAACCTTCTCAAATCTTAGAAATATTTTCTGAATTTACTTAGATTTAAATAAGAAGTTCATGTAAACTTTAACAGCTGAGATACAGCTTGTAGTTGCAAATGCTGATATTCTGAAATATAAGTCATGTTTAGTAATTATGCACTGGGGAGGATTAATTAATTCATAATGTGCTTTATTCACATGGGAACAACACTTTCTATCCTACAGGTAGAAAAAAAAGCTAAGAAACTTTTCTGTCTTTCTGTTTTTTAAAAAATAATCATTATGCTGTTATCAAAATAAGTGTATATAAGGTATTCATGTCCCAAGTGAAGAAAAAATTGCTTTGTACTTAAAAATTAGGTGAAAATATGTTGCGTCTGTATGTTCTCTTCAAATTTTTCTAGATAACAGTTTCTGGGTAGGTTAGCTCAGTGTTTCTCATGTTCCCTCACATATCTCACTTAAATATATGCTCCTCACTTGGGTGGAAAAAATGTTGTGAGAAACGTGCTTACATCTTTAACATAGTAATTGTTCAGTTAATCTCGTTTATGGGGGGAAGGAGGCTATACTTCACTGATACCGTTTAAATATCCTATACTGGGTTCCATATAAATAGCTACAAATGTGCACAATGGTTACATTACATGGTATATTTAACAACACAGCTAAATCAGGAAGTGTGAGCTATGCCTTTAGTGATGGGAGTACTAACGATTGCATGCAAGAAGATTTTTTTGCTCTGCAACCATGAAGGAAATAATTGCTGTTCAGCACTATTCAGTTACGTTTGCATATCAGTAAAAACACATGCACAGAGGCTCCACCTACATTCCTAGTGCCCTAGCGCTGATAGGAGGCCAGCATACATTAAAGCTTCAGAAGTTGTTACATTTTTCACAACTTGCAAAGTGCATGTAGTTTTCAACAGAGTTTATTTGACCACTGACAGATGAAAATGACAAGGTGACATTTGGGTTTTATGATTTTCTCTTTTTTTGGACAAAAAGTATCATAGGGGGCATTTTACAGATTGTTGCATGACTACTTCCGCTGAGGTTTTAAATCTTGTGGGGTTTTTCTTCTTTTTGATTCTTTGAAGATATAAATGTATAAAGCAAATGTTTCTCTTTCATATTTTAGATGGAAGACTTTATTTGAAAACTACTGTCATGTATTGAATTTTTCCTGCTGAAAATACGTGTGCTACGGTAAAGAACGTTGCAGTAAGACATTGGCTCATAAGGAGTTCTGTGGAAACAAAACATTTTCAAACCAACTTCCTCAACTTCATTTATCAATGTTCTTCAAAAATGTAAAGAATTCTACAAGAGTGTCCTCCTTTGGTTATCTCCTGTGGCTCAACCTGGAGATCTAGAGAATGTTTGTAAATGCACAGTAGCACTGTTCTCACAGCGAAAATCTGCATCTCTGCACCGGACTATTGTATCCAAAATTACAGGCGGTCAGAACAAGGCTGAGTATTCCCCTTTTCAAGGAATGCAGACTTTATCCTCCTCTGATGATTCTATATTTGAGCACATCCAATGATCCTTCCAGCGGTGTCCAAGTACACTTACAGACTGTTACACCATACCGAAACCAGCAAGACAGCTCAGAAATTAACTTGTAGAGGGCATAAGAGGATTCTTATTTAAAAAAAAAAAAAAAAAAAAAAGGAAAAAAAAAAGGTAAAAGAAGAAAAAATTGATACATTCAGTTTTCAGACAATGATCATGGGTTTTTCTTCTAAAGACATTTTTCCACATGCTTTCCAAGAGACCAACACATATATGTAAGACTACATTAAGTGAAATGGAATTTTGTGTAAGTGAAAAGAAATGCTGAATGTAAACAAACTGTTTTACCATTCACAAAGTCTCTTTTCCTAAAATAAAATTAAAAAAAATAAAAAGAATAATAATTTCTCATTGTAAACTGGCAGGGGTTTATGAAATAAAAGACTTTGCTTCTTATCAAAATGTTGGTCACATGTACAGTATATAACACAAATCACACAAGGAAGGTATTATGTATGCAGTAGAAATCTAGAGTTTAGGAAATGAAACTTTTAGATAATATTGTTTTGTCACCCTGTTGGTCAGAAAGACACCTTTCTAGTTTTAACGCATGCAGGCATGTAAATATTTGTCCTGGAGTCACAGTATTACTGAATGAGATCTTAAGCATCTGGTAACAAGTCAGAATTCTGTATCAGCCACTTTTATTTGTATATTGAGCCCTGGTTAGTGCCCTGACTAGTGCACTTTTAAGAATGGACTGTGGCTGAGCAGCAAGTCAAAATGCCAGAAATATTTTTATATGTTAATGTCATATTACGTCAATGTTGCTAAAAAAAAGAAAACCTAACAAACACTTGATGTATCAGTCCAATTCCACGTAGAACTGAGTGATACAGTTGAAGTCTATTGTCCCTCCCACCTTGTCTTAGGGATGGATGGTTATGTGTTACTTTCACTGTCTTTATGAAAGCTACAATATGTGTTTTCACCTTTGTGCTGATAACTGGAAGTAAGCTGCAAAACACTGCTTATTACATTACTAAAAATTATGTTCTTTGCTTTGCATACTTTTGGGTTACCCCTTTAAAGACTGATTTTGTGAATCAGTGCTATTACTGTAAGTTTTGTGATTATGCTTTCTTCATCTAATGTTTTATGCATATAAAATATTATTTATTACACGGAAACATATCAAAACCTTAAATGTCTAACTTAAAGCAAATATTTCTTTAAAAGTAGCTCTGATTGGATATTAATATTATTTTGTCCAAAAAAAAATCTAATGTTTTGTAAACTCTAGCACTGAGCTTCTATAGTTTGTAGGTCTTCCTCGCAATACTGGTACACATTTATTTTGTGCAGTTCATATTTACTCCACCACAATCCTTTTTTATCAATAGAAAGATGTATATACAAGTTCACATCACAGTAATTTTTTTAAAGAAATATTGAGCAATATTTTTCATTAAGTATTGTTGTCTAATACTTTGTAGTGATGTTGTTTTCTAACCATGATTCCTTCATGATTGTCATAGTTGCTTAAACACACATGGGATTCTGTACTCCAGTTTTTTCATATGCAGTCTTTAAAGGGTTAACAGCTGTAAAGTTAGATGGACTTGTGGCAAGCTTTTGAATCATTCATATCTGAAAGAGAATTAAAAGCCTACAACTGAAATATGTACTAGCATTTACCATTGCTCTGCTCCTTGCATAGAGTCACCTGTAAGTAGGTTTAGTAGTTTTACAGTATATTCTTTCAAGACCTTTGGGAATGCCTCAGTGTTTGGCTTGGTACATAAACAGAAGTGTTAAGGATTAAAGGGGAACCAATTTATGAGCTGGATGTTTAGAAAGAATCTTGCTAAAAACAGTGTAAATATTACAGACCATGAGACGTTACCGTAAGTTGAAGTTTTTTGCCCCTCTTTAGTTTTACAGGTTTTGGGTTGGTGTTTTGGTTTTGGGTTTTGATTTGGATTTTTTTTTTTTTTTGCATAGATTATGAAGAAAAGTTGTCCCCATGTTATTGTTTATATGCTTTTGTAATCTTAAAGATATTAATGTCTAGTTGTTCTATATTATAACCATATTTGCGCTCTATGCAAGCCCTTGGAACAGAACATACTCATCTTCATGTAGGACCTATGAAAATTGTCTATTTTTATCTATATATTTAAAGTTTTCTAAAAATGAAAAAAGGTTATTACGAATTTTGTTGTACAAAATCTGTACAAAAATCTGTTTTTACATCATAATGCAAGAATTGGAAATTTTTCTATGGTAGCCTAGTTATTTGAGCCTGGTTTCAATGTGAGAACCACGTTTACTGTTATTGTATTTAATTTTCTTTTCTTTTCAACAATCTGCTAATAAAACTGTCTGAAATCTCCCTGTGACTTTATTTACAGTTCATCTTTATTAAATTTTTCTGAAATGTATAACATCAGAGGAATATTTACTTTCTAATGGGAGGCATCTAAAAACAACATAAGTCAGCTCTTTGTAATGTGAGGCGAACAATGCTGAATGATTTTATTTAACATGCAACTGCTTCTATCTCTAATATGAATTACTGTGGTGAAAAACATCATAAAAGCACACTCTGTGGTTATTGTTTAACAAGCATATTTTCCTTTTTTTTTTTCTTGCCAGCTAAGCAAACTGCCCCCATCTACATGATTTATTTATGTACATTTCTCAGTTTATGAAGCTGTTATTTGTACCTTTTTCCTTTATATTGTGATATTCCCATGATTCTTATTCCACAAACCTTTGTGCTGAACAGTGTAAAGTGGACACATTGATGGAACAAAACAATATTATTTCTCTAACTACAAAAATGCAGGGGTAATCCTGTTGGTTTTGTCTCAAATCTCCTTCACTTGATAAAATATGTTTAGAAACACATTTTTTTAACAAACCTCAAGTATTTAAACATTTAAACAGACATTGGCATAGCATATCTTTAGGTGGGATTGTGAGGAGGAAAAAAAAGGTGTTTTATTCCAAGGTCAAGGTTGTTAATTAAGAACAAATTTGGAACTACATTGGTTTTGCTTACAGAAAATTCCGAAGTTGGAGAGGTATGACTGATTTTTGTACTTAACTATCCTGCCTTGCCTGGCCTTGGCCTGCCTTCTTTTCCCATCCTTTCTCCTCCCTTCCTTTCTGAACCATACCTACATGAACCCTTCTGCTTTCATTAGGGGCAGACCTGGTTGGGACAGCAGAAGAGATTAGCTTTCTTGGATAAGCCCACTCCACTATTCCTCAGTGGCCTGGGGACTGACAGGCTTCCTGGTTTCCAGCAGCTTGCTGTTTCCTGGCTGGCTGATTGGGAGTTTGGTTATCTGTGTGTAGGGCAATCACAGTCTCCTTTTGCCTGCATTAAAATATCCTGCATGTCTGAATTAGTAAGGATCCCAGCTACGCTGTAGCCAGCTCCCCTGCTATAAACTCTGGCACAGCTAAAGCAGGGTAAAAGGCAAACTCATTAATCTCAGTCCGGCTCATGCTGAAACCCAAATTATCTCTACAGTAACAGACTAGCAACCTACCTCTGTGTTTTTAAGCATCCCAGGAAATCGTTTCTTTCAGCAGAAAGGAACTGTACTCTCAGAAGTTCTACCCTACCTCCATTAATAAACAGCTGCTTCATCTGTGCAAGGTACCTGGCATTTAACAGGTCTGAGGTTGGATAGGCTGAGAGATAGTCAGATGTTGATACTCGCTGTGACAGATAAAATAAAAATATCTCAAAGCTCAGATCAAAACCAAGAAAGTTTTCCCTAAACATATCTTGCCCTAAACTTAGTAGTGGGTTATGGTCAGATCCTGAAGAATTTAGGACTCAGCAGCTGAACATCTAAAGTTTTAGGAAAATCCTTTAAGAACTGACAGACTCAAATGGGAATTACTTTTAAATTTTTTTTAATTTTTTTTTTTTTAATTTTTGCAGTGGAAAGAGATACAAGGTTGGGTTTTCATCTGAAAAGTAAACCTCTTATTTGTTGAAGCTTCTATAAATTCGTGAACATTGCTTCATTTGTTATGTGCTTACATGTTATTTGACACAAGACTGCAATAAAAAAAGACTGAGGCCAAGATTTTCAAGTGTGACTGCTGATTACAGATACTTCCAGTTTTGCTGGCCAAACTTGAGACGTGTTCAATGCCTTTGTTAAATATCCTAGCTCAAGAGTTCTGTGAAACTTATTTCTTCAGTAGCTGCTAACTCATCCATAGGATACTGAGAAATGTATTAGTGTGCCTTTGCTGAGCAGTGGCTCGCCCTGATCTATGATGATGGTTCCACCATCAGCAGTATCACACTATTTTAATCTACAGCCTCCTGCTTAAAAAGCTTCATTTTCAAAGAGAGAGGAAACAAGGACTTCCTGGAATTCAAGCTCTTAAAAGGAATCAAGTTAGAAATAAAATCTTGACATCCAGAGTACTTGGAAACTTTGTAAAAGTTCACCTAAAAGTCAAGTAATATGAACTACTAAGCAATTTGGGAGAATTTGCACATGATCTATGGAGAAACATGATTTTGTCATCCAGATTAGAGTAATAATGGTTGGCATAGTCCAGTGAATTGGTTAATAGATGCTCTAAATTTGATTCATAAAAACACAGCTAGGTTCATTTTGCTGCATTACAGAAGGACAAGAAAACAGATCCCTACTACCAAAACAAAACCAAAAAATACCCCCCCCCCAAATTTCAAAACAAAACAAAAACAAACAAAAAAACCAAAACAAAACCACCAAAAAAATCCCCAAACCAAAACTTCCAGCTGGATATACAGGTGAAGTCAAAATAAGAGGGATGAACTGCTAGAACAGTTTCCACAGAAAGGTTTCAGGATCTCCATCTTCAGAGATTTTCAAACCCTAGGTGAGCATGGCCCTGAGAAACCTGATCTAACGGTCTGCAGTTAAAAAATATTAGACTACTTGACCTTCAGAGGTCCATTCCAAACTCAGTTTCTTTGTGTTTCTAGAACCACGAGGCTTATTTGCATGATGCCCTTCTAGGCATAACACTTTCTGCATCCAGCTTAACAAGGAGCAAAATTTTGTCCTATAAATAGCATTTGTCAGATCTAGAATAGAAATTGCTGTGATATATTTAAGCATTCACAGCTTTTTGATCTTCCATATCAGGAGGCCAGAAGAATGAGCTGTACTAACAGCAAGATGTGAAAGAAGATACAGGAAGTGAATACAAAGAGGATTGAAATGGCCCCTATTTTAATACAGATATAATTAATTTAAATAATAAGAATGGAAGCTGTAGCAGCTTTGTCATTCAGTTCTCATAAAAATTTTCTAGCAATAAATATAAGGCAAATAAATATAAGGCAAAGTGAATAAATAATATGTCTAATAATATAAAGAACAGCTGTTGGGGCTAAAGAATGTAAGTTGGTGCAGTTTTCTTGGATATACTGGCCAGTCTTTGAGGAAATTGGAAATGATAAGCTGTAACTGATAGCTCTCCCTTTTAAAATATCCTTCCTGTATTTTTTTAAAATGGCTTTCTTGAAACGGTTTCTGCAAGGCAACCAACTATTTTGGAACTGTATAGATTTTTACCATTCTGAGATACAGAGGACTTTGAAGCAGTCAATTTGGATTGTTGGCTTCTCTGTCAAGTAAGTATTGTCAAGCAGATTGGGAGCCTGAGGTATGGCAAGGTTAAATTTGGCATTTTAAAACTGAAGAGACTAAAGGAGTGACTTTGGGCTTCAGTGTCTGTGAAGTTGTATTATGGTACAAGCATATTTAACTAGTTCTGCCTTCAGAACCAATTTTGTAGTGTTTTTGGTTTGGAGGTGCTAATTATGGGGCAAATTGCAAAGCAGAGAGATGAAAACGAAGGTCTTGGTGAGGAAAGCAGGGTAAAGGAATGAGGCTGCCACTGAATTTTGAACAGAACATAGGGATGGCAGAAAATAGGAGATTTCAGCCATCAAGATGGAAGTTAATAGTGATGCAATAGGGAGAAACAGGATTCTAAAGATACTCTTTAGAAAGATGTGGTAAGATACAGCTGCAGCAAACAAACTCATTTGGCAGCGTCCTGGGCAAGCAGACATTGTTCTCAATTCAATTCAGAAGCAACTAATAACCATTTGGCTTCTGTTCACTGTGACCAAACTGATGCTGCAGAATCTGGCTGTTCAGTGATGGGATGATATATTGGAAGCCAGAAATAAGTTTCTACATGGATCTCTTGAACAATCTGAACTCAATTTAACAATTGAAGAGGACAGAGATAAAGTATTACCTTCTTTGTGAGCTGATCAATAACAAGCACACCTCTGGGAAACAGATGCTTCAACAAAGCATTTCAATGCTGGAAGTTGAACAGGTTCACAGGACACTTTACACAGAACTTACAGAAGCAGTAAATCATTATAATAATAATAATTATTAATAATAAGCTCTGATTCTCAGGTTTTACAGGTAAAATCTTATCCAATTTGCCTTCAATAACATTGCAAGTGTATATATGGCATACATGTATCTTATAGAAGATAAGACTCAAGTGATGAATTATGAATTTAAAACAAAATCACAGCAAAAGGTTAAACTAAGCTATTGACAAACTTGGAGAAAAAAGGGTAGCAATTAAAGTACAAAATTAGCTCAATGATTTCAGGATTCAAAATGTGAAAAAATAAATTCTAACAGCATCCATGTGCCTAATTCGAAATCATAATAAAATGCATTTTTGAAGTATGCAATGCTTACTAAATGTTTCCATGATTCTTCTGAACATACCTTGGGCATTGATGATGATGTATCAGTCCCCTTTTGGAGCACCTAGATGCCTAGCATGGGCATAACCTCCTCTTGGAGCCAAAATCTTAGTTCAACAAAGTTATGCATTGGGCATTTCACTGCACCAGGAATCTCATTACATAACCTAGAAGAATAATTGGAAATAATAAAATGCACAGTTGCTAATCCCAACTATTTCTACATTTCCATAGCTAAAGAGTCCAGCCACCCTTGTGCCCTACTGCTAGGTTGAACAACACACGCGGTATTTTTGTTCATGTTACTTCTCCCCCACACACATGAAGCTGTAACTATTTAGTATTAGCCCTCTGCTGATGGAGAGGAGGGAGAGTGTAAAACCACTGAGAATAAGGAGCAACCGGCATAGCACCCCACATGCTTTCTTGGGCAAGTGTTTCTACCACTTGCCCTGAGAAGTGGACAGGCCTGGTGTCCTGTAGCTCCTGCCTTTTAAAGGTATATTAAAAGTGCATCTACATGAGTAGTTTTGTATGCAAAGATGGGCCTCTGATTAATTTGTCCTGCATTTGAGCTTCTGATGTGTGTACGCCCTCCTAAAGCAGTTTCTTTTGCTGGTGGAACTTAGTCATGTGAAGGAATATCATCTGGATTTTGTCACTTGCACTGTGGCCTCAGCAGCTGGTGCTCTGTACAAGCCTCGGACTGGAAACCAGTAGAAACTTCATTGCTGGTAATGCCGTGGTGAGGTCATGCACTGCTGGAAGTGCAGCAGATTGCATCATGTCATAGTGTGGTCCTTCCCTCCTTGCATCACAGCAGTCAGCAATGGAAACACGCTCCGTGATTGGAACTGCTGTCCTCTGCAATGCACCATCTCCAAAAGGTCCCAGAAACCCTGCTGAGGTTTGGGTTTGAAGAGGAGCTGATAAATCGGAGCTGGTAGGTGGGGTTTTGGCTTGAGTGAGGTTTTTGAATTGAGCGTGTGGGTACTGAGGAACCATCTTATGAAGTTGCAAATTAATGGCATCAGGGATATTCTGCCTTGCTATACTAAATCTTCTTTTTACAGATAAATTATGCTTGAATCAATTAGCCATTTATTGATTCACAAGGATATTGTTCTTTTTTATTTATTTCCAGGTGCTACTTGAGTGAAGACAGATTGTGGTGATAATAACTAGTGCTTTTCCTTTTACTTTACTAAGCCACTGTCAGCATTCAGAAAGATTATATTTGGGACTGTATGAGGAGTGTATTTTGTTGTGAGAACAACAGCAGGCACTTACCTCAGGACTCCTGCTAACCCTAGACCTTTCTACAAAACTTGCATGAGTAAATGAGTTGTACAGTGCATTTTTCTAATAGTCTGCAGTTGTATGTTTTATTCAAGTTTAAAAATACTTCACCCTTTTAACAAATGCTGCATATTCATCTAAGAAGTGGTCATTAAGGAAAGTACCACTGTATCATTGCTTTGTATTTAATTTGGGGTAGAAAGAGAAAACTGTACTTTGAGTAAGGTTTATTTCTTTTCCAATTTAGGTAATTTCTTTTTTTATCTAAGCTGGCCAAGTTCAATTTAAATCATTGTGTGAATTGTTGGTGAGATGCTTTTATTTGAATCAGCAAGCATTTGGCCACGGTGAATGAGCTTCTGGCAAGCAAGAATATTAGTGCCAGGAGACATCTTGGAAAACTACAGTTTGTTTTTGTGCATCATAAACAGTTTTCAGTATTAAAAGTTATATTTTTCTTAAATATTGTTCCATTCAAGGTAAAAAGGGTTGCTTGCTTCTTTGATTTTCATTCCATTCTTCTACCACCGCATGTAAAGAATTTTTAACAGGAATGCAGATAAAAATCAAAGTGTTCAAGTTTCATCAGTTCTTCTCCATTTTACTTTCTCAACTCAATGACATTTTTTAGTACTTTATTTTTTTCCTAGATGGTGTAATTTCCAAAATACACATTAGAAAATTCTTATGCAGTTTTTCATATTTGATTAGGTTTTAGCGGTGTAGTAACCAGGGCAGATAGGGCAATAACTAATTAGTCTGCAGACCACAGGGAGTTCAACACAGGTATTTACTTGGCTGACAGACTATTTTTCTGCTCAAAGGCAGAAGAGGAGCTAGCAAGGACTGTGGAGAGCACTTTGGCCACAGCTGATTCTATCTGCCATTTTCTCTGAGTCAGTGCTTTACCTGCTAACCCTCCACCACCTGTGGTTCTTCTGCAGGTGTGCAATAGATCCAACACCCGCAAAGAGACAGAAGGTCAATGTGTACAAGACTGCTCACATTTTATTCCTCCCCAATACACTGATTTTACTGAGCATATGCAAAAGTGTTGTCCTTTATATACTCAGTAGAATAGAGTTTTCCAGGACATGGAAAGGGCTTATTACTTATGCAAGACAATCGCCCTGAATGTACATAGTAGGATGTCCTAGGATGTGGCACAGCCACAGTCTTCCTTTCATTTTAGCAAAATGTGGTCAAAACCCCCCCAGACAACAAACAAACAAAACACACAAACACACAAAAACCCAAAACAAAGCCAAAAAAATATGTCAAGCAAAAAACTCTAAAAACAACCAACCAAGCAAAGAGGTTGAAATTATTTACAATTCTGGAGGGGTGCAGCATCTAGTATGGGTCAGGCTGAGAAGATTTTTTGAAAAGACAACTTCACTTTGAAGAATGAGAGAGAACGACATAAAAAGATTGCTGTACACTGTTTGGACACAGAGTTCCTGAACTTTGGTGATTACATATAATTTACCAGTATATTTCTTGCTTTAGCATACAACCCACACGTGACTTCTCAGTAATAGCTAATCACAAACCCTTCCTAACCCCCAGTGACATGCAAATTGAATTGCTTGCACACAGGTCCAGTCACCTGTACCTGCTGCCATTGTGAATGCAACTTTGTTATTTCAGTCTCTACTCCACTATCTGCCCCTTTATTCAGATACTCACTTGTCAGGGAGAGGAAAGGAAGAAAGATTCAGGCCCAAGATATCTGTCATTGAAGCAAGTTTCTTTTCTTCCATTGCAGCCAATACATCAGAGTCTCTTTCTACTGGATGAATATTGTTCCCAATCTACTGTGTTTGACTGATACTTCCAAGGACTTTGCAAGAATAGTTAAGGAATCTTTCAGTCTTAGGAAGGAGTGGGATGCTCCAACTCAAGACTTCTTTTCAGATACCCCTAATTTTCTTTAAAATCAATATCCTCCAAAGAATGAATTTCTGAACCGTGAAAGAAGCTTTAAGATAAAGTTTCTTTGAGAAATTCCTATTTATTCTGAATTACTCTTGAAAAAAAAATCTTAATTGCCAAAATTTTTGAATCCTACTGCCATGAGATTTAAAAAAAAAAAAATTTATTTCTTATGTTTTTTCAATATTTTTCGTTCTTTTCTTTTGTGTGTGTGTTTCCATTCAGATACATATACTGAATTCAGGATCCTGTTTGGAACTCTTGAAATACTCTGGTGGGAGATACAACCATGTATCACTCTCCCACTAGAGGATGACATATGAATACTGATAGGAAGTATACTGTTCATGCTTTTCTGTAGGGTGTAGGCATTCATACTTTTCTCTAGAGTGTGATTCCCTTTAAGTCCCAAGACCTGGATAATGGCATGCAGATTGAGCCTACTGAATAGGAATCAAGCAGGTAGCAATTTTTAAAACAGCTGTTGATGTTTTCTGATATTGGAGTGGTAGGAAGATTTAATAAACACATGTATACTTAGTTTTTCCAAGACATATTTTGTTGTGTACTGGAATTTGAAACTGCCTGGATATCTGTTTAAAAATTCACTGGACACTTGTGTTTTTGTTTAATCCCATGAAGCCCTTAGTTGCATCCTAAATGAGTTACATACCTCCAGAAATCTGGACTTTAGAGGTGAAAGAATCTTGGACAATGGCCCTATTGTTAATCATTATTTCCAGTATAATGTAACAAATGTTCTAACCTTGAAAGGAGACAGGGGAGTAAAACCCTAGCCTGCCTCCTTATCCTTTTTCCTTCCAGGTTTTATTCTTTTACAGCTGTAGCAGTACAAAGCAGCTACAACTAAGAATATGAATCACTGTTGCTATTGTCATTAACTTAATGCCCATGTGTAGATTTATCTGCAGACTTTCAGTTTGATAAACTGTTGGCATGTAAATATTTCCTTGAAGAAATTCCAGTCCAGCTGCTTTTGTTTACAAATCTATCAATGGTTAACACCATAGAATGTATTTTGCCAGTGTCTGAATTATAATTACAACATCTTTAATTGTGGATTCGTTATAAAAGAGGAGGACAAAACTATATAATAAATATTTTGCAGATTTTGGAACCATGCCAGCAGCTTTGCCTGCATTAATTTTTGAAAATGTAAGGACTTACACTTGTAAGTCTCCGTACTATTATTCTTTGTTATTCTTTATTTGTACAGTTAATTGTGAATAAACTCTTTCTGAATAATTATTTCATTGTACTTATTTTGTCTTCAGAGTTTCTTCTCCTTATTTCTTGTTTTTACTTCTTGACTTCTGCTTGATCATTCTATGGATTTAATTAAGAGTTGATTTTGATACACGAGTCACAGTAACATCTAAATTGACCTGAATACTGAGTATTTGCAGGTTTGCAAAAAAAAAAAATTTGAGATACAGATCAAAGAAACTCTGGAATTTTACTTGGCAGCAGGTTATTGGCTTTGCTTGTTGCTGTTTTGACCAGTGATGCAGAGTCGTGCTTTGAATTTATTGAACTCTCACTGGTTTGTATAATTGTTTGTTACAACTTAATTACAATTCAGTACAATTTTCATGGATCAGCTCTAGAGGCAAACTATGAAATTTATTTCCCTAAATTAGGATAGCTAAAAGTTAAATCTGAGCTACATATAGACCTATTTATAGCCAATGGACAAAATCCACACCTCAAAATAATAAATCATTTGTTATCAACCCTGGGGTGCCTCTTTTAGGATTAGATGAATCACTTGTGAAGGTACCTATTTGTCTTTATTAGTCAACAAAAGGGTACCTTTTAGCCAACAGCTATGGCAGGAGATGAGGTTTGCCTGGGAATTGCTGTAAGAGCTGTTGGGAAGCACTTCGGTTTCACTAGCTTGTCCCACCAAACTTCTCCCAGGATTTCATATCCTTTGCGTGTGAGTCCTTTCAACTAGCTTTTGAGCCCTCTAGTGACACCAGTAAGAGGGTCCTCCACGTCTGTATATGCCTTGGTGGTTTTCTCATTTTGCTTATGATAGTCACATAAGTTTGCATGTATCTGAAGGGCACAATTGTGACGTCTGCAAAACAACAACATCTGGCTTTTTTTTTTGGGTTTCTTTGAAAACTTTTGGAGGAATTTGGGATTTTTAATTTTCTACTGGATTCCAATTTTTTTTGTTGCCTGAATTGCATTTTAAAAAAATTAAACCTTTTGAGATGTAAAAAAGAAAATAATGCAAATAAATAATTGTATAATTATACACTTTTTTTGTAATGGCTTTTCATTTTCCTTGCTAGAAGTGAAGGAGTATTTTTCAACAACAATCTTATGTAGAAGTAAGAGATAACTTTGAAAAGTTATTTCCTGTTCTTGCATTTTAAGGATCTAACTTCCACACAATAAATCAGTCTTCCCAATAAAATACCCTGTAGTCAGGCAGACGTTTTTCTGGAATATTCTGTAGGAAAATCTTATTTTCTCAACTTAATTCTATAAGTATAGGTGTCTGTGATTTTTCTCTGAGACTAGGAAATGCATCCTTTTTTTCTTTAGCTATATAGTTAATTTAGTCAGTGTTCTGGGTTGGCGGAACCAAGACAGTCAGCTTCTTTCTGAAAATGCTTTCTTAGGTACCTATACTGTGGTAGTGAGTCTCATGGTAATCACAAACTTTTTATCTCTTGAATTTCTTTCACATTTGAAGCTACAGAAGCAACTAAAAGGCTACTCAATTACCTTCATAGGAAGAGTTTCTATCAGGAACGAGTAATGACAACAAAAGAAAAATTTTCTATTTCAGATAGAAACAGACTGACAGACTTAAAACTATCTTTATATCCAATTATTGTTTTTTCAGTTTGTGCATACTCTCTATACATATGATAGATGACCAGTCTTACAGTTTCAGTTTATCAAGGAGAGTAGGTTAGATCTCTTTTAGACTTATGAGTCATATGGCAGTTTAGAAGCTCTTGAAACCAGATATCCACCCCCATCCTTGGTTCAGGATACTGTTTTAATGCTCCGACTCTCCATCAAATTATCTTAGACTATTTTACTGGATTAAAACATATTATTTGTGTTTTCTATCAAAAGTAATGAGATGCTACTTTTAGCTACTGCTCTATTTATTAAATCCATGCTAGTGTACAGTCTTTTAATTTTGTTGCTGTTTATTTAAGATAAAGTTCTCAAGGTTTGGTTATTAGTAATAACACTTAGAGATTAACTCTGTTTAGGTACAATATTGATTAACTCTATCATTCAAAAAACCACTAGAAAATATTTAGCTATTTAATTCATTGACTTTCCACATAATCAGCCTGTGAATTATATGACTAAACTTGATGGGCTGGCAATGTGAATGATAAATTCATTCAGTAGAGTATTTTTGATGTATTTTATCTTTCTCTGGTACATTATCAAAAATGAAACTTTGTCCATTACGTTTAGAATATCTGTTGTAAGTAGTTGCCATCTAGTGCCAGCACTCATTTCTATTCACAGGTAATGGTGCAATACTTAAACTTTGGAGGCCAATATGTTTCTCTCAATTTGTAATGGAGTGAGGTAATGTCATGTCCATAATGGGAAGTAAATAACATGCTTTGACATGAATGGACACTTCAGGCAATCATTAAAATAACTGAGTGTGGTGAAGAGTTAGAAAGATGAGGAGTAGAAGAGCTGCATGTTCATTGATTGACTTCTCCCCAACACTGTGTTTGCTGAATGTGCGATGCTCATGATCTGGTAGTGAATCCATCTGATGGGACAGGAAATGATTCTTCTGTCCTGATAAAATATTAGCTCCTCCAGGGGAATATATCATAAATAAGAAAAACTTTGCAAATTCTTATCCCCAACTTAGAGATTCATTCTGAACACTAGCTCTAACATGGCATTATGTCATTGGGAGAATGGATTTGTGCTGTTGTCTCTCCACATCCTTTCAAATTTGTTCCGTTTACAAATAAGTTGAAAATGGAAGCTTTCTTGCTAGTTTTGCCAGATATGTGAGAGCTCAGGAGGATATATTTTCAAACAAAATACTGCAATAAGATTTTACTGAATCATTGTATAAGCGATGCGTGACTTTTAAAAGATTTTCCAGCAGAACCACAAGCAGTAATCCTTTTGTATTTTTTTAAATGACTATGAAAGGAGAGATAACATCTGGAGAAAACAAAGGTCAAGTTGGAACAGTCCCTTTAAAATCATCCTAATGTTAAATATAGCCTGTACAGCTGAGTTCAGCCAAATGAGTATGTTAGCTTATTCTCTTAATAGTTTTTGATTTCAGTAAATGATGAAAAGGTGAAAATTAAAGATCTTTTTTGTCCCTGGGGCTGTGGTTTCATCCATTTCATTAATTTATCACACTGTGTCTTCACACCTCTTTTTCAAAAAATGGATTTTAGTTCCTTACTGTGCTGCAATCTTGGTTCAAGGTCCCAAACCCTGAAGTATTGGGTAGAGGTGGGATTTTTCAGTTCACTTTTAAGAAATCATGAAAGCTGTGATTTGCAGATTAGCTGAAATTCTTGCCATTGTTTGTTTCTAGAAAAGTAGATAATTGATATGCATATGAAAACTCATCTACAGCTCCCTGTAGAGCTTTTGGTTGAACTCTAGAATCAGTTTTATCTGTAACTTCTAGCCCTGATGCACCCTCCTAAAGAAAGTGAAGCTATCAGATAACAAAAAGATTTTTTACTACTCTTTCACCATCTCTTTTAAGACGTTATTCCCAGGCTTCAGCCCTCTGTCTTCTGTGTGTGTGAAAGTAGCTATGTGTGAATACTTCTGATTGCATTGCGAGATTGCAGACGATTAAAAAAAGAGTGTAGTAGGAAGTGAGATTTACCTTTTGACTTCTATCTTTTCCATCTGCTACAATACTCACACACACACACACACACACACGCACATGCACAAGCACACACACTTTCGTTTCCAAGCGCAAAGTGGTTGTGGTGGTGAAAATGAGTGAAACTGATCTTGCCAAGAATAATCTCTCTCCACCTCCCTTTCCTTTTTGCAAGCCTGTCTAAACCCTGCGCTGACACTGAAGGTGATGCCCACAACTGCCATTCCAAGTCCTGATCGGGCAAATTTACAGCTAAATTCTGTTTCCTTTCAAAGCTGAAGGAGCAAAGTTATACTGGGAAGAAGAGTCATGCTGTGCCATACTTCCTTTCTGAGGGAAGGAAGAAAACTTAAAAGACTTCTGTTTCTTCCACAGTATATTTCACTCAAGGAGTAATTTTATGTTCTAGAGTGTGCAGAGGACCCAGAAGATATTGGCTGGAAAAACCATATAATTTATGTGTCAAGTGTCTTAAAGGCCATGTAGTGTTACTGCTTACCACACTACAAACGCTTAGAGCATTTCCTGTGCGTTGTCACCTCTTCCCAGATCTCTCTCCTATGAAGGTTGTAACATTGAGTCCAATTAGCTTTCTGTTTTATTCTTCACTCATCCAAGCTCTCCCATATCCTGATCCTTATTGCATTTAAAATTCCTTGGTAAACCATTCTTCTCCAGGTACTTTGTATCTACTATACATTTCTTGTTGCATTACTAAGAAACCAAAGAAATTACTTATTTTTCTGGTAGAAACTGCCTTTGGAAAGTCACAATTTTATCTTTTTAGATTATTTTGCTTCTTCATAAAATGAACCCTGACCTTTCAAAACTCTTCAAACCACTAGGCTCTCAAACATTGTCTTGAACAAACAAACAAATAAACAACAACAAAAGTTTCAAGTCACTACCTATTCATTTTTGAGGCAGAATGGATTTGCCACGGAACACTGTCATGTTGAGCAAAGTATACATCTTGTTACAAGAAGGCAGGTAAGCCAGCTGTGACACAGATCACTAAACATATTTTGGCATTAAGCTGGCCACTTACAAAACTCATATACCCCACATCCAAGATTAATTTTCTTTGGTGCATTTTAAATCAATTTATGGATATGGCAATTATACTATGCTCAAACCATGTCAATCTATCACTACTCTCAATCAATATGGTAGGTGGTTTTCAACTATTTATAAATAAAAGTACTCATATATGCCAAACATCTTGTAAAAGCACAGTTAGTTAGAATAAAGAGCATATTTGTTCTTGTATTGATGTAACTCCTTGTCATGCATTGTAGGGTTAGATTTTACTTGTAGTTTTTAAAATTCAATATTGTGTTTAACTTTTTGTTTGCAGTGGAATTTTCCTTACTTGCCTGATTTCACTTTCCATTATGATTTCACTTTCCATTATGAGATAGGTATGTACATGTTTAAATGTACAAGTGAATACTTCTACAGGCACAAATTGCAACTCTGTACTTTTCACTGGAAATTAATAGAAGGAGACCTCCTAGAAAATGCTATGTAAATTGTTGTCTAAAAATATTATTTTTCCATTAACATTGTGCCTTGTGTAAAGGTATGAGGTTAGAGCAAGAGAAAAAGTTAAGGAAATCATATTCAATATAAGTTTTCTCAACCACTTTAAAAATTAATTTTAAGGTGTTGCCTCATGAAAATGTGGTGGCAATTTAATATTACTTATCTTTAATGTATCAACTTCTAGATTTTTAGTTGCCATTTTGTTTTATTTTATTCATTTTAGTGGTTAGGCATTTATTTCCTGACCTCTCAGAGCTACCTGAATAGCTCTCCAGGTAAAGTGACTCGGGTGCCTTCTCAAGTGGCCATCAAAGTTCAGAGGGAGAACTGAGATGAACTTTAAGTTTCCTCCAGTTTTTCATATGAACTAAGGAAATTTTGTGTGGCTTCAATACAAAACTATCAGTTACCCACAATATTAAATTCAAAGCCAGTCTTAAGTTCATGAACCTTAACAAACCTCTTGATGAACCTCATTTATGTTCGGCATTTCTAATGAAACACAATACCACAAGGGTTTCACATGGTTTTGGGTTTCTTTGCAAACATCTTCAACATAATTACTATTACTTTGAAAATATAAAATGCCATGGAGAAAATCTTTGCTAGGTGTAAACTGACAACTCTACACCAAGTTAACTGTCAGCAAACAGCCTTCAAGATTTGATCCTTTAATTAATAAGCAATACTTGTCAATGACACCAATTAAAATCGTCCTGTATCATATCCTTTGCAGAAATATGCAGATTTATACAGACAATATATGGGATTTTAAGTTCTATTTGGGCACCTAAAAAGTGAAGTTTTTTACATGATGTTGTTATAACTGCAGTAAATATGCTGACACATTACTCACTGTTATGCATCCAATCACTATTAGCCAGATTAATTATTTTTGCTTAATCTGTAGCATTTTTCCTGTCAGAATAGCATTACTTATGCAAAAGTGGTCATTCATTGTCAAACTGAGAGGCTCATCTTGATTATTCTTGGTTATTTTGAGTATAAGTACAATCCACCCTGACTGTTAGTCTGCCCTTGGGACCCAAGCAATTTGGCTGTTATTATAATGAGGTGTGGCTCATCATAAGGGTGATTATAATGGAATCTAAGGGAATAGGGAGTCAAGCCTACTGTATATTATCTTTCATTTTTAAAGACTGTACTTTGGAATAATGGTTGAGTATTGTAGCATTTCTGTTCATTGCATGTCTTCAGGGG
Source organism: Pyrgilauda ruficollis (assembly GCF_017590135.1). Classification (NCBI taxonomy): domain Eukaryota; kingdom Metazoa; phylum Chordata; class Aves; order Passeriformes; family Passeridae; genus Pyrgilauda; species Pyrgilauda ruficollis. The sequence continues at coordinate 504,500 of NW_024523933.1, read as the reverse complement.
TTGAGATATCCTCCAATGGACTATTTTGATACTAATAGGAAAGCACGTTTAGAACATGAAAATCCATGTATCTGTTCCTTCAGGCAATTTGTTCAGAGTGTAATTCATATCTGATGAATACTTGGTGACACTGAATGGTCCAGTGAAGATTGGTGCTAATCTTGCAGTAATGCTCTCTGTTGCAACTATGGCTGAGTGGGAAGGTATTTTTCACCAGTTCATGAACATTTAAAAATCACTTCTATATTTTTGATCATAATATTACATTCTATTCTCTAATTTCTTACTGGAGTTGCTCTAAAGTGGTTTTAGATCTGAGCTGTGATCTTAATCTTCTCACTTTTCTGCAGAGGACTAGGTCCAGAAACAACACAGTTCCTTTTAAATTAGGAGGTGTTATCTTCAGGGAAACCAAAAAACTTGTAAAAAAAATTGTTGCACTTTTTCTCCATTTCTTCCTGTGAACAACATTGATGAGAGATTATTTTCATTAAAACTGAGTGCCTTAAATTGTCACCATAAAAGCCAAACAAATCATCATCTCCTTATAGGAGAGGATATTAGGGATTTTAATTTCAGTTGTTTGAAAGATATGATGCACAGACTAACAATAGAAATGAATCAAAATAATTTTCTGTGGAGGCTTTCTATATATCTCTGAAGTGGGCTGATGTTGATCAGAAATTGTTAACCATGTCTAAGAATTAAACAAAAATGTTTCTCAAGGTGTGTGTGGAAGCCTAAGTCCAGTGTCCATGTGTAAATTATATACATTGTTACAAGAAGGCTAGAGCTATTCTGACAAAGCTGCATCATTGCCTTCTTATTGAAAAAGTTCAAGGATAATTGTAAAAGCAAAAACAAAAGCAAAATCAAAACTCAATATCTTCATCCCTTTCCTTGACTGGAGAACATAATAATATTTAGTTTCTACTGTACTCTTAAGAAGTACTCTAATAGCCTCAAAAACAAGTAGAATCCTTTTCTAATATTGGCACATTTAGTGAATGTAGGAAATTCCATTTACTTCATTATAATTCTGTTGTAGCTCTTACCTTATCTTTTAAATTTGGACAACATAAAAACTGATGTTGACCCATTTAACCAAAGATCTAAAGTTTGACAACTTGAAGTGTTACAACAATAATAACAGAACGGTAACTGTCTGTAAAAAAGTGAAGAAATGTATCTAACTATATGCATAGTCATTTGCTGAAATATTTACCAATAATTGTATATGATTTAAAATAAGACAGGTAAAAGATAGTGCAGGTCAAATCCAAAAATCCTTGTTTAAATCAATCACTGTGCATGACATTGCTGAATTTTACAGCTCTGTGCATCACAGAATGCCATTAAAAGATTGCCATTCAATTGCAATTGCTAGGCAATGGCATATATAGCAGGGTTTTTTTTTTTCTATAGAACCTTCTGAAAACTGTTGGTGTGTGATGAGAAGTGTATTGACCACTTTTCCATAGTAGATATTATGGAGAAGTTTTGCTTAATGCCAGGAATCTAGAATTGTTAGGATAGAAAATCATATGTTTCGTTGGTTACTGTTTTTCATCTCTGAGTCAGGTAGAAAGAGCGTAAAATAATATCACAAAAAAAGCATGGCACATAAAATGATATTTATGAAAGCTAAACCATTGGATGTGGTACTTCAAACTAGAAATCCTCATACTCAACATTGATCCAAGTTTCCAACTTATCAAGGAAATATATGTTCATAAAATGACATATATTATGAGTAGTTTTCTATCCTGAACGCTTGATTTTATTATAATCCTTATTTTTTGGTTTTTTGTGAGCTGAAGTAATCTGAACTTTCTTGAAGCTTGCTACCTCAGTTTCTTGTCATTCTTTCAAATGACTGGGTATTAATGACTGTTTTCTTAGAAAATGCATATATATATATAACTTAAATATATAAAAATTACTGCAATATTTGGAGAGGTTCATTGCTAGGCAATAAATATATGCCTCCAAATTACAATTCTACCTTTCTGCAGGCCACGGAAGTTTCAGCAAAATCACAGACCATCTTGCAAAAGTGCCTACTTTTCAGTCTATGAGTGTCTGATACGACGGGAGATCTTTCAAGTATGTTTTATCCACATTGTGTTCAAAGCACAAAATACCACCAGACAGTCCATTTTTAAAGGTAGAAAAGTTGCTCTCTGACATGTGCAGTGTTCTGTTGCCTTATGCTAATATCCTGTCTTTTCTCTGAGCTTCTTTCTGCATGGATGCTCCACCAAGGCCCCCCATGACATTCCCCTGTGTGGACTGTAAATGTTCTTTTAAAGTGTTGGAAAGCTTAAAAGGACTTGATGACTGGTGCTCACTAGGAGTATGGGAAGACCTTCTAATTTAAGCAGTGCTCAAAAGGGACAACATATTTCATACTATATAACGCCCAGCACTGAGTGACAATATAGACATCCATGTAATATGGCTAAACTGAATGACTTTTAAGTGATTGGATGTTTAAAGTGTAGCTGAACTTGAAAGAAATAAAAAAAAAAAATTAAAAAAAGGCACATAATCTTACCAAAACTAAAAACACATGTAGCTGAACTTGAAAGAAATAAAAAAAAAATTAAAAAAAGGCAAATAATCTTACCAAAACTAAAAACACAACAACAAAATACTTCATAAGATAATTTCTCTTAATTTCAAAGAGACAATGATTTAAACATCTTTTTGGACATGATTAGAACAGATAAGCAGGATATAATATTTAGGAATGATGTATTAAAATACCATTATAAGTTCTTAGTTTTAATGGCTAATAGTGTTTCTGACAGTGCCAGGATGAAGTTTAAACAGAATATATTAATTCTCAATAATAGTTCTCAAAACTTGTTTGGTTTGGGGTTTTTGGCAAGGTGAAAGGAAAGGAAAGGAAAGGAAAGGAAAGGAAAGGAATACTTCAGGTGGAAGTTATCTATGATCATCTAATCCAACTGCCTCACCACTCCAGAGATGATGAAAATTTTAAACACATTATTAAGGTCATTATCTAAATATCTTTTAAAGTCTGACAGGCTGGAGCATAAGCCACATCTCTAGGATGTGTGTTGTTTTTTGACTACTCTCTCTGCTAAGAAATGTTTCCTCCTATCTAGTCTGATCCTTTCTCAGTGCAGCTTTGGAATATTTTCATATCCTATCGCTGGTTCCCAGGTAGAAGAGCTCAGCACCTCCCTCTCCACTTCCTCTCCTCAGAAATCTGTAGAGAGCAATGTAATTGCTCCTCAGCTTCCTTTTCTCCAAACTAGACAATCCCAAAGTCCTCAGCCACTCCTTACAAGACATTCATTCCAGCCCTTTCACCACTTTTGTTGCCCTCCTCTGGATGCACTTGAATAGCTTGCATCCTTTTTTAAATTGTGAGGCCCAGAACTGCATGCAGGACTGCACAAACACCGAATACAGCAGGACAATCCCCTCTTTTGACTGGCTGCTTAGGCTGTGTTTGCTGCACTCTGTGATGCATTTTTCCCTGCTGGCTGCCAGGGCACACTGCTGGCGCCTATAGACCTTGCCATCAACCAGCACTCCTAGATCCTTTTCTGTAGGGGGGCACCTCCAGTCACCCCTCTCCCAGTCTGTATTGACATCTGGCCCTACTCTAGCCCAGGTTTTGTCACCCTGGTTTACATTGATTTTCTAGGTAGACTGTCATGTCAGTTATGTAGGGTAATGTGACTTTCAACACACTAAACAATTGCACAACTGGATCCTGTGCCTGTAAGCAAAAAGTGATGTCCATAATTCACTAAGGATGAAAAGAAATGAAGCTGTATTTGAAAGCATTTGGAAATGTCTAGTAACTTTACATAATGTACCTGTGTCATGCCTCACATGAAAACAGTTACAGTATGAACTTAAATAATACTACTTTTCCATAACTGGCATACATAAATAGAACAAATAAAAGCAATTACAATACCTCGTCTCCTTTCCTCTTAGTTCTGAACTTAAACAAAAGATCTGATGATTCCTTGTGATTGCATTTCCTGGATTTATTTCTCAATTATGACACTTTTGGGAGCAATTCTATAGGGGATGAGATTGATCACCCATCACTGCTGCTGATGTGCTGTTTAACCAAGCTGGTGAACCATAAACTGTCATCAGAGAGTGTATGAGACTAACAGTGTGTATCATGCAGCTCACTCTCCTGTGCACTTAACAATGATGATCATTCTCTTAGTCCATTAGACAGCACAAGGACCTGTTAAACAAACTCCTGGACTGGCACACTTTGCATGACCCAAAAAAGAAACCAAATCCTGCTAGATGGGCTAAGTGGTGACATAAATTAAATCCATAGGTTATGGACCAAGAAGTGTAATGTTTCATGAGTTGATAGGGCGTTGGTACAGACAGGATTTTTAAAGCTGAAACAGAAACTTTCTTTGATAGTAGTAGATAAGCTCTAAAGAAGGGTGAGCATAGTTATTCTGAGCAGTGAAGAACACTTGCTCCAAAATACTGTCAGTTTACATTTTTTACAAAGAAATATGAAGCATATCTCCCCCAAAAATTTTGCAGGAATAAACGTTTGTATTTTTAAATTTTGTTAAATTTCATGTACCAGGTGTTCCAATGTTGCAAACCATATAAACATGATTAAAAATGTTATGATTACTAGATAAAGTTTATGATCCAGGGCCCCAACCTATGAATTTTTAAGGACAAAACCTCAAGGGATGTGCCCAGATCGATGAAGACATACATAACCTGGTGATTGACATTTATGGTCTTTTTTTAACTTGTATGCATAATTCCTACTACTGACTTCAGTGGAAATAGTCACATTTCCTCCTTTCATGCTTTTAGTTTTCTCCTCTCTCATTCAATTAGTTTTTGGAAGATCAAAGCTTAAATTCGTCCTGGTTCTTCTTCCTTGAGTTGTTGAAGTCTGGTGTTTTGTGGGTTGTTTGTGTTTGTTTGTTTGTTCTTTTTTTTCCTTTCTGAGTGAATTGTTCAAAAGATCTAACTAGGAATATTGAAGGAATAATCATGAGGCTTTTGCCCCACATTAATACTGCTGAGTGAGTTGCAGGTACTAACAGATATTGTGAAGTCCTCTCAGATGTGCAGAAATGACTGCCCCAATTCATAGTGTAGCTGTACCCTTGAGGAACCCATCCTTTCACCTAAAATTTCTTTTAGGGCTCTGAGGGTGGCTTTGCCTCCTTTTTGTTCCCCAGCCCCATGATCCTGAGAAATCACCAAGAAACATACTTGAAAGTCTAAATATAATCAAAATTTCTCTGTTTCACTCCAGGTTTTTTGTGGATAGTTTCCTCTGACCAATTTTTTGATATCTGCAGCATGTGACATAAACAACTAAATTAGTCAGTGGGGGGAAAAAACAGACTCTTCAAAGGCAGGACTCTTCTGTGTTAAGAAGATATGCAGTGATTTTCTCACTGGTAGAGAGCATCTTGTAGAGTGGCTATGCCTCTGAATGCCCAAATTCAATTAAACAAATCCAATGCCTTCTGTCCAAACTTGAGTCTCTTCAGGTGTTAACCTAAGTCACTACAGTTAAAACAGAAAATCTACCCCTTCCTCTGAGCAACCCATTGTCTACTGATCCCTTTTGAAAATTTTTGTACAAATGCTTTATTTTCTCCCATCTATCTCTTACACTTGGAAGAAAATTGCTATAAAATCTGCTTTACCTGTAAAATCTGTTTATGGCTCTCTCACAGATTTCTGCTAGACATTTTTCTTTTCTCTAATTTCTGTCAAAAGCTTGGAATTGTGTAGTCCAGTGGATGACTGAGATGCTTAGAAAGTGTTGACTTGTGTTTCCAAGTGTTTCTCCTTCTGTATCCATGCTGTGGCTTTGTTTTTAGTGCAAGTACACAGAGGCAGTAAAAGCACTTTCAATGGACAGTCCTTAGTGCACTGGAACTTGCAGTACCTGTGAAAGTAATTAAGCTGGCAGCAACAACAACATTGAAATTTTAATAATAATAACAGTAATAACATGTAAAAGTACAGGTAAACAAGAAAAAATTAGCTAAGAAAAAATAGTCCTGAAGAGACTGTTTTCTGTGTACATCACCCGCTCAGAATTCACACAGCCAGAACAGAATTAGGAAGTTTCAAATAGAAAGTTAAATCATTGTACTAAAACTAGGTAATATCCCCACTACATCAAGAGGTTAGGAAAAGTAGCTACTGATTCCAGAAATCATCAGAATAATCATTAGAGTCCTGAGGGCACTACCAGCCCTGGCTGTCCGTGCCCAGCCCCTCCAGTGCTCCCTACCTGCTGCTCGTGTCCCAGGTCCCCACTTCAGCCCTCCAGGGCTGTCTGCCCCAGCGCTGCCACAGCAGGGCCGGTCTCCAGCTCCCCACATCCCTGCCCTCCCTGGCCATGGGCCCTGCTGAGTTGGCCCTGCACAGGACCCACATCCCAGCTCAGCCTTGACTCATTCCCATCCCCACTGAGGGGCCCAGTGCCTGTGGCTGGGGCTCTTCTGGTGTCCCTAGGCTGCCTTGTTCCTGGCCCTAATGGACCCCTGGGGAAACACCCAGCTGCCAACACTAGCAGCATCTTGATAATCTTGGATGTAATGCTGAGCATAATATCCTTCAATTCAAGTCTATGCAAATTCATATCAAGGTATTTGATCACTTATTCTTATCATGAGGAATAGTAAGATATTTTCTTCTTACTACGAGAGAAGGTCAACATTTCACAGGATGTCATTAGGAGAGTCAGGAAATAAAACATTTCTACCAACTCTTACTCCTTTGTTGCAGACAACATGACTGTAATTACTAATTTCTCAGGTAAAAGAAATTAAATTGCTGCTTATTATCCAGTTGATTTTTTGTTATTGTAACTAAGCCTAAAGCTAACATAAAAGCAAATTAAATGTTCATGCCTCTCTTTGCAAGTCTGAAAATCAGTCTCTGACCATGGTAATGTAATGCCTATGCCTTACATGCATTTCCTCATGGCTGGGTCTTTTATATGTAGTGGAGTCCACAGATTTTGTAAAAACATATGGCTGGGCAGAGATTCCTAATGTTTTTCTGGATGTCCAAAGGTTTCTAAGATCTCAGCAAAAGGCTGGCTTATACAACAGGAAAACCACAGGAGACCTGTGTACTTCTGCAGTGGCAGCTGGAGGTAAAGAAAATACCTGGAATGAAGGAAAATACCAAGGATATTTTACCTCACACTAGAGTCCTGTATTTAAGCATGTTAACTAAATTTTAACTTGTTTTTTTAAGGTTTAGTTAATGATTCCTGATGTTACTCAAAATAAAAATAGAGGTTTTTACTTATGTGGTCTATTTGTGGTCTTTATTTGAATACTATCTTGAATATAGCATATTTTGTCTTTCCTTTTTTTACTAGAAAATACAATGTATGCTAACTGACCAGCCACCTTAATTGGCCAGCTGTTACTGATGGAAAAGATTGGTCCCTTCAATCAACAGTTTAATATGGAACCATTTGCACTTTCTGTGTTTACTACAGGAGTAAAGGAATTATAGAATCATAAAATCATAGAATGTTTTGGGTTGGAAGGGTTCTTAGTTCCCTCTGCCATAAACAGGAGGAATGTGAAGATGCTCAAAGTCTCCTTCAACCTGACATTGAACATTTCCATGGATGGGGTATACACAACTTTTCTGGCCAATAAATTCTAGTGTATCTCCACCATCACAGTAAAGAATTTCTTCCTAATGTCTAACATGAACCTACCCTCTTTCAGTTTAAAGCCATTTCCCCTTGTCCTTTCACTACATGTCCTTGTAAAAAGCCCCTCTCCAGCCTTCTTGTAGGCTACCTTTAGGTAATGAAAGTCTGCTGGAAGGAGCCTTCTTGTCTCCAGGCTGATCAAGACCAAGTGTCCCAGCCTTTCCTTGTAGGATTGGTTCTCCATCCTCCTGAGATTCTTCATTCTTCTAGCCCGTGTCTGGAGTTGCTCTAACTTATGTCTTCTCACATTAGGTTGGAGCCCCCAGAGATGGCTGCAGTACTCATGTTGGAGTCTTATGAGGGCAGGGTAGAGATTCTCAGCCTGCTGGCCATACTTCTTTTGATGCAGCCCAGGACACAGTTGGCTCTCTGGGCTGTGAGCTCACACTGATGGCTCTTATCAAGCTTCTCATCAATGGACACCCCCAAGAAGTTCCCCAAATCCTTCTCATCAGGGCTGTTCTCAATCTAGTCTCTGTCCAGGCTGCATCTGTGCTTGGGATTGTTCCTACTAAGATGCAGTATCTTGCATGTGGCCATATTGAACTTCAGACATGAAGTTCACAAAAATCTACCTCTCAAGTCTGTCAACTACTATGATAGTATCTCTGCTCTCCAGAGTGTCGACAGCACCACAGTTTGGTGTCATCAGCAAACTTGCTAAGGGTGCACCTGATCCTACTGCCTATGCTGCTGACAGAGATATTAAACAGTGCTGGTCCTGCCGCTGGAACATCACTCGTCACTGGTCTCCACTTGGATATTGAGCTGTTGACTACAACTCTTTGAGTGTGACCATTCAGTCCATTCCTTATCCACTGAATCATCTATCTGTCAAATCCAAGTTTCTCCAATTTAGAGACAAGGATGTTGTGTGGGTCAAATGCTTTGCACAAATTGAGGTAGATGGCGTCAGTTGCTTTTCTCTTATCCTCCAACACTGTAAACCTTGTTTTAGAAGGCCACAAAATTTGTCAGTTCTTGGCAAGTTGCTCTTTCCATCAACTGCAGACAACTTTTCCAAGGGGGTCTGTGCTTAGACTCCCTCATTGCATAGTTGTCTACTCTGAAATAGTTGTAGAAATCTGTGGAAAACAGAGTAATGTCATTTCAGCAGTGTATCATCCTGCATCAGAAACTAAAGCATGCAAACCCAAATTGATTTGTAACAGGTACCTTATTAGAAGCAAACATCAAGAAAACTAGAATCAATGTTGAAACAAAAATTTGTCTTGTAAGCAATCCTGAGTGAAATGTGTTGACACAGCATCACATTCTGTAGCCCCATTTTTGCATGCTTTTCAAAGCACAGCCATCTCGATCTGGGAGAGATGAATAATTGACTGATCACTGCATAATTCAACGTACTGTTGTAAAAATTCAAGGTCTGGCAAATTTGAAGCTTTTCTTCTTTATTGAGACTGAGGTTAAAGTTTCAATCAACCTTGAAGAAACATTTAAATAGCACAAGGATGCATGATTTATTAAAGTGCATATTATTCTTCCATATATTCCCTCCTTCTTCATTAAGCTTCCTTACATAATGTTTATGTGAAGTTTATGAAGTGTACCTCATAAGTTGAGCAAAGATAGCACTAGAGGTCAATCAGCTTACTTTTTGTCAAATGAAAAGTAAAAGACAAAAACAAAGAGGAAAATGAGTTTGAAAATAAAAAACATATTCACGCATGTCTTTAATAAAATACCTGTGTACTTAAACGCACTATTTTCCCCGTTTCCATTTGGGAAAATAAATTTCTCTAATAATTACCAGTAACAGCTACTTTTGCACAGTTCATAATGGTTTTATGCAATGTTCAGAAATTAATGGCCTTTAGGATATATTGAATTCCCTAGTTAAATAGCCTGTCATTGTCACTGAAAAAACAATCTCGTGTGGAAGTCAGTCAAGTCTGCTTAATTTTCAAGTGAAGTTTGAGGAATATGTTTTCAAATGAAAATATTAAGTTAAAACATTTACATTCTCATTGTCCAAAGTTATTATTATTGTTTCTTCATAATATTGCCACAAAATCTGACTCAAGTCAAGTTCTTATCTATTAATTTTCAACAATTTACAGATCATTGGTAATCCCAAAACAGTTCGGATTGCCTTTTCATTATTTCCTGTCTAACATTTATCTGGAGCTCTAAATTTACATGGTACCTTGACACCCAAACAATTTTCTAAGGGCTTGTCCCCAAAAGGAGATCAGTGTACCATAAATGAGGATGTGAATTTGCAGGAAACTGGGAACTCCATGCTTGCTCCTTTTTTGGATATACACACCATGAGTTATGGGTGCCTTTTTGGGAGAGAAAGTTTTAATTTGCATGATTAGAAGTGTTATTATGAAAGTTACTGCTGAATGCTGAGTGTGCTGTGAATTTATGCAGTTTCCTGTGGAAAAAAATTCTCTGTACGGACAGATCCTATGATCCTATTTCTGAAAAGACTTATATGTATATGTGAGCAGCATTGCTATTGTAATTTGTATGCATTGGGATGACTACTATATGTAAAATTTCCCTTCTGTATTACATATGCAAAATCCAAACTGGATATAAGCAGACATTAGCAAGACCAGCACTGGGGAAGGGGAGTAGTCACTGAAACAAGGATAACTTGATGACATTTTCTGCTTGGGGGTTCATTAAGAATAAATATGAGTGAACTAACTTAGATCACACAGGGAATCTGTGCAACAGAAATCTGGCTAAAAAGAAAAAAATATATTTTCTTGGAGGACAAGGAAGACATTTGAAAAAAGGGAAAAGAAATCTTCTTCTAAAGTGTAGGTACATCATCAAGGAGGCTTGAGTGTTTATTACAGCCATTATGTAAATTAACATTAATTTCTCACAAATTTAGTGGAAATTTGAAGTATACATCACCTTGCAGACTGATGAAAATCACCTGAAAAAGGAAGTACAATGATATAGGAAGAACCAGAAACAAATAAGAAGATAGTATTTTGATTCGAAATCATTTCCGTGAAAGGGAGGATCAAGAAAATTAACTCAATTGGAAAAAAAAAAAGGAAAAGGAGAAAAAGGGAATGCTAAGGAAGTACTGCTAAAAGGGGTTGTTTCAAACATAAAACACAGGTGATAGTCATAAGACCAAGAAATTTGGTTATTCTGGTTTTATTTCCTTATTAGGAGCTTAGTGAAATAAAATCCTAATCCTTTCAAATTAAGGTTTGCAAATATAAAAGACTTTAGCATTTTTATTTTTGAGTTCAACATCTATAAATAATTCAGGTTATTTGTGTATTTTGACTACATTTGTGCTACTTCTAATTATTTTTTGATAAAGACTGAACCTTTTAAAATTTTCATTGATCCATGATTAAAATATTAGATTCTGTAAAAGCAAGGCAAGCCAACAAAGACCATTTTCTGACACTGACTGTCACAGGAGAATAAGACTCAGTTGGAAACACTTCAGAAAGACCATTCCTTGTAACTTTTGTAGTATTGTTCTTAATGCTTTCATTGTAACCTAGATACTATTTGCTCAGTTTAGGCATACAGTGAAGAATATTATATAACATCATTGTTGCAATTATATTCATATGGGCATGTATTTACCTTCACATAATTCTGTTACTACAAATGTAAGTGAGCTCTAAATGCATTTCAATAATACATATTTATATCAACTCTATGGGCCATTTTTTTTTGAGATTAAATGCCATAAAATCAGTGTTTTTTTGTTCCTATTAAGAATATCTGTGAGTGTTGATAAATCAATCTATGCATGTTAGTGGAATAATAATAATAAACTAAATTGGATAAGAACAAGTCTTTCACGATTTACAAGTTTCAGAACTTAACAATACCAACCTTCAAAAGTAACAGAAAGCATTTGAAAGAATTTTCTTTTCAAGACTGGATTACAAATGCCAATAAATTTACTCAGGTACAGAAAATTGCATCTATTAAATTAACTTGCTCTGTATTTTCATAACCATGCCGTGTTTGGTATATATCTAATTAGAGTCCATTATATAATGTACAAGTTAAAACTTGATATTGCATTGGTGGTTTTCATTTGATCACTGGTGTGATCCATTTAGAAATTATTCCTGTTCAAAGCATGAAAAAAACACATTTGTAATGGGTTTTTTTTTGTTTTATCTATGTGATTCCTTTAATATAGGTTTCCATTGTAAACACAGAACAGTACATTACTTAAACTCAATGCTTTAATCAATGGCATTTTCAAGCCTTCCTTACAAACTCTGGATCATACATATAATTTTCATAGAAATGTAATTGCTGGGAAAAAAAATAAAAAGGCAATGCATACTCTGCAATGCTTATTGAAATAGTATCTCCATATTTTATTCATTTAAATAGTTTGTGATGACTCTGGTTATTTAACCTTTAATTTTAGCTCCCCTACTACCTGAGGAGCATCATGTCACTGAAGATTCTGATTACCTCCCAGACTCTTCAGTGTGCTTCTTGGGGATGTGTCCCAAAGCATCTTACCCCATTCTCAGGGGATTTGTGCTGAAGCAACACTACTAGTGAATAAGATTCCTTGCCTTGAAAATGTGTAGTCAGTTACTGATTTGTCTAGCAGCAATACAGGGTGACAGCTAAACCATTGGTAATATGCTATTTGAGTGAAAAACAATAATATAGCAGTTTAAATGAGTGCCTTATATTTGAAACAATAATTTGGTGTTCAAAGTATATTACATTTCCTTACTAAATATTTTTTGAGCTTTTTCTCAACGTGACTGAGTATACTTATAACTTAAATAGAGTTGTATTGTTTGCTTTGCAAAAGAAACAATAATGGTTTTCAGTATTTAATGGATAACAGAAGATAATAATCATTCATAAAATCAAGATAGGAGTGTTAGCATAAGCATTTTTACACATCATTAACTTTTAGGGAAAGATGATCCATTGTTGTGAGCTAAAAGTATCTGATCTAAATAGTTCTTCACAAAATATGTGTCTTCTGGCTTTCAGGAAAGTTGTTGGACATTTGTGTACTTTACTAAAGTGTGGTAGAGTAGAAAGTCAGTGACAACTTTTGGATGTAAATAATTGCTTTGTCAAAGATCTCCAACTTCTCCTGGTCACTAGATTAACCTTCTGCTTAATTCAGAAAATTAATTTCCACAGGCGATTGTTGGCTCAATCTCTTAAGTCTGTTGTTGAGCCTTTGTCTTTTTGAAAAACAAAACAAGACACACACACACATCCCCTCTCCCTTCTCCAAATACACATCTCTGTTTTAAAGAACACCAGTGATGGGGAATACTCTGTAACCTGTTTGAAACTGTTACAGTGCTTCACTTTTTAAAACATTTACTTTTAAAATCCACACAGTACAAGCAGCTCCAACTTCTCTGGCTGGAGAGCTCTTTTTGAGTAAGTTCTCTTCATTTTTTAATCTTGTCTCATATGAGAATGGTGACCAAGTGATTTGTTAATATTTAGCCTATTCTGTACAAATTGTGAAGTGCAAATTTAGCACTTCATGTCCATTTGAGGGAATAAGATAGGATCTTCAAGGAAGGAGACTGAGGGGCCACCAAGAGAGTCAAAGTTACTGCACATTTAAACTCAGACAAAAATTCAAAAAAAGGTACTCTCCATTTGTTACTCCACTGAGTTCACAATTTCTGAATGAAAGCATGCCTTCTGTAAAAAAACCATGGCTTTAATCTTCCGTGTTGTCTCTAGTTTTCTTATTTTTTGTCAGGTAGTAACACTCCAAAAAAAGGGATCTAATGTTCAGAATTTTTTAAAAAGTTCATGTTCTTAATAAAATACAAAGCTTATTGCGACTCCAGCTTCAAGATTTGGTGCAGGTAAATTAAAATCTCTCCAATTATTTCAGTCCAGAATTAAATATGACCAGAAAAAACAGCAAAATAATGCCAACAAACAAGTAGCAAGTATACTAAAATTTACAAAATGATGACGTGAAATAATTATTTGCAGAATGCAAAATAAAATAAAATAATCTCTTCCCAAGAAGCCAGTGCTACATCTAGTTTATTACCTTTTATCAACTCTTATAGTGAAAAGAAATTAGTTTTCATTTAAGATTAATACTGAAGAAATTTGTCACACTTCATCTACAGGGGACAACTTTTAGACTATACAGACCAAATAGAAAGTGTGATTTTCATGTACTGAGTATTCTGATTAATCTGATTGGCTGATCAATCAGTCAGATTGATGATCAGTCTGGTTTTAAACAGCTGATGATGTTGGGCCTTCATCACTTTTCTGTACAGACTATTCCAGTCCTTACAGTTGAGATTTTATTGTAATAACTTTTGATAGACACTTATAAAGAATGGATGCTTTCTAATTCCATGAGAGGAAGAGATTGAAAGACTGCAACTTCTGCAATAAATTGTTTTGCTGTTTGTTGTCTTCCATCTCCTGCAGCTATTACTAGATTTCCAAACAGCCTGGTTATTCTTTGGTGCAGGATATCACTGTGTTCTTTCACTCTTTATACTATTCTCCTAAAGCAAAGAAAGTGCTTCATATTTGGAAGAAAAAGGAGCATAGCAAGAGATACATGTGCAATTTAAGTTGTGAAAAGTAAGAATGTTTACCTTTTTATGACTGCACACAAGAGAAGCTTATTTTTTGTCAGAAATAGCATGCCATAGTATGCCTTTAGGGTGGTCCCATATTTGTTTAAACATGTACAGCTCTCTTAGTCTGTGTACAAACTCTAAAAGGCACATAGGAAATGGTATTTCATCCTACCCTTCTATTCTTTAAGATCCCTGAAAAAACCTGATATTATCTGCCTATATTATTTTGGCAGACATATTCTTAATTATTTTAGTACCCTATATTATTTGCTATAGGGCTATGGGTGTGTATATTCCTAGAAATCCTGTGTTTGTCAGCTTAGCTCACCTGAAAGTAAAATGAAGGTTTTCTTACATGTTTTTCAGTATTCCAGACTTTAAAAAAATTATTAAACAAATGTCATAAATCTTTTATCATTCAACCAATAATTCTGCAGTGGCAAAAAGTAACATATCTGTGCTGTTACCCAATTAAAATATTTTTATCTAAAAGATTGATGTTTTTTTCATACTCTCATCCATTGAAAGCAGTAAAGCTGGTGTAAAGGTCTTAGGAATCAGGCCACAATATGATTGTTGTAATTCAGATTATGTTCAGTCCCTCAGGACTTGGTTGTGCCTCTAGGCACAGCCTTCAGCAAGAAATAGTGTGTAGGTTGTGTCATCCCAAGAGGTTGTGTGCCTTAGAAATACACCTCTGAAGTACAATTGATTCCTTGTTCATACATGAATTCAGTTTGTCAGAAGAGTTTTCTTATTCTCAGTGTTCTTCATCCAATTGTCAATGACAGAAGGATCTAGCAGTTGTGGACATGTGTCCCCACCTAAATTAGGAGACTTACACAGGAAAAGAGCTAGACTAGACTGTTTATATTGTCAAAAGGACAAATGGAAATTGGAAAAGTAACCTCCAGAAAGATGGCTCGGTCCACATAAGATCTGAATTGCTTTCTAGAGATGACTCTCATGAAGAAATTCCTGCATTAACACCAGGAAGGGAGAGCTAATGCTGCTTGAAGCGCCAGGACACTCAGTATAGTCTCTTTTGAGCAGAAAGCTTCAATGAAGCACAATATTTTCTTTTCTGTTCCATATTAGCTGATAAGATTTATCATGACTTATCTCTTGCCCTAACCTGGCAGCATCTGGGATCCTAGTATCCACTTGGCTCCAAGCACCCATGGCTTCATCATGTTGCAATTGATTCCAGTAAAACTTCCTCCAAGGCTTTTTTTGTTATACTTGACAACTAAACTACTGTGATCTCAGAAATTCATCTTACAGATGTTGTACCTTTCTTCCCTTTCTATTATTGCGCTAGAAGAAAAATCCCAGTATACCTTTTTACCTGGCACAGGGAAAAAAATATTATTGGATGTACAGTGTCTGCCAGGGACAGACTTTCTTCATAGCAGCCAGAATGGTGCTGTGCTTTGCATTTGTGGATAAACTGTCGATTACACAAATGTTTTGGCAGTTGTTGAACAAAGCTTGCACATAATCAAGGCATTCTC
This sequence comes from Pyrgilauda ruficollis, assembly GCF_017590135.1. Classification (NCBI taxonomy): domain Eukaryota; kingdom Metazoa; phylum Chordata; class Aves; order Passeriformes; family Passeridae; genus Pyrgilauda; species Pyrgilauda ruficollis. The sequence continues at coordinate 488,649 of NW_024523933.1, read as the reverse complement.
TCTCCTCAACCTTCACCCAAAATGAGGAGATTGGGGATGCAAAAAGTTGGGAGAAGATGCAGCTGAGAGAGCAGACCCCAACTGACCAAAGAGATATTCCAGACCATATGGCATCATGCTCAGCCATAAAATATCAAGGAAATTAGCAGAAAGGGGGAACAGTGAATTTAGTAGAGAACATTCATAACTCTTCCTTTATATGGAGTTACTGCTTACATAAAATTTAAACACAAAGGAAGAGAAACCCAATATATTTTTTAGTTTTCCTATTTTTTACCAAATATAATTCTAAGCTGGAATTATATTTTAAATTATAAAATCAAATTGCAATTACTGGAAATTTAAGTATTGCTAGCCTGTATGTTGTATTTTGTTTCCACATGATAATTATCAGTATTTCATTAAAAAATATAAATAATATTTCTGAATATTGCTTGAAATTTTTAAAAATAATTTTTCTATTTGTCTTCTGTAATATGAAATATATAGGGCAGCCATTGCACAGTCCAATGATCAAGACTAATTCCAAAGGAAAATGGGAGAAACTTTCCTTTTTTTGTGTGCTACTTCCACCTGCTAATTAATCAATACAATTCTGGTACTGTAAATAATTTTCATCTGATTATTTAAGTGAAATAAGCATGCATTCCACATTTCATTTAGAGAAGACAAAGTGTCCATTGGTTATACTTCATTTTCAGATACCAAGAAATACACTTCATGGAGAAGGAGGAGGGAAGGAGGTTTATGACCTGGCCCTGAAGATGCGGCTAGCTGAGGTTCTTTTTAATAGAACAGCTTGGCCAGGTTAGAGTGAAATGACACTGAATAAACAGTGGGCTTTTTATACATACACATGTGTTTGTGTGTGTGTGTGTGTGTGTTTGTGTGTGTAGGGTTTATTTTAAAAATCTGGTTGCAATGGAAAGCAGGTATGTAGCTGTTTTGGTTATTATCTGCAGAAATATTGCAATATAAAAGCATAAAAATAACACTTGTAACACTTAAGAAAATGTATAAGGAACAGAAAGAAATAAAAAGAAAGCATAATTGCTGAAAGTTATCACCACCAGTGGATCTTGATAACAGTTGGTCTAATTGATCTGTGGATCACTTGGTCTATCTTGATCTGTGAAAGGGTGAGAGAAGCTTGGGAAACACAAATTTCAGTGGGTTAATATGTACTCAGGTTCAGGTGGGAATGCCCACATACCTCTCCTTGTCAGGAAATTTTACTGTCTGTTGCAACACTGTGCATCATGTGCAGTCCTCTTGGTGGAAGGCCCCCTGAAATAAGTCTGGAGGCACTTTGAGGATCTTTGATGGTTTATTATCCCTTCTAAGACATGACAGCTGCCTCTCACCTCAGCATAGCTGAGCCAGTTATGTTCCATCAGAAGAGATGAAAACCCTTGGGACTATGTGTGAATGTTCTGGTACTTCCCTGGGGAGTGGGGAATTTTACACCTGAGCCATTTCTGTAAAAGACCACACTGGCATGGTTGGCCTCTTCCCTTATCTGGCTCAAAACCCAGCTTGTCACTAAACAAAATGTGTGCACACTCTCTCTGCACCTGGGCTGTGCCTTGCACTCTGTCCGCAAAACACCCCTGCATTTTGAATAGCAGATTGTTTTAAATCATTGACCATTTACATTCCACTCTCTCACAAGGAGTCCCTCCAAACAGAAGGTCCAGAGGATGTTTGGAGTCCATCTGGTACCTTTGATAGAAATACAAGTATCATGATGAAAAGTATGCAAGCAAGAGTCCAGTCCTGTTGTTAGATGTGGACAGGTACAACCTAGAATGTGTGCAGAATACATTTAAATCTATGCCATTCTGTCAGGGCACAGAAGTCCCACATGGATTATACCTGGAGGTCTGGATCTGGTCAAAAGATCATGAAATAAATGACTGAAAATGAACAAGAGATGGCATGAATGAACTGGAGGTGGACTTTGATGATCTTCATGGGCCCCTTCCAACTCAGGATGTTCTGATTCTATGATTCTAGCAATATAATCAGCCTCCTTAGGAAAAATAAAAGTCTGTATTGATTATAGTAAAAGAAATGAGTTAAAGCTACTATGAAAATGCCTTCTTATTTCACAAATAAGAGTAGGAAAGAAGGTGATAAAACTGTATAGTTCACTTGCCATGATAAAATGTGGAGCTAGTAAAGGAAAATTTTCTTTTGTTCTTCAAGGATGCATTTTATGAGAAGGCTTGTATTTTGTATCTGGGCTAAAAAATCTTTTTGGCATCATTCAAATTTCAACAACGGATAAATAAATATAAAAGTACCTTTTAAATATGAAAAATACCAAATAAATTGCTGTATGTTTGTGCTTTCGTTGTATTTTCCACAGTTTCAGATTTCAAAATAAATGACAGAGTTGTTAATAGGCTGTAGAGGATTTTTTCCTGTCCTCCCTTGATTTATTGCTGCTGAGTGTAAACTGATCTGGAAACAAGTGAGAATTCCCCTGCGAAATGTTGTAAAATCCAAATTCCTTACGGAGTGGAGAGAAATATTTGAGCAGAAACAATCATCCCCACGTGTATAAGCTTTGAATAATAAGAGCCTGGTTTCTACATTTCTTTTGTTCATGATGTATCAATCCAGTGTGAAAGGAAACATAAAAACAGCACATATATAAACCAAATGTGCAACAGCAAAAGCTTTAACAAACCTTAATTATTCAGGTGGTTAAGGAACAAGCTAAATAGCAGCACTAGTGCACTGTAAATCCTTGTGGCTGACACAGAAGTGGTTATGACAGCTTTCACATTATCTCATTGCAGTATCGAGGCAGTAGTCGCAGCTGGCTCATATGTCAAAATGTGTCAGGACTTAAATGGTAAAACAGGAGTGCAACAGCAATTGGCTTTTCAATCAATAATGCAATCAATATATTTCACAGATATTTTCCCATATCTAAATTACTCTGCAGAGATGAGGTAGCCTGACTGAGTGTTTATAAATCAATAAAACACACAGCTAAAGGACATCTGCTCCTGTTCTTTCACTTCAAGGTGCAGTTTGCCTTTTATTTCCAACTCTCTCTTATTTAAGAATGCACTTTTGAGGAAAAACAACTCTCTTTTTGCACACAAATCAGTTTTGAGTTGTATTCTGACTATAGACTATTTCTGTTAATAATTGTGTACTTCAGTTTAAAATAGGTGTACGGGACAGTTTCCATTGGCAACAGAGCTGAGAATTAATAACATATATTTCAGATTTGCAATACACACATAAACAGGTATTTTATATAACATTACATTTTTTTTTTGTGAATACAATGCATGCACACCCTTTTGAAATCCCCCAACCTTAGGCAACACAAGGTTTTTTCCTGCAACAGAATTCCAGAAGATGCTTGGCCGTATTTTGTAAAACAGCTTCTTCTCAAAGCATCCTGGATCATCTTTCACTAATCTATTCCATTTTCAGCAGCAGATACATGAAAGGTGATAGCTCATTAAAATATTGTTAGACGAAATTATTGAATTTGCCTTCTACATCTTTGTTTTGGTTTGTGAAGCAATGACTACCAGCAAGAATATGGTTTTCAACACTTCTCATCAGAATAATTCCATAAGACAACACAGTTTTTGTTTTTGCTGTATATGACTACAGCATATACATATTCTATACTAGTGCATATAAACAGTTATGTACTACACACAGAGATACAACGTGTGAAGCATTGTAGTGCTGGAGTTAATTACGAGTTAATGCATACAGGTGTTCATTACTGTTATGTGCACTGCATGTTTTATTTATCCAGCTTTAAGCATTGAAAATGGGGTGTCCCTAAGTGTGCACTTTACTATAAAAAACATACTATATTTTAGCTTTATTCTTCTTCTGATTGAAAATTATATCAGACATGAAAGAGAGACTAACAAAAACAATTACATCTTTTGGGTAAGACAGCCACATTCTGTCAAGAAGTACATAAAGCCAAACAAATTGCATTTCCTAATCTAGGAGTTCAGCTAAAAATAGATTGTCACATTGCTGAATACCAACTAATCTTATCATGCTATACCTTTAGCTCACATGCTGGGTTATTCTCTCAATGTATGTGATCTCTTTCACAATTGTGAGATCCACCTTGGAGCCACAGTTGCAACACAATGAAAACACAAAGCTCAGGACACAGTGGTTCCCTGATTCACTTACACTATGTATTTATTAAGAGAAACTTTAATGCTACACTTTTAAAGCATTTTAGAGGATTTAAGTAATTTCATTTCTTTACTTAAAAAGCTCCAGTTGCATGGATCTGAGATCTCTAATATCTCATTTTTAAATTGACAAAGAGGTTCTGTCTTTAACTTAAATGAGAAGACACTTTTGGCCTCAATACTAGACTACGTACAGCAACATGGAAAGAAAATCTTGAAAATATTAAGGGAGAAAGAAACAAGGAAACTGCCAAATATTGAGATACTTTAAAGGATGTTTTCAACCAGAATGGGGAGATTTTTTTTTGTTTGACAGCACTTTATCCCTAAGGTGCCACTGTATCCTTTTTTTTTTTCAATTCACTTTAAAAAAAATTACCTTTTTGAGGATGCATATGAATAATTTTGATGGGCTCTGAAATACTTCTTCTCTCTTTATAGAACAGCCTCATTAAAGTATTAAACTAATGCAAAAAAGAGCAAGGAAACCTCTTTTTTTTTTCTCTTAGTTAGCAAAAACAATAAATGAACATAATAAGTAGAACCATCATAAAATACTTTGAGAGAATTCTCCATTAGTTTGATAAGGCTCCTGAATGACTGAATCTGCCAGAGTTTTTTACAGCTTTTGAAAACTCTTTATTGTTTCAGTGACTGAGCTCTGTGGAATCCCAAGTCAGAAATTCCTACAAGTGTCATTAAAGCCATTCTCATCCATTGCATGTAAGTGTCAGAAATATTTTTAGAGACCTGAAAATCTATTAAACTTCCAGCTGTAAATGTATCTTAAGCTGCAAGTCAAACTCCCAGCAACAATAAAATGGCTAATATGTTTGTATTTGAGAAGCTGTAAAATGAGAGAACACTGCAGGGAACTGGAAAGTAAAACTAGTTGAAGAATGCCCCTGGTGACACGAACTTTATTTTAAGTAAGAGCTGGTCAAAATGCAGTAGTTGAGCTTTGCAAAATATGGCATCAACACCACAGAAGGTGTTCTGTTTTGTGAAGGTTGCCCATATTATTTTGGGAATAATCATATGCATTGTCTTACAAATGATGACCAAAAAAAAATAAATTAATTTGTAGTTCTGGAAAAATACTTGAGGAACTTACAAGCTGGCTTTGTGTTTGTGAAGGTGTAAAGGTGCCTCTTCATTATGCAAGGTCAGCTTTTTAACTTGAAGGTTGTGTGCTTTGGCTTAATCACAGAATCTCATGCTTTCTTTCAAAGTGATTCTCTGTCCTGTGTGGCATTACCTGCGGAAGGGAAGGGAAGTAGAAATTATTTCACTAAGTAAAAGAGTTGTACCATACAGCATTGTTATAAATATGAAGCTCTGAAATTCAGGAGGCAAACATGACAGTCAATTGTAAACATGTCTATTTGCTAGTTTCAAATGCAGTGTGACATTGGATTCAGATGGGTGTGAAAACAGCAATGAAAACAAGGAGCTTAAATATTTTTAGGTATTCAAATTTAGAAATAATTAAATAGGATATATAGATGAAAACATTTATAAACTAGACTTTTACTGAAAGTGTCATCAGGTTAAATAATAACCAGGATAGAATACAGTCAGCTTCTAATTTTGTTCATACAGACTATATAAAGAGTAAAGGTTAACCTGTAGACTGTAAACTATATTCTAATTATAAGAGTACATGAATCAATAAGCCCTCCAGGGTATAAATGATGGTAGAGGAACACAGCTCATGACAAAGCAGAAACCAAGAGCAGCATAGCAACATAATGATTAAAAGGCCTAACAGGATCTTAGAGTGAACAAAGGGAGACATAATATTGGCCTCATATAGCTTATTTTGTTGGCCAAAACAGAGGGCTTGAGGGTGCAAAAGTGCAAGCAGCTAAGTAATCTAAAGAACTATCAAACACATTTCTTTTTTACAACATGGTCTTGTAAATCAGGTTACACACCAACTCCATGGTAAGTACCACTACACCGTATGGAAGAGAAAAAAATTCTGTTCTTGGCCAGATAGCTTAGGCACCTTATTTATCTCTGAATAAAACCAGCTGGTAGCTGGTTTGGGGGGGTTGGGGTGTGTCTGAATCTCTGTGCTATCTCATGAAAATATGCTAAAGATTGAAAATTATTTGAGACTGAAATATGAAAACATCTTTAATGTCCACTGCTTCAAGAAGATCTAGGCCCAGTTCAGACACCAAACACAGGCATCCAGAATTGAATGTTTTTTGGGACCTCAGCCTATTTCGCCTGGATTTGAGTCATTGCTGCAAAAAGTATAGATCTCCTGTGAGTCTTATATTTTACCTTCCATCTTACATGTCTGAAATAGCTGGAACATTCCAGAAGGCTGTGAGTTGTCTTTGTGTGGGTAACTGAGCTGAAACCCTCTTTGACTGGTGCCTGTTAGAAAACCTGTGTGATATTTCATAAGGAATGAGAGTTAGACACAGAGCTATGAAAGCTGTCTTTGCAAAACTATCCAGTAGCTATTGTTCTGTACTAAATGCTACACCTTTCACAGCAACCTCCATAATCTTAGAATGTGTAGAATAGACTGATATTCTATAGTGCTCTTACAGTGAGTTTGGGAAAATCTCTGCCTATACATTCAAAGGGAAGTGAGAGACATTATGAGGAGTGTAGGGATAAAATGCAACATTAACTGAAAATAGAGATGAAAGATTCTACTGAGCTAAGACAGAAGTTCTTTAAGTATTCTGAAACATTTAACAGAACACATCTCAATTTTTTTAAAGATGTAATTTCTATTAGAAATTTTAAAGGATGTATATAAATTAAATTCAACATGGTTGAATTGCTTACTCAAGGCTGCAGAATTAACTAGTCAAAATGTTTCCTATGTGAGTAAGCCACCAAGTTTTAAGGGATGGGTTCTACAGCCTTATCCCTGATACCAGGCATAATTATATTACTGTATTTATGATATTATATTGCATCTTCTCAATGGGAATCTATTTTAAAAGGCATATAAAAAATGAAATCTGTATGAAATTTGGTTCTCAGCAATAGTGAAATATAAAATGAAAACAAGTTTCCTACTGTTTTTTTTTTAGCTTTTAAAAGCTCCTAAATAAAATCATCTGATAATAAGTTTATTAGAAAGTCTTATCAAAATGATACAGGAAACAACCCATTGAATAGATCACTAGAAGATGCATTTGTCCAATGGAATTTGATAAGTGTGAAGTAATCTGCCTACAAAGGGGCAGGAGGGGACAGATTAATGGAAAACCCAAAGGGTATTTCCATTGGGTATATAGGGGGTTTGTTTGTGTTTTTTTAAAAAATATTTACTTTGTTACTATGAATATTGAAAATTAGCACAAAATATTTATACCTTTCTTTTGATAACAAGATCCTTAATGATGTACAAATAATTCTTATTTTTTTTTTCTTCCTTAGAATATAGAATGAATTGGATTTCCATTTAAGACTCTGGCCTTTAGAAGTCAGACAATTTTTTGTGGAGAGATACAGATTAATAGAACAGTGGAACATAGCTTCTGAGAGTTTTTTCTACACTCTTAGTCTAAAACTACTGAATACAATGAGACATGACCTTTCAGCTGCTAGGTGCTCAATTTTAAATGGTTTGTTGATCTGTACAAAGAATGTCAAGTATTCTGAGATGCCAAGGCTGACTTCACGTGGTAATGAGCACAAACTAAGGAATGTAGCTAAGGAATACATAGCCCTCTTCCTCTATAAAGCTCCAGCTAAAGGAATTTGCAGGAAAATGAAGAAGCCTTTGAGTTGGACATTTTTTTTTCTTGCAGCACTGAGAGAATGCATTGACAACAGGGTTAAGGGGGCAGAAATCACTGGAAGGAATTGTGTAATAGAAAAAAAGATGAGCTTGCTGCATGGGGGGGCACTATATTATAACATGTGTTCCCCCAACTTGGAAAATTAACTGAATTATACTTACTTGTGGGATCAAAAAAATAATTAGCAGCAATAAATAAATAATAATAAAAACAAAAGATTTCACAGGCAAAGAGGTAAAGTTGTTGTCCAAATATTAAAGAAATAATTTTTAAAATGAAAATTAAGATGACGCATATACAACTGTGATCAATGCATAATAAGGAGATCCACTACTTTTTCTAAAGTGTTAGAAAACGTGTATGAAACATGGAGCTTCATGACTGTGCACGCTTGAGCACCCAAGCAGGCATTCCTCTGTCTTTTGGGCACACAAGTGGTTCACCAGAACTGCAAACCAGAGGGACAGGATAGAAGGCACTCACTTCCTCAAAAATAAGAAAAGCCATCGAAAGACTGAGGAGATGTGGGCCCCATCTACTGCAGTAGGAAGGTGCAGCAGATGTCCAGCGTGTCCTTTGGCCCTGCAGAGACAGGCAGAAGAGGTGGCATCCCCATGGAATGTAGGTATCTCTCTTTAGGCAACTGAATCCTGGCTAGCTAGTCATATACTACCTATTTTTCTCCAAGAATAAACATAGAAAAACAACTCCCAAATCAGAAGGTTTAAGTTAGGAAGTGAAGGCATCATTTCATATTCTGAACTTCTCATAAGAAGACAATGCTGGAAAAAACTTGCTGGTCTGAAGAACAGAAGAATCTTGCAAAGGCCTCGGAATTTACCAAGATTAGTGTTTCTGATGCTATTTACCCTTGACTTGCTTTAGAGCACGTTCATGATAAAACTGTTCAGGTCAGATAATAAAGTGGAAAATACAATGGAATCATGGTAACATGGCAATATCTTTTTTAATCAGGATTCTACTGACTTTTAAAAAAAATCTTCTGGTACTAACTCATAGGAAAAACCTATACTTGATACCATTTTATAGGGATTTTTAAAAGTACAAATTATGTACTTTTAGTAGCACAATTATGCATTTAAAGCTCTTTTTCCTTGAAGTACCCCTAAGTTTCACTTTGGAGTTTTCCCTTCATAATTATTAATTTAGCTTTTATGAAAGAGCTATTACCAGTTAGATCCTACACCTGTTGCTCCAGGAGTTGAAATCACTGAGACTAAACCTATACAGACCCTAGGTCCAAGAAATTGTCCTAATGTGTTTCTGCTCAGACAGCATAACTTGTCAGTAAAATGAGAATTTCATCTGCAAATGGTACCCTCAGATATATTGTTAGAAACTTTGCTGTTGCATTAAAGATTTGGGATCCATTAGGTAATGAATGGATTATACTCAGTAACTAGAGAAGATTAATTGGATATTGTTTGTAAATTGCCTTGCAGATAGTAGGCCTCATATAAGAGCTCTGTGTTACTGTTATTAATGGACTATTTTTATCTGTAGTGGATATCTTGCTTCACCATTGTTCGTATACATAAAGGAAAACCATAATACTTTCCTTCAGATCAGCATGCAAAACTTCAAAAGAAATTACTTTTAAGCCTGAATAGACTGATTAATGTTAATCACAAATGAGGCGATATGTGACTGTAAAGAGAGGAAAGAATGCATACAAAAATGTGTTTTCAATATTCTAAGAGACCTCAGCAGATCCTATGTTACTAGGAAATATTCAGGTAAGTCCTGAAAATTTAGAAAACAAGGAACTTGAAGAAGTCCAGCCATAAGCTTTTGTCATATCCTCTTTATCTCCTTGATTATTCTAGAAAGATATCCTTTAATGACTAATATTTCACAGGATATTATCATAGTGCTACTGCTTAAAAGATTTAAAGAATCCTTTTTGCAAAAGAGTAAAAAAAGGATTGACAGTTATAAAAAATGGAAAATCTTAGTTCCCAGAAAAAAATCTTTAAGTATGGCTACAATTTTCCATCTGCCATGAAGAATAGACTAGCATGCTTACTACTGAAAATAATTTCTGCAGAACTTGGGTCAGGTATTTGAATGTGCAAGCTGGTATTTACAGAAGAAAGTAACAAAAAGCCCATTAATAAACTTCTGTGGGATTATCTTTTCATCCTTAGTCCCATGCTCCTATCATAATGCTCTAGAACATTCACACTCCAGGTAGATGATGTGAATTCTTATATTCTCTGATAAGTAATTCCTAGAAAAATCCAAAGTGTAACTCCTGTGGAATGGAATACTATTATTGACACTTTCCTGTTTAAACATCAACACAATTTAGAGACAGAAACATCATCTGTATCTAGAAGAGAAATGAGCATGAAGGACACATAGCAGTGCTGATGATGAATGTTCCTATAGCCGTCATATAGATATGATCCACAGCAAGTTTGCTCTGCCTGCCTTGCCATCTATGGTACATCTATTATTGTCTTAGCCTCTGTTCTATGCTAATAACAGCTACAAGTCTTTGAAATTACAGCAGGCTCAGAGCTGGCCAAATAGGTACATAAAAACTTAAGCTCTTGAACATAGTATTTATTGACAAGACAAGAATCTCCATTTGAGATATAATACACAATTTCTTTTCTAGTAGCTATCAGTAAGAAAACAAGAATTTAATCTAGATTCCTACCAGTATTATCTCAGCATTATTTGGGGGTGTTTATTCTATACTTTTCAACCTCCTTCAAATTCAGAGAGCTACCAGAGCTGCCAGAATACATTTAGCTAAATCCTAAGTATCTCTAATGACAGTAGCTTGCCCTTCCAGCAGTGGTATGTGTCAAATGGGTTTGTTCAGTCCACATGCAATTGTTTCACTGAGTCTCCCATCCTCAGACACACTAAGTGTCAGACACAGCTTAGTGTCAAAGCTACACATTTAGATATTATTTATTCCTAATGATAGGTCAGGTGAAAACTAGACTAGATATGTATCATAGACCAGTGTATTTCATTCTTTAAATGATTTAAATCTTGAAACACAAGTGCATATTAAGTCTTTCACTTCAGTGATACTTTGTGCCGGGTGCTAAAAGAGTGCTGTAACTCCATCTGTATAATCCAGTAATACATTTAAGTCAGATTCTCTGTATTGGATTTTTTTCAGTAACACAGTTCAGTGTTTGGAAGAATCCCAATTATCTGATGTTGAAAATATTGATGAGGTGCCAAACTGCTGTGGTGGCAAAATCTGCTCAAGCTTTTTACAATATTAGATACATATCGTGACACTTACTACTGTAGTGTCATGGGTAACTTTTCTATTACATAGCATGTTCCCATTATAAATGAGATTTGTGGCATTTTTGCTAACTGCTGTCAGAAATAATCTATCATTGGAACACCTTTCAGATTATGCTCTGGGACTCCTTTGAGATTTGGACAATTTAGTACACATGCAATTGTGCATCATATTCTAATATTCATTTTAAGGAATTTGATTCAGGTTATTTTCATTAGGAACAAAAGTGCATTACTTTTAGAAAGTCTTCATCTGTTGAATGGCCTGAATGAAGTTTCGTACATGAACCAAATTCATTAATAGGAAAGTAGTGACGTTAACTTTCTAACATACAGCTAAGCAGCCCCATTCCAAGTTCCTCTGCTTCCACAAATACACAAACAAAAAGCTCTGATCTCTTGAAAATGTAAAATATAGGGAATTTTTTACTCCCTTTTTATGGTAAGAATGAAAGCACTTCTCTTCTGTAAAGACAAGGATAAACAGAGGATAAAAGCCTACTTTGAGTTTAGGAACAGTTTCTCCATTTCATCTTTTGTATTTCAATTCAATCCTTAATTTTACTTTTAACTTTGTGAATGGGATCAAGTGAAATATATTGTCATTTTGCTTTATTAATGAGTTATTTTGAAGAGAGGGCAGAAAGGTTACTTTCAATGGGTGTGAAAGGCTCTACTTAGTGCTCATCAAATAAGAAAGCTAAAATGTCTAGAGGGGTGTGGCATTAAAAAATGCAATGTTTTTGGTGTTTTATTTCTGATTCCAGTGCAGTTATTTCTATCTGTGCAAAAACTGTCTGTCTTTGTAGTTATGTAGTGTAGTATATTTTGTTAGTGTAGTATATTTTGTTTTAAATAACTAGGAAGAAACAGACTTGATATTTGAAAGAATTAATACAAATATTGTGGCAATAGGTGGTTTGTATGATAATACTACAGAAGGGTTTTGAAAAAAATAAATGAAAGCAAAACTCTGAGATAATAGTATTACTCTTCCTATGAACTAGTAATGTTTTTGGATCAGTGCTAGATAAATGGGTATAGAGTTTAGTTGTATTTCTCATAAATTATCTTCACTTGCAGATTACCTAGACAGAGAAAAAATCTTGACATGAACAGATATAAGATGTGAATCAAAATATCGAAGAATTCAAAAGAGGAAGACTAAAACAAAACTGCATCTTTGCTTTCCTTGGATAATGGCACTGAGAATGATGGGAAATTCATATGACATATAGGAGGACAGAATTAGACCGGTTCTTTTGGATTTTTTTGGAAACAAGTAGCATGATTTTTGAGGACTGATGTTACGTTTGGCCTCAATTTCAAGTAGTCACAGTGTTTGCAAGTTATGGTTATTATTCATCCATTAATTGAGAATGACTTTTAATCATCCAGCCAGACCCTGTACAATTCATAATATATATTTGCCCAGAAGAAAGGTAGATGTTAAAAGGTAGAAAATAATTGCTAAATTCAAGAAACCAAGGTAAAACCTCTGAAGATCGGTGCTGTATTTTCTATCACACATTTTAGATGAATTTGTCTGCTTGTGACATCACTGATTTGTTAGAAGTATGGCACTAGCTAGTTACAGAATTTATACACAAGACACATGTGCCAGGAGTTAAAGGGAATGTTTTGTGGAAAGCAACTTATGATATGTATATAAACTCCTAATTAACTTGATCTATGGACATATTTGGCACTACAGTCCCCAGAATTAAATTATTTTCCACAAGTTACATAAACAACAGAATCTTTATACCATTATACTCCCTCAAAAGTTATAGTAATGGTACCAAGAAGTTTTTAACTGTTTTTCCTGAGAAAAATGCTTAAATATATGTTTTAATGGCAGGCTGCTAGCAAATTTATATTCATTTGTATTTGTATTCAATAAATTAATATACAATGAAGAGATGAGTGTAAGTAAGCAAGTTTGTCATCCTTGTTATGTTCTTTCTGATAGGGATTATATAAAAAGGGGTAAAGGCTTTATCCTGAAAGAGGGCAGATTTAGATTAGGCATTAGGAAGAAATTCCTTCCTGTGAGGGTGGTGATGCTCTGGAACAGGTTTCCCAGGGAAGAGGTGGATGTGTTCATGTATACCAGGGAACACCCCTAGAAGTGTTCAAGGCCAGGCTGGATAGGGCTTTGAGAAGTCTCACCTAGAGAATGCCATCCCTGCCTGTGGCAGGGCAGGTGGGGATTGGAACTGAATGATCTTTAAGGTCCCTTCCAAACCAAACCATTTTATGATTCTATGATCAGAGAATTCTGCTGTTGATTCAGGTAGGTATTAGAATAGCACAACCACAGAGATGGATAAACTGCTGCGTGAAATTCAAGCATGCCACTCCATTTTAGAAGGCTAGATAGGGTGCTTTGGTACCATATTAAATATTTCTAGACCAAGGTTGCTTGGAACCCTTGAAATGAGTCACATAGACATATTAATAAGCATTTACTACCTCTTAGTCCACCATTTCTTCAGTCCTTCATCAAGTTTAGTGAGGGACATAAATATTTGCATTTCCATTAACAATTCTCTTATAATAACTCCATTTTAATTTTTTGCTCTGTTCAATCACTTTTTCTCAGCAGTGCTGCTACCTTATTTTTGTGGTGTGAAAATATTTTCTAAATAGAGTTCTTAATCAAAACTCTGCTTAATGTTTTTCTGTACAAAATATTCAAGTAAGGAAATAGGACATATTAACTGCAAGAATTTTTCTTCCTTTTGGCTAGTATTTGTGAATGTCTGCCATATTTCACACATAGAACTCCTAACAAAATAAAATAATCTGGAGAACTTGTCAATAATGTTATAAATATTTCAATAAGAAGTATAAGAAGGCGATGAGAGATGGTATGTTAGCTAATCAGTTTAACAAAGTGAATATTCAATCTGTGTGTCTTCTTAAATATTAGTTGAGATACAGGAAAAAGTATTTTTAGGATCAGAAGCACAATCATGTTTTTTGTATGGATTGAAGAACACAACATTTTTTCACACCATTTTAAAGAATGATTTTAGACATTTCAACGTAGGACATCAACTCAAATTACTGTAATCTTGCTAACATGCAGAACACTGAAAAGGAACTTTATTTGATTTGATGGCTCATTACTTGTTTTCACAAAGGTGCTCTGAGAACACAGCATATCAAATTAAAACACATGCACAATGCAGACTTATGAAAAGTTCCTCAAATGATCCTGAGAAAGAAGAGTCTAGTCCATCGACAGCTAACTATTGAGTATAAATACAGCATCACTGACATGCAAGCAGCTAAAGAATTTTTATTAGGTATTAGCAAAAGATAGGTGTGGGTGTGGAATAATTCTCAGTTAGGGAATATGGAAGGGAATTCCCTATTCTCATAGGGAATATGGAAGAAATTTCCCTATTACATGGGGATACATAAAACCCTGCACACTCATTATGCTTCCCACTGGGTACTACTTTGGAAGACTCATGCAGTAGGTGGTGCATCCCAATCACATCCATAAGGCAGTATTATCCCATGCTCTCCACACTTTTCTTCACACAGTTGCCATAACACCATACTCCTGCACTCATCACCTTCATCTTGCAGTATTAAATCATAGTCACTACTTTGAGAAACCTTAAACCACCCCCACACTCTTTCCACCTGGTGGCACTCCCTTACAGAAGCAGCATTTTTGAGCAGAGTGCATGCATCTCCTAGGATTAACATATAACCTGTTTGAGTAATTTTCTTGTAAAATATCAAGATTGCCCACTAACTCTCTATATATCTCTCTTTGATTTCAAATTCTACTTTCAAGATTGAGAATTAAACATGTAAGTTTTAATGATCTGAAGTTTAAACACAACTTTCATTAGCTGCAGACCACATTAATGCTTCTTTACAAGAGTATAACAATAATTACAAATTGTTCTTGGAGGTAGCGACCAGATCTGTCACGGTGTTTGCTGTGTTCTGAGTCTGAGACTGCCCACTTGACTAAACAATTTTAGAAAACAGGAATAGAAGATCTCATGACTCTACTAAAATTCTCTTTGAGATTAAGATATGATTAATGAGAGATGCCTCTGCCCGAATTAAGGTGCAAACAAGACCATACGCCAAAGTCAATAACACAGATTTTATTTAACAAAGACTGTGAGGTGGAGATATAGAAAGAATAAAGAAGAGAGGGCAGAAGGGAAAGAAAGAGACAGAGGGAAAGAGACAAGATACAGTGAGCAAAAGTACAATCGGTGCAATTGCTTTATTTCAAGTTCACCTGATTCAAGCATATATGTAGTACTGAAAATTGTACAGAATAAAACCTAAAAAGGAAAATTTTCTTACCGCAAGAGTAAAAATAATTTTTCTAATTTCTCTTTTCTCTGTACATTCTTGTGTTAAGAACCTTGAAACATGGCGTTGTTCTGGAAACCTGGATTGCTTTCTGAACATGGAATTTTTCAACAGACAAAGCCACATTCTTGAATTCAGATGCACTTGATATTGTTGCTCATTTGCCCAGAGCCTTCTGGAACCAAAACACTGGGTTTAAGGAGCCACAAAGTCCCAGCTAGTCTGTCTTCCTGATCAGTATAGAGCTTTTAGATTATTTTCTTTCCACATAAGCATCTAAGGAAAACTGGAAAGGTAACAGGTAAGAGGCACATGACACATAAATGTGCATCTCCAAATCTTCTCTGAGTTTGGTAAAATAAAGAAGTAAGTAATGAGAAGAGTCATATAGATGATTCATTTTGAGAATAAAGATGGGTGCTTAGGAGCTTAATAGGTGTGGTTTGTCTTTTGCATAATGATGTAGAAGGTCCAATTCCGTTGTTTGAAAATAGGTAACACTGGCCAACTAATAGGACTGAAGGCTTCTGAGTTAATTCCATCCAGCTGTGAGACATGACACAGGATTGAACTACTGTGTGGAAGATGATGGGGGATCTGGACTGAGACCATAACCTGCAATACAGCTTCATGCTGACACCTGAATTTATACATCTCTATGTGAGCCAGATGCTAAAAATTTAGCTATAAACAGATGAAGACCTTAGAAAGTCAGCCAGTGAAGCCTAGAAAGCATTTCAGTTGTCCAGCTTCTGGTGTTCGCCCAAGGGGAAACTCTTTAGGCTCCATTTACTCTATTGACTGTATCTTGACTGCGTAGGAACCTAAGACACGTGGCTGACACCTGGATATTGACATATACATGTCTATATTTAGATATCTTAATCTGAAGATGCACAGATATAGATTTGAAAGGAGGAAGAGAAAGTAATTCTAAAGGAGAGAAGAGAGATCCACAAGGTTTTGAAGAAAATTAGAGATGGCGAAAAAGCTCTATCTATTCCCATCTGTTAAGGGAAGGAATAAAAATATCCTGTACATATTGCATAAACCAGTGTCAAAAGGGTAAATATGACATATTGATATACAGTGCCTTTGTAGAATACTTCAAACAGATCAGCTGACTAAAGCAAGATCAGAAATTAAAAAAATAAACAATGCACGTAACTGATATCTGATACTGGAGTAAGCAGAATTCTATTATTGATGAATTAATTAAAGATAGACTGAAGTGTGTATGAAGAGAAGTGAAAACAAAGAAGCATGAACAAGAATGAGTAAAGAAAGGCTTTAGAAAAAAACTGAAAAAAAATTTGTTTTTAATACTTGAAGTACCTTATACGTAACATAAATACACAAACAGGCATTATCTGCTGGTAGCATGCTGTCATACCGAGGAAAATTCAACCCAGCATCTTGACCAGAAGATAAATTAATATATCTTAAATGCAATGTGATGTAATTTACTGGAAAAAAATTCTGCATTATTTAGGAAGATGATAAAACAAAATATAAGTATCTGAAAAAATAAAAGATCAGTAACTAAGAATTTCTGAACAGATTAGAGTAAGCAGACTGAGAATGAGCCAGTTTGGCAGGTGAGAGAACACAATCTGGGATAAAAAGCTTATCAGAAGAAGGAAATGAATTTGAACTATACAATACAAAAGCAAGAAAAGTTTGCATACTTTGTGATGTATGAATATTTCTTGTTTGTGGGCAGTTTGGGCTTGAAGTAAAGTCAGTGGGAGTCAACCTATCAACCAGATTGTGGAATTGGACAGATGGTGTATATTGTGTGCAGTTCATATTTTATTTAATTCTCTGGCACAGGGAAAGAATTACAGGTCAATATTTGTCAGAAAGTGCTGCAGCTAATGAGAAAGTAAAGGAGAATAATGTGTAGGAGCTTTTTACTTTCTTTTCACTTGGAAAGCTAGTGACTCTGTTAATTAAACAAATGCAATATATCTAAATGAGACGTTTTCAAGCAATGCAGTAACCTAACCCATGTATTTCTATCATATTTATCAATTTCACTGCAGAAAACTTTTTATCTCTTAGTAAAAGTACAGAAAACATTGTCACTTTATTAAGTTCTGCTTATCATAACAGCAGCAAAGGCAAGCAGTAGCACAGGTCCTTGGATATCTTCTTAGTCTTGAAAATGAGTGTCAAGCTGTCACAGAGAAGCCATAGGCTCCCATTCTGTGGATCAGCTGTGGACTCTGGTTGGCGATTCTCATTCAGGGTGGCGATTCTCAACCACAGAAACATTGTATCTTCTGGTCCTGATGGCAAAAGAGGAGTTTCAAATAAAAATTGAAGTGAGCATGTTATCTTTGAGTTCTATTTCAACCAAAATTCACAAAAATCAATCAATCTAATTCTGTGAGGTATCTAACTGCTATCAAAAATTTGTGTGCAGGCCCATTACAGTAAGCACTTAAAAGTTACTCATAATAATGGAAGGAAAAAACCCAAACTTAAAAACCATCAAGAAAAGAAGAAAATATAATTATAGAATATGTTGATGATAAAATCAATTTCTTTTTTTTTGCCCAAGTTATTTTAAATTAACCCATTACTATTAAATATTTTGGTAAGATCAGGAATATGATGTGAAATTATAACAATATATAATTAAAGTTTTGATTACTCAATAATTATTTTTCATTCACTCTTTCTAACTTTCCCTAATTTGCTTTTTTATTTTCTCTGTATGTAAACTCAGAAATTACATATATGACACCAAGCAGAAAAAAAACAAACTTCACCTTCTGACATCATCTCTCTGTATGAATTGATTTCTATTTTCACAAGAAAGAGTTACACATTAAATAATCAAATATTTGTAGAATATACTGAGAAAGTAATTGTTTAGCCTGGTCACTATTGATATGAAACTTACAGATTGATCCAAAACTGTACATTATGTTATGGAGGATAATCTATCCACATCTCTCCACTACTTCAACCTCAATCTTGAGTCAATTGATTAATCAGTAATAACTGATGATTAGCAGAGTCTAAGCAAATACATTGTCTCTTGTATTCAATGTCAGCTTTGATCACATCAGATTTCCTTGTCCTGTGTCCTGCGTCCCATTACTGAATCAGCCAGCATGTATTTCTACATGTGTAACCTTAGATAGCTATCTTTATATTTTGGTCTGATTTGATATGAATGTAGGAAAGTATCTCAAAGAAATCACTATTATCTTTTCAGTTTGTATAACAAATCAATAAGTTTGCTTGCTTGCTTGCTTCCTTCCTTCCTGCCTGCCTTCCTCCCTCTTTTCTGCCCTCCTCCACAAAAGCCCATTCTTGATGTCATGGTTTGGAAATGGTACTCCACAATTCATTCACCCAATGAGACTGTGTCCCAGTCACACTGCTGCTTGCTTTTCCCCTCCCTCCTTCTCTCCCTCCCCTGTGATTGGATAGACAATCCCCTGTGATTGGAGAGACAGGAGAAATGGAGGCACAAAAGGTGAAGGTTGCAAGACGGGAAAAGAACAATTTACTGGAAAAAGCAATGAGATAAGAAGAATGAAGAATAACAGCAACTATATTAATAACAGAAGGGTACAAGAGAGAGGAGAGAAATCCACATGCAAAATCCTCAGAACTGGCTTTACCCAACAGCTCCCTCTGCCATGCTTACTCAACTGGAAGAGTTTCCCTTGTCCTTGCCCCTGGAAGTGTCCCGAGGTGGTATGGAATAACCTCCAGGTCCTAGCCATGCCCCTTCCTGGCTACAGTAAAAATTAACCCTGTCCTGGCTGGAACAGAGCACTTAGTTTATATGCACTTTGGAGGTCACTAAACCAGAATGCACATGATTTTTCCTCTTTGGGATGGAGAAATCCTGACAAAATGTTTTATAAGAAAAAGGTTTTGCCAGCTTTTTTGTTGTTTGTTTGTTTTGTTTTTTTTTTTTTTTTAATTAACAGTAGAATTCAGTTTTCTTGCATGTATAAGTAGCCTTTAAGGTAAAAATTAGTAGCTAAAATATAGGATTCTCTGTCTTGCAGGCTTTTTCTTCAGAAGCCTCTAAAGCTTTTAGGCAATCAAGAGGATCTGGGGTTTCTGTTAAAGTCAATGAAAATCTAATTGGTACATTCAACATGGCATGGACTGGTTGATCATACACATTGGTTGATCTTTAGTTCCTTTTGAGATAGGCTGAGATAATCTGGACTTCAGTTACCATTTGAGATGGACAAAGATGTCCCATAGGTATTGTATTATATCTGCCAGACTGGGATCTATGTCTGATATACTACAGAGTATCTTAAATGTAATTAAAAGCTGATAGCAGACAAGAGTCTGTCTCTCAGAATATATTGAAATTAATTTCCAAAACAAATAGGCTAAAGGGCAAACCCTGTAACTGTTCTTACCCAGCTCTAGAAAGTAAATGCTCACTTTTTAAGGAAGTCACATCCAATTCAGAATGAACAAATATATCTGTATTGCTTTTGAATTGTACCAAAGACTGTGGGTGTTGTACAGGCTGGTCACTATAAAATCCCAAACACAATGAAGCGGGTCATGTACTTTTAAAGCTATTATTCCTTGTGCCTTTCCTTTTACCAAACTTTCCTTTTACCAAAACTTAATCAATTTTAAAAATGCTAATGTGATTTCTCTTTCTTTTAGGCTTGTTTTACCAGTCAAAACAGCACCTGTTGATTTATTTATAGCAGTTTCTTAGTGGAAAGAGAAACAGACAAAGAATTGAAACTAAAAGGCAACTACTGTAGTTTATCCATGTTTCTTGCCTATGATTTTGTCTGTAATTTTGAATTCCAAAATCCCACAAGAGACTGTTAATGATAGAGTATTCATGAAAGATATAAATATTATTAGGCAAACCTGGCTGTCGGATGACAAAATTGTTACTGCAAAATACTGTCTTTGAAAAGTGATAATTCTGAAAAAGGTAGAAAAGAAGACCTCTTTGGTCATTCCAGCTACAAACAGAGAAAGCCAGTGAGTTCAGTCTCTGGTCACTTTTAATAGTTCATTTTTAAAGCAATGGAAGTATGTGAGTAGTTACATAACCTTGGTAAAATTTTAATGTGGACATTTTGTCTTAGCTTCTTTTCCTTTAGCAAAAACAAAATGAGAATATAAAAAATAAAGAAAAGAAAAAAGGTGGCCCCCAAAATAAATGAAACTCAATTTCACGGCACATTATCTCTCTCAATTCTTTCCTCTCAGCTTTCATTTTCATTAAAATTACAGACAACCATAAATTAATAATTACTTCAGGTTGACTAAATGCAGGCCACAGTATTTAGCTCTCGTTTTCCTACAGTGGCCCTTCTTGTTCATGCTGGAAAAATGTTAATTTAGATAATGTGGCTTGCCCCTTGTCATATAATTCTGTTTTGCAGTTTCACTGATCTATAATGGTCTCTTCTGATTAGGTAGTATTAACTTTATCTTTTGTTCAATCAAGCTTCACAGTTTCCTCTGACTAGATAACTATTGTGAAATATCAGATGAAATGTTCTATTATCTATATTTCTGTTATATTTTGATTCATCTCTATGTTGAACATCAGCAACATTTGTAATTTCTTCCAGTAATAAATTTATTGGCCATTAGCCCAAGCCATATGTGAAACTTTTTTTGGCAAGAACTGCAATATATATATATATATATATATATGTATATATATGTCCATATTCCTCAGTCTTACTACTTTACAGTTTATGCACATTTCAGATTAGTCATTTTATCAACCTAGTTTCCAATTAAAAATGGGTGAATAGGTTCAAATAAAATAAAACCTGAACTTTCACCCAGAGCCTGAACCCAAATGGTTTCTGAGGTTTGAAACAATTTATTTTAGTTCACTTATCCATTGTTTTTTTTGGCAGAGGATTCTGGTAGTGAATGAAGGAAACTAAGACTTACAAGAGCATTTATTTTTAATTGGTGATTGACTCATTGCTACTGTCATTTTCATGAAATCATTTAACTTCTCCATACCTCAGTTTACCCAGTCTTAGAAAATATTCAGTGGAACTTAAACGAATATCTAGTTGTCTTCAAGGGAAAACAATGGCTATGGCCTCCTCTAAAACTTGCTTCAATACACAAGTATTTATAGAAAAACCTCACACAAAACAAAATTAAATTCCACTGACAATATGACATACCATATTTTTCATTCATAAGTGAACAACTGAAAGTTTCTAAATGCTTATATGGTTTGTGTTGTATTTTCATGGTAAGTTGCAACAGAATTCAGCTCTTTTCTCTTCTCAGGAATCCTTTAGTGGTGAGATTCTGTTTCTTGCAGAATAAAGGTGATATTTGTTTCATGAAATAACCTGTGTGAAGTAATTAGATGAATATCACTACTGTTCCCATCTGTGTGAGGAATTCCTAGATGTGTAGATACCTTTTGCACCCACACATATCTAAACTAAATAGAACGTTGCAGTAATTTTACCTGAAAATATAAATGGGCAAATATGATTGTAAATTTCCTATGGATTGTGGGCCCCACTTTTAATGAATGTTCATGAAATGTAATATAATCAGTAAAATTTATTTTAGGTGAGTTCTTATTTATGTTCACCCAAACAAATCTTCTTGAAACAAGACATAGGAAATTACCTTCCTTGACATTAAAGACCATTGGTAACCATATGAAAATGATATGTAGCTTTTTCCCAAGTGTCAGAGTTCTAATTCCCATGACATATGTTCTATAATAAGATATACGTCCTCACAGTTTGAAATAAATGCATTTTTCCAAGTGAATGGCATATTTTCTTTCACCCTTGAAAATTGCTTATATAAACATTCTGGTAACAGGCTATTGACATATGGCCTAATCTAATTCCTTGGCTTTTTTTTTTTTTTTTAAGTTTGCTTTTAGGGAAATAACCTAAAGTCATTAGTGGAAATTTGAAGATGAATAAGAAGAATTGGTCTGCAGAATAATTTTTGTTATATGTAAAATTGTTTTATGTCGGTCTGGGCATGACTAATACATCTGAAGCTGTGGTGATCTGCTGTAGATTATCATTCAATACTTAAAATTTTAAAATAAATTCTGTATGGCCAAATACATAATATATGAATGCTTCTTTCCTAAACCAATAAACATTTATCACTTATCATAGCAACACACTTAAATGGACCAAAGCATTTTCCATCATCCAAATGATTTAGCTCACCAGTGATGCACCTGTTCCATAGGCTTAATTTTTGTCAATCTCTACGGAGGCACACTGAAGAGGAGATATGAACTAGCTTACAAAGTAATACAGGAGAAAATAAGACCTGTCTGTTTATGTCTCTTGGGTTGGTAATCATAGCATGGGTGTCACTGGCAAGGCACTTCACCTCTGAAGTCCTTCACAGTTATGTTTCCCTTGAAACAGAAAGATGAACTGATTTGCCCAATGACAAGTGCATCCCTTTTCTACAGCCTGTGATACAGCATACCAGTATCTAAGGTAGGATCATTCTTCAGAAAATATAGATGTCTGGAGCATAAATGTCTCCATTTCAACTTGTCATTTAGATTCCCCATATAGCCAGTAGAGAGGAATAAGCACTTCCCATCCTTCATCTAATCCTAATGCAGCCATTAAATATAGGTCAGAGGAACTGTACTTTCAGTAGCGCCTGCTTCTGAGCACTGCCTCTTAGCAAAATTTAGACAAGTAGTTCATATGTAGATGTCTACATCATAGGCAGCTGGAGTCGGGTGAACACATCCCTAAAATCTTTGCTCTACATGCACTCAGATCACGGTGATTACTGGATGCTAATGTAAATGTCGTAGTGCATTTTACCAGTATCTACAAAAGTTTCCTTAGGAGAGGGAAAGATAGGCAGGTGATGTATTTTAGAGGCCTCTTGCCCATGCAGTATAGAAAAATGCAATAATCGGTATTCCTTGAAATGTCCTTTTTTGATAAGGAAGACAGAGCAACAAACAAAAGTTGTCTGAGAGATATCACGTGGTAATTTTAGGCAAGAAAAGACAAATTAAATTGTCACAGAATTAAAGTTCTCCAAAATACTTGCAGAGAAATGATTTTAATTAACATTTCTTTAAATAAAAATCAGGATAGCATTTTCCATTCTAATAATAATTCTTTTGTTCAGCTCCAATTCAAACATTGCAGCACTGTATTAATGCAAGACAATTTGAAAAATGGAACTGACTAGTTTCCATTTGACTGAAATGAGAACAAGATCTAGCCTTAGGCAACAGGATCATAACTAGCCAAAAACAAATGCCATTTTTAAATTTCATGAAGTGATTATTTGCTGTTAAAAAGTCAGTATTTCCCAACACATAGAAGACAGTAATAGAATCTGAGCTCTTAAATGACCTTATGCTTACAAAGGAAATGGCTGTAATATATCAGCCATTCCTGTGATCACTGGAAATAAGGCTCTATCAGATCTTGTTTGAATTAAAATAGTATAAATTAGTATAGCACTACTTCAAATTGGAGTGGTACCATGAACTTCATCAAGCCTGTACTGATTCAACTCAACAGATACATGATTTACTAATTGTACAGTGATGGATCTGACTCATCAAATTTTCAGTTTGACTGATGTGACTCTTTGCAAGTATTCATTTCATCATCACCTAGAGTAACAGACCTGTGTAAAACTGTGAGGGAAGGGAAGGGAAGGGAAGGGAAGGGAAGGGAAGGGAAGGGAAGGGAAGGGAAGGGAAGGGAAGGGAAGGGAAGGGAAGGGAAGGGAAAGGAAGGGGGAAAAAGCAGATTTTATGTGCCATAGTAAAATTATCCAGTAAGTTAATGATACACTACAGTATTAAATGCATTTCTTTTTCAGATGCAAAAAAATAAAATTATATATTAATATATTAATAAGACTGACTAAGATAAGATCATATCTAAAATATAAGCAAGAAAAAAATGCTGAATATGCTTTTATGTGTTAGGATTATGGTTTTGTAAAAGAATAGGAACAAAAAAACCCAAAAAAACCCACCCACAAACAAACAAAGAAAACCAAAACATTTCTTTCTGCATGTCTCTAGCTGTTGTTGCACTGTGGCATGATAGAGTCTTGTTAAATTTCCTGGCTCATGCTGTGTATATCCAGGGTGCAATGTTACCTGAAGGAAATATTTCTGGGATTGAGATGTTTTATCAAAGAAATTACAATTGCAGTGGGTGTGTGTCATTTATGTATGTTATGCCACAGTCTTGTCACACTGAAAGAGCTGGGTCTGGGGGGAAAAAACGTGCTGTAGTATTTTACAGTGTACCATTAAATATAGTAATTAGGTACTTCAATTCCTTACATCTCTATGGATCTATGTGAGTGAACAGTAAGCATTTTTTTCAGAATACCTGAATCAGCTAGCTGGACAATCTAACTTTGTGGAACAATTTACTAGGACTTCACTTTGTGTTTTGTTATCTCTGAAAAGAAAAAATGTGATTGTGTAACCCACTTTTTACTGTATGTTTTGGGTCTCCTCTGTCCAATCCAGTTGTGATGGCTTGAGAGAAAATGTTTAGCCTTCCAATGCAGCAATGACGAGATTGTATCTCAGAAGTGCTGGTCAAGAAAATTCCCTTTGATTTCAGTACTTGAGGGGAATAGTGAAACTTTTTTTTCTAATAATCCATACTTTAAAGTAATGGAAGATGAAGAGAAAATGTTTCTTCTATTAAAATGTCAAATCCCCACCCTTACTGTTAAAGTTTTGATTTTCTGGTCGCAGAAATATTTAAATCAGGTCTGTGTGGGAAAATAAAAGTAAGACACATATCTAGTTACCTGGATGAGACAGAATATATTTACAGAACTAATTGTGACTAGAAGAATGAATAACATTCTTTCAATATTCTTAACACTGAACAAATTAAAATAATACAAAGTTAAAATTATTATTACCTAGCTGTACTTCAGGAATATAAATACACTTTGCTATACATTTATAGACTTAGATATACACCTATACTCTTTATAAGGAAATGATTTTGTGGTTTTCACCAATTTCTCTGATTTTACTTTTCTAATAAGAAGGGAAAAGTAGCGCACAAGGAAGAAAGAGCTTAAATTTCACAGAACAGATCTTTGACTGTTCTCACCTTCTGCCAGTCTCACAGACAGGAACAAGCATTTTCAAAGTATTTAGACCCACAAATACACATTGCACTCCAGCTATGCTTCTGAGTTGTTCATACATGTACTATTTTTACATCAATGCCCACTTTTTGCATAGATTAGAGACTTTGAGATGATCAGATCTAAGAGTCCCCTTTAACACTTCAAGTTTAAAGTAAAGAGTCTAGACTTCTCTGTAGCTGGTAAAAAAAAAAAAAAAAAGAAAATCCTCTTATGTCTTCTATTGCATCAATCACTGCTCTTCTTTACTAGCTATTCCCTTCAGAATACTTTGAAATGAGATCTGTCTTTGGATTGTCCTACCTGCCACAGTTCAAACACCTTTCTAAAGAGTGGCAATAAAAAGCTCTAAGTGCAAACCTGGCAGAACAAGGAGTCATTAGGCCTCTTAGATACCGTGAAAGTGGTGATTGCATAAGAAACTATATAGATAGATGAAAGCTTTGGAAAAACATAGCATGTTAGCAGAACTGTAGGAATTTATTCCCTGCATGCAAATAACTTTAAATTTAGAAGTCTTGTGTATGCAAAGAATTCAAAGTGGTGCTGCAGTCGTAGACAGTCAAAATTTGTCAGTGGACAAGAAATTGCATTTTTGCATATGTAAATCTGCCTTACATCTTCATATGTATTGCATATGTAATTACTTAAAATGCACGTAGAACTGTTGATTCCTGTCTATTCAGAGAGAGTCACCCATGCATTTAGATAATAAGACTTCATCCGATGATTACTCTAAATTTTTGATAGTAGATGGCATACTGTCATGACTCGGAATTAGTAGATAACTATTTATGGCATTTTGTTTGTGAGGTGTATGACTACTGAAGGCTTTTCAAACTTTCTATGATTTTTAATTGGGCTTCACCTAAAGAATTTCTAGAAAATCAGACAAGCCCTGCTATTCTTAGACAGTGGAAGCAATTGCTTTTTCCCTAAGATATTGACAGCATCAAACTCTTATCTCATGTTCTGCATCAATTTAGCAGAGATCTGCAAAGTGAATAGGTGCTTGTACCTCAGCTCCTGTGGACTTCCGCTGGAGAGAGGAGAGATCCCATGACTCAAGATGCTGCTGCCCCCTCTTGGCAATTTTTGTGTTTTGGGACATTATCAGTTCACGAGGGTGTTGAATGGATGGACTACTCATTTAGGATCATTTTGGAAACCTTGCCTCCCTCCTTTAACCAAATTACTTTCTTAGCTTTATTTCATTGGACAGCTCAAAATCCATAATATAGAAATACATTTTCAAGGCAGTAATTAAAAAACTTGCAAGACACTATTGGGAAAATTTGGCTGCAAAATATTCTTTGTGATATATTATCATATTTTTTTTTTCTCAGAAACATATATGTATATATATCCCCTACAGATGACCTTCAGTTGATACCCAGTTGATAGAGATTACCTTCATCTTTTTCAACATCATCCTTCTTCCCAAATTTGTACCTGCATTTTCTTAAATCCCACACTCATTGCCCTGTCCCCAGTCTCCTCTTGGGTTTAGAAATATTCTCAGGTGAAACTAGCACAGCAAAGTCTGTGGAATCTGTAAACACAGTACTAAACTTCTTACTCATTATACACCAAAGTGGGTTGTCCTTAAAACTTCCTTTTATGTTTATATGTCAGCTGCTGTTGAGGGCTTTTATTACTCAAAATCCATCAGCTTGAAGGTCACGCTTTTATAGACCGTTGATGTCACTGCCTTTTGCATTTAGTGTAATATGTGCTTGAAGATATAGTGAAGGCAAAAGGGCTCTTGGTTTCCTTAGGGAGTACCATGCTATTATGTCCATGACTAGATTCACATGACATTTTCTTATAAAGTAAGAACTTTATCTGTGATGTATAGAAGTGGGATGAGTTGAGTTCCAGCATAACATGCTTCATATTTTCAGGTATTTTCATTTGTTCTGACAAATAAAAGCTATTTAATATCAAGAAAAGCTAACCTACGTGGGTGGGCCTCGGAGAAAAAAATATTTGCTTTACAGTCAAAATTAATTCCTGACTTGTAGACATACTTTTTTTTTTTAGGACAATACTGTGATGTGCTCTGCATTTTGATGTGCATAAAATAGTGCATTACCTCTGTTCTTATGTGTTGCTTCAGTCTTTAACTTGGAAAAAAAATTTGGATAATTCTGGAGTATAAAATGGTTTTAAAAGCATTCAAAATCCAAGTACATATTGTTTTCTGTTTGTTGCTGATCATAGATGTCAAGGCAGAAAGAGAAATCAGTACTTTCAACAAGACATTCATTTCTCCTTTTCTATGCAAAACTATGCAAAATTGAATACTGAAATAACTTTTTCTCATGCTAGGATGTATCTGGAGGGAGATGTGGATTTGAGGACAATATTCTAGGTATATAGAACTATATGTAAATGGGTGTGTGGTAAGACAAATGAGAAAAGAAAGAAAAACAACATTACAATTGAGACTCAATGGAGACACTTGATCTCTTTGGATTATACAAATTTCTTAAAACTTATATAACTACCAAGCAGAGAAAAACCATACCAGTTCTGGGAAAAAAAAAAAAAAAACATTCCCCTTGCAAAAATTTCAAAGCTTGCATGATTGAAAGTCAAGGAAAAAAAAAATCAGCATTTTTCAAATCTTCCTATGTTTAACCTCTGCTTCAGACTGACCATTTTGATTACTGTTGAATATCAGCACAACTCTTGGATTAAACAATTTCTTCCAGCAAGGACCATACCTCCTGTATTTGAGAATTACTACTGTACATATTTGTGCCTTGGGGCAAAACTAAAACTTGGTGACTGGAGGTAAAGTACTAAATAACAGAGACGGATGGGATGCCTAACCCATATGATCCTCAGTCAGGCAGACAGGGATCTCATGAAGTTCAAGCAACAGAAATGCAAAGCTTTGCACTTGGGGAAGAATAATCCATTGCACTAGCACATGCTGAGGATCAGCCATCTGACCAGCAGCTCTGCAGAGAAGGATCTAGAAATCCTGGTGTACCCCAAATTGACCAGGAACTATATAAATGTTTGGTCATGTTGCAGTAAAGAGCACCAACAGAAAATCCTGGGTATTAGGAAATGCATTTCTTCTAAGTCAGGAGAAGTGATCCTGCCCCTCTGGTCAGCCCTGGTGAGACATGGCTGAATTGCTGGATCCAGTGCTGGGGTCTCCAGTATGAGAGAGAGCTGGATATCCAGGAATGACTCTAGCTAAGGGTCACAAAGGTGATTAAGAGACTGGAGCACCTGTTGTGTGAGGAGAAGCTGAGAGACCTGGAATTGTTCAGCCTGGGGATAAGAATGCTCAAGGGGATTTTATCAATGTGTGTAAATACCTGCTAGGAGGAATTGAAGAAGCAGCAGCCAAACACTTTTCAGTAGTGCCCATGACAAGACAAGAAGCAATCAGCACAAATTAAAGAACATAAAATTCCACTTGGGCACAATAATTTTTTGGGGTTTTTTTTTGCTGCAACAATGGTCATTGAAATAGTTTGCCCAAAGATATGGAGTCTCCATCCCTGGCAATATTCTGAAACTAAGCGGACACAGCCCTTGGCAGCTTGCTTTAGTTGAAAGCTTGAGCAGAAGGCTTGGATTAAGTTATCTCAACATGTGCCTTCCAAATTCAATGATTCTTCTGCAATATGTGAACTTTATTTTACATTATCTATTTACTTGTAGTTTTTTAATTAAAGGAAAAATCTTCACCTTCCATAAGCAGAAAATTCATTCCTATTTACCATATTTACCTTATTTACCAGGAGATATCTGCTCCTACACTGAAATAATATGATTACTGTTGTGTCTTCTAGGACAGTTAAAAAATTATTGTCAATGGAGATGTTTTGCACTATACTTACAAAATAACAATGTAGCTACCCTTTCAAAAATTTCATGAACTGGAAAAAAAAATAAGACAGCACTAGAAATCTTTAAATTGAAATTGTTAAAGAATTACCATCTTCCTGCATGATCTGCTCAAGCTGTTATTTTCTTCCCTGAGCTGTTGGATCTGCAATGTATTTATGTCACTTTGACCTTGGTTAATGATTGCAGTACTTTTATTTTCTAGAAAACATGAAGTCATTACTCAATTCTCTAAGAAGTTTTGTTGTTGTAGTTGTTCTTTATTTTAAATTAATGTAATGAATAATAACTTCGCATAAACCAAGGTTTGGATCATCAGCCTGAGAATCAGCAGTACTGGTGTTAAAAACTGGCTCTCACGCTCTACACTAAGGCACAGAAAGCTTTCTCTCATAAACTATCCTCAACCATAAAATATGGTGTTACATTTGCACTTCCATGAAAAATCCCTGTGGTCCTCCCTGAATCAATTGTATCCTCCCCTGAACATGCAGTAGCAGACAAAAATGCTATTATAAGAGGATATACATCCCAAATGACAAATACATATAAATAGTACTCTATTTAGCCATTTTATTGAGTGATTAATGAAGATTTAGTTGGATAGATAAAAATAATAATCTGATATTTTGCATGGAAAACCATTTACGATTATTAATGTTACAGTATTTCAACAATTATTTTGTCAATTTTGAGTAAAATTTAAATTCCTGTGAACAATATTGAATGGCAATTTTAGCAACAATGGCAAGTTTTGTTGAATATTGCCTGTGACACATAAAAGCTTTTGTTAGTCAGTACAGAAGTTGATAACAAGATTTTAACTTAATTGAATTAACATCATGTAGGGAAAAATATCTTTGGGCAAACTAAGTGGAATAATACCAATTCACATTTTAAATGTATACACATAAACAAAATGTATTACCATATTGTTTCAAATTAGCTTCCTTTGTGGTTCTGCATGGTTTTTTCTATAATGTCATAACTGCTATTTTTGAAGATACTGAAATAAAAGTTAGAAAATGCTATTAAAATAGCATATCTCGGTGGAAAATGTCTTCCATTCCCTCACTAGTTTAAGATGCACTGATAAATTGTATGTTGCAAATTTATTTTTAGTTCTTATTTATGGGGTGTTTTTTTTTATTTTTGTGATAACGTGATATCACAGATAAAATGGTAAAGACATAGAAGGTTCTGGCAAACACTGCATAAATCTCTAAAATAATTGCCACAACTAATCAGTGTTGCGAGGACTTTCATCCCCATTGCAGAGGTGTCTACTTAATTTATTGTAGGTCATTTGTAAACCATGGTGATCTATGAAGACAAAGCTAGGCCTAAAAGCAGTTATTTCCATGGAAAGTGAATTTTTCCCCTGTTCCATTAATGTCAAAAGTCATTTCTTGTAACCATTTCCCCAACCTGAAAAGAGAGATACATTCTCCTCTCGTGACAGGAGACAATGAACACTCCATGTTGAAGATATTACTTCCAAATTCTAAGCCTCTGTTCTTGACCCAAACAAATGATTCAAATCGATAGAGACTGCAGACATCCAGTCACCTAGAGGACTTCAGT
Source organism: Pyrgilauda ruficollis (assembly GCF_017590135.1). Lineage (NCBI taxonomy): Eukaryota > Metazoa > Chordata > Aves > Passeriformes > Passeridae > Pyrgilauda > Pyrgilauda ruficollis. The sequence continues at coordinate 457,400 of NW_024523933.1, read as the reverse complement.
AGTTTTCAGCACGAACTGGAAATCCTAAACATTAATACTGAAATCAAATTCACCACACACATTCCAGATTGGGTCATATTCAGAGCTTGGAGAAAACTGATCAAAGCACCCAAACACGTTAAGCAGATCTCACTGGATTTTTTTTTTTGGCTTTGGATTATTTCCCAGATGGAAGTTGAAGTGAAATTAAACCCATCCATTATATTAATAATAATTATGGCAAATCATGGAAATTATGTAATTAGAACCACAAAATGTGAATATGTTAGTACACGTACTAGTACTGTTTGACTTTAAACCACAAAGGATTAATATGTCCCTATTCTGAAAGTACAGTTCCCTCTTGTTGCAGCAGATGAAAGTTAGAAGAAGAAAACATCAAATTATGCCTTGCTCAAGACTCAGTTATCTCCTCATACATTTGCAAGGCTATTAGAAAAAAAAAAAATAGAGATAAGCAAAAAACCAGAATGAGAACAAATATTGCCATTTTATAGTATGAAAGTGTTTTTTCTCTTATTTTACCCCAGTGTACGAACAGGATGCTTTAGAAAAATGAATATGTCCAGTGATTAATCATAAGAATACATTTCAGGAAGCCATTCTCCTAGCAAAAATATTTAAGCTTTAAGAAAGTCTTGCTGATGCTGTCTACAAGACTGTTTTTACACATAGAATAATTTATTAAAAAAAAAAAAAGTAGAAAATGCTGAAATATTGAATCCACTCAATGCCCCAGATAGAGACCTTTTGAGATGTGTATCTATTTTCAGAAAATGATAGAAAGAGATGGAATTCAGCAGATGTTTAAATCCTGAAAAGACATCACGAATGATACTTTTTCTTCAGCAATGCTCCAATGGTATATATCAGTTTGACAGTGAAAGGCCACTCTAATTCCCTTTGTAATAACCTAGGGAATGACACTTGCTGAGAATGTCAAGTTCTGGAAACTTGCTGTTAATTACAATGCTTACCATGATATTTTCAATTTTATCAGCATTGGTAGGAGTTTTTGTCTGTTTCTCTGTCATACAGTAAGCACCGAAAACTGACCCTCTGGTTTATGCTCTGCCCCAGTACACACAGCTCACACCTTTAAAGTGACCTTTATGTTCACTAGCAGGTGTAAGATTATATAAATTATGACTCCCCGTGTATTATCAATCAAAAAGCTACTTGTCAAGCTGCTTTTTTGCTAACAACAAAAGAATCAAATCTATCCTCAGAGGCTATAATGCTGTACAGGCAAATAAAATACCATGGGGTCTGTTCTCCTCTCAGTGCACATACGTAAATCTCATTCCTACTAACATTAATGGGGAGTTACACACGTGCATCAGGAGAAGAATAAATCTGCAGCAGAGCACGCAGGAAACCATTCAGTGTGAAATGTTTTAAGGAGACAGATAGGGGAAAACAGAGCATGGAAAGAGCTTATAATGCATTCATTCGGTTTTACTTACAACTTTTGATGAACTTTTTCAGACTGAATGCTGTACATTTGTGTCATATGGATTTAGAATGCTTGATAAATTATATTAGCAAGTACATATTAACTGTAGCATGATTCAGGTGGGATTGCTGTCTCTAAGTCCTGCATTGCAGATTGATGTTTATGCAGTCTAAAATCTTTTAAAGAATTCATGTTAAATGTTTTCAGGTTTCAGTTTTAACATGTTCAACAGTGTTTTAAAACTATTAAGGTCTTGCAGTCTCTCCAAAATGTTTCTAAGTCTTGATTTAAGTGAAACCAAGGAAATATATACATCTGCTTCCTCAAATGCATATTATTCCAAACAGGACAATCAGCACAGAATAGAATAATTAGATGCTGCACTTTGTAACCTCAGGCACATACATTCTCTGCTTCTCCAAGTTAAATGTGGTGTACATGGGCTTTGTACAGTCATATCTTATTAGGAGATATGACTGTACTGTGAGAAGGAGACTTTGTCTGGACGATTGTAAAATGTTAATCAGTACTGATGGAGGAGAAAAGGTAGCTGTACATAAATGTAACAATACAACTTCCCTACACACAGGCTGAAAATCAGGCTTTCTATAATCACAGTGGCTGAGTGGCCATTGAGTCATCTAATTATCCTTGTCCTTCACAAAGAACTTAGTAGACACAGGACTTTAATAATATATGTGTCCATATATGTGCTTATTCATAAATATATATATATAGCTATATAGCATAAATAGATAAAGTTGTGAAAATCATGGCAGAAGAAATTTAAGATGCTATTTTGTTGCAAAGTTGAATGGCAAAATGAGTGCCAGAAATGCATGATAATTGCAAGTAAAGCAGGAAATTGTCTGAAGAGAGTCAATACTGTCAGAAGTAAGTTCAGTTTCTTTTCTTACCCATCCAGTTAAATTCAGTTGTATTTAGGAGATTATTAATTGTAAAGTAACTGAAGAAAAAAATGCAGCTTTAAACTTTTTTTTTTTTTACAAATTTCAATAAATTAATATCTTCTCATGTTATTGTTGTGATTTTAGTTTGATTGGGTTTTGTTGGATTTTTTTCACCCAAAAGAGTGCAATCCTCTGTGAAACGGATGAGTAGAAATTTCAGTTTAAAGGTGTTATTTTCACATGCTGACAGATGTATCAACGTATAATTTAAACCCTACTTACTCTGCATTAGAAATATAGATCTAAAATATTTACTAAACCAGTTAGGGCAGTGAGATAATGGAAGGGGTATGGTAGCACTCAAATAAATAAACTGCAGCAGCATCTGCTATAGACCCTGAAGGCTTGATGAGAGCAAGTATGAAATATTCCTGGACCAACTATCATAGAGCTTGAAATCTCCAGGCACTGTACTCATGGGAAACTTTTGCTGTGCAGCCATCTGGTGGGTGACAAGTACATCCAGCCATGAATCACCAAAGACATTCCTGAGTTAGATTTGTAGAGGACAGTGTCATGATTCAGGCAGAAGGGTTATCCAGAAATCAGAGCCTTTGTCATTAAGGAAGTGTTGATAGAAAAGAGTATGAACACAGTATTTGTTCAGATACTCGGATGTAAACTGAGTGGTCAATTAAGTGACTTATAAAAGAACTAGTAATATAAGTGGTGAATAATGGAGAATTAAGAATAGTGGAGAACTAAAGAACAGTCAAAATCCTTGGCCTAGTCAAATCCACTTGTGTTTTGCTGATGATTTAAGTAAAATCAGGTTTTTATTTATACTGGGATAATGGCAATGGGAAGTAGTTGAATATGTCTGTAGAGGAGAAACTGACATATAAGAAGTACTAAGATTAAATTACAAGAAAGTATTATTCTAATAACAAGGGAAAATGAAAGAAACGATGAAAGGCCAGAGTAGCTTTACAATAAAATTCTTAAAGGTTAAAAGGATCCAGACAGCAATAAATGTAATAAAAAAAAATCAGAGTGTAAGATTTTTTTGCAACTCTCTACAATATCTGTGATTTAGAGACTCCCCCACCACCCAGAGACCTTTCTGTAGTCTGATTTTGCTGTCTTTATTTCTTATCCAGAAGGACATAAATTAAAAAAAAAAAAAAGTAATAAAATATACAAGGGATGCAGAAGTTTCAGATAAATTAGGCTTTATAAATAACTGTTTAATAAACAGGAGATTATTCCACAAATGTAGAAATATTCCATATTTCACAGTTGCAGAACAAAGGGCTCAGGGACTGAAGTGAATTTCCTGAAAGTCCTAATGCTTCTGACACCTCCAGCTGAGGCATCCCAGTCAGCCTTACATGCAAGACAAACGATTATGTGGTATTTCTCATGTAGCAAAGTTCTGCCTGTATCCATGTCTGGGCAAGCTCTTGTAGGACTTTGAAGTCATGAAGGAGGTCGCATGCTGAGTTAAAGCTGATACCCAGACTCCTCTCATTCATGCTTCAGGTACCTCAGCCTTTTATTGAAGTACAGCCCCAGCACCTCACAGCATTTTCTTTTTTGGAATACCAATGGAAGAGATAGCTTAGCACACATTCTCTTTTCCTTGTGTAAATCGTTTTTCTCTCGAAATAAGTTCTTAAAAGCTCTTGCTATTATTTGCATACAAACTGTTTCATCACACCAGTGCTACATAGCTGTCAGTATAAGGTGCAAATGTGGATGCAGATCAGTGTAATTCCCTTTTAAGTAAAGACTAGAAATTCCAAAGTATTCCACATCCAAACCCTATAATTTGTTGTATGTGGTGGTATTTTTAAAAACAATTATCTTATGTAGAGGGCCGTTTAAAACCTCATTGTTTATCCCCTTCTCTAACATGTCATTGAGTTATAGGAAAGTTAGTTCCAAAGAGGATGAGAAAACTTTTTCAAAAAATTTCAAAATTCAAAATATTTTATTTGAAAAGTTTTTCCTTTCTGTTGCCTAATTCAGGGAATACTTCCACAAAAGATTTCTAGTCAGTTGAATAATTTCATTTTCTTGGAATTATGCACATGAATAATATTCTCCCTGTGTGAAGATACTTAATCTACTTATATAGTATATAATTTATGTTTTAGGTTTAATATCCCAGGCCAAATTTCTCCATGAAGGTAAACCCTGATAATCCCAGATACTGTATTTTTTTTTTTTAAATTGAGTAGAGACCACTTAAAATAGAACTTCTAATTTAGATTTAATAACTCTATAAAAGATAAATCTAGTTGCCGTGTAATAAACAGTAATTAATCAGTTAATATCAATTAAATACTAAAAATATTAATTTACATTTAACATCTAACTACTGTAATTTGCTATAGCTATCTTATTAAATGCTAATTAAATTCCTAAACATTCTTACAAGTTTAATGCATTAATAATAGGAACGTAAGTACACATTTACTGTATCTGCAGTTCTCAGTTCATTACATGGCAACTAGATTTATCTCTTTTACACTAATTAAATATACTAAGCAAACCTCAGTAACTTTTCTTAACACATACCATAACTGTTTTATTAATTTCAAATTAAATGCCCATTTAAGATTTCTAATCTACAGCTGCCCTAAACAGTTTCCTGTTAACAGAGCAAAGGTTACACTGATGTTGTAACTAAACCATGACACTTCTAGATGCTGGTTGTATGAGAAGCAAGGCTTTCTGTTCTGTTCTGTTTTAATTTAAGCATAATGAATTTTTACTAATTCTCTTTTCTTCTTCCCAGAAAGGATTTGTCTTTCCTTTCTCACTCTGTCCCATGTCAGCATAATCCTATTTCCTCTCTGTAATCAGTTTTACTTCAATTTTTCTACCTGTAGTAGCTGATAGTCCACCTTGATTATTGTTTCAATAGTCTTAGAGTAAAAGGAAAATTCTTTCCATATATACAGCTGTCATTGTGTTATTTAAAATGTCTCTGATTCTTACAAAATCGTATTAATCTTCAGCGAAACCACTCAGCACCATGGAATGTTTAAGCAAATGAGCATATAAACACCTGTATGCAAAGAAATTCTGGTCAGAATGTCTGTCAGGCCACTATGAATGTGTCAGAGTAACATCCATAATAGGATTTCTTTGGGAAATGGAGGGAAACACTACAGTCATATGTATCAAATTATTTAGAATCATGGTTCTTTTCACATACGATGGAGGCTGTCATAAAGACAGGAGGCTGCTGTGCAGCAAGAAAAGCACATTAGCTATTAACCTTCCCCCAGCCGATCAACTTTGTTTTGCAATCTTTCCTCAGAACCATTAGAATACCCTGAAGAAATAACTTTCCAATTAAAAAGGATCTCAGAGAACAAAGCCATTTTATCTCTGACTCCTGGTGTTCTTTATTCCAATAATTTAAATTGGAATTGATTTTTCAATTTAGCCGTTGACTTGCTATGGACACACAGCTGAAAAGGCCGAATGGAATTGCATGGCTGAAATATTTGTCTTTGTGATGCACTCCTCATAAATTCACAGGAGCCTGCTTTTTTTTTTTTTTTTAATGCATTTTCTTTTTGCTGCTACTGCTTTAGACAACAGCTTTTTAGCTCAGCATGAGCAAACTGAGAAAACACATCCAGTATGACCTCGAGGGCCTCATACTCAGTTCTTCATAGATCTATTTAATTGTTACATCCCTGAGAAAAATTAATAGATCCAGTGAAGTCAAAGTGATAGCTGTTTTTCAAAGCCTGAAAATGTGTTCTACAATTTTGGTGTGTATTTCTGATGTTTTTTCCTTAAAATAATATTTTTAAAAGGGAACAAACAGTAATAAAGTAATATTTTTTTAAAAAGTGAACACCTATAGTCAGTAAATTTCATTGTGTTCAGTACAAATGTGTAATTACATAAACAGCTGAGGTATATTTTCTCATTGTTTTAGTGGCAGACTCACTTAACACAGTAACTGATTTACCTGTGGAGCAGTTTGGAATTAAGCACTCAAGTTATTAAGGAACCTTTTAAAAGATTAAGGTCCAGTTGTGCTTGTAGTTCAGCTCGATGCTAGTGCAACCCAACACCTGACATAACTAGGGAGAGAGTTGTATCACTTTGACTGAGGACAGAGATGGGTCTTGACACTCAGAATTTTGTAATGCCAGTATCTTAGCTTCTCAGTTGTTTGCAAATAGCTTTTTTTTTCTGGACAAACACAGCTGGATATCTGATGCTGAAAGTAGAAAACAGAGCTGGAGATGGAAAGGTAAGAGAAAGCAAACTTCTGGTCTAATCAGTTATACTCATCTATTGTGGGGAGGGAGAGTTGTGCTCATAAAGAAGACTGATGCATGATTGTCAGTTATATTTTTTTGTTTGTGATCTTTCATTCTTGGCCTTTTTTTTTTTCTTTTTTTTTCTTTTTATTTTTTTTTTCTTTTCCCTGCAAGAAAAGCATCAAACTTACTGATATTTGAAAGCAGCTAGTCAAAATGTTATTCTTGGTCACTTCTCTGCTGCATTAATTTTACTCTTTTAGATGGGACATTAACTACAGAAAATTTACTGCTAGTCAACTATGCTGAAGAAAACACAGTAAAAAAGGAGGAGTATCATAGTCCTCTTTTCATAGATACCACCAGAGAAAAAAATCAGAAAAATACATGGTGTTGCTGAAATTTTAGAGCCAGTCTGTCTAAATCTCTGTCCAGCCAATTAAATACTTCAAAAAAATCAACTTTTGTTAATTTTAGGAAAAGTTATTTTTACACTGTGTGTCCCACTGTCTGTGGTATATTTACACTGCTTTGTGAAAAAAGACTGATCACAGCAGCACAGATTATTCTGAGTTGGAAGGGACACACAAGGATCATTGAGTCCAGCTTCTGGCCCTGCACATTTTAGGACATCCCTAAAATGACTGAAAGTGTTGTACAAACTCATCTTGAACTCCATTGGGCTGATTCTGTGACCACTTCCCTGGGGAGCCTGTTCCAGTAGCTTACCACCCTCTGGAACTTTTTCTGCTCCAGTTAGGTTTCTTTTAGGTGTACTTTTAGATATATCTGCTCTTAGAAGATTAGATGTGTGTACATGAGAAAGTGTGTATTGCTGGGATCTAGGTCAAAGACTGGCCCTGACTTCTTTGTTCCTTTTTTTTTTTTTCAGTTTGTCGATAACCTGTACGTCTGTGACAGGATGTCTCCACTTAATGTTGAAAATTCTTAATAAAAATGGGATGGATATTGGAATATGAACAAACTTCGAAGGAAAAATGTAGAAACTGCAAGGAGTGTGTTACCTGTTGAATATTAAGATTTCATTAATACTCTTCGACAAATGTATGTAGTGAAGACAAGAGAAAGAGGGAAAATACATAAGGGAATAGGCAATGATGTGTCAAAAGCCTAAACCATCAACAAATAGTTAAGTAACAAAATTGAGCTGGGATTTTAGCAACCCTTTTAATTGTCACAGCTGAAAGACATCTTGGCTCTTTTCCAACATGAAAAATATACATGCATTTTAACTACTTTTAAAATAGATTTTGATAAGTTTATAAATTGAACTGTGGATAACAGTGTCTTGCAATAATATTATCTTGGAGTTAAAGTTCATTCTAGTTTATCATCTCTTTCTGCTTTTTTTTTATATATATTATGAGTCATGGGAATAGTTGACTTTTTCTTGGTTCCTTGATTCAGTTGTAGTCCAAACACATTTGGAGGATAGCCAGGTATGTGTTTACGTGTTAGATTTTCCTCATCCTTGTTCAGTTTTGCTTTTCATGAAAAGCAATGCCAGCCTCACAAACAAAAGGACAGTCTTACTGGTCTGGTTGACATCTGACAAGATGGCCAGGACTTCAAAGGCTTTGTAGCCAGAAGTGAGTGCAGACTCAAGAGCCTTTCAAAAGAAGCTTAGATGTCAAAAATAGCATCCAAATTCTCTCAATTACTGGAAAAAAAATAAAGGAAATGGATTTTCACATTCTTACATAGACACACAGAAACATATATGCTCTAATACCTTAAAACTCCATGTGGTCCACTGCAGGTCATCTTTATAACAAGGCAGCAAAACAGACGACAAGAAGCTATTTTGAATTTATTCTACTAAAAGCCAAGAGCAAAAAGATTGTCACCATCCAACTGGGCTATTTGAGAATGTGATTAGCTGCTGAACAGTGGTCTTCCTAAAGTATATCCAAAACTGATTTCTAGACCTTACATACAGAAGAAGAAAGAGACCATTTCAAGAAAGGGAAATGTCTTTTTTTTTTTTCTTTTTTTTAATGAGAGAAAAAAGAGAGCAAAGAAGCTGCTTATTACATCAAAGTCTGAAGTTCAAGTCTCTTCAGAAACAGAGATGTACATTGCCATTCATTGTATGTTGTATTAAAAGCAGTCAGGGTACTGGCAAAATCAGTATTTCCCTGTATAAGACACTGCATTGGAATTATTTTATGTTTTATACTAGTTTGGGAACAGGCTTAATCCTTTAATTGTAGGGTCTTTTATAATCCTCTATTAATTCTGTTAATGTTATTCATTTATTACAAAGGAAGTGATTTAGAATGTTAATAAAAATCTTGAATGCATTTTTACTTCTTTGTCTTAGAATGGCACTGCCTGTGAGAGCATCTTTGGTCAGTTAGTTCAAGGAGCCCATTTTCTTTCTTCCTTGGTAGAGTCATACTCTGCAAATTTTATCTCTTTTTAAAAATTATGGGATGATTCTGAGAACCTGCAACTGATATGGTTAGGTAGGAACATTTCTTTCTTTTTCTCTTTTCTCCTACCTATTTTTCCTTCATGATTGCTATTTTCTCTTTGAATTACCTAAAAACAAGAAACCAGATTTTGGTTGGGGATTATTTTAAATATGCAGTTATGATATACTTTTAGAGACTTGACTCTATTTCACCATTATGACTGAAGTATTAATAAATGCAAAAAATTCAGAATGGAGTTTTGAACAACAACAAAAAAGAATGGTCTAAGCACTTAACTGCAACTGAGCAGTTTGAAAATATTTATTTGTTATGGAAAACGATCCAAAAATGTTCTCATCATATGAAGGTATTCATTATTTAAGTGAATTTATGGAGTTTAATGTCCCATACATCAGATTCCAGCCCAACATGTTATTTTAGACAAATGAAGTTTCATTGACTGAGTATATGAACTAAACCTTTGACGTTGTACACAGTTTGGAAAATTATTTTTCCCAAAATATTGCTTTTATGGATGACAGACACTTGGCTGTATTAATTTCCAAGTATGCCAATGGTAATGAGTAAATGATGGGACAGGTCCCATATTTATATAGTCTATTTTGTTCTCTAACATCAATAAAAAACCCTAATCTAGAATTGCATTTCTATTAATTTGTATGATCACATTTCTGTAGGAAACAAAATCAAAATAAAAGCAGAAAGAAACCCTAACAAAACCTACCCTCAACAAATACTGCATAGGGACCATGTTATTCCACATGAATATCTTGGATACAATCACATACCTCAAACACCGCCGATCTTTATCTACTCTCTTGCAGTTTAAAACGATTTACCCTTCTCCTATCATTACATGCCCTCGTAGAAAGTCTTTTTCTGTCTTTCTTGTAGACTCTCTTCAGATTCTGGAGCAGTTAAGTCACCCCAAATCCTTCTCTTCTTCTAAACAATCCAAATTCTCTTAGCCTTTCCTCATAGTCCTCTAATCATTTTGGTGGCCTCCTCAGGATTTTCTTCAGCAGGTCCATGTCCTTGCTGTGCTGGGACCCCAGAGCTGGATGCAGGGTTCCAGGTGGGCTCTCAGCAGAGCAGAGCAAAGCAGAGGGGCAGAATGCCCTCCCTGTCCCTGCTGTCCACACTGCTTTGGATGCAGCCCAGGACATGTTTGGTTTCTGGGCTGTGAATGGCCCCTCACCCACCAGCACCCCCAAGCCCTTCTCTGCAGGGCTACTCTCCATCTGCTCTTTCCGCAGCCTGGGCTCATACCAGGAGTTGCCCGACCCAGGTGCAGCACCTTGCACTTGGTCCCATGACCTGCCCATAGCCTCACTTGAATTTATCCACGTCCCAGCCCATCCTTCAGCTGTGTCAACTGCACCACTCCCTTTGATGTCATCTGCAAATTTGCTGAGGCTGTACTCAATCCCTTCTGTGCTGCTAGTAAAGATGCCAAATAACTCTTGACCCAGCACAGACCCCTGAGGGATACCACAAAGGGGATCCTATTGACCATTCTCCTTGAGGAGCTGGAAGTTTGCTTTCCTAAAACTCAGGGGCCTAACTTCTTACCTAGCCCCCAGTGAGCCCTCAACTCCAACAATGCATAATCAGCAGGCATGCTGGACAAACCTGGTTGGAATTACACACTAGGGCTGAGCACACTATGATTCTAACCCTGATCAAGATTTTAGTAGCAAATTATCTGAATGGGAAGTTTCTACTTGGTCCTAATTTTTTCTGGAGCTTCATTGATTCAAATGGCAGCAGTCTTTTGTGCAATTGTCATGTGATATGTGAAATTTCCCTGAATTTCCATTTCAAATGTATTTTTATATTTTTGTTATACATACTGAGCTTCAGGGCCAGTGAAAGAAAGCATGTGCTCATAGCATTCATTGTGGTATGAACAAACAGATTATGTTATTGTGTTCATTAGATTGCTTAAGATTAAGGAAATACTTTTTTATTGTGAGAGTGGCATTCAAAAGCTGTCTGGACATGGCCCAGAGAAACGGGCTCTAAGTGGCCCTATTAAAGCAGGGAGCTTGAACCAGATAACCTTCAGTGCTTCAACTTCAACTGTTCTGTGACCCTGTGATTATTTCTTTACACATAGCCCCATAACATGTGTACAGTCTTTTTCCATGTGCTATCTTTTGCATAATTCAAATTCTTACTAAGAAATTATAGTACATAATTATATCCATAATTGAGTTTAGCAGAAATTTTCTGAATTCTTCATGTACACAATGAATGACTTATTATTTTTTGCCCTTCAAGTTTTTATAGTTGCTGCTCTATAGGCTAACACATTTATTCATCCATTTTAAATGCTTTCTCTAGTGCTTAGCTGTATTTATTTATAAATTGTTTCTGAATGTGAAAGTTAATCTAATCTTTTAATAATTTGCTATGGTAAATCCCTTAGTAGTCCAGATGATTTTTATTTTCTGAAAGGATTTTTCTTTTTTTTTATATTTGTGTGGTGGGGTCCTTTTGCATTGCCTAATTGGATCACAGTAAGAGTTTTTTACTAAAATTTTCACCACAGAATGTTTTTAGTGGATCAAAAAACTGTGTGTGGGGGGTGTGTGAGTATGTGGGCAGAAGGGCTTCAAAAGTGTATTATTTGAAATGAATTACTAATTGACTGCACTAAATATAGGAAGGTTTTCAGTGTTTTTCCCTTACAATAATTTGTCAAAATGAATTTTTTTGGGGATCATTTATTAAACAAAATTAATTGATTCATTGCATTACCTTGTGCCCCCCCCAAAAAAAACCAACAAAACAAAACAAAACAAAAAATAAACAACAACAAACCAACGCAAAAACCAAAGAGAAAATGAAAATAAAGGGAATTTCATCAACAAATTTAAAAATTATAACCTTGCCGTGAACAGGAATTTCAGAGATCATTTGGTCTAGAAGTTGCAGAGGTCTTTTGATTGAATCTAATCTGCTGAATGAGGACCAGGGAGAAAGCAGTTAGCACCTGATCACCACCTTAATTATCCTCCTTGTCACTATTTTGGATGTATCAGCGAGACATGTTAAGATGGAAAGCTTTCAGCAGCATGTATGTGAGCCCGTCTGTACAAAATGGTCCTGTAGTTAGTGATCACCCTCTTTTAGTTAGCAATGTCAGTGAATTTAGCTCATCTTTATGCAAAGAGAGGCAATATCATTTTATTTGCTATATAAAATGTGGCCCAAGGGTTCCATTGGGGTTTCATACTTATCAAGGCTGAGTTTACTCTTTGGAGATGTAAAGAAAAGGTGACATCTATGCTACCAAATAATACATGATAGAGATTATTCTGGCTGGATTGCCAGAGGTGTCACAAGTTTTTGGTGATGTTTATGTGCACAAATGTCACTTATACCAAAGAACAGGAAACCTAACTCCTAACTGGCTTAATTTCTGTCTTCTAACAATTAGGCATATCTGAAATAAATATAGAAAATTTTTGATTTTGCAAAATATATATATTTTATTTTTCCTATTTTTTTATTTGTGCATACAAAACCCCATCTCTGGACACCCTAATTGCTTCTTTTTTTAGACTAACTGGTCCAAAGGCAAGGAATGTAGGAAGGTTAAGTGAAGGTGAAGACACTTTTCCTGAAATGAAAACCAGATTAGATATCAGCTATCTCCAAAAGGGAACTACTAAAAACAATTGTTTATCAGGTTATCCAGTTTGGTGGATCAGACTGAAGGAAAGCAGTAACAGATCTTCCCACTGGACTGAGAAAAAGTAAGCAGCATAATGGATTTTAAATAATTTTAGACATTACAATAGCAAGCCAAGTTTCTTTGCTTCATTTTCACATAGTGCATTCAAAGCACTGGGGTTATTGTTAGGAAAGAATTATTGTATCATATGTCAATGAGAGATGATCTTATACAGAAGTGAAAGAAGTAATCTGTTAATAGCTAGAAAACTGTATTGTTGTACTGTGATTGAAATAATATTTTTTCAACCTAGGTAGACATATCTAGAAGAAACTATTAAAGTTATTCAAGTCAGTGCATTTAAAAAAAACCAGAGGAGCAGAAATTTCTTTCTGATGTAGTTGTGTCTTTGGTGGTGTGAGGCATGATAATTCTATGTCATTCTGTTGTTCAACAAATTGCATTATGAAGTAGAAACTAGAACATTGCACCATAATATTTGTGTGGACGAGAAAAAATACTTTCATAGTTTGTGGGGGAAAATGATTAGTTTTCTGATGCTGATAGAAAATGTAAGAAATACTGTACTTATGTCTGGCACATCTAAACTCATAACATCTATTTGCTTTGCTTTGTCAAAACATATGAAAAATCATTAAAGTGTTTTAATAAATGTCTGGTTTTCTTGCTCATTCATCTTATAAATATTAATTAGCCATGGATCAGGCAATTAAAGTTTAATCAATTTGCACTAATTAGCACCACATACTCGCATAAAAAGATAAAACCAGCTCCTGCATCTGGCTGTTATTTGCAGTTTTTGTCAAGTGCTGATGAGTTTCATCTTGAAGAGAAGATTAAGAAGAAAAGAGGAAAATAAGAAAGTAGTGTTAATTTTATTAAATCTTCAATCAAACCTTCTGTTCATAAGCTTTGTGGGACAATACCAGGTAACATTTCACTTTACACGAAAGGAGACATGATTGGGCAAAAATTTAACACTTTTCTGTGACCACACCCTTGCTAATTATAACTTGTAAGAAAAAAGAAAAATAAGCTCTTCTGTGCAAAACCCAGGTTCTATCTTACAACAAAATAATTTTGTAGTCCTATACCTGGAGCTCAAAACCCCAACCTTTCATAAGGACAGCAAAAACAAATTTTCATCTAAAAATATTTTCAGTTCTGATATATGTGATTAGGAAAAAAATCCTGCAAAATTTAACCTTGCATTCACTTAGAATTTTGATGCTTTTAAAGATGTTTTTAAAGATGGATTAAATCATTTATTTAAATTTTTCCTTTTCCCAATGGAATGACAAAATTTTAAAGGTCACCCTCCAGTATTTTGCTAGAGGTTGGACCATAGGACAAAAGAATTTATCTTAGCTCAAATGGCACTGAAATTAGTTGATAGATAGTGGAAATGTGTCAGGCACCTGTAATGAAAAGTGGATAAAAGAACTTCCTGCCCACCAGGAAAGACAATTATTTGCTAATTCTTCTTGCAGTTATTAATGTTTGGTGTTTGTGTTACAGTACTTGTTGTCCAAGTCACCTATTCAGTAAAACTAAAAAAAGTAGCAAGCAAGGTCACAAAATTAAAACATGCGCACACACGCACACACGCACACACACACACTCCCAATGCTTCTTTTCATTAAAGAGGCCTATTTTTCAGGTGTTTCATTTTCACTTGGAAACAGTAGGGTAAATCTTATTCTAGAAAGTTCTAATCTACATTAGGGGATTATAAAAGTATTGGATCTGGTTAAGAAGCTTATAGTATCCTTTAATATTACACTGTCATGTATTTAAAAAGAATGCACTCTGGCTGTGCAGGCCAAACCACTTACACGGTGGTCCTTTAGCAGAAAAAAATTCAGGCATTCCACACATCAGTTACTTGTTCCTAGTTTGAATCCAAAGGAGAGCAGTGTGTCTAAATGGATAGCCAGATAACAGCTATCTAAATGCTGGTAAACAAAAATTAAAAACTGCATATTTCACTTATCACAGGCTTGTCCAAGTCACTGCTCTGTGCTCCTGTTGGCCATGGTTTAACACCATTAAACTTGTGGTTGTCTACTAAGGAAACACTTGAAAATCAGCAGTCTGAGTCTCTGGTTTTTTTACATAGTTAAATGCCATGTAGAAACAGTGAAGGTTTTTATAATACAGCTCAGGTTTTTGCTTCTGGATTTGGCTGAATGAATTAGACTGCCAATCTACCAAACAGGTGTTATTGACTACTTCTATATGACTGTTTTCAACTTTAATAAGGGGAGAAAGCAAAGCATTTCCTACAGCTTATTTATGTAACTGAAAATATTTAAAGGGAATGAAACATGTGTTTTATCACCAGTGGAGATTTACTTTAAACTCTGCAGGTAAAGCCAAGCTTTTACAAGTGATTTAACAGCAAAAAATCCCAAACAAAAAAACCAAAATCACACAACACCAACCAACCCATAACATGAATCATAAAGAAGCTATGCACCATTTACATAGGGATTTTCATGTAGTTTATGCAAGAAAAGACTTGTGAATGGTTATTGATATTTTTCAAATGAAGTATGTATGAGCCATTAAACTCCTCATTCCATAGTGTACAAGCCATTGCTCTGCTAAACACTCTTTTACCAGATAGGCTATAAATGGAGCAGAGGCACTTGAAAATGTGTCATTTTTCAATGTTTGTTTAAAGATCTGACACATATGACACACAAAACCATCTGGTAGATGAAAGTTCAAATTGCTGATTGTTGTTACAGAATCTTCATAATAGGATATTGTGCAGAAGATCTATTGTTTTAAAGTATAGAAAGACTGATTTTGACATGATCTCTAAGCACTTTCCCTAATTGAGGCACTGAAACAAAAAAATCATTAGAAGAACAAATTCCTTCAGAATAATTTTGGCTGAGTGGTTTCCCCTATGATGTACCATATGTATATACACATTGAATAGTGTTTTTCACTGAAACTGAAAAACTAAACTCAGTGGAATAGTCTACAGCAAACTTTAGTGGGCTTAGGAAGAAGACAAAAGCTATAGTGTATTTACAAAATAATATGGACCTGTGTGAAGTATAGATACATTTACTAAGATATATTTACTAAGATATTAAGGAGCTCAATTGTTTCTTAAACTCAGTGTCCAAGGAGTAACCTGCAGCTTCTAACTAAATGTAACCAGACCTTATTTTACTGTCACCACACTAAAGGCGTTCAAGGCTTTGTGACTAAATCTTTGGTTTCAGATGTTTGCCTTAATGCCTCTGCATTTACTCACAGTCTCATCTTGTATTGTCATCATACTTTACACTCTTGCGAGACAAAGGCTCCTTTACAATGTCTTTTCTATAGTCTGGTTGAATAGGACATAAGAATAGTTCAGCATATTAAATATCAACTCAACATATATTCCAAACCTGAGTTTTCATACTAATGTGGCTTCATATAACATTTACACGGAAATCCTCAAAAATTGTGCTCATAGTTGATATGTGGTCTTTTTTCAAACATGTTGAAAACCTGTCTTTTTTCATGTTTTGCTTCCTGAACCACTGCTGTGTGATTCCAAGACTCATATAAAAATTATACAAAAAAAGAAAAAAAAAATCACTTCAAGGTGGAATATTCTTAAAATACCTATTGCTTTCATAACTTTTGCAACTCAAAAATTTGAACTTCTAAAATGAAATTCAATCCCATTGGTTCAGCTGCATTAAATAAACACAGCTTAAAGACTGTAGTAGTAGTTTCTCTTCTCTCATAGCACTGGCATGCACCATTAGGAGTTTTGAGTTTCGGTTGACAATGAGGGACTAGAAATCTAAGAGCAAGAAACTGAATTAGGCTCTTAAAACACCTGCAATGAAATGGCACGAACGGGGAGCCCAGCACTTCAAGGCAGTGTTAAGCACAAGGGTGTGGCTGTGCACTGACTTTATGGAGCTCTGGGCAGCTGATCCCTATGGCCAAAGCAAGGGAAGGCTGAGTTACCAGCATTGAGAGCCTCTCAAGTACTACTGCTGTGGGATAGCCATGGACAACAGGACTTGAATATTGCTGTCATGCTTTTGATTTTTTTTTTTTTTCACAAATATGTTGGAAACACAAATTTATGTAGTATGAATTTGTTTCAGAAATATTTGTTTGGGTCTCCTGTGCTAAGGGGACTTGCCACTTGTAAGTAAGAGAGCACATACCTAGAGATCCATGAGTCTTGTCCATTGAACACATTTTTCTGTGCGTGTCCTTTTAGGGTTTTGAAAATCAGAAGTGGAGAAAATCATGAATGATATGTATGTTTTGCCTGCACTATACAGTTCATGCATTTCATATCTGACAGTTTTAATTAAGTCCTTTTGGATCCCTATTGTTACAGTAATTTAAAATCTGTGCCAAATTTTGTCTTTTCTAGGTTTTTCACACAGGACCTGAAAACCAGAAAATTATCACAGCTTATCATACTGAGATCTCTCACCTACATCCAGGTTCTTCCTTCTGCTTTTCAGTATTTTCACTTTTTTATTGGTTTAGGGTAGGTTTTTTTTTTTTTTATTATTATTATTATTTTTTTATTTTTTGGGTGTTTTTTTTGTTTTGTTTTTTTTTTGAGGGTTTGGAGGTTTTTTGGAGTTTTTTTTAGGGTTGTTGTTTTTGTGTTTTAGGTGTATTTTTCTAGTTTAGTTTTTTTCTGAGGTGGCTGTTTCTTTAAAAATCACTACATTTTGTCTCAACTACCTTTTTTCTGAGGTAACAGGTCAGAAATTATTCACTAAATGTCAAATTATGAATCACTTCCTATCATTGGTAGCGTTACACACATGAGGAATTTCATTGACTTCATTGTGAGTAATAGCTACTCACTGTTGTGAAGTCAGCAGTGGCTATCCGCTACTACAGGAGGAATGCTATGGATGATGTGAAGATAGGTACCCATCCGGTTTCTCTGCCTTTGATCAAGATCAAAGGATGCTTTTTGAGATTTGTGCTGTGTTAGATTAGGCTGCCTTCTTTACTATTCCAATTTGCTATTCTGTTTTTCTTTTGAGCTTATAAAAATTGAGTTGCTTTTGTATTGACAAGCATTGCACTGAGAATATCAATTTGGAATTTTGTTGTCATTTTAAGTCTGTATGCATTCTTTGCAAAAGCACATAAAGATACAGTGATTTCCTACTTAATCTTGATATGTGCCCTGTAGAAAGTGAAATGAGCACTCAGACAAATGAGTTCACTCTTGGAAGCCTTACTTCACTATCAAGGAGACAAGTAAGAATTGTGCAGCCTACTTTGAGTTTATGCACAGTAGGCAGTAAATATTCTGAGTCTCATCTGTTTTGCAACAACAATGGGTGCTTGGAGTGGAAGGAAAAGAAAGTGGTGCACAGCATCTTTCTGCCACTTGCAGGAATGTGACTTCCAGAATCAATAACAGCCTTTGTCTAAAGATATATTGTGAGGTGAAGTACTTTGTACTGTAGAAATTGTAGAGAGATATGGAAGATTCATTCAAAGTGCATATAATAGCACAGATAATCATGCACAACTTCACTTCCATAGGTATTGGATTTAATAATTGGATTTAATTGAACTTGTTTAATAAGATATCTTCTAACTTCTCCAAATTCTAAGTGTAACAATGTTGGTGGTTTAACTATAAATTTTGCTCAGAAATCATTGTTCAATGACTAATGAATACTTTGCTCCAAAGGACTTGCATTCTAAGGACGACAGATGGCTCAGTACAAAACAAAAAGGATGGTACAGAAAACAGCTAGAGGGTGCTCATTGTAGTTGGAATGTATTCATCCATTCTGGAATTGTGTGAGGGAAGTTTGTGTGAGGGAAAGATATGAAGGAAGTTGTTAAGAGTGACACTTGATTGAACAGATGGAGAAGAATAAAGTGTAGAGATAGAGTTTGGAGCCAAAGACTTATCATTATAACTGAATGAGAGTCATAGTCAACTTTAGTCTACATATCACAGGAGCTAAAATTGAGTTTTCTCAAGTATTTTATATGAGCTTGCTTAAGTGTCATAACACTTTCATCTTTTGACTTTCATAGAGTTCCCCCTCCCCCCCAAATTACTTTCTCCTGCCACTTATCCACTGGAAAAGTATTCCACTAGGCACAGAGGTGCTTTCATTGACAAAATCCAGAAATCCTCCAATCATGAGACATTCAGTAAAAACATCCTGGTAAAAAAATCAGAATAGGAATAGAAAATACCCCAGCAAGCTAATTTAGTTTTATGATAGAGTTACAACTTGAATTAGATCACTACTCAACATTTACAGATTGGAACACAAGGGTCACTTTTTAGAGAGAACCCTAATCCTCCAAGTATCTAAGGGGATTTATTACACCTAATAAAGTGAGTTCTCTCCTATCTCTGCCTCATAACAGAAGGTATTGCAGAAATGGCTGTATTTGCATGTGACAAGAAAAGAGCCTGTCACAAGGAATACAGCTTTAGAAAATCTGAACTAGGAAGGCTAACACGGATGTAGCATGAAGCTCAAACACAGCATAACTTTAAACTCAGTCTGCTTAAAGCTCATTGGGTTTTTAATTCCAGTAGTACAGGAAGGAGGATGCTGATACGCCAAAGCCAAGAAAATAGATTTGTAGATAAATTAAGGTAAATAAATATGATTTAATTTTCCTACTAACATAATATGATTTTGCCTTTAAATATGTATTACTAAGTAGCACAGGTGAAATTAATATCTAATCTGGAATTTGCATGAGGCACTGTATGTAACACCAACAGATTGTCCAGAGAAGTTGTGGGATTTTTTTTCCAGATCGATCCACATGATGCAAAATACCATCTGAGAAAAACAGATGGTCATGCCTCTTCAATCTTGCATTTCTATATATGAGCTTACAAAAATAAGATCTGTAGACAAATTAGCTAGAAGTGTTTCCTATTTTATCTTGACCAGTGGATAAAATAAAGTCTCCAGAGTAAAACTCACAGCAATAACCTAGGATTCCCTGTACCAAACTGAATGTGCTAACTAGCAGACAGCTCTTTCTCTTCTTTCCCCTCTCCCTCTCCCTCCTCCCTCCCATGATATCCTGAAATCTTTTCTGCATAGTGACACAGCTTCAACAAGAGGGGTGGAATACATTTCCTTCCCTCCCACCTGCCCTCTCTCCCAAATGATTAGAGCACTTTTCAACAAAGTGGGAAATGTGGGTGTCCCTCCCTACCTTATATACACTGAGAATACATTAAGTATGAAATTGCCTCCCAGGGGAAGTGATGGAAATGCCACTTGTTCATTTTTAAACTGAATCTGAAAAAAGCTTTATGGGAGAAAATTCTGCTGTAGTGAGGGAGAGATTACATGACCTTCTTGAGAAAGATTTTATTTCCTAATTTCTAGTATCCTGATACTGTGGTTTACTCCCTTCCAGTCTGTCAATTTTTTTATAGCATTGTGTTTTAGGAGATTTATTTAAAATGTGTGTGAGAAAACCAACTGAACATCTTCAAAGCAGACAGAATATAGCTTGGTTTCATCGGCTGTTTGAACCTGAATTACTGTAATGACTGTAGTGGAATTATTTTCTTTTAAATGAGCAAATCTGACACGAACTTCAAAGGGGAAGTAAATACATGTAATAAAGCATTCGTTTTCCTTTTTCTTTTCCTAAATGATTTATTTTATCCCCAGAAACACCAACAAATGTTCAAAAGTTCTAGATATTTAAGTAGGTACCAAGATGTCTGAAGCTGTAATCCTTGCTTTGCCACTTCATTGAAAAATTGCTGACCTTATAAAAGCCTGTGCTCCTTTTCACTTTGATAACAGCTTTTGCTTCATCAGTCCACGAAATGTATTACAGAAGTGAATCCATGCAGGATCAACTAATTGCTTGTACATGCATTTAAATATAAGTACCCTAGAATTCTTATCCCATAACCATACATACACAATTTTATTTTAAGAAAGAATTAAAAAGTTTTTGTTCTCTTAAATTATTTTTGTGTTATGGACCTTGTTCTAACAATTACATTTTTACCAGTTAGTGCTTTATGAAGCATGATGGAATCTAACCAGCAACTAATATAGGAGCTCCAGTTTGCCCTCAGTACACAATCTTAAAGCCCATTAACATTTGTGAGAATTATATGTGCAACGTGCAGGGAGAATATAACCTTAAGCAAGTGAAAACTGAAGTTACTGTGTATGCAGTCTAGATTTTTTCACAGCAGTGTGTTATATCAATTGAAGTTTGTTAGACAGCAGGGAGACTAATAAAAAGAGGGATAGTATAAATAAGATGAAACAAAGAAATTAACAAAGCCCTTCTGCATTTACTAGGACATAATCTACAGATGTTTCTCAGTTGGTGGAAAACAGATTTCCACACAGCAGTTGCATTTAATACAAATGTTTGCACAGAATCCAGCTGGACTAATATATAGAGCCATCTCTCAAGATTAGAAGCTTTATAAAAGAGTCACCAGCTGGCTAGAAAAAAATGGGTGTCTGAAGTTGTTGTCTAAATCTCTGAAGAAATAGATCAGTATAAACTGTCAGCTTCAGGTATAATTGAAACAGAAATTCCTTTTAGCTGTGCCATCCCTGCCTATTTCTCTTTTTCTGTTCAGAAATTTGGAAAAGACAGTGAAATAAAGAAAAAATTACAAGCAGTTGTGAAATTCCAAGCTAAAAATGTGGGTCAAAACTGTTATTGTGTGTGTGTTAAGCTTCATATATGAAGATTTATTTTCCTGAAATTACCTTGGGACTTCACAAAATTGGGACTTGGGACTAATTTTGGCAGGCAACTAGTTGAAACACAGAGGTCATCAGGGAAAATAGGAGTGGTGAAACACAGGGAAGCTATTTTGAATGACAGAATGTGAATTAAAAGGAAACAACAAACTCTATTTTTTCAGATTTATGCTTTCCCTAATGATTTTGATCAAGTTAGGAGCTGGACTCAATGATCATGATTTTTGGTCCCTTCCAACTATAGATATTCTATGACTTTATGATATTTTGTTCTATGCTTCTTTGTCTTCTTTCTCAGATTCTAAGTTTCTTCATCTGAAAATATATAATTTTTAGCAAGTTTGGTTCTTTTCCTTTGTTTGTTTGTTTGGGTTTTTTGGTAACAAATAGTTTTGTATGCTAAGCAGTTGGAATAAACGAAATTTGTGATGCCGCTTTTCTGTAAGATTCCCCAAAGATTCTGGTAAAAGATAATGTCTTCTGTCTTGCAACTTCTAACACATGCTTGGAAATAAGTGGAATTCTGGATCTTTGAGCATGAGGCACCCTGCTTTTATATTCCTATTGGTGAAACATAACAATGAAGGGTTTTCAAGATACAGGCAGCATAAAAATTAACTTGCTGAAATTTGCTCTATGAAATGTACATATCTTGCCTAACCCTTTGTTGCCTTTGTCTCCATTGGTATTCCCATGGGAACCATCTCTAGAAGTGTTGAATTTCATCTGTAACTGTGATTTTAGATACTCATCTTGCAGGAGGGCAATTTACCTTCTGAAGGGGGGCTGTCCTTTTATGTTTAGCATAGAGGGAACCCTTGTAGCTTGCTTAGAATTGACATCTAGCACTTTGAAGGATCCAGTTAGAGAAGAATAATTTACTGTCAGCATTCTGCACTAAATGCACTGAGAGTTTATCATGGTGTCAAGATGAAGAGAGTTAATCCACCTTGGAGCACTTCTGAAATCCTGCATTCCTCTTGCAACGTTTTTAAATATGCTGTAATAAATACAGCGGTCAGTAGCACCATGCTGAGTTAGCAACATTCAGGGAACTGTTTTTGTCTGATGATAGTTACGAAGTTTGAAAGAAGATGAGGTCACTGCTATGTATGTCGTATCAAAACACTTTCTGACTACAGCTTTCTCTTTTGAAATAAGAGTTCTCTTATAATAATCATAAAATTCTGGCTCTTATTATATCCTTATTTTTCATTAGCAAGAATATTTCGAAAAGAGAGGAAAAGAATTTGCTTTTGTCCTTGTAAGAGCCGATTGCCTTCAGCATCTTTACTCAAGTTTTCTGTTTCTTAATTTTCTTTTTCTACTACTGTTGCATCTTGTACAATTTTACTCTGACTTCTGTGTACTCCTTTTCAAAGTTATGCTTTCTTAAAGGTTTGATAGAGGGCTTGAACAGTTTGTGACTAGCCTGCTTTACTTTCCCTTATTGCTCCCTGCTCAAAAAGCCCTTGATGGCACTATTCATAATTATTCAACTTCTGTGTTGTGTTCTGTGCAAAATACTTTGCCTGTCTTTTAAGATTTTCTTCCTTCTCTGACAATTAAACAGATATTACAGCACTGTTGTTTACAATTAACCTCTTGTTTACACATACTCATCAGCTCAGAAAATCTCCCAATTTTTATTGATTTTTCCAACTCTTTTTTGATATCCTGTAAAACTCTTTCCTTTGATTTTCTTCTTTTGGGTGTTTTCTTCTTACTTTTTAAAGAACAGAATGCAATAATTATTACTACCATTAAAAATCTGGCCTGTAAAGTAATTTCACTTCCTTGAAATTTTTAGAAATTCCTTATTTTATGTGTTATTGCCAAGCATACCTTAAAAGATCTGACTTTAAGGTACCTCGAGGCCAGTGTTTTAATCCTAATTGAACTGCAGGTAGTAGTATGTGGTTGCCTTTTTGAGAGTGAATATGTGTCAAATGTGTATCTGAGTGCCTGGCAGCAAGAACATCCATAACAATGAGCAGCATCTGCTATTAATATATATTAATATAGCTGATATTGAATTTTTTTTTCCCCACTGGAGAGATACTGTTTTCATACTGCTAACTGACAATATATATGCAGGATAAATTTTCTAATGGGGAACAGTTGATGCTTGCTGTCCTATGCCCTTGTTGTGTGTTAAATATCTATCTAATCAGCAGTTACTCTGTAACTCAGGTGTTTAAAGAGTGGTTGCTAAATTTATGCAGAAGGAAAAACTTTTGTAATTTGTATACTGCTAACATGTATCATAGTGAATAATGTATATGGTGTGTTAATCAACATGTTTTACATTTTAGGAAGGTCTGAAAGTTTGACCGAATTTAAAATGTGTGAAAGGTCTCTGCACTAGATGTAAATGTCATTACATATGTCAAAAATATGATGAAGTGGGCAACTGGTAGAATCAGGCATGAAATACTGTTTTAAATCCAACTGCTTCTAGCTTGTCTTGGTTTACCAGCTGGCAACTAAATCCCACACAGCCACTTATTCACACCCACCTTTTCCTGGTAGGATGAGGGAGATAATTGGAAGAATAAAAGTGAGACAACACATGAATTGAGACAAAGACAATTTAATAGAGAAAGTAAAAACTGTGTATGTGAGAAAGCAATATAAGTATTCATTCATGAGTCCCTATGAACAGGCAGGTGTCCAACCCTCTCCAGAAAAGAAGGGCTCCATTACTCCAAACAACCTTCCCTTTCTTTTTTATTTGCCCAGCTTTATATGCTGAGCATGATGTTATAAGGTCTGGAATATCCTTTGATCAGCTGGGGCTAGATGGGTAATTTTATTAAACAGTTACAGATACCTCACCTCATGCATGCAGAAAAGGGGATGTTTTTTCACTGAGGTTGTTTTGCAATATCAATAACCTGAAGCAGCAAATTTTGCAAGATTCCTTAAAAATCCACTTGTGTCATATTCCACACATTCTGTTCCTTTATTCAAGGGTCATAACAATCTTTATAGGCACCCTGAATTACTTCTGTTCAACTAAAATTCAGTTCTTCCTTAAAAATAATAAAAGCCTTTCTTTTTGTTTATTTTACTGTATCAGCTTTCCACTTCATTCTACAGGAAGCTAAAGCTAGCATCTGAAATGTGTGAGAAAAAAAGAAAGTGTAAGAAAATCTAGACAAGAAAACTAAAAATTCCTGCCCTCAGCTTATCCAGTTTAATGTCCCATATACACAAAAATCTTGTACATTCAAGAAACCTTTGTTTAACAGTGTGGTGTAGAGACTGGTAAATAACACTAACAGAAACTCATAAAAAGTATGGATCTAAAATAACAAGAGCCATTTAAATCAGTCTGTCCTAGGCTGCTCTAGGCAGTGAAAGAAGGAACAATGCAGTTACCTTCCTGTAAGTTCTAAGAAGCGAATAAAGGAAAAGGACATGGTTTTGATGCATATAGATGAGATTTGATATTGTGAGCCTTTTGGTTAAAATGGACTAGATTATAAATCTTTGCTGGATGTTTAGCAACAGAGAAACATTTTCAAAGAATGAACAGTAAATATACATTGAGGTCTGACATTCTTGGATCTGATCCATACTTGTGAAGGGAAACTTGAAAATAATGGTAGTGGAAGAGGCTGTGTAAGTAATTGTACTGGGTCCTGTTCTTTACAGAAATATGTCTTCCATAGTTAGGTGCAGGATATTTTGGACGAATGTGTGATTTCCATTCAATACACTGTCAATGGCATCACGCGTCTTTCAAAAACTGGTAGGAAATTGTGTAAATTTTAATTTTGGATTGTCAACCTAAACTACTTTAAGCATGGTTGGATGAAATTTCTTTTTTTTTCCCAAAAACCTTAGTAATGTTTGCTCCATTGTAATAGCTATTTAGCTTACCCCAACAACACAGGCCTAAATGTGCTTTCTGAGCAAGAGAACAACAAAAACCTTGGGTTTGGGAGACAGCAGGGATTTCTCCCCACCTGTTACTGGAGTTACCTTTTCACCCATTTGCATGTCACCTTTAAAAAAACCAATGAAACTTGTTTAAATTCTGGTCCTCTGAAGTCCAAAGTAGGAAGGAAGTTCTGTGAAAGGTAGCGCATGGCACTTCTTCCTAAATGGCTTAGAAAAGAAGTGTGCACTACAACCCTGACAATGTATAGGGTACTACTGATTGTGTCACAGCACTGGTATTTGGTTATTGCTAATATATATGAAATACCTTGGTAAAAGAAAGAATTTCATGCTGCATTTAAGACAGCCTAAAAGTAGTGACAGGATTTCCCCCTGCTTATCAGGTGAAGGATTTTGTGTCACTGAGCTCCAGTTACCTTCTCATTTGACTCATACCATGATATCTTTACAGTTACACTTAGACCATCCAATCCTTAATGATGTTAAACCCCCAGATATATTCCTGAGCAAAAGAAGCACCTGTTGAACATTGAAAACAAGGAAGTTTCACACTCCAAAACTTTTGGGAAGAAATTACAGGGGACACTTGTTAGAAATCTATTGGATTTTGCTATCAGAGAACAGAGAATTAGAGCAAAGAACAAGGGTATGAAATTCAGCTTTATATTAGAAGTAGAAAGTTTATGATTTGAAATATGAACTGTGACATATAAAATTATTTGCCCAATGTTTGCACTCAGATGTTTGGGCTCTATTACATTTAAAAGTCATAGAATGCAAGTGCACATTCGGAAAAAGCAGCTTCTAAAGACGTTAGGGACATCTTTTCATGTCTTTTAGATTATCCTGAAAGATCTTAACAAAACTGAGAAAATAATACAGATTTTTCTCCGTACATGATGCCATAAGTACATCCATTTGGAAGGAAACAAAATGTTTTATCACACAGTGGCCCTTGAATTTCAAATTAATATATTAGGTTAGGGGTATATATTTCACACTGAGGACAAAAAAAGCTTTAA
This sequence comes from Pyrgilauda ruficollis, assembly GCF_017590135.1. Lineage (NCBI taxonomy): Eukaryota > Metazoa > Chordata > Aves > Passeriformes > Passeridae > Pyrgilauda > Pyrgilauda ruficollis. The sequence continues at coordinate 430,895 of NW_024523933.1, read as the reverse complement.
TATTAAAACTCCTGCATTTATCAAAAATCTAATGATGCCTAATCCTTGAACAATCTGATGAGTAACTTGATTATCAGCAGAAGAAACCATCTGAAATTCATTGCCCTTAGCCAGATAACAGAACCCAACAACAGTAGCTTGCTGTGAATTTGTCCTCAGACAATTAGCAGATAAATGCACTATCTTGCTATGATCTCTCTTCAAAACATTTTGTCTTTGATTAACCTTTGATTGTTGAAATTTCAACTGTTAAAAACAGTGACAAGGAGTTGTGCTGAACAAAGTTGGTTTTAGAATACATACTATCGCAATTACATTTTGTAAAAATAATCATATTCACTATGCAAAGAAACTTAAGAGATAAAGTGTTTTTCCTGAACTTTCTTCAAGAAAAAAACTCAAAGAACCTACGCTATACAGTTAAAATAATCTCTTTAATATTGGTACGAAAATAGCAAAATGCTGTAATTACATCATTATTTTGTCAGTCTCTGTCAATCCATTGTAAGAAAATATTCTCTCTCTTACCCTTTATCCAGGTCTTAACACCTTCATAATGTTGCTACCTCAATTGTTTTAGAGTGCCTGCTTTTCAGCTCAGGGATATGGCTCCTATTTTTCTGTAAAGTGCCATCATATTTACTGGATTATATTAGTAAATCAATAAAAACCAGTATTTGGGTATCTTTTGTAGTTCTTAATGCCCATAACAATGCATTTACTTTGGCAAAGCAGGCAATCTTGGTTATACATATTTGTCATATCTACTTCAGTTTTATTGTCCCTTATTAAATACAAATCATACTCAAAGTTTACTCATCAAAAGAGCAAAAGGTTACCTTTCCTTCCCAGCAGTAGCTTTGGACAGCAATCTGTCTTGTTTCTACTCATACTTTGGCCTGCATCTATATTAGTAAATTAAACAGGGCAAGAGAACTTTTGCAGAACACTGGAATGTATTTGTCTGTACTGTTATTTTATAATACTCCTTGATGCTTGGACAGCAATCTGTCTTGTTTCTACTCATACTTTGGCCTGCATCTATATTAGTAAATTAAACAGGGCAAGAGAACTTTTGCAGAACACTGGAATGTATCTGTCTGTTATTTTATAATACTCCTTGATGTGTTTTCTGGTTTGTTACAAAAAGGAAAAAAAAATAGCTCATGATGAAAGTTTCAGAAAGGTAAAATTTCCAAAAGACAATATGTATGCAATTTCTGGTACTGGAGGGTATGAATGTTTGGTATGGATGCACTGAATGCCAAAGAATTATCCCCTTAGTTTTTTCACAACCAGATGCAGCCTTAGATGCTAAGTAATTTCTGTAGGTCAAATTGCTAATTAATTTCTGTAAATGAAAATATAAATTTTAGTTCTAAAAGGTTGAAAAAGACTTGGAGATGGTAAACATTCAGTAATCTTATTCTGGGTTCCCTGCTGCATAGCCATGTGATAGAAATTTTTCAAAAAGATGCACTTTTTTCTCCCCAGAAAAAAATCTATGAGAAGAAAGCAAATACATTAAGTGTTGTGTATAACCTACTATTTATTTTCCACTAATAGATGTAGCAACAAACTAAATTTGTATTGAGAAGTCATATTCTGTAATACCTACACACAAGAATCTTCAGAAATAGATGTGCGACCATGACTGTGTGCTCTATAGTTTGTCTAAATATATATACATCTTTCTTCATCTTTACATACATAAGAAAAATTGAAGCACATAAAGCTAGTATGTTATCAGGTAAGCCAAGATGCATAGTTAATTCCAAGATCAGAGTTCAACTGGTCATAGGTCTCAGTCTCCAGCTTATGCTGATCCAATAACCAGATCATGAATCTTTGAACAGGAATTCATTCTGTCTGAAAATTTAGTAAAGTCTTATTTTCAGGAGCTCCTCACAGGCTGGTTTCACACATTGTGCTGGGGATTTTTTATTTTTTTAAGATCAACAAACAAAGAATAAAATGTGAGAAGAATATATATGTATAGAACTAGTAACTGACTAGAGAGAAATTTATATCTTTTTAATGACAAGTAATTTTCTGGTATAGATTTCTAATAGTTCTCCTTACTTCAGGAACACTGTATGCAGCATTATATATGCATTGAGAAGATGTGAGGGGTTTAACCAAGTGTCATAATTTTTTTACTTTGTATTATTGTGAGACTCTATTGAGTCTATATTGAATGGCCTGTACAAGGTACACACTAGATTAAAACACAGATTTAAACAGAATAATATTAGCAAAGATATTTAAAATTATTCAGTGTGTAAGATAAATTTCAAGACTTGTCTTTTAATATTGCAGCTTTGCATAACTCTACCTGGAGGTATTTTGCAACAAAAGTATATTAAGGTAAACAGAGAAATTCAGATACGTAATATCTAGAGCTCTATGATTCCCACTGCAGAAATCTCCATAATTATAGAGATTATAGAGATTGCACACTAATACTAATTCTCCTCTAAAACTGATGCAATTAAAAGATAGTAGTAGTTCTAAATTAAAACCTCAAATTTGCATTTGAAAGATAACATTTAGATTAGTCAATAAAACTTTGTGAAGTAAAAATGTAATCTTTCTTATTTTCCCATGGAAAAACAAAGGAAATAAAGAAGAGAAGAGATAGACTGCAGGAACAATCTAATTATTTACAGTGGAGCTTTGTTCTCCTAGTCACTGCAACACTTCAGTTTTGGATTTTGGGAACATCTGTTCACACATGTAATATGTATATCTACACTGCCATAAAAGATAGATGATAAGTTAGGCTTGTAAACTGCTGCTGCTTGTATTGAGTTCGTCATTTTACAGTACTTTCTGGGTATAGCCCAGACAAAAGTGATGGAGGAGGTAGAAGGGGGAAATGGCAAAGCCAACCTTTCAGCACTGTACAATGCTGGGATGAAAGTTCTCTTTGAATTCCTTGTACAGTTGCCAGTATTGATTTTCAGAAATATTGGAGAACAAAATTATGAAAACTTTTGTGAGAAAGAATTCAACATTTTAAAAAATTTTTTTCAATCATCTCTGGGTTTAAAAAATATGTAGGAAAAAAACTTGAGTGGAAGCTTTGGCAGAGTTCAGAGACTGAAATGTTAGAGTGATTTTTTTTTTGTAAATGAAGCCTGGAAGATTAGGAATTTGATGTATATGTTTGTTGTACAAACAACAGGGATATTTTAGAATTTGTGGCCTAATTTCTAATAAAAAAAAATAGATTGCAATTTTATTTAGTTATCACCTGCTGTGTAGAGACCTCGTTACAAATGCAAGGATCATAGGGGATGTTGTGGGTATAATGTATTTTTTCCCCTCGTCACTTCAAACATAGAGGAAATAGCTCTCTCCTTAAACCTTAATGAGTCAAGGTGAATTCAAACCAGATGTTTTCTGGTTTTATTCCCACTGACAAATCACATCTCAACTTGCTTCATAGAATGCCCTAAATGTAATGACCAACTGGTGCTCTCTCTTTTAGGGCTGAATGTTCATGGGTCAGGCTCCAAGCTAAATGTTTATTTTTCTAACTGTTTTATAGGAGAGTTTTGTTAAAAGACTTGGCACCGTGCACTTCAGTTTAATTTTAGGCTTGACAGCAGTCCTGGCCTCAGAGTGTGTATGAGTGTAATTTAGTTGCTGTGCTACTGGAAGTCTATGGAAGATTAATGAATGGTAAAGCTCTGTGGCAGTTGTGAAGAGATGCAGGATAGAACAAACCAGTTACCATCTGTTCAAAACATCTCTTACAGCTTTTTTAAGGAAAACCCTTATCGGCAGGAGATAAAGGCATGCAATAATTTAAATATTAATATTTTTCTGATATCAATGGGAAGTTCTGTTGCTGTGCTTGTCTTGTGGGACATTGTCTCATGTACAAGTATACACATATGATTACATTGGTGTTTATGTGATGTATGTTTAACTCTGCTTTTAATATGATATTTAGAAAAAAATAAAACCAAACCAAAACAAGAAAAAAGTCAACATACAACGCAAACCAAAGCACTAGGCACTTGATAGTTTAAGTTATTGAAAAAGCTACCATAAATCTTATTTTCCCAACATAAGATGGAGATATTTACTTCTATATAAACTCTTTGTGTATAGTGCATATTGATTGAAATAAAAGTTGGAGGATTGTACGTAAAATTTGAAGCTATGTGATTTTATATAACCTTATCTTGGGACATCCTCAGTTTTCAGATGGACTTAATAGGTTTACTAGAGAATTCTAGTAGAGTGGAAAAATTTCAAGCTAGAGATATATGCCGGAGAGTAAAATGCTTATAATTTGATTAACAAGCATTTCTCTATCTTGGTTTTCAGAAAAAGTATATAATGAATGAGAATCCTAGTTTTGAAGAGGACCTGAATCTGATTTGGCTGCTAATGTCCCTCAGCAGATAAATCTAGATACAACTTCAAAATCTTTCCAAGCCCACAAATGTTTTAGCACATCCTGTTACATGAATATTTGATGTTCTGTGTATTTAGGGGTTAATTATGTTGACCCTTACTTCATCAATAACAGAAATTATGGAATTTCTGTCACTTCAGGGGAGAGACTCTGCTCATGCTACCTCCTTTGAGTGAGATCAACTTTCAGAATAAGGCAGACTCCACCTTAAAGCAGAGTATGTAGGCTTCCTTTAGAACCAATAGAATTCTAGACAATATAGTCACCAAAATCTGGAGAGCTGTTCAGGGGACCAAATGTAGATGATTTCTGTGGGATGAGAAAAACAATTCTTCTGCACCTCATAAACTGCAGTGATGAGGGAAAAAATCAATCTGGTGACACATAAACCTCTGCAATTTTATATGCCATGAGGTTATTCCACCTGGCTTTTAAATGCTTCTTCAGAAAGGTTCAAGTCTCCTTCAAGTCTTGTTGGCTGTCAGTCAAGCTTCATGTTATTGCTTCTGAGAGCTTAAGGCATTTCAAACAGAATGAGGTTAGGTGCATCTCATCTGCTATTTCTGCTACAGTTGAATAGGACTTTAGATAATCCAGAGGACATGTGGCTGTAGATGTCTAAATGTAGATGAACCAGATCCTGTTCAATTCAACTAAGACTTACTTAACTAATCATCTTGAGCTTGACTTGTGTGAGACTTTAATACATCTTAAAATGTCCAAGAATATCTGCCAAGTCTAGCATGCTACTGGACTCTTCAGGGAGGTGTCTGGAAGTGTTGATGGAAGCCAGAAGTAGAGTCTAGGACATTAACAAAGAAGCATGTGGACAGCTGAATCGAGCACTTTGCCTACCTTTGCATATGCAGAGAGAATATACACTCTGGAAGACATGGGTTTGAAAATCAATTTAGATAAATGTAAAAGAACCAGAAGAGCAAACACATTCTACACACCACCACTGAGGAACAGCCCTTCAGAGATGGCTGTTTGTCTTTACTGGTTACAGCAGGAACACAGGAAAATCAACTTAAATGAAAACTAGATTTTCACATACGTCAAAAACTAGGTGAGGCTAATCCCATCCATGCTTTATAAAATTTCCTCATCTTTCTCTGTTATTATCCAGCTATCTTTGTTTACTCTGTGGGTGAAAAAAGGATATAAAATGTACGGATATTTTCTTTCTGCTTTCATGTGGATAATTTTTGCCTTTACATGGTAATTCATGAACTGCAATAGAAAGTTCAGAGAAAAATATGTATATTTTTTAAACTTTCTGCATTGTAAAAGAAGCCATCTGAATTAGTTGTGCTTTATAAATTGCACATTAAACAAGTACATATAAATGCCAAAGCAGGAACAATGTAACAAACATATTTACATTTTATTTCCTTCTTTTTTTCTGTAAAGTTATTGTGGACTTTGATGTGTTTTGAGTTTGTATTTGCCATTAATCTTTTATAACGAATAGGCTTAAAGATAATCTAATGTCATCTCATTCAGTCCATCAAACATTTAATATTGCAACAGTAACCAACATTAATTTTTTTAATTAGAAAAAGAAAAGGAGTTTATTTTCTGTGACATGTAGAATTTCAGGGGCTTTTAATCCATCACACAAAGCACATTATCATATTTGAGAAGAAAGCTATATTTTTTAATTAAAGCATTGTACACAGAAAAGAATAATAATTTATTATATTTTTGTGAATAGTAAAATATTCTTTCAACACTAACTAGTCTATTCATTTTTCTTTCTTTAAGAATGAATAGAGGCTACCAAGGCAAAGCATCTTTGCTTGAAGCATTAGACTTTTTATTATGTTTATCTTAAACTGTGTAATAGGTTTTAATAGTTTAACATATGTTCAAAATCTGCTCTTTTCAAAAAAGCTAAAATTCAGTCTCCAATAGAATATTTACTTTTAATAAAATCTTTATATTATTTTCTAAAAAAATTGCAGTACATATAAAACTGAGAGACCTAGTAATCTGTTCCTTTTTCCTTAGACCAAATGATAAACAGGAGCCAGGTTGAAGATAGAAACCCAGTTTCAAGAACCAGACTGGCATAGGTCATGAAATGAGGTAAATTGCAGGTATCAGAGCCATGTGATAAAGTATTAATTCATGGAGTGACTATTAAATTAACCTGAATTTTTTAATCTTGCTGGAGACAGGAGCTATTTTTACTAAATACTGGAGTACAGAGAGATGAATACCCTCAAAAGCTTGTTGTCTGAAACCTGTGAACTTCTAGTATGACCAAGGGTCTTTGTTGTGGGACACTGAATCAGACAGTCTACTAGTGGATCTACAACATATTTCCTTTGAAATTAATGTTCCAAATCTGTGTTATATTTATTGTTTTACAATAAATATAAAAGTAAAATTAGTCATTACTTGAATAAAATCTAGTCTTCTGTGTAGGAAAGACACAGCTTTCCCTTTCATCTTGTTTCTCACTGAGCTGCTGAGGCAGTTAGCAACACTAGAACAGAGCCTCTGAGGCAAAGTCTCCTTACCACCATGCTGAAGGCTGTTTTCTAATATAGCTTCTCTTCTTTTCAGCAGGTTCCCAGGGTCTTCTCCTGGCTAAAGTCTCATCCATTTGGCCACTAGAGTTCCTTTTTCCATGCTGCCTAAATACCCACTCAGAGGACAGGAGAATCCTATTAGGAAAAGGTTCTGTTCTCAAATAGCCTATGCAAAAAAGTGTTAAGGCTTTTGGCTCATAAGCAGACTTCTAATTTTAATTATAATAACAATCATATAGAACAAGATCCAGACCACTTTTTTCCAGAACCAATTTAATTGTTCTGACACTTAACACAAGGTGGCAGGTGCAAGATAAGTTCATTCAGATTTTATAAATTGAGTGATTATGTTCTCTATACAATCACTCCAAAGAAGTTAAGTGTTACTGAGGCTGAACAGGGTGTAGTCAATAAGACTAAACAATGTAAAATCATATGTACAGAGACACATTTGCCTTTTTGCCCTTCTCTGCAGGTTAGTAATCCAATAAAGGTTGTGCTTATATAGTGATGCAATTAAGTTCTTGATCCTAAGTTTAATCAGAGTAGACCTGCTAACACATCAAATTTATGTCCATGTTTGATATGTTAACATACACTAAGCCTGTCTACACATAGCCAGTTATAGAGTCAGAGCTGGGAGTTGGAATCTAATAGCTGAAATGCATTGAGGAACAGCTTCTTAAATTACTTTTAGTCCTCAAAGATTTTGTGAGCAACTCTAGTAAAAAAAAAAAAAAGAAAAAAAAAAGAAAAAAGACAATAAAGCTCATAACTGAAAGGCTATTTTATTTTAAAAAAAATGAGCTGGGTTTCAACCCATTAATTTCAGTGTCTTAATTGGAAGTGGTGGCTAACCAAGTAAAAATGTTCCTAAATAAAATAAGCAAAAAGCTTCCTAAATGCCACTCGGCTGGAAGTCTTTGAACTACAGACCTATTAGAGTCCTTTCTCCCTGCAGCCAGAAGGGTGGATTTAATTTTGGATTCTGAGTGCTATCAGTTTACATTCAGTGCTAAGCTTACTTTTCAGAGAAGCTCCAAATTGCACCATTCGTTACATTTTATTAGCTTGATGGTTCAGCTGGTAAACCTCAATGGGAAGATTTAGGGCCTTACTGAAATAGCTACATAAACATGTCTTTAGAGTTGTTTCCTCCTTCTGAGGATCAGGACCTTGGGGTTTTCATGTGAGGCACATGATTAAATAATCAGCCTTTTTCTGTGTCAGAAGACAAGAGCATAAGATAGAAGTGCCCACTTTTTGTACAGCAGCTATAGAACTGATTCAGAGCTCCTACTAGCAGAAATTAGGGGATTCAAAGAGGCTAAGGGTCAACTTCCAACTCTTCTGTCAAATCTGGTGAAGCTAGAAGGCAAGAGAAAGGGACTGAGAGAAGAGAATGCAACCAGAAAGTAGCTCAGAAATTACTGTATTGCTGCAAGAAGGAAAAGTTGAGAATTCTTTTAATTTGATTCTTCTTCCCTTTTATTCATCAACTGCCTAATATCAAAATTAATATACATTTCAGAGAGCAATAATTTTTATATCTAATCTGTAATAATATAGTAATTTATATTATATATATATTTCATATGCATGCACACACACATGTAAATATAAAACTGTATGTGTGATACTTTAGGCTGGGTAGAATGCAACTGTGGTCTATGGAGGGGTTGATTGTGACTGATCTTGCAGGCTGAGTATTTGAGTATTAATCAGTAACCAATTCACATAATGCTGCTGTTCTCTTGTAGGACTCACAAAGTAAATTTAGTAATGTCAGCCTTAAGGTCTTGAATCACAGGCTTCATCTAGCTTACTCCAAATGTTTAAATGTCCAAGTGTCTAAGTGGCCTTGGTGATAACATAATTACAAAGGACTTATAAAGAAAGAGACAGCACGTCAATTTAACTCAGGATTTTTCTTCCAGTTTGCTTGTGAAAGGGTAGAGGAGCAAAGAAACTGCTTTATCGGTTGGCTCTCTTAACATAAGTGAATCAATGGCTTTGGCAATTCTCAAACTCAAGAATGAAGTTAGGCATGACAGTTTTAATAGCCCCAGACTTATATTCCATGCACTTGTCATATTTCTTTTTAAGCTCACTTACACGTTTGGCCTTCAGGACATCCCATGGCATTGCATTGCTTAGTTTAATTACACATGATATAGAAAGAATATATTTTGAGAAATTGTGTGTCTTTTACCAAATGGACATCCTTTCTAAAGGAGGGAATTTTATAGTTAATATCTAGCATTATATCAATAATCTATCTGGAAAAAATAAGACTTCTGTGTGATTGAAGCCCAGTCATTTTATTAGTTCATTTGTTTACTTCTTGCCAGATATATTGTCTGGTTCGGTTCCTCTCTCATAAACCTTGACTTGCATTTTTACATAGACAATTGATTATATTTAACAGTTATGCCACTGTGGCTCTTAACAAAAGTTACTTGAAAATACTCTACTTCTGATGTGTCTGTCCTGGTATTTCAGTAGATGAATAGAATTTGGTCTCCTATTCCCTGGAGGCTCACATCTGGCTTGATAAACTGCTATTGGCTATACAAAGTGAAATTACAGAGTCACAGAATGGTTTGTGTTGGAAGGGACCTTGTAGATCAGTTAGTTCCAAGTCGCTGCCATGGGCAGGGACACCTTCCAGTAGGCCAGGTTGCTCAGAGCCCCATCCAACCTTGTCTTGAACACTTCCAGGGATGGGTCATCCACAACTTCTCTGAACTACCTGTTTCAGTGTCTCACTACCCACGCAGAGGAGAATTTCTTCAAAATATCTAATCTTAATCTTTCAGTTTGAATACATTCCTCTCTTGTTCTATCATTCCCTTGTAGAAAGCCCCTCTTCCAACTGCCTTGTAGGTCCCCTTTCAAATATGGTGAGGCTGCCATAAGGGACCTTCTCTTCTCTGTGTTGAACAACCCCAGCTCTCTCAGTCTGTTTTCAGTGGATATCTATTTTTTTATTTTTTTAAAATAAGATGTATTTATTTTTTTAATTCTGTGTAATTTTATAAATCAGGGTCTATTCTTTTTCTTGAACCTGGGCCTTCATTGTTTCTCAGAAAAGAATCCTCATCACATTATTGGCAAAGGCCACATGGTGTTAGGTAACCAACCTCAGCCCACAACTACTCATTCACTTATAAGAAAGCTGGATTTAGCCCTCATTTTTGATAAAGCATGAGAAATATAATCAAATGCATTTTGCAAACATCAGATGTTTAATCCAGTTCTGCTTATTTTGTTAATAAGGCAACCTTGCTTAGAGACTAAAATTTTAAAGCACCGATTAGAAAGCCAATAGCTGCACATTTTAGCCACACAGTCCATTATCTACTAAAGGAAAGGATTTTTAATGAGATTCCCTTGACACTGGTTTTCTTCTATCACAACCAGGACTGCTAATGTACCAATCAGGACATAGCAATGTTGCTGCCAGCATTCTTCCTTAAAAAGCACTTTTTTTTTTGTTATGCCCTAACAGGTTTAACAGGTTTGCATTGTACACAAACCCTTACAACGCAGTTTATTTTTTCACATGAAATAAATCATCCTTCAGATATCAAACATGGTTCATTTCAATGAACGTGCACTTTTTTCTTCCAAATGTCAATATTAATGGGGATAGAGGTGAATGGGTGGCTCTAATACCGTTCTTTTGTCACCCTTTAGAAAAAAAAAAAAGTCTTTTATCTATGGAGTAATACAACAGAATACCTTACTTTCTCCAAGTTATAATCTCAGACCAGGCAATTAGAATAGCTAGCACAGATGAATGTAGCACATAGAATGTTGCTTATACAAACCTGATTTTAGTTGTTGTGTTGGTAATTAGGGGTTGTGGCATGTTTAATTTATTTAGCTATCTGCAGAATTTAAGCTTTTTTTATTGTTACTAGCTGGTTCTGAAATTGGACAGAGGATACTGTGCTGGGCATGTAACAATGAGAACTCATGCAGAACTGTCTTGAGAAAAAGAAATATTTTAATTTTGTGCAATAGTGTAACTCTAAGTGTGGCATAAATTCTATACTGAAGTCCATTTTAATGGAGTTTATGAAATACTTCCTTTTAATTAGGTGAGTTCAGTTTAATTTCAAGAATATTATAACAGAAGCATGGTCTGATTGTTAGAGAATTACAGTAGTATGAGGTGTTACCAAATCCTATTTTGCTATGTCTTGCTGCTAGGACCTTTGGCAAGTACAGAGAATCATGGGAGGAGTTTTATGGAGTTTGGGTACCTAATTTACATTAACACATTGCAAACAACAGTAGTCTTAGGAATTGTAGCTGTGGCTTTCTTCTCATTTAGTTCTCATACAATATAAATAGAATACAAACCAAACCTAAATCAAATCAAAACAACAACAAAAAAAAATTCAACAAAAAACCCACTCTAACAGCAGAAAAGTCCAAGCAAAACCAAAACACCCAACAGTCTGTGTTTGTTCTCTACCTTTGTTTCTCTTTCATTAACTCTTTATCTTTTTCCTGCATAGTCCATCTATCTGATTGAAAGAAGTAAAAAATATCCCTGTCTGGTACAGCACAGTGGTAAATTCATTTTCATAGGAGAAAGAAAATTTAATTTTGAATACTAAGAAATGATAGAGATACTGAAGCCATGGCTCCACCTTGTCAGGAGGCTCTTACCTTACATTCTTCCCAGGATTTTGTGCTGTATAACAGTGATCTCCAAGAGTAAAAACTCAAGATAGCAAAGACCTTAAAAATAGATAATATAAAAAGCCAAAAAAATATAAACGTGGTTCATACATGGTCATAGAAGAATGAAACTTTAGGAGCTAGTGAAAACTCACTTCCCAGTATAACAAGAAGAAAAAAAATCCATGCATCTAACATCTGTAATGAATCTCACATATGGTGAAACATGAAGGGGATAATATAAATGTACACTGAAGTCTGCCACTACTTCTGCTAACATGGGAAATGAAAGAAGAGAGAGGAATTGCTAAAGTACTGTTTCTCTCAGGTAAGGACACTATGCCTGATCTGAATCGCTACTTACCTGCAAGAGGTCCTTGTTCCTCCTTAGCAGAAAGTACTGCTCTCTCAGTTGCAGTTATGTTTTGTCAAAACATTAGAGATAATAAATTGTCAGTGCTAAAACATGTGCTTGTACCTTATTTTGTTTAATGATAGCTTGCATCTACATTTTCTACCCATGAAGTGTATAGACTGTACTTTGCTGACAGATTTCTTCCTCTGTCTAGACTGCCAAAAATATTTAGGATACACTTTAGACATCCTTTATTTTCCTGGAATTCTCGGCTCCTAAATGACTATATGACTATATGACTATAATATGACTATAATTTTTTTCCATCCTTGAATTAGATTTGAAGAAAGCATTTTGAATATTGCCAATATTTAAGTTCTCTCTTAGGTGATTTGACTCCTAACTTTGACTACTAGCTTCCCTCCCTTAAAAGATTCGTTTATTTTCCACTTTATTCTGCGAATAGGCATCAAAGCCCTCTCTTTGAGAGTTTGGCATTTCAGACCTCTCTGAAAAAAGGAAGGGTAGGTGGAAATGCCCTCCCCCACATTTTTTTTCTAGGAACCAGTGCTTAGGACATTTACTTGGAAAAATTGAATTCTTTGCTTCAGTGAGTCTTACTTGATGCATAGCAGAGCAAATTGCACAAGCAGGAATGAGAAATGCCTGCTCCAAAAATCCTTGTAGCCTGTCTTTTATTGTGTTCACTTGGGATATGGTCTTACATCTCGTCTTGTGGAAGAGAGATTTAGGCCTAGTTTACCATTTTGGAAAAGTGTCCCAAACTTCTATAGGGAGAAACAGTATTTGGGAATGACCCGCTGGTAGCGTTTTCTTGGGACTTAAAGTCAGAACTCTGAGCATGTCTGTCAGCTCACATCTGGCGCATGAGTATGTGAGTGATGCTAAAATGTAGCCATGAAGTTGAGCATTAGGGTTTGCCAGGACATAGATGATGATGATGAATAGAAGCAGGCTCTTACAGGCTTACAGCAGTATATATCAATATGTTTATCAACTAAATAAAATGTGACTATTCCTCCAAAATAAGAACAAATAGTTTGTTAACTTGCATCCACTCTAATAGGAGCTATATCTTCATGCAACAAAGAAATCTATATGGAACAGACCAAAGTAGAAAAAATGAAATCAAACAATTAAGAAGTGGGGTGATCAGGTTCCTGTTTGGAAGTTTATTTCCTCTGTCATTTTTTCTTAGGACAAGCTGTGGAGCAAACTTATTTAATTTAGCTATCTACCTACACTCCTTTCTTGATTTTGTGATTTTTTTTTTTTTTGGCTGTATAATATCAAGTACTTTTACACTAGTGTGATGGTTACTGAGATTATATGTGGCAAAGAAGAAAACAATGTTTTTAAGACAGCTGACTGCTAACTTTGTGGTCAGGTTGTCTCTCCTGCTGTAGACAGCTTTTCAAAAGTGTTTCTAATGGGCTATTCCTCACTTTCTCAGTGGCAGTTTTTTTCCAAAATTCTTGTTGACTCTGAAGTCAAAGGGAGACGTTCTTTGGACGCTTAAGGTTGGAATTTGTGATTCTGTGATTCACCTCCACTAATGTAAGATGTCTAATTCCAAGCCACTTTGGTGTGCAACCTAAAATCAATTTCATGCACTCCTTTAAATTCCAAGTGCTCTGACCATCAGGTGCATGGGCCTGAGATGCACCCCTCCATTTCACTGGAAGTAGAAAAGTATTTCTTCTAGCTCTCAAATTTTAAACACCTTTCTGTGTAACCTTAGCATTTTTCCAACATGGCATTGTAATAACAGGGATAAAATATATGTTTTGCTACTGTAAAAAAAGACTTTGAGGTCAAACTTCTGCTGTTTGATCTCTGTCTCTTAGAGATTTGTTTGTCATTTTGAACTGCCTACAGTTCACCTCATAAGCTCAAAGTAAAAAACAGAATAAAGAAATTAGAAACTTAAGGGACTTATCAGAGTCTTGAATCTTTGCTGCATGTTTGTATGTCTCCAGAAAATACTTCCTGGGGTTTTTTTTAACCTGTTTTTGAGCTGCTATAAGCTTTTTCTCATTATGATATTAAATTTTTTTTCAGAGCTTAGATGTAAAGCTTTGGTTGTTCACTTTGTTTCATGCATTTGTTTCTGCATTTTGGTTAAAATATTTTATTTACCTGAAGGAACAACCTTGCTCTGCCATAACACCTGTTCCGTGTAGTTTTGATCTGTTCCTTTGTCTCCTCTTTTTGTGGCAATGTATTCTGAAATGTACTATGGTTAGGGGGATGTAATGGGGTTAGGGGGAATCCATTATTTGATGCTGTATCTTTTTCATTTATTGAGAGCATGGGGGATTTTAAGAGGCTACATATTCAGTGCAGCAGCAATAATGGTCCTGCTGAATATGATAATATTTTGTGATTGTTACATGTTAGACAGGTACTTGAACACACACGACCTATTCATGCCAAAAAGCCCCCATATCTACTATAATGCTACAGCTTTTCACACTCCCCCTGCTGAGTTTCTAATGCAAACTATCACAGTGTGTGGTCCCCACTACTGTAAACATGAATTCCCTTCTCATTGTGACTTTATATCTTCTACACTGATTATAATTATTCTCTATCAGCTCAAAGCTGTCAATGTACTCCTGAAAGGACTATTACTGTTAGAAAAGAAAAAGGAAAGGGAAAAAAAAAAGGCTTGATACCTAAAAAATATAAAGCACGACCAGAATCAGGAAAAATTCAAATTTCTTTTACTGCTTAGTAAATTCATAAAAATGAATATATATTTATATATACTACTTCCTTTGCTTTTCTATTTTTTTTTCCCTTTAAATAATCTAATTTAATGCAGGCAGTAGCTCTTCCCATCCATTTCATATATTTTGGAGACATAAAGATGCATACATCACACAGTCCATCTATTTAATCAGTTTCTCTCTTGGTCAACATCAGTTTGATTTTTTTTCACCCACCCCACTGCAATGTTAGATGTGAAGCTGGTCTGCTTCCTTCTATTAGAAAACTTATCCATGGTTAGTACCACTTAACTGTACCTACCAAAGGCAAAGCACTGTCATGGATGTCAAATTCTTTTTGCATGGAAGAGGACACTTTATTATTACAAGAAAGAAAATGATAATGTCAGAATGTAAAGCTGCTGTGTATCTCCTTCATCAGCCACAGCAGGAAGTAATACTGTATGTGGTAGTTTAAATGTTCTTCAGTGATTTGACAGCTTCCAGCTGAGTAAGAGTCCACATCTTTAGGGGGATTTAGAGGACTTGGAGTGCCAGCCTTACACTCCAAGAGCTTGGAGTTACAGCACAAGCACGTGATCTTATGAGTCTTTCACATAAACCTGGCAATAATGGTGAGCTCTGTTATAACAGTGTTTCATGAGAAAGAAGCAGCAATATTTTTTTTATGAGAGAGAAGCAGTTCTCCCATTATCTAAAATACAAGTAATTTCAGGGAATCCAAGTGTGGGCAATCTTGTTCTTAAATATAATAATTTCTCTATAAAACTGAGGAAAAGACATAAGCAGTACTGGAGTTCTACTACAAGACTGCACTATTTTGTTATGAAAAAGTTCTTAATCTACTGTCTATTCCTGGCAAAAAAACGTAGTCATAACATATGTCACACTTCCAAAGGAGAAGTACAGGTGGTAGAGAAGCAGTTATTTTGTTCTAGCAACAGTTAATGTCTACTTTCATTAATTACAGCAGGGATGGGAATCAGACAGCTTATCTACTATTAATTTAAATAAGCAAGTGATCAATATGACTGCTAATTGCACTAAGGGCAACAAATACCCTGGATGCCTTCCCATAGGTACCAACTGAAGATAATTTTTGTACTGCTGCATTCTTTACACCAGTCATACTCATAGGAAAAGAAAGCACAAGACTGATGTTCAATAGACTAAACTTAATGGTGCTCAGTGATAATCAGGGCCTTCAGATACAATACTCATAGTAATGTCAAGCAAAATTATATTTTCAGATTTATGTGAAATTACTGAAACGCTATTTGCTATCATTTTTGTCCAAGGTTCATCCAGTTGTTTATGCAGTATGTCAATATTGATTCTACATAGTAAAATGTTTATAGCAGGGGCCCAGTGGCTAGTACATCTAACATCTCCAGTGCCAGCAGCAAGTGATTCCTGCCAAGGATTTGTGGCAGCATGCCAAGCCATCCAGTGCACTGTACATTTTTGCTATCCTATCTGGCTTTGTATTATTGTGGGGTTTTTTAATCACTTATCTTTCTGCTGAATATTTTTTCCTTTCTACTAAAAGACCATGCAAAAAAAAAACCCAAAAAAACCCCCAAACAAAACAAAACAAAAAACAAACAAACAAACAAACAAAAAAAAAAAACAAAAAAAAAACAAACCCAAACAAACAAAAAGCCCAAACCAAACCAACAAAACAAAACAGAGACAGGTAAAAGTCTTTTTGAAGGCTATTTTTCAATGTAAAAAAAAGATACATCTAGTAAAGATACCACTCGAGTCATTAGAGGTGTTACATATGATTGGCGTTGTGTCATTTAGCAAAGTGTTGCTCAGTGGGTACAGCAGCTGGTATATATGATTTTCTATACCACCTGCAAAAATATCCCATACCATATAATCAACCACCTGGATAAAAAAGAAGGATAGCAAGACACTGTTTATTATGTAGCAGCACCCATATTTTCCTTAAACTTGTGAGTACATAAACAGACTGATAGTACAGGACGTGTACAGGATAAGGTTTGTTAAAGCTTCTCTGTTCAATAAAGCATCTACTGCCTGCTGTTCAGATGGTATTGAACAGATTTGCTTATTTCTAATGAAGGTGTTTGGGCAATTTTCTGGCACAAATGAAGTAAAATTATGTATTTTAAATGTTCATTAAAAAAAAAAAAAGCATCCAACCAGCCACCACCATTTTTCTGTAACAGATTGGAAACTACAAAACATACAAACAGAACCTCAGTGATAAATTGATATCATTAGTACTGTTGGGATTACTCATTTGCTTAGAAAGATCCTGTCCAGTGGCAACATTTCAAACAACTGTTTTAACAACTTCTGATTAGCAAACCACCCTCTAACATGCACAAGAGGTACCTCAGATCATCACTGCTCAGCCAGCTCCCTCCCCACAGTTCCCACTGCTATTACATTTGCAGTGGCCACTGTGATTCGTTTCCATGAAGCTACAGCAGTTTAGTCCTGCTGGAAATCTGGCACTTGGTCTCCAGCATCTAGAGGAACACACCTTTCCACAGCCTAATAGTGCTCTGAGCGAGCCAGAAGTCATTTTAGTAAAGGGTTTAAAAGACATGTAATCTGTCTGCATGAGGATTTTATGTATCTGTGATTCATTAGGAACACAAATTTTAGCACTGCGTTACTGTCCAAATGAGGCTAAGGATACCATACAGGAAATTCTTGGTGATGTTTGTTACCTGACATTTGCAAATGTCTTGTAGATTTTGTTTACTTTTTTAATGCCTAAGTTCTCAACATCCTTCAGAACTGATGTTTTGGATGCAACATCATTTATTAAGCCAATAAAATAATGAAGTGTATTTGTAAGTAGACCAATTTTTCTTTCATTTTTACTACTCTGGTAGTTAGATTTGCTGTTGTTTTGCAAAAATTATTTTTATGTTATAATACAAAGTTAATTTAAATAGAAAACTATATGACAACAAAAAGTATAGAAGGATACAGACTCTTTCAACTTCAGGTCTCTAATTCATATCTGCTGAAGTAATACCTAACTTTGTATTTTTTCTATCTGTTGGTTGTTTGATGTTCTGCATAAAATGAGCAGAAAATCTGATTCTTAGTTCTGGTGGACCAGTAAAATCATCATATGTGACACCAACTGATACGTTTGTCTGTAAAGGCAGAGACTAATAAAAAATTTTAAAATAATGAGGAGAAATTGTTCTGCCAAGATCGGTCTGGTCAGAAGAGAAAAGAAATAAACTTAGAGAAAAAACCAGGAAAGCAAAAATCACAAACTGAAATGAGGATAAAAGTCCTTAGAAAAAGTTGCCTATTCATTTACAGCAGTAACACCAATTCTGTACTACTGGTGTTACTCTGATTTAAGAGAGCTTAACAGGTTATTTTCCTGAAAGTTCTTTCTTAACATCTAGTGGAGAATGAAGCCTAGATAGTCACACATTTAGGAACTTATAACAAGATCTGTCACAGGAGATCAACAAAGAGATAGTAAAAGCAGCAATAAAACAAAAACTAAAGAAATCCCCACCCTGATCAGTAAAACTGGCTTGGTACTAGCCTTATATAGAATCATTGTATAGCTACAAAGGGAGGTTGATTTTTCAGGGTTGTCAACTCAATATCTTACCCATTGAAAAAACATCTCTTCAGGAATTTAAAAAAAAAAAACAAAAATAAAACAAAATGAATAGTGCTAAAACACTAATTAAGTCTGTTTTCAAATTATGTTAATGAAACTACAAAGAAAATGCAAATTTAGAAGTCTCCAGAAATTCTAACAGTTGTGGTGGAGCACCATGGCTGGTAGTCCCACAGCAATACTTCCACTGCCCCCAGGAGAATACCATATTAGTGGTTCACAAATGTGCATTAAATTAATCTGTTTGATCAGTAAGTGTTTTCAATTTTTTGGTGAGCAGGGATTTGTTTTGAACTCCATTCTGTGGGATTCAAAAATTGTGGAGTAGTGCTGCCATTTGAGTCACAGAAGTAAAGTGAGCAAAAATCTGTCACCATTCGTAACACTAATATCATTTTTCAAGCCTCATGACATCAGCCAGCAAGATTCTCTTCATTTTAAGTAAGATATAAGTACACTTATAAGTAATGCTATTTCAGCCCACTAGAAGTATAAGAGGTCCCACTACAGCAGTATAACAGTCACAAGACTAGTGATGCAGCACTTTAGGAGCATTTTGCCTGCCTAATCATATTATAAACATATTCATAGTAGTCCCATGGAAGTCCAAGACTGCTTTTGTAGTAGGGTACTTATGCAGTACAAATGAAGCTCACTTTGTCACTAAGGAGAGGCTTTTTAACATTTTCTTTGGCACATGGGACTCCTGTTACTACAAGTTTCCCATTATGTTTTTCCATACACAAACACCAACCCTATACTTTGTCAGATTGACCTTTCTTTGATATTAATTGAACAACAAAACAAACAAGAACAAAGGCGAGCATCTGTGAGAAAGCATATGAGTGTGTAGGTCTTTGCACTGAATTAAGAACAAGAAAAAATAAAACAGCGGCAATCTCTAAATAGAGGGGGAACATTCTTTTCCTGCACGAGTGAAGACAGAAAAATGGATAATTTCTTATGCACAAAGTAAAGTCCTCCATTGAACTCACATTAATTTTAATGGTTGTCTACAGCTCTGTTAAACCAGACTTATCTTTATTCACCTATAAGCTCAAGACCTCAGTTTGTCTAAGGAAATCAGTCTGTTTGGAATGGACAGAGAAAATCAATGGTATATATATATATATATATATCAGTCTTCTTTGTGTCTCTTCATCCCTTTTATAAGTAATATAAAACTGGAATTCAAATGGTCTTGTGTGGAAGAAATCCAAGAAAGCTTCCCAAGGGTACTCAAAAGTACATGAGGATACTAAATGCTGAAATTTTGTTGATTCAGGTCTCCTTCAAACACCCAGCCTTCAACCACTTTTAAAAAAGCTATTAATTACTTATTTAGGTACTTGACATGATGTAAAGGAGGCTCTTAAATTTTCAAGTGAGCTCTTTAAAACTCGAATTCCTGTTAAATGTACAGTGTGGCTAAAGCTTTCTTTGCTATTTGCAGAAGCAGTGGTTAGCCCTTGGATACTTCTCGTGAGTCCTTTGCTAGCTATGTTGCATATTGCTAACTAGGTTGCATATTGTCCATTGATTGCTACCCTGATTTTGGCTGCATTTACTTTTCAATTCTATTCCTATAAGCCATCAAATGTTTGAGTTCTTTAACTTTCTAATTTTTTTTGATACCTGTAATACATATTTCTATGTACATATATGGAATGTGTGTATTATGAAGAAGTACATAGAAGTACATAAATGAGAATAAAATAACTAATATGAAGTCTAAAGCTAAAATAAGGTATTTCTAAGGGTTATGAATTTCAAAGCTTGAGCATAAATACCCACTTACAACACAAGATTCTTTAAGTATTCAAGTAAGGGATATTCTGGTCATTCTTTTCTATCTTTTTGCTGTGTTTCTTTTTTTGCAAGCCTTTTATAGTAAGCGTCTGAATTCCATAAAATCAGGTATTTATTCTTCACATCACAGTGCTAAGGAAGATAAGACAGGCAAATTTCGATTTTCTGCTCTGATTTTGTTCTATAATTTGAAGTAACCAAACACTGGCCATTGTTTTTTAACTTGTATTCCAGGATAAGAACTACTGTAGGTTTCAAATTCAATAAGCTAAGTAGTGAAAATGGACATTTCTTCACATGGGCGTAATTACAGATTCTTCACAGTAACTTCTGCATTGGAGGTATGAAAGTCAGTTCTATTTTCTTTTTAAATGAGCAGGTAATTAGTCCTTTTAAGGTGTCTGTTTACCACAACATTCTTTGCTAGCAGTATGATGATTTCTTCTCAGGTGCTAGAAATCTGAAGATGAAATAGGAAGGTAGAAGGTGGAATAATCTAGTTTTTGAGTGCTTTTTCAATCAGTTATCTTACATTCATATATCACAGTAAAATGTTTTTGGAATACTTAAAGATTGTTGTCACATAATGATTCTTTTGAATATGCAGTAATGAAGTTATCCCACTGTGCATCCTTTCGGTACCTGAAAGTTTACTTGTGTGAGTGTCAGATTGAGACTGGGTAAAGGTTGCAAAAATCATAAAGATACAAAAGGAAAAGATATCTTGTACACTCCCCTTAGTCCTTCACAGTCCAGCTGGATATCCTCTCTCTTCCATATAGATTTTATACTAGCCTGTTTTCCATACAAAAAACCAAAAAAATAAAAAAACAAAAAAAACCAAACAAAACAAAACAAAACAAAAAAAAAAAACCAAAAAAAAAGATTGCTATGTACTTATTTTTCCTATATTACCTTACAATCCCTCCAGATTAAAGGTCAGAAATATCTGATCCAATCTGAATTCTGATATAATCCATCAGAAATTATGTAAATGCAAACAAGATTGTATTTCAGAAAGCCAATGATTAAGGAAAGAGTGCGGGAAAGAAGCTCTTTATTCAGTGACTTTTCCTTATTGTACCAGCTGAGCTTTGGAAAGCCACTAGTTTCTTTCTTTCTTTCTTTCTTTCTTTCTTTCTTTCTTTCTTTCTTTTTCTCTTTTACTATTAAAAAAAAACATCAATTTTTTGGCACCAACATCTAGCTTTGTTTGATTTTAATCTCCCTTAATCTCATTAGGTATGTTTTGAACCTTCTAAGTTTTTTTTTTCTGATTTATACACAGAAATTTAGCTTTCTTTGCTTTTCTAGGTTCAAATTGGATGGTAACACCCACCATTAACAGGAATAATGTAGATGGGAGTAAAATACGTAGCTTAGTTACACACCACATTGTAACCCAGGACACATTAGAAGTGTTCAAAGATGCAAGTTCTATTCAGACAGTATTGAAGCAGCATTTCAGAGGCTGGGAGTCAAGACCTGTACAGTTTTCAGCAACCTGCCTGTTGTGTTTCCTCAAATGCTCTCAGAACCCCATTGAGGGTTGCTTTGGAAAGAATAAGTTCATTCATAACAAAAGGGAGAGCCCAATAATCAACTAACGTGCAGCCAATGTAGAAGATAAGGGGTTCTGTGTGCTGTAATGAAAAAAGGGGTCTAAGTCATTTGGCTACAAAGGTCAACCTGGCAAGTTGAACTATGGCAAGCTGAACATGAGTCAGCAGTGCCCTGGCAGCCAGGAGGGGCAACCGTGTGCTGGGGGGGCATCAGGAATAGCACTACCAGCCAGGCAGAGGAGAGGATTGTCCCACTCTGCTCTGCACTGGGACAACCTCACTTTGAGTATTGTGTGCAGCTTTGAGCACCACAATATGGGAAAGACATAAGGCTATTAGAGAGTGTCCAAAGGAGGGCAACATTATAGCCTACAACATCCTCCTGAGGGGAAGCTGAGAGGCATACACTGATGTCTTCTCTGCACTGACCAGGGACAAGACCGGAGGGAATGGCCTGAAGTTGTTCCAGGGCATTAGGTATTTAGCTTGGGTATTAGGAAAAGGTTCAGAGGGTGGTTGGGCACTGGAACAGGCTCCCTGGGGAAGTGGTCACAGCACTAAACCTGATAGAGTTCAAGAAGCATTTGGACTATACTCTTGGGCACATGATGTGACTTTTGGGGATGGTGCTGTGAAGAGCTGGGCGATGGACTTCATGATCCTTGTGAATTACTTCCAACTCAGCTTATTCTGGGCTGCTGTGATTTGTCTGACCAGCACAGTCTGTCTTATCATGTAATTGCTTTTCTTTCTAACTCTCTCTGGGGTTAGAAGGACACTGTTCTGTGTGCATCTGTGTATGTGTGGGAGTCTGAAAGCAGCGGATCAGACCATAGGTTGGAGGGCTTGTGTGTCCATGATGGCAGCAGCTCTTTATCTATCTATCTATCTATCTATCTATCTATCTATCTATCTATCATCTATCTATCTATCATCTATCTATCTATCTCTATACACCTATATCTATAGAATTAATTTATCTATCTAATATCTAATTTATCTAGATTATAATTAATCTATCTACATGTATGTGTGATACATGTGCATGTTCCTGATGGGATTACATCATCAGCTTTGCAACTGATTGAATCTGGGAGCAGGGAGCAGCAACTGTCTTGACTCCCTTGTATTGTTGAATCGAGCATGATATGTTTTGCTGAAACAATAAAACAGTATAATGCTATATTTTTCAGCTTACTAGTGAAAGAAAAAGTAAAATGAAACAAAACATTTTAATGCTGGTTTTTGTCCTGAATCACCACCACTCTTTTCTGCTGGAGTCATTTAGTTCTCTGCAAAATAAAGAAAAGGCTATCATGTGGAGTTAGCAGCATTGCTATCTTCTTTTCATAATCACAAATGACTACTTAAGGTACACCACAAGTAGATTTTCAAGAACGTTCACTAAATGTGTGAGCATAATGGAACTTTGTTTAGCTAAATAGGGTGAATTTCCCTACTCATTCTTGGGACTATATCGGGATGAATACTTCCAGCATGGTGCAATTTTTGTGGCAATGCCAGAGCATAGAACTGATTTAAAGACCCAATATTCTGTTGAAATGCTCTGATTCAGAGTCCTTTACTTGACACATGGGACAATGATCCGTGCCCATTGTGCTCTATGCGCCAGATTTGGTAACTGTCAGCTCACTGAGCATAAGCTCTTTCCTTCTCTGTCTGGGGGGCTGCCTATGATAAATTTTAAACTCACAAAACATTTCTCTAATATAGTAAGGGACTAGCTCCAGTGTCCTGACTAGCCATTATCTTTCTCATTAAAATAATTATTGCGTCCAGGGTTGAATGTGAACTATTGTGTGTTATGACTGTGCATTTGTCCACAAAGTCATTGCGCTCTTGGAAGCTATTGTGGCTCATTTCTATAGGAAACTTTCTTATTATCTTGACTGTGAAGGGGAGTGGGGAAGGAGGGAATTCTGCCTTTCCCATATTCTGCATTTATTAAACATCATCTAAAAGAAAACATTTTAAACACATAAAAGCTTTTACATGCACTCTGCATCCAAGGGAACACATTTATTTTTTCTGCTACTTTAGCAGTATGTATGTGGTGATGCTATTTAAAAAAAAAATAGGTCAGGACCATTTTCAGTCTTCATGAAGACAGAACCATTTCACAACGTGCTGGGAAAAGTAGTGGCCTTGTATTTTCTTGTATTCCTTAACTACAAAAAAGGTGTCCATGCATGTAGAAATCTCCAAAGTACATTATTTCCTACAAATGTTAAAAGTGACTGTAGATGCTTCGGATTGCTTTAATATCTCTCAGCTAATACAAAGTCATAAAATACTTTGTATAAGAAGGATTTTCTTATATATTGTACCACACTGGTTAAATTGAATGACCATGGCAATTACTTACGGTCTTAACCTGTCTTCAGATTAAGCATTTTTAAAAAAACAATTTTTGGATGTAAATGAAAATTTTCAGGCTAAACATCTGTGCATATACTCCAGTTACTGATAAAGTAAATTATTTGTACATAACAACAAAATCCCCAACTTTTTCTTCCTTCACATCCTCAAAATTCCAACTTGGGCTATTTTGTTATCATCTGCTTGTATGTATCCAAAATTATTTCAGACACCCTCTGTTTTGGGAAATCTGTTAGTAGCTCACTAACTTCATTGTAAATAAAAAAGTCTTCCTTGTATCCAGTCTGAATATACTTTACATTCCTCCCAGTCCTATTAGGACAACAGCTACTAAAGTTCATCTTTCTAAGAAGCCCCCTTTAAATACTGAAATACAACAACGAGGTCTCCCCAGAGCCTTCTATTCTCCAGGCTAAGCAACTCCAACTCTCTCAGTCTTTTTTCATAGGAGAGATTCCATCCCTCCAATCATCTTCACGGTCCTCCTCTGGACCCATTCCAACAGGTCCAGTACTTTCCGGTGGTGAGGACTCCAGAGCTGGATCTAGTACTCCAGTTTGAGTCTCAAAAGTAAAGGATAGAATCAACTCCCTTAACCTGTGGGCCATGTTTCTTTTTATGCAGACCAGGATAAGATTGGCTTTCTGGACTGCCAGCATGTGCTGTTGGCTCATGTTGAGTTTCTCACCCACCAGTACCTCCAAGTATGACAGGCTGCCCTCAATCCTGACATTCCCTGGTCTATATGGATACTGGGGCTGGTCCTGACCAAGGTGCAGGACCTTGAACTTGGCCTTTTTGTACACTATGATGTTCCCACAGGCCCATTTCTTGTGCTTTTCTACATCCCTCTGCATGGCATCGCAGCCCTCGGGCATGTTAATGGCACCATTCATCTTGGTGTCTTCTGCAAACCTGCTGAGGGTGCACCTGATCCCTCTGCCTATGTCATTGTTGAAGAAAACAGTAGTGGTCCCAGTGCAGACACCTGATGGACATCGTTCACCACTGATCTCCACCTGGACATTGAGTAATTGACCACCTTCATTTCAGTATGAAGATACCTCATTCCTCTGAAGTTTTACTTCTGAACAGATGATGTTGACAGAAAAATGAATGCAAATATCCAGTTGGGACTGAGTCTAACAGTAATGATATTACTGTCACAGAGAAACATACCTGGCTAATGATATTTGCATGCATGTCAAAAGGCCACAGGACACCCACTGCCTAATTAGCAGAAATAGAGGTTATAATGACCTCATATAGGTTTCACTGCCCACTTCAAAGGTATTTTCATTTTGCAAGCTCAGTATTTAGGCATTTGTAATTAAAAGGATCAAAGACAAATCAAGATGAAAATAAGGAAAAACTATTTATACATCTTAAAAGAGTATAACAATGCGTGGTTATTTATTAATAAATATCAGTGACTTTTAAAACAAAAAATGATCTAACCTGCACACATGAACTTAGAGTGACAATTAGAATATGGATTTATCTAAGATTTTTTTCTCATTTCTATACTGGTGTGTCTTGCCAACTTTACACTGGACCCAAGATGCCCAACCACTAGATTAAAACTTTTGCATTAATTTTAAAATTTATTTAATGTGAAATATAAATAAATAGTTTATGTTATACATAATATGTATATGAACATACATATATATGTAACTGTAAAACACACCGCAAATAATTTTGTTTATCAGTTCACTGGAATGTTTGATTGAAAAAGGCTTCAGAGTTGGTTGGTCCAACCTCCTGTACTGAGGCAGGCTCAAAGACACCTGTAAAGATTTTCATGTATATTATTAAATAAAAATCCATATAAATCAATTTCAAATTAAATCAGAAATTGTGACAGCAAATATATTGCCTAACTGAACAAACTGCCAGAGTGATTTAAATTAAGTAAAAGAAGTTCTGCCCCTAATCTGTTAAGATGATGGAATACTAAGTATTTAGAAAAAGTGCATAGGACTATTTTGCTAAGTTTTAAGAGCAATTCCTTTCCCCAAATGAAAAAAATATTTTCTTCTTTGTAAGTTTAATGTCAAGCTGATTGGAAGTTAAAGAGACAGGAGTGGGTTTTTCCCCCCATCAATTTTTTCTATGACAGAAAAAATAAACAGGATGTAGAGTATGAGAGAGAGGTATTATATGCTGATTGTAGAAAATCAATCAACGTCTGAAACACAGATAATACTTTGTCTTGCCTAGTAAAACAAAGGCAGAATTAATAATTTTTTTTTTATTCTTAAACACAATTTAGACTTTCACTTAAGTAATGAAAACATTAAAAATGGTATTTCAAATGTTTAATTTATTTTTACTTGCATTCAAATTTAATTGCTGGAATTTTTAAATTAATTAAACTTTGCCAACATTTCTCAGCATATAAAAACAAAAAGAAATTAGAAAATTGAATAAGTATTTGTGAGGTAATGCAACTACTTAAATGTGAATTGGCAAGATATATATTTCTGGGTAACAAGTAGGAATTAACTAATCTAAACCTTCAGTAGAACAATTATTAAGACATATGAGGATAGGATTTTTCTTGCCCAAGTAAGACTTTTAAAGTCAATAGGCAGCAACCAGCGCTTCTGAAAGTCTGTTCTCTTTCAGAAATTCTCAATGATCCCTCTGTGTGAAGGGGTTGGATTTATACAATTTACTCTTAAATGTGTAAGGCATTTGAGTAGATTCCTATCTACATTTAGTTATTGATATTGGGGAGTGTGAGACTTGTAGATTTAGAGAGTCTTGAAAGCCATAGGAAAGTCTAATTCCTGATGAAAATCAAGAGCAGACATGAAGTTCCTTTTGTATTTGCCCTTCCAGTTCTCAAAAAGTAATTTTCAGAGCTCTTCCATCCTCTTGTGGTGGGATAATAAAATGGACTCATGACTTCGCTTTTTCTCCCTCTTAACATCTATAGCTTAGCTCACTCTCAGATGCTGATTGTGGACAGGGTTTTCTTTCAGGCTTTTGTGTCTTTTTTAATGTGTTATTATCTACAGTAATAATGAAAAAAACTTATTGGTACAGCAACTGAAAGGATCTTTTCTTATCATTCCTCAATGTAACCTGTCCTTTGATTATCAAAGCTACAGAAAAACAAGACTTTCCTCTTCTGTAGAACTGTCATGACACCTGGGCCAAAATTTGACTGTCATTTGACCCAAGCTGCTATTAACATATATAGTGTAGAGGGGAAAAAGCAGACACTAGCAAGAGTTAATTCCAGAAAGCTATAGCTCCTATAATATGTCATGCTAACACATATAGCACATTTGCACACTTGAGTGGACACTTTCTGGTGGTTGACAGAAACGAACACCCTTTTTTCTTTGTCTGATTCATTGCTATTAGACTGGTTAGTTCATGTGTCTTTGTGCACACCCATAAATCCTCAATACTTTTTTTGCTTCTTCTAGGAAAATTCTTATTTATTTGCGATAAGTTTTAGTTAGTCTTATCATTAACATCATTTGTTAAAAAAACTCAACAACTAGCTAATGGAATAAAGAGAACCAGTTTTCACTCCTATTTAGTCATAGTTGAAAGAGTAGAAATTTTTAAAAAAGGAAGACGGAGGGTCTTTCTTCAGAGAATAGATTTCTATGACCCTTTCTTTTATTAGTACTTGAACGTGGTTGAGTAGCCTCATTGAAACTATTTAAAATATTCAAGTTAAGTCTGGTACAAGATCAGGACTCTAGCCAAACTCTTCTATGTACATCTGTTCAGTCCAAGGACTGATTCATTGAGTAAAAGTTAAGGTAGATTCTCAAATTTTGGTGCCAGAACTGTGGATAAAGGCTAGAAAGATTCCCTCAACTGAAATTGAAGTGTATATTATTACTCTGGCATGGCAGCTAGAAACATAATAAGAAAAGTTTTACAAAAATTATATAGACTTTTAGACAGAAAAGCATTCTTCCTTTGCTCTCAGTTTTACACTGGTCTGTAAAATTTAACAAAAAAATAAGCTCTTCATTATGAATTGTGCTGCTCATCAAATAATCCAGTGGATAAACTAATGTTTCTACTAATCTGTAGAAAATAATTCTACAAAGAATATTTTGTTTGTAATTTTACATATATTTTTCCTATTATTAATGGAGCAGCAAAATAATCATGTTTACTCCTATGAATGGCAAATACTCTGTTTCATAATCAAGGACTTGTTTCTAAACTCTCAATGGAAATTGTCTTCATAAGGGAATGCTACCTCTTCCTAAGACTGCTTTCAAATGTTTGTAATTCAGCTAAGAATTCTTCTTCCTTTTTTTTTTTTTTCCTCCCATCATTTTTTAAACAATAAAAAATAGTCCTTGATATTGAAAGGAAAATGTTAACATCATTTGCCATTAGTCAGAAGTGTAACTTCATTAAAGCAGAAGGCCATATAATCCCTACAGGAGCTCTCTGCAGGAAATACTTTATTCTTACTTAGCATATCTGTGAATTCTATCAGCATTAGTGTCTTTCACAATGTTTGTTTCTCCTGAATATTTATGAAGGACTGTCCAGTGACCTGCTTAGAATCTCCAGGTTTGTTTTGCCTTAACAATCTCTCAAGTAGAATGCAATCAGAAGACTCATTCTCCTTCAACAGCAGCGATCAATATGGCAGAGGCCAAGGAAATGTCTGCAGAAAAGAGATTTCTATCAATGAAATGGAAGAAAGAAAACAAAATACAGGATTGGACTATAACTCACAAACCACCCCCCCCCCTCCCAATACCTAAGTCATGGTAGTCTCTCCTTTGTTCATCTTTGTGTAATCTCATCACTACAATATAATGTTCACAACAAAAACTCTCCATAGAAAAAAAGAGGTAGTTCTTTTTGTAATAAATTTGGAGAGCTTTTGAGATCAGAGACAGAGTTTTCCTTCATGACTTATTGATACATTTTAATTAATAATTTAAAAGTTTGGATTAATTTAGCTAGGACCAGAAGGTTTGCGTTTTTTAGCTGTTTTTTGGCATGTTTAGTTTTAATGTTATTACAACTCTTCATTAAACTTCAGTACACAGTCACTATTAAGTGATGGGTTTTGTTACCTTCCTGAAAATTATGTCCCAAATTCCCAAATACATAGGCGTCCTGGACAGTGTTTGAGAATGTTGATGTAAGGCTAAGCTACACATAACACTTTTGAAATAACACTGTCATCTCATTGACTTTATAACCTCTCACCCCCCATAGATTAATTCCCTTGTCATTATTAGCATCTAAAACATTACCAGTTTTTCTCCTCTAAATTCCCCTGGAATATTTTACATCTACGTTTGATTGCACATTTTTATAGTCGTTCATGCTAACTGTCATGATGAAGAGCTGTCCACAGCATTATATACAGATACTCCCTAGATATGTTCACATAAACCAACAGATTACTTTTTTTTTCATTTTCACAGAATCACAGAATAGGACAGGTTGGAAGGGATCACATCTGATCCAACCTCTCTGCTCAGGCAGGGTCATCCTAGAGCACCTTTCACAGGATTGCATCCCGATAGTTCTTGAATACCTCCTGTGAGGGAGACTCCACAACTTCTCTGGAAAATCTCTTCCACCATTGTGTCACTGCACAATAAAGTTCATCCTCATGTTTATGTGCAACTTCTTGTGCATCACCCTCTGCCCATTGACTCTTGTCCTGTTGGTTGACACCACTGAGAAGAGTGCAGCTCCATCCTTTTGACACCCTCTCTCAGATACTTATGGACAATGAGGTCCCCTCTCAGTTGTCTCTTCTCAAGTCTGAACAGGCTCAGCTTTATCATCCTTTCCTTCCAGGAGAGTTTCTACAAACCCTTGATCAGCTTTGTAGCTCTCCACTGGACCTGCTCCAGGAGCTCCGTGTCTGTTCTGTACTGGGGAGCCCAGAACTGGACACAGCACTGCAGGTGAGGCCACACCAGGACTGAGCAGAGGGGCAGGATCACCTCCCTTGACCTGCTGGCAATGCTCTTCCTAATGCATTCCAGGATACCTTTGGCCTCCTTGGCCCCCAGGGCACTCTGCTGGCTCATGGATGGCTTGTTGTCCACCTGGACTGCCAGGTCCTTCTCTGCAGAACTGCTTTACAACAGGTCAGCCCCAAGGCTCTGCTGGCACATGGGGTTATTCTTCCCCAGGTGCAGGACTCTGCATTTACCTTTGTTGAATTTCAGACAGTTATTCTCTGACCATCTCTCCAGCCAGTCAAGATCTCTCTGAAGGGCTGCACAGCCCTCTGGACCATTTCTCCCAGCTTTGTGTCACCAGTGAACTTGCTGAGGAGGCATCTGTCCCTTCATCTAAGCCATTGAAGGGAAAGTCAACAATACTGGTGCAGGTATTGAATCTTGGTGGACACCACAAGGACATGACTGGCCTGCATCTAAACTCTGTGTCACCAATAAAAACTCTTTGGGATCTGATGTTGAACCAGTTCTCAATCCACCTCACTGTCCACTCATCCAGTGCCCACTTCCTGACTTTGCCTATGAGGATATTGTGAGGGACAGAGTCGAAAGCCTTGCTGAAATCAAGGTAAAAAATATTCACTGCTCTTTCATGCATCCAGGTAGTTGCTGCATGACAGAAGGCAATCACGTTGATCAAGCATGAGTTATCTTTAGTGAATCCATGCTGACTACCCTAGTGTCCTTCCAGTCCTCCATGTGGATAGAGATGGCCTCCAGAATGAGGTTCTTCATCACTTTTCCAGGGACTGACATGAGGCTAACTGGCTGGTAGTTCTCTAGGTCCTCCTTCTCACTCTTTTTGAAGACTGGGGTGAAATTTGCTTTCTTTCAGCCCTCAGGCACCTCTCCTGATCTCCATGACCTTTCAAAGATAATCATCAGAGGCCTCATTATGATACCTGCCAGATCTTTCAGTATTTGTGGATACATCCCATCAAGGTCTATTTTGTAAATGAATTCTTAGGAAAATAGAACTAAATCTTTCAGGAAATATTTTGCCCTGTGTAGAATAGTTAGAAGCATCTTGGCCCACAGGCTACAACTTCTGGAAACTAAAAGCCAGTTTTTTACCTAAAGCATGGGAATACTATTGGATTTCAAAACAACTATACATGGTGATGTGCAGGTTAAAAAAAATGGGAAAATTATCAAATGCATGAGGGTGAGAAGTTTGTCTGAGAATTCTGGATAACATTGAAAGCTCCAAGCAAGAGATTATTGAGATTAAAGTGTTGTTTTTTTTTTTTATTTGACTTCTGCTTTATTCAGAGACATTCAAATTTGTTATTTGTAAATAAAGACAGTTTTGACAGAAATAACTTGGCTTTATCTTGTTATTCTCCTGAGTACATTAGCTGGTTGTTTTTCCTTACACATTTGAACAAAAGTGCTTGTTTTCTGAAAACAGAGCCTGCACAGAATATCCTATAATGACATATTCTGTGAATTTTAATATTACAAAGTAAGCTTTGAGTTGATATAAATTAACAAAATAAACCAGTTCTGATTTATTTAGAACAAAAAAGGTCACATACTACTTCAATAAAATAAAATAAAATAAAAAAACAAAACCCCCCCTAGCTCTTCATAACTACATGTGGTAAGACATTTGTTTTCTGTAACACCTAAGACACTTAATACGTAGTTTCAAAACTGGCTCAAGTTCTGGTCAGTCCTGCTGCTCCAGCTAAAAAGTTTGTGTAACAGAGGGAAGTGCTGCTATTCTTTCTATTTCATCTAGGCCACAGGTATCTGTTGGTTTCCATTTTGACAGCTCTTGCTATCCATTATCTGACTCAGCTCAGCTCAATTTCTAGATCACCTACAAGGGGAAGAAGGATGTGAAAGAAGGTGGCTGGAGTGAAGGAACAAAAAGTTTTTTCACCATCATCCTGCGGTTATGAAGACTTACATTATCTTGGAAGTACTACCTAATATAGGTTTGAGATTGAGAATTTTATGGCTAGGAATATAAAGATCATTCTTTACTTCTGTAAGTAGGCATCCAAATAAAAAGACTACTTTCAAAACCAGAACAAAAATTCCAGTCACTATAATTAAACCCTACAGGAGATTCCCTATGAGACCCTCATAAAACATTTTGCAAATTGATCCAGCTGTTTCATTTTCCATCACTTTTGGGCAGTAGGCCTAATACAAGCCATCTTGAAAATGCTGCAATGATGGTTGAGTACTGACTCACGATGAAGTTTGATATGCAGAAGATGATCAATATTACTTCCTACAGTAGCTCTTTTTCCTTTTTTTTTTTTTTTTATGTTTGCCATCTAGGTATTGACAGCTTTCATACTGTTCATCTCGTAAAGGCTGACAAGAACATAGCCCAAGGGTTATATGGCTGCACTTCATATAAATTCTGCAGACTTTCTGTGGTGCTACAGCCAATCAGGCATTCTGACAGAAGTCCATAATGCTCTTTACCTCTTGGAGTAGCAGCACACTGATTGAAACACAGTTGTTCAAGTTTATGAGGAAGGATAATATCACACGGTCAAGTGAATCCCAAACACTGATAACACAAAATAAATATGTAATTTTAGGACTACTGTATTTCCTTGTTGAAAATACTGATGAGGCATTATAATTTTGAGTGACTGGTATATTCTAGCTTGCTTACAAGGAGGTATCCCCTTATGAAATATATCAGCTTTGTAGCATCTAGTTACATTTCTAACTACTACCCTTACAGAACTTATGGTAATAGTTACATGGTGAAGAGAAGGATGGCAAGAAAATGGTAATGCTTTTTTCTTTTTAAGCAACAATTAAAAAATATTGGGGAGAAACTATACAAATGAAATCATGCCTTCTCTAGAGCCTAAGAAATTGCGAGTATGATCCTTTTTCTTGGTTTTTTTTTGTCTAGGCACTAAGTTAATTTTTTGAAGACAGATGAGCTTTCTCTTATCTCTTATCCAGCAGTTCAATAGTTAAAATTTTCTTCCAGAATGTAAGAATCTTGAACTTAGCTCATTTTCTGCCTGATGATGGTTTACACTGTCCTCATCTGTTGTGAATATGTCATTTTCTTCAGGAAATTTTTAAATAAGTAAAAAGTAAGAATGCACAGCTTAACCTAGTTATACTAATTCTAAAATAATTTCATATTATGTCAAATAATTGCGTAGAAGTAGATACTATACTTAGGGAGAGAAGAACTCTGGTAACTAAAAAAACAGAGGAAGTATTCAAACACAGGCAGTATCTACTATTATAGAAATTGCATTTATTCACTACTTAGTGATTTTACTAATAAATTTTTAACATTTTTGAAGGAGGACCTGTGACCATTACTTTTTTCTTTTTTTTTTTTTTTTTTTTTTGAAACCTTTGACTGTCAGGCAAATCATATTCTCAGGCAGTTCTGCTGGAAATTTCTCCATTGGAAACTGAGGCTGAGGTGAATGTTTCAGCTGTTGTGGCAACACGGACATTGAACCCAGACACGTTATAGGAACTCTGAGATTATTTATTATAACGAGCTGTTGAAGAGATACATGGTTGTGGTATACAGAAGACAAACTATATAGTACAAGAAGGTTATGGAGAAAACTTCAATATCAAAACACTCACTCACCTGAAGTTTTAGTAAAATTTATAATTTAGTTTCTGAAATATTTTCATGGTCTCTAAAATGTGTTGAAATGTGTAGCAGGCCTTTCTAGTTAAATTAGTATGTGAAAAAACCACATCTTCAATGACTGATACTAGAAATAAAGAGGCTATGATTTAGAACTATTTGATTTCAGAATATAAATAAAACTCAAAAGGTAATAGCAGTGTTTGTTTACCTTAGAAGTGAATAATATGATGCATAAATAAATCACCTCTATCACAAATATCCCAAGTCATATTTTGCATGGGAAAAACTTTAAGTTTTAACAGTTAAATAATAATGTGAGAAAGGGATAGTATGGAAGAATTTTGTATAGATTAAATAGAAGATAGTGTTTTAAATTGCACCTTACACTAGAGCTGGGACTTGCTGCTTCAGACATTTTACATCAGAAATACACTCCTATTTCATGATTTCTCATCAGTTGTGTACTAAGGCATGAAGTGCTCCACTTAATACCACAGCTTACACAAATAAACATGTTTGATTTTGATGAATCCTGAGCTTGCTTTTTGATGAATTCTATTGAGACAGCTCATTAAAAACTAGGTGCTTTTTTTTTTTCACTTTGGTCACATTACTATCTAGAACAAAGTCAGACTGCTTTGCAAGAAAAAAAAAGTTTTATAACGACTTGGATTTTACCTCTGTTTATTAAAACAACATCAGAGCAATGTGCTGCATTTTCTAAGAGAAGGATTGATATAGTCATAACAGTCAATGCTGTTTAACACATATTGTCAGGAGTTTCACTATATGCTTTTCTCTTAGCAAGGAGAACTTCAGACAATCAGTAATTTCTGTATGCAAAGCAGGGTTGGCTTTACCAGTATCAACAGCAAACAACCAGGTTTGGGATCAGGAGAAGCAGTGTAGCCATGGACATGGTGCTTGGCCCAAACTCACAAACCTTGCAGCTCAGTACAAATCATGAGGCTACATGGAGCTCTGCACCAGTGTGGCTATAACAGTCCACTAAGAAATGTTCTTAAAGCTTGCATGAATAATTTTGTCACATTACATTCCTTGTGTGCCCTGAAATCATAGTTTTATTAAAACAGAGGTTTTGATGAACAAAGTTTGTAATTTTTTATGCTCTTTCTTATTGCAAATACAATATGAAATTTCTAAATATTTGTTAAGAGCCTTTATTATCTGGTCCTATTATGTTTTAGAGCTTTTCTTTAGCATGGTTCAATGGAGAAGGCCTAGGAGGTAGGAACATAATTCCTTCCATTTAGTGTGCAACTGAGACAGGGACTTTGAGTGGCTTATTTGAAAGCAGTGATAAAAGTGGAAACAATGCTGCAATTTTTCTCTTAGTTGCTATGTTGCAGTGTTTCTGAAGGAAAAGAAAAAAAACCCGTGATCAATATATCAACAAAACTATTCCTAAAATCGACAGCTTCTGATTTCCCTCTTTTCTGGGTATATTTTATCCATAAATAAGTGTGAATTATGTCACTGAAAGACATTATTTCTCGTGAGTATCACAAATTAGGAAACATGGTAAATGGAAAGACCAAGAGCAATGCATATATACCTTGATGGAAACTTCCCAGGCCTGAACATTATTTTGTTGGGGTCAGAAACCAGTTTTCCTAAAGATAGAACAGCATTTCCTTTTGAGTAAAACTTTGAGACATTTCCTCCTTTATAAAAACACCAGTAATTAATTAAAAAGTTCAAAACCATTCAGATTTTAACTGTTCCACCTTTGCTGCTGCTAATTCTGATAGCTAGCATGGAACAGAACACTAAAATATATTTGGAGCTTATTTACTTAGTTCTAAACCAGGTATTATTCCACCAGCAAGGTAAGTGAAAAAAAACACGTTTACATATAACTAAGCATACTCATCAAGGAAAGAATGGATCAATCCTGCAATGTCATGTCAATACAGCCATAAAATTATTGCTTGATAATTGGTTGCATTTTTAAAGTCTAAATATCTGTGAATATTTGTATACATTGCTTTATCTAAATTGGATATTTTGTTTTCTTTGAAAGGTTGAATACAGTGATGACCGCTGGGTTACTTATCTTGGTTTTCAGTATGTGACATGACAAGAACCAGAGAAAGTTGAAACATGAAGTGGTACTGTTGGCTCAATTTTGATTTGACACCACTGAAAAAATAATTTCTTCAGTGGAACATTCTTTCACAGACTGCAAGTGTGAAGCCTATGTTGGTCTGATTATATATCTTGTATCACTACAATGTCTAAGGAGTTTGATCACCAAACACTTAAGAACTGAAAGCTATACTCAGCTGATGAATATTTTTTAACAACATAACTGTATAACCAATATAGATAGGTATTGAACTACCTAGCCCTGTTCATGGAGAATTATAAAAGTACCAGGGGTGTAGGACAAGAAGGTGAGAATAGAACTGGTAGACTGTGGCTCAGCTCCAAACTTTTAATAAGCAAGTAGATTTTTGAGAAAACCAAATATTAATAATTGATTAAAAAATGGAACCTGCTTTTAAAATTTCTGCTTTCAGGTAGAAATAGGAATTGATGTACTAGATGCTGCTATCAGTTTTTTCCTCACAACATTATCATGTTTGGGAAAAGATAACTTAATTGAGATTTGTCGCCATCATATTTTCTGGAAAAAACCCTTTGCCCAGGATTTCTTCTCCTGGGAAGCTGAAAAGCCTCAGAGAAAAAGGAAAACAATATTGTCTCATTTGCTTCTCCTGTGTTTTGCTGCTTTGGAGTGTGGTTGGAGATTGTTTATCCAGCAGGTGGTTGTTTCACTGGTTTCATGTGAATTATTTTGATTTATTGGCTGATCAGGGGCCAAGCTGTGTTGGACTCTGGAGAAAGAGTCACAGGTTTTCATTAGTAACTTTTAGCCTTCTGTCTGTATCCTTTCTGTATTCTTTAGTATAGTTTAGTATAGTATTCTTTAATATAATATAGATCATAAAATAATAAACTAGCCTTCTAAGAACATGGAGTCAGATTCATCATTTCCTTCCTTCATCTAGGAACCTTGCAAATACACGAGAGATTTCACAAGAACAACTACATCTGTGTGATCTGAAAATAAGTTTAGCCTATGATTTTGTAAATTATTTATACAACTAATGTACATTTTACATTTCCATGGCTATGGCATATGTTAATTTCTGTCAATATTTCTATTAAGTACTTTCATGAAAATAAAACTTTTTCCTGCTTCTTTTCTATCCTAAGAAAGGACTGTGTTTACCATGTTGATAGGATTTGTTTGTTTTTTCACCTGTTCATTTGTTTGCATAGGTGCAGCTAAGGATGGCTAGGTTGTTATTTCCAAAGTAAAACATAAGAAAAAAGCTTTGAGATGAAAACTGAAAATTTGTTAGTGAGAAAATGAATCCACAGGTGAGGTTTGTTGCTGAATTCCCCTTTATGGAGAGATTCACTACTCTCACAAGATTTCCTTTGCAATATGCTATGTTATTGTTCCAGTGGGAAGCAACCTAACACAGCATTATGGGCCACAGGAAGGCAGGATATCTTAAGCGGGTCAGTCACAGAGGACTTTGAACTGCTTTCTATAGTTAGTTAAGAGCAAGTGAAGGGTGACCTACATAGCTGAGAGAATTCTGGTGTTTATTTGGAGTAATTGGAGCTTTTCAGGATATATGTCTCTGTTGCTAGAGGGAAGCTAAAATAATTAAATCTAAATCTTGTGTCTAGATCTGTGTCTAAAAGCACAGACTACAGTAATCTCTTAAGAATGTAAGGGGAAGATTCTTTATGTTTGACTGGTTTTATTATAATGTTTGATACAACTTCTCACAGAAATAAGGAAGCCAAAAAGACCACAAGACAGAAAATCAACTTAAAATGCCCTCAGGTGTGAGGATTATTATGGAGAAGATAAATCTCTTTCAAATGCTATTCCTATTTGCATCCATGGCTACCTGGTTATCCTGTTGATTTTAGTAATAGGAGTCTCCAAAACACTGCAGTAGATACCTGAAATGAAGGAACATGGAGTTTTTTTTCACCTCTGAATATCCCAAATCTTTTTCTATATGTCTTTTTCTATGTGTCAATAAGTAATGTGAGGGTCTTGTCATTCTTGTGCAATAGTAAAAACAGCAGCCCTTACTATATTATGTATGTAATTTAAAGAGGGAAAAATGTAAAATTTCCAATACTTTTAGAGTCAACTGGAAGAGTCAAATAAAAATTTAGTGTGCAAACACCTAATGTAATGGAATATTGCGCAGAAATATGACTGTACTTATCCCCTGCTAACAGACCAAAGCAGTCATCTATTGAACATTGTGTAGGTTTCTCTTTCTTTAATTATGGCTGTGTATCTAATGATTCAAGATTTTATTACCTTGTTGATTTTACTTGTTTCTCTGTTATCACATATTAGAAAAGGCAGACAGATACACTACTGCCCAATACTTTCTGAGAGATCCATATTATAGAACTGTGAGTGATTCAAAGCCTGTATTAAGAATTATAGGATGTGTTTTAAAGAAAACCAAGATAGAATAGTTAGTTGCATATTCACAAAATATTTAATTTTAAATTAAAATATTTTGGAAGCATTCCATACCATTGGAATGCTAATGGTAAATGCATTCCAATTTGAATATTTTCTAAGTTGTGAGAACTGATTTGAGCACATTTCTTTGAGGTTTTTGACAACTTCTCACATTGACAGGCCTTTCTGTAATCTTTATGATACCTATCTTTTAAAGGACTACAAATAAGGATGACAAAATGGGCATAATATCAACAAATACTTGAAAATATCAAATATAATGAAATATTATAGATTATTTTTATTGAGATTAAAAACTTGCATTAATATTCTTTATTAACTTCTCCAGTAAAGATGTTGTACTGAATGAAATCTACATGTGACTTATTATTTTTATTCTTAAAATTCCAATTAAAAGAGAAAAGAAAAATAAGACAGGTTACTGTTTGTTAATTCATGCCTTGAGTTGTGGCTATTGTAGGTGTCTGGTTCTTGAGGATTACAGAGCTGTTTGGCACAATCATAATAAGTGACCCTGACATTATCTCCACACTATTGATTTTCACATGGGATCATAGGTTTTGTGAGAAAATTGAGCAATGTTTAAGTGTGCATAGGAATTTACTATTGTATAATTTTATCTCAAAAAAATCTTCCCAAAGTATTTGCATTCAGTCTTCCATGCTGGTTAGATCAGGTGTTTTAGACCCATATTTTGCCAAGAGATTTACAATTGTCAAAACTTCTTCTTGAAAACTTCATGGGTGTGGGTTTTGTTCTGTTCTGTATTGTTTTGTTCTGGTTTGTTCTGATTGCTCCCAACTTTTTTTCCCCTCCCTCATTAAAATCTGGCTTTTGCATTGGCTTTAGCAAATGACTTGCCTCACTCATTCAGACTAGAAGACAGAATAAAAAGGTTAATATAAGGAGCAATAGCTTTGAACAACCATAGATATTTCCAATTTATTAATGTAAGGTAAAGTGGTTGAATTTCCCTCCCTGGGAATACATTTCAATTTTAAGAACAAACAAAACCCCAAAACTAACAAAGCTAAAAAAAATCAAGAACTTTTAAAATTTAAAAGAGATATGCTTATGTTACAGTTTAAAAGTAATAAGAGATTTGAAATTCTATTAATTTTCTATTATTTCTTTAAATGTATGCTATTCAGTGATCTGTTCTACACATAATTGCTAACATTTATGTGGACAAAACATTGATTCACACAGTCTACCCAATGTGTCAAAAATTAATTTTGGGAGGAGAAGAAGGAAGAAAATGGAAGTCAATATCCATTTCTACTCATGGATTCAGCCAGCTGTGCCATTTGAATTGTATTTTGGATCTAAGCAGGCCATTCCATGGTACTCATGAAATTTCTATGGCTCAGCCACTTTCAAAAGTCTCTTTAGTGCTGAAAGGAGTCCTTAAGCTTTACAATCCTGTTAAAGCCTTCATTTTCCACTCAGATTAACCTTTATACTTTGAATCATTGGGGTATTCATCCTTGCTTGAAAGAAAACTGAGGACGCTATGGGAAGTAAGAGACAGGAGTTCATCGTTTTGAGGTTTGGCTTTTTTGTTTTAATGTGGGGGAAAAATAAACCTCTCTTTCTGAGCCCTACAAATAAAAATGCCTTATTCTAAGGAAGAGACATAAACTATCAAATGTAATGAAATGTTTTTGTTAAATAATAAGCAACAGAAGCATAAAGAAATAAATATTTTTCATAGAGGTAAAATATATACAACTATAAAATCATAAATATACTGGAGAATTATAATATGAATTTGTAAATTGTATGCAAATAGCTTGAAACCAGATCTACAAAGACATAAATAAAGCAACAAGACTGAAAGGTTTATATGTTGGCTTGTTTATAGAGTAGCACAAACATTTTTCTTTTTTAATTGGCAATTAATTTTCGGCAGCCATCTAGGTACTTTCATGTCAAATTACTTTCCCTATACTAAACAAGATTAGGCATCCAAGCAGCAAAGCACTTATATGAAAAGTGAGAAACTGACTGTCAAGTAGATATTTTCCACATATAACCAATTAAAATGTTTCGTTTGTGATGAATGGATGTTGTAATTCCACATCTTGTATTTCTACTTTGGTCTGCACACCTGCCTAACTTCATGGTTCTAATGTCTGAAGATAGATAAAGGCAATACTGATTTCTCTTACTGTTCCTCTTGCTCTTTAACTCCAGCACAAATGTGGTATACAAGCATCTGTTATCGTGGTCTGAGTCATAAATAATATATCCAACCAGTAATGCTGCCCATACATATTTTAGTTCAGATGAATACCCACAATACAATGGATGAATGTAAGCTTTTTAGCAGGTCATTGCTTTGATAATTTTTTTCTTTTGCCTCACTTCAATAGTTTTTCAAGATATCTCTACATTTAGAAGTAAGGCTACTGACACATAAGGTATAAAGTAATGTATTATTGATACTCTTCAAATGAATGACATAAAAAGGAAAATATTGATCTTAAAAAGATGTATCATTTTTCTTATTTCACAGAAGACTGATGCAGGTTCATGTGGCTATCAATATTATTTGAATTAATGCATATTCCTTACTATTGATTGCTTTAACAATGATTGTCATAACTGATTTATGGGCACTTAGGCATGTTAAATTTTTAAAAAGGCAAATATCAGATTTGTATATATAGATGGATTGACTTGAATAAACAAGATTGCTAAATGTTAATGACCCAGTGTTTGATGGAATTTACATTATTATACATTATGTTCAATACTTTGTTTTTAAAGTGCTACTGAAAAACCTCAAAGATTTCTTTGAGAAATTTTACTGTAGGACAGATTCTGTTACTCTCATTCATGGTATCATATTCAAAAAGTCATACCTTTGATTTCAGTGGGATTTATTATAAGTAAATAAAATAGAGAGAAAAGGCTAAATGTACCCTTTTCAACTGGAACCTAAACAGAGAAAATACGTAGGAGCAAGGGAACCCAAAAATTTTCATCTGAGGTGACTGTTTTTAAAACAAAAGTAAATCCAGGTCAGAAAAAGTGGCCTGAACATCATGATGGAAGTGAATGTAAAGAATTTATGGTAAATAGAAGCGAAATTCTCAATATCAGGGGAAATAACTTGAACTACAGAGAGAAATCCTGGACAGCACAGTACAGCAACTTGAACTGCCCAAGTACTCTGTTATAGTGAATAAACTGTTTCAGGGACCATCTAGAAGGTATATGAATTTGTTTTGATACATGTGTATGTCTAAAGGACCAATATTGGCTGAAGTTGAACTCAGAAGAGCTAGAGAAAAAAAGTAGTCATTAATTTCATTGAATTCAGTATCTATAGGGTTGTTGCTAGTTTTCCAAGATTAATCAATTAACCCACACATAATAAATGGAGAAAAAACACCTGAAGATCAACACATCTAAACTTTAAATGGGTTTGCAGAATAGGTGATAGTTTTGAATTGTTTTTTCTTCCCATTGACTGGAAAGGGAAACCAAGATGATTACTTTAGCTTTACTAGACTTTGTGAGTGAATAATTCAAATGAGGTGAAATGAACTCCATTTATTTGAAGTGTGCTTATAAACATCCCAGTAAGTAAAAATGCCTTATAAACATCCCCAGTAAGTAAAAATGCCTGGATTCTGTTAGGACTCCAGCAAATTAAGAATGACCAGGGTTTAAGTTAGAAGCCAGCACAAAAGTCTGCAGTTTGTCCATCATGGCTGTTTCACTAGGATAGTTATCACATTTGCTTTACACCAGTTAATAAATCCTTCTGTCAGAAGAAAATCTTGAACTAAGCAGAGGAGCATTTAAGGAATGTTTTGCTCCATCCAAACCCTAAAGAGGAAATAACTTTTGAGTTTATCTTTAATCATGTCAGTATCTTTTAATTGTATCATCCTGTATTTATAGATAAGCATGCACTTACATTGCTGTTTGTTTGGTTCATTTATTTGCTTTGGTTTCGCTTGTTTTGGTTTTTTGAAGAGGCATACATAAAATTTGCTCAAGGAAAGAGTGGTAGGGTTCGGGAAAGAACATGGTTAATTTTTAGCCATGCATGTTTTTGAAGATAATACCTGGTCTCAAAATCTTGAGGGGCAACTAAATTCACATGGGATTAACTGTAAAAATATTTATTGCCCTTATTAATGCACAAAATGTCTAGACTGCCTTTATATCAAAAACATTTTGATTTTTTTTTGTTCTCAACATATTTTTAAATTACAATAACAATATTTCTAATATGTAATAACTTCACATTTAGAGCTCAATTGTATCCCACTCTTACCATGGGTGCAACAAAGTAGCTGACATCTGATAATCCTTGAGGTGCTCTGAGTTCTGTCACTCTCTCATGACTCACATTTGGATTAAATAGATTACAAAGAAATTTACCAGTATTTTTTATTCACAATTTATTTACTATGTAATTGCATACTAAGTGCAGCACAATTACAAGAAAATCAGGTTTGTTTATCTCAGTTAAAAAAGTAAGATATTCTTCAGCTAATACTGTGAGAATACTGGAGTGAAAGAGTAAGTCTAGATCTAGTCCAAGACCTTGAGATCACTATGGCTTATCTTATCTGACTGTGAAACAAGGACAAGAATTCTCTCCCTTTTTCTCAGCATGAAGACAGGAAGACAGCTGTATCAATACTAGCAGTACATAGTCGCAGGTTAGAAGTAAGCAAATCTCACATATTATTGCTCTAGTAGGGTCCTAAATGGCTACAGTAATAGAAAACAGGCAAAAGAAAAAAAAAAAGAAGTCTCTGTGAGGCTTTCAGTATATCCCCTGAACGAATTTAATCCTTACATCTGAAAGATTCATACCAAGTAAAGTCTCACACAAAAATTACAAATCCATTACTACAGCATTTCTATCATGATACAGAATATGCTGCAATCTTATCCAGTTTGTACATCCTCTCTGGAGGACATTTTTTTCCATCTGCCACAGGAACTGCCATTTGAGGAAGATCACAAAGTTTCATTGAAAAAATAATTTCTCTATGGATGATGACTTACAAGGAAGAAGAGGTACATTAGCCCTTCAAAACTAAGTCTTCATGACTGATGAGTAAAATGCAATTTACTATTGATGTTAATAGTGCAAATGTGGAGTAAATGGCTTTGTTGAACTTTAACTGAGAGTCCTGCATGTATGCTGTAAAATTTCCTAAAAGTTACTATTCTGAAACCACATCCGTACATGAAAAGAAAATACTGTCTCCCTCTTCCTGATGTGACTTTATCAGCAAAGACTTCACACCTTCATGTGCCAGAGCAGCTTGGAGAAGGAAAAGAGTTATAAGATTCATTGAACTACCATTGTTCACTGAGTCTGTGATGCTACATACTATGGTCTTTGCTCTGGTGGTGATCTAAGCCACTGTGCTTGGCATTGCATTGAAACAGGCCAACATTATCTGTTGGATCAATTACTACACTTAAGAGAAAAGGGAAATAACCACTTTCTGAGGAGTGAAAATTTCTTAAATTATTTTACTTTGTCTGTGATTGTAATTTGAGGTGGTTTAGTTAACCCATAGGAAGTCCTGGACATCATTGATGGAAACCTGGAAAACAACATTTTGTTTTACAAACTGGAAATGCAAATCAAAAAGATGAAAAATAAAATTTCTGAGCTCCAGTTCAACAATGGTTCTGGTAACAGCAATGTATATTATGCTTACAATATTAACCCATTCTGATTACTAAAAACTGTGTCATTTTTGAATTATAGATGGATTCAGGCACATAGACAACTGACCCTTTTTTAATCAGAAAAAAAAAGTAAATCCATAGAGACTTTCTAGCATAAAGAGACATCAAGATTGACTTGAATGATGCCATTAATATTTTTCTATTGCTCTTGGAACTTTGTTTAATACACCCAACCTATCCTGTTTGCATTTTTGTCACAATTACATTATACTGATATGCCTTGATGGTGTCTGTGGTTCTGATACCATTCTAAAGACAGTTTTCATTGTATAAACACTGAGAACAGTTATTTTTGTTTTGGGCTGCAGTCCATAGTTATTTTCAAACCTGCAAACACATTACACTTTGCCAGTCCAACTGAATCTTTCTCAGACATCCTGTACCAAATAATGCATGACCTCCTCGTTTCACAGCATAAGGATTTAACATATGTTGTTTACAGTTATATGTTACCTTCACCAGTATAACACTCAG
The DNA here is from genome assembly GCF_017590135.1 of Pyrgilauda ruficollis. Classification (NCBI taxonomy): domain Eukaryota; kingdom Metazoa; phylum Chordata; class Aves; order Passeriformes; family Passeridae; genus Pyrgilauda; species Pyrgilauda ruficollis. The sequence continues at coordinate 386,350 of NW_024523933.1, read as the reverse complement.
GGGAGTGAGTGGTTTCATAGTATATGTTTTAGAAACACTGAAGTTTTCTGCAATTTCACCTTCTCAAGTAGCCTCTGACAAACCTGCCATGAGATTATAAGATGCAGAGGACTCTGGATAAAGCTCAATTTTAAATTGCATTGCTTTCACTTGCAAAGGAATTCAAATAATAACTTCCAAATTAAACAGCTGTGGAGATGTTAAGGTATTCTCCATGGACTCTGTGCTGTCGTCTGCAAGATGATGATTCTGGAATTCTCAGGTATTGTCCCCATGAGGTGCTTTTTGCACTGACCTGTACATCTTTCCTGTGTATGTCCCAGTTTCTTTGCGCAATGTTTGTCCTTGAACCAACAATAATTGTCACAGTGAGACTGTGTTTCATAATAAAAATATACAACCTGTAATCTTCCCTACACTGTGCTCCTTGCTCTTCTCCTGGTTGTGTTTGTTGTTAAACAGATTTTTTGATACTGCTGTGACCCCTTCCCATCTTCAGTAGCAGTCCAAATGAAAATAGTAATATCAAATATATATTTCATGAAAGCATAAACATTTAGTAGATTATTTGTGTTTTCTTAATTTTGCATGCTATGTATGATATGCCCCTTCAGACTTAAGAATTGTCCCTTAACTTTTCATTGAAATCACTTGTCTGCTGCAAATGTTTTGCTTTAATTCAGAAACTTATTAACGGTTTGGTTTTTGGTTCTGCTTTCTTAAACCAGTCTGTAAATACTCTACAATCACTATCAACTTCTGAATTAAGGTAAATTTGTAGAATTTCTGCAATTTCAGCATTGACTTACTACTGTGTTTTTGTGAAACAGCAGAAGATATGCAACAATGCTTAGGTTCAACTCTTACTGCATTCCATAAAAGAGTTATCTTCTTCTCATAACTAATATAATTATTGACTATATCCTGTTACATTTTTTCAGTATAGGTCCTTCAGTCCTCTACTGACCCCTCAAATGAGAATGTTTTCCCCAGGCTAACAGTTTAAGTTCCTTTTCCTTCTTTATTTGAACTGCACAGCACCAGTGCTGCAGGATGTGGTTTTAGCTCTACTTTTAATCTTCAAATAATTTGTCTTTTACTGTACATGTGGAATAGGGTCTTGTGTTTGTCAGTAGTTATTGTGTCTTGCTTGCTTGCGGCAGAGAATCTCAAATAATGGTATGTATTACCTGTGTAGGAGTGCACACAGTGTGTGGCTATCTCAGGGTTGCAATCCCCACAGCATGTGACAAGCAAATAACTCCATGGCTCTTGAAACACGATTGGTTCTTTGAAAATATGATCATTTCACAGAAGGAGCTTGTGTTATCCTAAGTGAACACCGAAGGCGTGTACCAGACAGTAGACATTAACAAATATCCAACACTCTCCTGCATCTAACTTACAGAAGGTGGGCAATACAGTTCGCCTTTTTTTTTTTATATTTACAGCCCAAGAGGTGTTTTATTTGTAACTAGAAACTATTTTGAGGTTACAAGGGTAAGCTACAAGGATGAAGCTCAACAGCAAAATATTAGACCACATTTTATGTAGGCTTATATCTTAAAGGAAGAGAGAAATATCCTAGTCATATATTTTGCACTCATTTTTTAATACGGAGGGATTGTATATGAAGCATCATGATTACTCATTTCTCAGCCTTCTGAGCGTGAAGGGATATTTGGGTATACATTAATAGTCTTAACTTTTAGGAAAAATCTGGTTTTGTGGAACTGCTCTATTATAAAGGATGTGTTAGCATTTAAGGTTTCTGAGACAGAACAGCCTTTCGATAATTGTTGAGACCTTTAAGCATTAAGTACTTAACAAATAGAAGAAAAACTATGCTTCACCTCTCACTAAGTTAGTTTTTTTAAGAGAAGCACTTAACTGCAAAAACAAGAGGTCTAAATGGGCACTGCAATCAAGCAACTAGGCTATCATTCTATGTACTACCATCAGAAGTATATAAATTAAATAAATAAAGGAAGCTAAATAGGGAGAGAGCCTTTTATGGTAGTGAAGCCAAACAGCTGGGATCCCTGTCCCAGTATGCAGGCATTGACAAGGAGATTGGGAAAAGTACAGAAATTCTCAGCCTCCAGAGGCATCTCCTGTCAAGTGGGAGGGAAAGGTATTTTCTCAAGGAAGGTCTATTATGGATGGTCTGTTATTGAACCGAGATGCATGGAACATCAAGGAGCAAAGTATCCAGCACCTGAGAGAACTAGCTATGCTAGAGATACTCTATAAGGATTCAAAGAATGAGCAATCCCCTTATAAATGCAGGTGAAGTCCAGTGCATACGAACCACACATCAGAACTTCCTACGGGGTGTGCCATAGCCATATGGAACTCCTTGGCAATGATGTCTTGGAAAGAAGGGGAACAAAGCGTGGATCATTTGGTTACCAAGCTCAGCTACATGAAGAAAAGTATCTCTTTCCTGACACAGGTCTGTGTCTTGAGCATGGAAAAACTGTTCAAGGATCTCCAGCAATTTAAAGAAGTGTCCCATGCCAGCAGTACAGAACAATCAGATTCTCTGCTACTGGGATCAGGTGCCCCCCTCCCTGTTCAAGATCATCTAGAATCTCTCTAAGCACAGAGAGAAATTAGGTCCTCCAGGCCACAAGTTTACATTTAACACAGGTAGGAAGAATGGCTCTCCACTGACTGCAGAGGGAGCCAGGAAAACCAGCTTAATCTACACACTTAAATTTCAGATGTCTTAATTTAGGTGAGATTAATCTCTTCCCATGAGTGAGAGATTTCTTAATGACTCTTTTTAAACAGGGAAAAACCTAATATCTTTCTATGCCAGAGATATTAGTAGGCCAAATTAATATTCTTTAAGTTATTTTCATCTTATTATCTTGAAGATATTGTCAAAATCCAACCTGCAGTTTCAATGCCACAAACATAATACTATTGTAAGTTGGACAAATACGTATTATTGAATAACTTGTTAATACATGAATAAAGTAAAAATTTCATATTATAAAGTTTATTGTCATTCGAGAGCATTCTAGATATAAGATAGTTAATAATGAACTACGAAGCTTAATAGCAAACTATATCTATGTCAGCATTTTTGTGAGTGGATTTATTCCCCTTTTATCACTTTAAATTATCTAATAGACATATTAATCAAGGAGCCCTTTTTTTTTCTATTAAAAATCCACACAGAACTGGCAGATATGACACTACCTACAAAGAACTTCCAAAGCAGCAGCTAAAATTGGGGTAGGACACTCTCATGATCTCACATAGTTCTTGTGTTTAAGCAACTGAACCATGCTATTACAAGCTACCACACTACTAAAATCATGGAAGAGCTGATGGAACTGTAAAACATTTTCTGAACATATTAAATGTGTTTTGTTTTCTCACAACCAAGCCTAATTTCTTACGTTTCTTCTTTGATTATTTAGTTACAATTTTTATACTGGAAATTAAAAGTTAAAACCCAAAAGTATTTGGTTTATCTGATAAGCAACAGTGGGCCTTCTGTGGGTCAAAATTACCAGAGCACAGATTATCAAATACAGTCTGAATTTACAATCACTTTTGCACATAGTTAATGAGGGTTCATGGTGAAGAAATCACTGATGAAATATTTCTGTAAAGTCAGTTGTGGAATATTTGCAAATGTAGTGTATTTACATGATAAATACACAGCTGCAGAGAGCTCTTTCCCACAGATTGGACAGAACATCTCCTAATGCATCATCCTGCCTTTGATGCAATAATTGTATCACCTGAAGAGATGAAAGAGAATGAGCTTTACCTGAGTAGACATGCAAATGGTACAAATTCTAGTCCTAATTGCTAATGAATCAATTTTCATTGCAAAATTCAGAACAGAATGTTTACGGCATATCCTCTGAAGTTTTGTCAAGTCATATTTTAACTTATTTACTATATTGTCCTGGGAAAATGATTTCATATGCTGGCTTGTACAACACAATATGTAGCCACATGCTCTGTTAGTCAGGAGCTACTATTCAATCTTCTTATAAGCTCTTATACTGTATGTTGAAACACTAGTGCAGTCGACATGTTGCTTAATTGCTGTCTAAGTCCTAATAACCTCAGAGAGAATAAGAGCAGCTACTGGCAATTTAACAGCACTAACACTGCAAGATGAATCTAGGTAATGGATATAACATGTGAGGGACCAGCGGGCTAATTTACTTAAAACAAAATGTGATTAAATGATCTGAATACAAAATATCTTCAGCAGGTCAGGTACTTCTATACTGTGTGACAAACTGTTGGATAGATGCCCAAACCAGCACTGGAAAGCTAGTATTTCTAAACTGTCAGTTCAGAAAACAAATGTATTATAGCCTGGAGCAAACTTCACATTTTCTCAGGCAAAGGTGAGTCAGAAATACTGCATTAAAAGTGCTGCTATGAAGCTCCGAGGAATGTGATCGAAATGAGTTCCAAGTGAGAGATAGAGAAAATAGGAAATATTGAAGTAGGATTTGTCTGATATTTAGATATTTAACTGAGAAAAGGTGGATTGCACCCTAGAGTGTCTTTTTATTTCCTTGGAGTATAGGTGAACTATACATACATATATAAAGATAAATCTGGCTTGATTAATTTGGATGTCACAACAGTTCAGAGATGTGACACACAGTCTTAGAAGGGCTAGCTCCCTTCTGCTGTGGTAGCCATGGGCCAGATGGAAGATCTGGAACATCTCAGCTGGTATTACTAGCCTCTGTTGTAAAAGCAAACTCAACAGCACAGTCTAAGTGGGAGAAAATGAGGTCGTATACATCCATATCTCAGCCACTGAATGTGAATATCTGTCTGTGGGCTCTATTTCCAAGCATTCATTATATTCTATTTCCTTGTAGGAGAAGGGATTTTGTTGTTTAGGAATCTTAGTGCCATTTCCTTCCTAGATTAGTGGCAGGTGCTACTTTTGAATGTGTACTCATAGGTGTTTTATTTGAGAGAGTTGGGAGAGTTAAATACACAAAAATCCAGTGCTTTTTGCTGAGTTTTTCTTGACTCCTTCATCTTGCAGTGATTTAGTGTCTGAAATTGAACTTCAGCGAAGTTTGAATTTAACACAGAGACTGGTCAGGCCTGAAACTATATGAAAACTAATATGCCTTCTGGTAAATGTAGCACAAAGCAGCAGGTGAAGAGAAGACCGTATTCTAGCCAACCTTATTACCTCCCACTTGGGACAAATTTTGTCCATTTTCTGCTAGATTTTACCCTGTACAATGTGTGTTTCTGCATTGTGTTTTTGAGTGTTTTGATGGGATCATTTTTCAGACTGGAATGATGCTAAGATTGATTTATGAATTATAAGCCATCTCAACTGAATAAAGTGCCAAGAATTTAAGTGTAAAAGAACAGACATGAAAAAAAAATGGCTCAACTGGGGCCTAGAATATGCAGAACTGAAAAAACTTTCACAGGTCTTTGTAAAAATCTGGATTGTCTCTTCACTAAGTTCTTATTTCTAGGAATTTTTTTGCTGAAAAGCAGCAGCAAAAAGGAGATGGACTGCAACACACAACTGTATATTTCATGAGTCCCACAATATCCAAGGAATATACATCCTTTACCTCCATTTATTAAAACTTAATAAAGACCCCTCAGATTCACAAACAATCATTAGTGGGGATGAGGAACTTTTATTTATAAGCTCTGATTTAATTCCATGTGAATACAGTCCATTGTACTTGGTGTAGACAACCATAGTGAGCTGGGCAGCTATCTCATCCCTCTGGTAGCAATATTACAATGTGGTTCATGAGCTGATTTTGCCTCTGTTCTCTGTAAAATGTGAATTATACTTACTTTTTTTTCCAAGTGAGTGGAAACTGGAGATAAAGATTAAATTTTGTGGGTTTTTTAGCTGAAAAAACCAGAAAATGCTTGTATGTATAAAGCATTTCCCTTTGATACAAATACAGAGGCTCTTCACTTACCAGTAAATAATGAGAAAAAACTTGAAAAAAATCTATCACAAAATGATTCCATTAGTAGTTCTGCCATCTAGGAATAAAGCATAATCATTATCTGTTTATGTCAATCTTAATGTGGGTTGTATGTTCATAATGCAGTATTTCAACCTCCTTGTGTTTTAATTGCCATGTGAGAATGGTAATTCTCACGGTGTGAGAATACTGCACAGAATTTTAGCTTGAGATCTACTGTGTGTTGCCAACATTTCCTTAATTTAGTAAGGCTTATAAAAGTAAGACATAGTTAAGTTGGCATGATTTCTCTGCGACTACTATATGGTGGCCACGTTTTATCACCTTACTTTCCTCTAGGTGCTTACATACTGACTGCTTTAATAAATGTTCTAGCAATTTACTAGCTATTGAATTTAAACTTGCTGTTCTGTAATTTCCTAGATTGATTCCTCTGCTGTTTTAGTGGAGGCTATCCAATATTTTAGGGAATCCATTTCCCAGAAAGGAAAATGTAACACTATGAATGCTCTTCAGCATCACCTTTTTTATCTCAGGTGTACTCTCATGATTCTGTAGTCAGTTTTAGAATATCTGTGCATGGTATGAGCCTCTGCAGTAGTTCTTGGTCCTTGGTCCCTTTGAGCTACATTTTAATCCATAAAAATTCCATTGAAATGCCTTCAGTATGTGTAAATTGTCTAAACACCTGAGAAGAAAATGAAGCTTTAGGAGCTCTGGGTACAAAATTCTTAACGTGACTGAATAAAGTGGGGTCACAAACTCTAAAATATGACAGAATTTGCTATTCTTAGTGATGAATTCCTTGTTTAATTTTCTTCCACACTGTACAGAATGTAAATAAACAATAAATGAAAAAATAAATACTATTTTTTATATTAAAAAATCTCTAATGGGCAGAGTATTTCTTTATAATTCATATCAGAGGTAAGAAGTTGTGGTTCAGTTAAATGCATCTATATTCCAAGTGACTACCTTTTTCCCTTTTTTTACACCTCTGCTCCTGGGAGAAGAGTCTTGTACCAGCTGCTGAGCAACAGAAGGTGATGAAAGGTTTAACACCAATAAAATACTTGTGTAAGGACATAACTTTATAGAAAAATAAAATATTTTTAAAAAATTACATTTTAGGTACCTACTTATTTCTATATTCCACTACAGGTTTCAGCTCCTGGTTAGTCCCAGAACCTTCCAAGATTTTCCATGTTTACATACACTTAGTAAATACTGAGTACCTTAACTATGAACTTCCTTGAACTGCATCCCTGTTTAGTAAGTCCTATAGAGATATTCTTTTGTTTGGAAGTGGGTTCAAGAGTCCAACCAATAATGCAACCAAAAGCACTCACCATGGAAAATGCTCTGTTCATGGCTCCAAGATCCTTTAGGTCGGTGTTTTACCAGCTACCTGCTAATGTCTTTCATCAGGGTTACACTCAGACTATTTGTGGAAGTCTTTTTTAGTTTTATCCTGTATGTTTGCCGGACTTCTGAGGCCTTACCATGATTTTGCAGTTAGTGAAAAGATGAAGAATCAGCATCTTAATTTTCATTCACTAAGCTGTAAATGAGACATGCTTTGATCGTCCTTTTTTTATTATCCTATGATATTTTTATATGCATTTTGCATTAAATGGTAATCAATAAAAATTAGAAAAAGTGCAGAGACTGGATCTCAGACCAGTGATCTTCAGACTAGGTTCAGAACTGGCAGTCTTGAAGTTACAGAGATGTAGCTGTGAGTGAAGCATTTCATTTTTTAGGTAATGCTGATGATAAATCATAAAGTCTTGGATAAGGGAGACTTACATCAAGGTTTTCATGGTGCTAGAGCTTGGACAAAATATTTATATGAGTAGTTTTGAGACTAGAAGCTTCAGGTTATAAGTAAAGTTACATAGATCCAGTTTCTGGTTGAAGAAATTACTCATTATTTAGTTAATGAGAAGATAAATTGTTTGCTGATAACCAGGATTCAAGTAAGACCCATTTAAAGGTAAAGCAGAAAAAGTAGCATAATTTTTAATATGGTTAATACTTGGACTTCCTAATACTCAAGATATTTCTGTTTCTTAATATTCATATGGCCTTCTCTGCTTTTGCTCTGAAAGAAAATATGATTTTGACCCTCAAGTGAAATTCAAAATCAAAACAAGGTTAAAATCTGTAAAAAATTGCCTTCTTGTATGAACTAAACCTGACAATTTTTCTCAGTTCTTGCCTTGGCACAAGCTTCTCACATCTATGCAAAACGTATTTGAGAAATTATCAAGGCACAGAGTTATTAAGTGAAGTCATCTTATGTTTACTTTGCAGACATGGATGTATGCATCATTAGATGAAAAAAATAGAAAATTAACCAGACCAAGTGACTATAGAATAAACATCCTGCTGTAACTATTGATGTGTATTTTAAAAATTTTTTATTTCTACTTTCTATAAGAAAACATCTTAAAAACACAAGTTACAAAGCTAGAATTCTTGCCCATTATAGATGTAGTAATAACTTTCTAATTAGAGAATTCACTGCTACACTGCATAATCAGCTTGTTGAAGGCATGCATTATAGTAAAAGAAAAAAAACAACCACTCAATAGTAACATAGCTGTCCCATTAAAGTCTTGATTAACTTTATAACAATAATGCAATACCATTATACTTTCACAAATTAGAAGACAAATTGTATTTCTGTCAACTAATGTGCTTGTATCTTTTTAAAAGGATGCATGTTTAATTTAAAGTAAAATAACTCCAAGGACAATAATTTCTTAAGAAGGAGGGTGACATATATAAAATCTGCACAAATGTATAAACTAAATATTTCTACATCTCCACTATATTATATTAGGATTTCAAAGAAAGCTGTAACATATAAATAAATAAATAAATAAATAAATATGTGTACTCTATGTCATAAAAATGGCATAGAGTAACATCAAAAGTAGTAGATATGAGCAATGGCAATTGAGATTATCTATTGCAGATAGGCTGACCTATCCAGGTTGAGTCCCACTGCTCCTGTTTGGTCAGCAGGCACCTTTTACCATCTGTTTTACTTATATTGGCTTAATCTTTCCTATCATTATATAACAGAGATATGGCCAGATGGCTATTTGGATCCCAAATGCAGTCTGGAAATCATAGAATTTTCAAGCTCAGGTTAAAAACCTCAAACTAAGTTTATGAGACTTTAAAACAGGACAGTACTGATAGCTTAACATGCAGTATGTATGGATATTTATGAGTAAGAAAACAAAGATCAGCTTCCATACAGCAGAATTTTATATCTAATACCAAAATTACTGAATGAAGTGTTCATAGGTTAACTAGAATTCAGGGGAAAAAGTTCTTAAAGACAATCTCAAAAAGATGATATATATAATTTTTAGGATCAAAACTCCTCTCACCCCACAAAGAAGACCTCTACATCGTTGCTCTGTAACTATTCCAAACATATTTTTGAAACTATATTGCATAATATCAACTCAGAAATTGAATTAAAAAATGTTTTTTTTTACAGTCATTAGATAATCAACCAGTCATTTAAAAGACTCTATACTGAAGTTCAGTCTCAAAGAGGCATATGACCACATGAGAAAGACTGCAGATACTGGGTCAAAGTCCGAGTACATATGTGAGAACCCACATGGCTGGCAATTTACTTTAAGATGTAGCTAATTCGTCCACACTTTCTTCTCTCCTCAAGAGAGCACAGAGTTCTAAAATTTGATATGCTTTCTATTATGTTTATATGGTACCTCATATGTAGGATAGAAGGAAGATCCCAACTTTCATGTTGTATTAAAGTGAATTTTTTTAAAGGAGAAAATAAAGCATTTTATCAACAATTTCTTCAAGAAAGTATCTATTAAACTAGAAATCTGAATCACATTAGAGTAATAAAATGTCTGTTAGCTATTTTTTTGCCATTCCTTCCCCAGATTGTTCTGCAAAGCATTAATTCTGCTTTATCCTTGGAGAAATCATTTCGGTTTTTTTCCCCTCACTTTCAGCTCGTAGAGATATCTTTGGGAGAAATTTTGTTGTTATTTAGATTTTTTTGGAAGTGTTACAGAACAGAAACCATGAGCTAGCTAAAAGCAATGGGATTCTAGTGAATAAGACATCACATCAGTATCCTAATCATTTCACAGCCTAAAGACAACTGCCGCGAAGCCAACAAAAGAGCAAGTAGAGCCTGCCAATAAGCCAGATGCTACTCTTGAAAAAGAAATTTCTACAGCTTAACATCTGGGCACTGTGAATACCTTTCAGAAATGAGGGAAAGAATTATTCTACACTGAGATACAGAGAATGTTTATTAAAACACGTTTCACCAGCATATCACTCTTATTACAAAACTATCATTAGAAGGTATTTATTTCGTAGCTGAATTTTTTAAAAAGAAAAGGAGTGTAGAAAAACATTTTCTATACTTTAAAGCAGCCCTTGTACTCAGTTTGAGTTAGCAAGAGTGGTTGATAAGAATCTTGAAATCAATATGGAAGCTAATGTGCAGGTATCACATATTTGATTTTATTTGACTTGTAAGCATGGCTCTACTAGTAATGTTAATGCATCTTCTACAGGTCATCTGGAGATGATTTTTTTTTCCTAGCAGTCCCATAGTGGATGTAAGCTTTATCAAAGGTGTTGACTAAAATAGTGATTAAATGAATGTTGCCCAAGCTAATTTTGATATGTGTTTCTTTAAGGACTGTAGCTTAAAGAATTTTTTCCACCTATTTAGGAAGAGAGGGAATGAAATTTTGGGCATAAAGATGGATGTTACATTGCATTGGCCATCTTCTACGGCAAAAAGAACAAGCAGATGTGGTGCCTGTATATTTGACACTTCCCAGTCTGTTAAAAGACTAGTTCAAGCAAATTGGCACAGGGTTTCCATTACCACAGTGCACACTTTGAATAAAACTTTTACAGAAATATGAAATCCTAACAAGTCATAATTTTGACCTGATAGAGAAAAAGTTGTTACATGAAGTCTTTAACTAACTTTTAATTCACTATTTATTTTTTGTGGAAAGCAGAATAGTGGCAATGGACACCATTATGAAATTCTGGTATAGCTGAGCCAAGCTCTATTATCGTTGTAATTACGGCATCACCAGCATTACCATGATATTTTAGGGTACACAGACCTGGAGTTATATCTTTTATGACTCTAGTTTTATGTCTAGACTGCTGACACCTGCATTCTATATCATTATCTAAAAAATAATATTCCTTAAGTGTAAGCATTAATCTTTTCAAATAAAGACGGTGTCTAATAAAGCAAACAGTGCAATATTACCTTTTTTCAAATGAGTAGAAATGTATCAAGAAGAAGTTATATCTAGTTTCCAAGTAAGAGTTTTATGAAATACTGATGAGGGAAAAGAAAATTTACCACAGTTCAGGAATAATTCTTATAGCCTTTATTTTCACATCTCAGTTAGAATTTCAGGTCTGAGTATTGTTTTCCCCTGTTGGGTAATATTTTACAGCCATTGGCCTTAGAACCAGTCACTATTTATTTGCTGCTTTTTTTTTTTTTTTCTAGTGCAACATACACAATTTCTTGTTTCCTGTAGTGTGCTTGAGAAACATAAAGCCAAGTAGAAGAATAGGGAAATGGTTCCCAAATGCTGAAAGAAGTTGAGTAATTTTAAAAACCACAAACCTTATGTGGGCTGCAGCAGCTTATGTATCCTGTGCTCAAAAATTGCTGGTTTAAGTCATAGAGCTCTTGTAAAACCATTGCTAGATGTTCAATATAGGAAAATCCCCCAAGCTGAACAGCAAGCTGTGCTACAAAAATTTTCTTTATTATTAATAATTTTATTAGCTTGTGCAACCTTATGCCAGCCCATTGAATTGTGCTTTGCTAAGATGATAAAATCCAGTTCCACAATTCAGACCTTGGTTACCACACACCTTTGGTGAGGAACCTCACTGGTCCATATGAGGCAATTGCCTACTAGTCAAATTTTAGACTTATGCAATGTTTTTGGCACTTCATTCAATTATAGATCTTCATTAAAGCCTCTTGGAAGTACCTACGGTAGACTGGAAAGACCAGGTAAGGACTACAACATGCTACTTGTGTAAATATGAAAGAAAATGCAAACATTAAGATTTTATAATTTCTAAAAGATTTGTTGTTGAATAAAATAGCATTTCAATGTACACTGTTTATATTTTTAACAGAGGTAAATTTGTATTCATTTACTTCTAAATGCTGCTTCCATTTTGTAGGCTCTGTCATTTGCAGCAGATGAGTAAATATACTTACTTGACTTTGAAACTACCCTATTTCTGACTGCAGTTTTGTTACTACTATGAATGACTTTCACAACAGGAACACAGGCCAATTTAAAGTCCAGGCACCAAGCAATTTGAGATCCACCAGCTTTATGCAGTAATATAATTATTCCCTCCGAGGCTCTTAATTGTATTCATCACACCATGATTTCTGCACAAATTAAGCATGCATTTACTGCTATATATAACTTGCTTTGCAGTTAACATCCTGGAAACAAATTTCAAGGAGATAGAATCTTGAACTTAGTCATCCCATGAAATCACTAGTTTCACTGCTTGGAAAAGTCACTTAGACTGTAAGGTCATTATATTTTTACAATGCCAAATCATATACAGAGGCACAGTGAATAAATAATGTGTTAAAAAGATAACAAAACTTTTATAAATATTTTGTTCAGACTTTAAATTTTAAAACCTCTAGCACAAATACCTTTAGATGTGTTTTTAAGACACATAGCAAAAAAAAATTACCACTGTCAAAAAACTTTGCAGTGTGTAGAAGACAAAATGTCGGAAATTCAGATTCAGAGCAATTATGACTGATATCACATATAGATATGTGTGTGTTTGGATTTATGAATGTGTCTGACCTGTTACTTCATTAATTTTACAAAAATCACACATTTCTATGAGTGTTTCAAATAAAAAAAAAATAGAAAAACCCAAACCTTATAGGACTTCACATAATTGTCCAAGTAAAGAATTACAATGAATATATCATTTGTAGGAAGTTATTAAATGAAGAATACATTTGTGTGTACATTTCAGCTTCCCTGTGTAAGGGTATATCTATTCTGTTAGTCAGATAATTTTGAAATATATGTTTTTATAATTACATCACAGCAGTGTTGGTCTATGTGAAATCGGAATAACCCAGTATATTTTTTTCTTGCTAAACTATTTTCTTGGCGGGGGTGGGATAGGGGAATGGAAGGGAAAACAAACTCTGATGCTGTGCCTGTCAAAATGTGATAAATATGAAAGCCTAGACATTCTTTCAATTTTAATTTACATTATTTTATTTCTGTGGACATTTCTCTATACCAGCAGTTGTAGAAGGTTCTCATCAAGAAAAGAAGATATAAACAGGATACAGAGCTTGTGAACCATTTCCACCTTTCCATACTCATTCTTCTGGGATTTTAAATTAGAGTAATATTTTGACATGTCTGTAAATTGCTATAATTTATATTTGTATAGTTTAAATTGATATTATTTAATAATAATTATAATGTATAAAAATTACATATTGTATATATTATGTATTGTCCTGTGTTCCACAGAATTAAGAATAAAGATTTTAGTAAAGTTGAGAGTTGTTGTGCGTGGTTCAAATGTCCAGAATTAATGTCAGAGTTAAGGGCTAGAAACAATAACAAAAAAAAAAAAAGGAAAAAGAAAGCTCTTTGATTTTAATTGACCTCTACATATTGAAGATCAAACCAGAGAACCTCTCTGAAATGTGAGTGGCTGGTGAGCATCAGGAAAGCAATACTCACCTAATAAAATGAAGATGGTGACTTTTCCATCCTTGCAATATTGTTTTCTCTTACTTTCCCCCACCTTTCTCCCCCCCGTTTTTCCTTTATTGTTTTTAATTTGTTTACTGAGTCAATAAACCATAAAACCTTTCAGGATTTATTCTATTTATATTTAGTGAAATTGTAACAACTGATGGTTATAGTACAATATTTACCTCCTATTTAATTGCTTGAGGTGACAATACATTCATGAAAATATCAAATATATTCATAATCAACACAACTCAGTAAAGGCTTAACTTGGCATTGAAGTCAGACTAGACTCAAAGTCTAAGGTCATAAGAATAATTTCTACTTTTGGAAAAAGCCCTAATCTGCAATGTCAATGGAAAACATCTATTGACTAATAAAATTAAATTGAATTTTGCCATATTTAATGTCAGTAGAGTTGCACTGATACACTGAGAGATCAAATGTCTCATCTCACCATGCATACGTGATAATTTAGGAATATTTCTGCATTTGTTGCATACATAAGGGAGACCTTTGTTAGAAAACAGGGAAAATTCCCTTTAACATCTGTAAGACATTTGCCTGACTAAGGTCCTAAATTTGAAGTTTCAATAGCCTACAGGGAGCACCTCCCTCACAATTAATATACCTAAGAATTATGGGAACAGCATGGAAGTGACTTGGAATGTTATATCATGGCCAAGGGACTCTTTAATTTAATGATCTCTTTTAGCTGCTGTTCACATGTATGAATCCTCTACCCTTCAGTCTGATATGAGCATTCTCTCTAAGCATTGCATAGTGTGAATGAGCAGATAACATTTCTGTAGCTACAGTGCAGAAATGATCCTTCAAAACACATACAAGATACCAGGTCACCAATTAACAAAAAACCATAATTCCTAAGCATAGAGAAATAAACAAGCAACAGATTTTTGCCAAAATATAACAAGCAGTCAGCAAAAGTCTATTTATTGGCAAAGAAAACTGTCAGCCCTTTAAGCTCGCCAAATGAAGCCTCTTCCTCAACAAACCTCAACTCTCTGCATGCATCTGTTCAATACGACTGGCTTTGCAAAATCTGATAAGGGTAACACTTTTATTCTTGAACAAAAAGGAAGAGAGCTACAGGAACATTATAGAAAGTTAGGCACCAGCATTCTTTTTGCTCCCATCATAGGACTTTGAGTTGTCTTCTCATTAATTAGAAGGGTTGGTAGGATTGGGAAAAAACCTTCTCCTGAGTGCATTGCCCAAAGCCATTTTGACCCTTAAAAGTCAGAAGCAGTACTCTAGAATCCTCCTGGAAAGAGGAGGCAGACACTGAATTTGTAAAACTATTTCTTTATTTGTCATTTAAAATACTATCTAAAATGTGATGGAACTCTCTTTTATTTTTCTCCATCAGACCAATGTGGTAGTGAAACACATTGCAGTAAGCCAGTGGAGAAAATCTGAACATGGACAATCATGTTGTGAATTTAAGAAAGAACAATTAACTCAGTTACTGCTGCTGTTTGCTTATGTAAAACAGCTAGAAGTATGTCTGGACACCAAATCAGGAAGACCTGGCAAATGACAATTAGCCAGGAGGTGTTGCAGGAGACTTTCTTACTCAGAAAGGGCAAAGTGGTGGCCACTCCCAGGTTTTATTCTTAGCATCCTAACTTACAAGAGAAACACATGGATACATCCTAAACTGTATACAAATATTAGCTTACACAATATATTCCTTCACTGACTTTAATCTTAATATTTAAATTCATTTTAATCCAGTCTATCCAGTTCCAAACACATAATTTCTTCATTCCCTGATGAAGAAGATCTTGTCTACTGTTTATTAACAAGACAAAGCTGAAACTCTAACATCCATGCATGTTTATATTTATTGGTTATTATGTGAGGTGCATAAATATTATTTGATTATTTGGATTCTGAGCTCAAATACTTTGTAAGCCCTTATTGGTTTGCTTAGGGTACTGCCACTTTTGCCCACACCGTCCAATTTGGAGAGTTATGTTTCTCTCTGATAGTCAAGACTACTTTGAACCTTATCAGAGCCTTTCCACATCATGGTGTAATATATGTTCATGTAGCAAAATGAAGACAAGATTGTAACATGTTGAGTAAATCTGTTTTTCCAATCTAATAATAGCATTTCAGGCATGGTGCCCAAGCCTTGACATCTACTATTGGCCAAAGTACAGGCTCCCTGTTCTATACATGATGTTATCCAAGTTGCTGCTATGTACTGAAGCAAATGTCCCCATTTTCATTTATTTTGTTGCCCTTGTTAAGCAGATAATAATAGAACATTTTTACCTTGATCGTTTGACGCTTTATCTATGTGGAGAAAACTAGACTTTATTTTATACACCCTGATTCCTCAAAGTCCTGCCAGATTGAAAGGATAATGCATTTGATTAAAAAATGAAATTAAAACAGCACTTTTATTAACATATTAAAATAGCTTTGGATCACATCTCTTGTAAAGTCTGATCCAATGACCATTTAAGCTGGTAGAATTCAGTAGCCACTAATCTCAGAACTATGGCTTTTTCACATACACATCCCTATAAATGTAGCTGTACATTTGTCACCTAATCAGTGTAGATTTTATCTCAGCAATAAGAGCAATCTGAAGCCAGTTACTTTTAATAGAAAGTATGGCAGAAGTTCTGAGCAATCAGACAAAGCAGCACAATTTATGTAATAAAAAGCTCCAACAGGAAGTCTGTTGTGTCAGTTTCCCACTTAATCAGCTATAACATAATAAAGGAATTACAGGCACTATAAAGTCATGTAAGAAATATCTCACAGACATTTTCTTTGTTATTGTAGGAGAAAAAAATAATGTGAAAAGATAAGTAATTTTCTCAGGTGCTTCTGAATTTTTCAGTTTTGGGGGAAGGAAATCTGGCTTTCATGCTACTGTTTTTTTCATACCTGCCTTCTATTAAAATAATAGAGCCAATGAAGTGAATATATTTCTAAATTTCTGTCACACACATCATTCTGTCAGTTAGTAATTGACATAATGACAAAGTGGCCAGGGAAAATGTAAGTGGAAAAAAAGGGACTGGAACAAACAAGATGTGCAAAAGAGGCAGTCTAGAGAGTCTGCATACACTTGATGGCATGACTGCCTTCATTCTCATTGTATTGCTTAAAAAAAAAAAAAAATCAAATATTCGAGGTCTTGTGGGTATAAGGTGAGTCTGATAAACAGAAACCTTCTAATTTTCTACTTCCAAAGAAAGGTCTGTCAAGGTTAATGCTGAAGGTTCCTGAAGAATTTTGATTGGCACTGAGCAATAGTTTGCGAAGCATAACTGAAGAAAATGAAACAATAGGCTACTGAAATATCAAGGGAGCTGAGAGTGTTAGAAGTGTTCATACACCATTGTACACCATGGCATCCTGGACATGAATATTCATTTCTTCTACAGTTACTTATGCTCAAAAGCCTTTAAAAGTTCCCTGAGATATTATTATGCTGCAACTATTAACCCCAGTTAATATGTCCTGAAAAGAGTAATGTGTGGGACTACACAGAAGGAAACTTGTACTGAAAATACTTGGTTTAGATAGGAAATGTTGATTTTTACATGTGGTTTTGAACTCTGGCATGAAGGCAGGAATAGTGTTTGGTTGTTTCTTGAGTAGGACTACATAAGTCATGTTCATATTGTGTTCAACCCTCCCTTCCCAAAACAATGAAAGGATTTGAGTTTGAACTCTGGCCCTACTCAATCTACAAATAGAGAACAGTTACAGTCATAGTTCTAATGAAGATATGCGTGGATGTGCGTAGTTGTAACTGGTTTTAACTTGCTATTTAGTTGGAATTTTTAATAAACTTTCTGTTTGTTTGTTTGTTTTGCTTTGTTGTCATTTTTGTATTGGGGTTTTGTTGTTTGTTTTGTTTTGGGTGACTCTTCTCAAAAGGAAACTGATACAGAAGCTATCCATAAGCAGCGTCAGCCTGTAGACACTGATTCATTCCTGTTCTCTCTTATTTGAAAGCACATTTGCAGTAGCAAACACTCCTTGGTTAGAAACAGCCTGCAGTGGAAAAAGGGGAAAAGTAGCACAATCTCTAGAAGGCAGCTCAGAATCATCCCTGCTTGTAGAACTTCCTGATGGCTGTTCTCTAAGTGACTTCAGTAAAGTGCTTCCTGGGCTGTTTTATAGCAGACACTTTAGGCACTTTGCTCATATATGAAGACTATCATGACTTAGTTTATATAATCAAACACATTTGTTCATGATTGTATGCAAAAATGACAGATTTTGGCATTCAAAATTGTGTATATATAGACTCTTTCACTGCATGTATGTGACTCGTATTACTGGTAATTTCCAAATGCACCCAAAGATGTATGATATAAACTTATAAATTGTTATGAAGATATTTTAACCATTGCTGAGCTATATCTCCTATAGACATGCAGAACACTAAATAAAATAAAAACCAGTTACTTTGAGGATGGAAAAGTCTCCAGTTTCATTTTTCATGTCTATATAAAACATAGACCCTCAAAAATTACCCATCTGATATGATATTCATAAACAATATGTATCAATTTTAAAAGAGGTGTGTTTGTTTACATAGCTGACATAATATGTATTTATTCATAGTTAAAGAAGCCCAGGAATTCATTATTATAAAATAATATTTATAATCTTATTTTTGTAATAGAACCTGCCATTACTTCAAAGACATTTTGATAGAAAATACTGTTTAGTTCTACACAATAATCCAAGTCCAGCAATAAGTACATGAAACACCCATTACAATTTTCTCCTGCTTGCCTCATTAGGTTCAATGTGCAAAAGAGATCAATGACTCCAAGGTGAATTGACAAAGTGTGTATTTTATCATTTGCTTGTGCCCTGCCTTAAACAGAGTAAAAGATTTAGGTTTTATTTATTTCCTGAAGCATTCCTACTTTTGTTTCTCTAAGTATACCACATTTAGCTGCTTTCACACTCTTTCTGTTTTACTAGCAATCTGTTAGTGATCTTCTCCTTTCATCTCTCCACATACATATCCTAACGAAATCATTATGGCTGAATGTTATTTTTCATCCTTCTCTATTCCTACAGCATATGGTGGTAATGATCTCATTTTATTTTTATACACTGACATTAGAACTGTCCTTTTCATCCCCCAAATTTTTTGGGGTCTCTTTAAATATATATATTTAATTATTCACATCATACAGCTGTATAATCTGACTTGATGCAAAAAACATTTGATTATCAGATATGGGATACTTACATGGTTGCTAACATTTGTTTTGCTGTGTAAATTGTAAGCTGTTGAACAGTAGTACCCTGAAGTACAGCATGAAAAGAGGAAAAAAGCCAAAACCAAGGAAAAGAGAAAAAGATTTAAGGACAGTTTAGAAGGTTTTGCTATTAAAGGGGAAGATGTGTCTCATTTTACATCTTCTTGCACTGTCAGCCTACATTTTCTTACAATTTAACTTGGAAAACAATAAGTGTTCTAGTATGAATTTATTTTACATTTAGTCTAAGGACTTAAATGAAATGTGTAAGTCATACCAAAGCAAGGATTACAAAATTAGTCAAATATCTCTTTGTTGATCACTGTGTGAACAGGGAAGCTTCACTAATTTGCATCTATGTCAGGGGATGTGTTTTCTGGAACTTGGGAAGAAGTGGAAACTTGAATCACCTTTTTTTATCTGGGTGTTTTTCTTTTTGTTGTTGTTGATTTGTGGTTTTTTAGGTTTTTTTGTTACCCCCAGAAGTTGTGTTTTTGACTTCGTTGATACTACTGGTTAGCTTTCCACCCTTGACTACACACAGTAAGACCTAGGAAGAAGGGTCTTTGTTGCTTTTGGTCTTCTCATTTTCCGTAATGTACATAAGGCACTGTTGAAATGTCCCTAAAAACTGCATGGTTTCACTGAAGGTAAATGAATAAGGAAGAGGGATTTTCCACCTCTTCCCTCTTTCCCTTCTGCACTTCCCTACACTGGAGGATGGCAAGAGCCTTGTGCTTAATGGGAAAATTTCATGGTTGGGAAAATGGATGAAAACAGTCCTTCAGCTGCCATTTGCTGGAAACTACCAGTAACTAACTTGAAATAGCATAGCTCACAGTTTTGATCTGAAATGTCTCAGCTGAGTCAGAAAAAAACTGAACAAAACCATGTATTTCACCAAACAACATCAACAAAGCAGAGTAAAAGGGTATCTTAACATCACAAACATGCTATATTTGATTAGCTCAATTCCTACAATAAAGAGGTTTCTTTGGAAAATATATAAAATATATATTGGAACCTTTTTTCCTGTAACACATTTCAAAATAAATTATTCTTTTGAGCTTTCCTTAAGAATAAAATTTGTAGTTTATGCTTGAAGAAACTAAATATCTTCATAGGCTACACACTGCAGACTTGCATCCTGCATAGGAAAAAAGGGGAATAGTATATGACCAAAAAAATTTAAAATAAATTCAAATAATTTGTCTCCTCAAAATAAGGAAAATGTTTCATAGTTCAGAAGGTGTCATGAATTACAAAATTTTAGAACAAAGATAGAGGTAGAGGTGAGAATAACAGGGACAGGTACATAAGGCAGCTACTCTCATTTCAGTCTTAACTTTCTCAAAATGTTGAGTACTATTTAGAGTATTAAAGTAAAAAAGGCTTAAATAAGTGCTTGCAATTCAAGGGTCTTACTTTCTCAGATTAGTACTTTGTGTGGGAAATATCAATTTTTCAGAGATCAGGAAATGTTCACATAAGAATTATATGTATTTTATTCTGAAAGAGAAAAGGGTTTCATCAGTATCTGAGTTTATGCTAGACTTCTACAAAGGAATAAAACTTATTCATTGACTAATACATTGTTATAATTGAAATTGCTGCCTGAATAGATTACCATTTCATGTGAGTAAGGGGAACAGATCAGGACTATGTTATTTTACTATCAATCAGAGGAAAAACTCAGACACCTTGCAGTTTTGTAGCATCATCATGTTTTTATAAGAGGAATCTGGTGAGAGCATTAGAAGAGAATGAGTAAAAAGGAAAATATATTGGACATTGAAAAGCAAATATGTTTTTGTGTATGAATTTCATGAAGTATTTTATGTGTATGGCAAAAAAAAAAAAAAAAAAAAAACCCCACAAAACAAAAAACCAAACCCAAACATTATTTTTCTCATTTATGCAAACAGAAAGATGGTATATTCTGTAAATTAACTGATCTCAGTTTTTGTTTCAGGTCAGAGATGTAAACATAATGGACATATGAAAGATCTAGATATACAGGGTTTTTTTCATATATAGGCTGAGATAAATATATAGATGATTGTGGTAGAGTAAGAGATATTTCTGTTTTATTTCTGATTTAGCTATTGTTCTATATCATCTCTAAGCAAAATCTGTGTCATCATCGAAAGTCTGGGAATGACATGACAAGAGCAATGTTGATCAGGATGAATTACTTTGCTGTATTTTTACTAAAGGGTGTGAATCTCTCAGTGATATTGTTTGTATAGCATCTCTTTAAGATATATTCCTCCTATATGTATTATTTCTCTCAATCTTTTCTGGTTTTTGCTTTCCCATTTAATTCTTACTTTGTCATTTTACTCATATCTATGGAACCTTTGGAGTAGAACCTTTCCCCACACCTGCCATTTATTAAGTACATGAGAAGAGGTTACTCTTTGAGAAAGCACCTGCCTTAATGAGTAAATGGCGAGTGACTTTGAAAGTGACCTAAAATAAATGATTTTCTTTTCTACAATTTTTATTTCCATACATGAGTATTTTTGATTCATTCTTACGTTTTTTGCGTATTAATATTTGGCTTGATTTCTGGAATTTGTCTTCAATTGCGGTGAATTCATACAATTAAACTCCTCTCACTTCCAAAGTTACACACCTACATACTCTATTTCCACAGCCCATGAAAGTAAATGTTTAAAAAAAGATTATCTGGGTCCCTATGGCAAAGGCCAGCTGAATGGAACTCTTGCAAATTCACAGGGAAGATGGAACTGAGATTCAAGAAATTCAAACTACAGTTGCACAAATATTTTAATTTCTGAAAGCTCTTTTATCCCATACTCATCAATTTGTTCTCCCCCTATTCAGACTTACAGTTTGCATTTAGATAATTTTTATTTTCTGTGTGAGTCTTTTAATCTGGAAAATGTTTGAACTTCTTCTGCCAAAAAACCTCATAGTTCTTTAAACCAACAAGTTTTAAATTGCAATCAATAGTGTAAAGTGAAGAACATCCTTTGCTCAATGGATTTCTTGAATTTTTTGTTACAGTCTGGGACTCAGAAATGCAGTGATCATGGAAACCTCCACCTTGATGTTAGAGTTTGCATCCTTTGGGTCTCACCTCTTTTACACCAATAGTTTACTGCAGTATTGTCTTCAGTAGAAGTATTTCCAAGACTATTCTTGAAATGCTTTGTCAAAAATTGTTTTTCCATTGGTGAACATACAATATAAATTCCTGAAGAACTCTGGTAACTTCCAGTTGCTTCCCTTTCCAGAAGATGTTGAATGCAATCATATTGCTCAGAAATGCAATCTTTTGAGTCTTGTTCCACTTGTGTGTTTGACCAAGTACTATGCAGATAAAGCTATCCAGCTGTTCTACAGACAGCTCCAAAATGGTCTTAATAGAAAAGTTGTCTCAGTTAAGAAATTGATTTCTTTTTCCAATTAATACAACATTCATAGGCAGAATTTTGGTGAGGTCTTACAGGATGAGTCAAAGGGTAAGATCTTCGGTATTGATGGTATTGATATTCATTATGGGTCATGCTCATAGAAATTACAAAAATTCCTGCTTGGTAATAGTGTAAAACAATTTCCTAGTTTCATCAGTGCTTTCATAAGGAATTACAGTCCTTTTAGTACTGTCAGCTGGACAATACTCCAAAGTATGGGAAAATAGAGGGGAAACAGGAGCAGTCTAGGGTTTTGCTTTATTTTTTTTCTTTTCTACCATGGCAGTTAGGAGTCAGCTTGGGCTTCTGAACTGGAAATGAGTAAGAGAAAAGACCTTGCAAAGTAGACTCTTTAAAGTCTGATAGCACTAACAGGAACAGAGTCTCGTTAAATACTCTCTATTTTCCTCTGGAAGTAGATTTGTGCATTTTTGGTTTTTTTCTATAATAAAGACCTAAGTCAGAGCTAGTACTTCTATTTCTTTTCTGTAATAGAAAACTATGCCAGAAGATAAAGATATACACATAGCCCCCCATAAAAGTTATGAAGAATAAAGGCAGTGGGGAGAATGCAATGCAAAACCCTGGTGTGTTTGTGGTAGAATGTGTGGCTTGCTGTACTTCCAGTGTATTTCTAGCCCAGTGGAAATGGGAAATATGAATTCCAGATTGTCCCATATCATGCATGCAAAGCTGGACCATAGAATGTTTTTGTGGAGAACTTTTCTAATACCTGGCTGCTAAAAATGGCCCACAATGCAGTCAGATACAAGGTGAGTGGCTGTTCACTTTTTTTTTTTTAAACTTAAAACTATATATCCATGGGTTCTGGTTTCTGTTGCTAAGATATTTTAAAATTGTTGCTGCAGTTGTCATTCTTATTTCCATTGAGAAAACAGATAGGCAAGTGTGAAGAGCATCCACTGGTCAGAGATATGTGCTTTCCAGTTTGACTCCTCAGTGCTTCATGTTTGTGTCTTAGGCAGCCTGAATTACATAAACAACACATAAAGACCAAACAGGGCAAGGTCAGCTGCTAAGCAGTGGGAAAACCTATAGACTTTGAGAAATTAGTTTTGCGACTGAATAATGAGCCTTGGATTCTGCAACCTGGCACCTGCCGTCAGTACTATATTAATGAAAAGGAAAACCCTTAGAGTTGTTATGGAGGCATAAAAGCTGGTGTTACAGAGTGGTGAATCAAGCAGCCTTTATGAATAGATACCGTGGTGTTTTACAATAATGATCAAAAGCACTACAGCTTGTAACACTATTACAGCACTCTTTATGGATAAGAAGCATTACTCTGCTAAGAAGTTTTATAGATCTGAATCTTTGTCAAAAGAGGCCCACTGTAAAAGTCTTTAAGTTGATACCAGTATTTTATGCTGTACTACCTTTGCTGTGAAGCCAATGTCTCCATTCATTTCTATTTATTACATTTTGATATGTGTAACTGTAGTGCTGGATCCAAGAAAAAGGATTAGAGTGAATTTAGGGTTTCATCTGGCAATTGTGATGTAGAAAATCCCATCTGAGATTTTACTGAAAGTATTTTTGTCAAAATTTGCTAGGTATCATTTTAATGAGTTCTCTAGGTTCCTTGAATTCTTCTTCAAGGCAGGTGTATAAGAAATGTGACTTGGCCACATAGTGGGTAAATTGCTAAACTATGAGACCAGAGACCTATAATCTATTTTATGTCTATTTTCATCCACAAACTCTTAGTATAAAATAAATTTTGGGTTTTAGTAGCCACTCAGAGTTTTACCACCTAAAATTTGCAAACTACTGTATTTTACTGTATTTTACTTTTTTACAAAGATCTTAATTGAATATGGCCTTTGTTAAATTAATAGCTTTAGCAATTACTGTGAACATATAAATAATTGAAAAAGTAATGTCATTTAATGTCATATAAAGTACACACCTTTAATGCATTTCTTCTTTCAAATTTCTGTGGTTTTTATACTCTAGGAAAACAGATTAAAATCAAAGATAAAAATATATATAAAAAATATATAACTCAGTAAACAGTTCCCAAGCTCATTCTTTTAATTTCTTATGGGCATGGTGCTAGTATGTCAATACAATATGTGCTTTCTATGCTGCTTGTGCCAGGACATATGAGGAGTATATGAGCTTAAGATGGCTTTAGCACTATGCTGACAGGGCCTTTACTGGTCTTTTTAGATAAAAATTAACTTTTAAAAAACCATATATATGAATCCTTTGATATATTATAAAAATTCTGCAAATAGCTGAAAGAGTTCAAATGAATGTAACTAAATGTACTGAATGCCACCAATGTTAACACAACTTTGTTAAGAAGCAACACAAAATTTGTCTAATATCGTATCTTCTCACAAAATGCAATACTGGGAATGCAGTCTTCCATTAAGACACTGCAGTAACTTTCAGTTTGCTAGCCTATATGGTACAAATCACACAGTTCTCTGACATTAGAGGACTCTGATAACAGGTGGAATTTTATGCTGTACTACCTTTGCTGTGAAGCCAATGTCTCCATTCATTTCTATTTATTACATTTTGATATGTGTAACTGTAGTGCTGGATCAAAGAAAAAGGATTAGAGTGAATTTAGGGTTTCATCTGGCAATTGTGATGTAGAAAATCCCATCTGAGATTTTACTGAAAGTATTTTTGTCAAAATTTGCTAGGTATCATTTTAATGAGTTCTCTAGGTTCCTTGAATTCTTCTTCAAGGCAGGTGTATAAGAAATGTGACTTGGCCACATAGTGGGTAAATTGCTAAACTATGAGACCAGAGACCTATAATCTATTTTATGTCTATTTTCATCCACAAACTCTTAGTATAAAATAAATTTTGGGTTTTAGTAGCCACTCAGAGTTTTACCACCTAAAATTTGCAAACTACTGTATTTTACTGTATTTTACTTTTTTACAAAGATCTTAATTGAATATGGCCTTTGTTAAATTAATAGCTTTAGCAATTACTGTGAACATATAAATAATTGAAAAAGTAATGTCATTTAATGTCATATAAAGTACACACCTTTAATGCATTTCTTCTTTCAAATTTCTGTGGTTTTTATACTCTAGGAAAACAGATTAAAATCAAAGATAAAAATATATATAAAAATATATATAACTCAGTAAACAGTTCCCGAGCTCATTCTTTTAATTTCTTATGGGCATGGTGCTAGTATGTCAATACAATATGTGCTTTCTATGCTGCTTGTGCCAGGACATATGAGGAGTATATGAGCTTAAGATGGCTTTAGCACTATGCTGACAGGGCCTTTACTGGTCTTTTTAGATAAAAATTAACTTTTAAAAAACCATATATATGAATCCTTTGATATATTATAAAAATTCTGCAAATAGCTGAAAGAGTTCAAATGAATGTAACTAAATGTACTGAATGCCACCAATGTTAACACAACTTTGTTAAGAAGCAACACAAAATTTGTCTAATATCGTATCTTCTCACAAAATGCAATACTGGGAATGCAGTCTTCCATTAAGACACTGCAGTAACTTTCAGTTTGCTAGCCTATATGGTACAAATCACACAGTTCTCTGACATTAGAGGACTCTGATAACAGGTGGAATGAAATATGAAATGTCAAATCTCTTTATCCTGTTCAAACTGGTTTTTTTATTGCTTGTAAATCTTGACACTTTATTTCAATGAGATGGAAAATGTATCATTAATTTCCATGGTAATCAATACAGAGTTTATATTTATTTTTCCTCTGGTCATGGAACATACTTCAGGTATGCTATATCTCATTTTGCCAGGTACCTTCAAAATAATATTGAATGGTGGCAGTAATTCCAATGCACAATGTTGGACTTAGTTGTCCAGAGGGTCTTCAAATGCTCTAGTGAAATTCTTCATATTGCCAGCTGTGGAGACATTCTAGGGCTTTACTCACTGTCCCCAGCTAAGACTCTTGTCTATATAGCTGGTCTAGAAAATGAGTTACTAAGCCATGGACACATATATTTCTGTGAAAATATCTATGACAATATTATATCTTGGAAAGGTGCTATGACAGCATTTAGGTATGTTCAAACTGAAGGAGGTTCCTCAGAAGATAAAATGTTCTTTACTCCTCCATGCAGATAAGGAATCCCTCTAGCTCTGTTCAAAAACAAGGATTATTTTGGGTCCTCTTATGACATAAGTATTCCTTCCTTTACATAGCAGAGTCGGTATTAAAAAGGTTTTAAATGTAATAAGGCATCAAAAACAAAGATACTGTCAAAGCAAAGTTAATTCAGGCAAGTGGTGACAGTATATAGATACCAGACACAACATACTTGAAAAACACTTTTTTAAAAAATTAGATTTTAGTTTTAAAATGTTGGGAACCATACTCAGTACAGTTCTTAAATAATAATAAGATTTCAAAGGCAGAAATATACACCAATATCCAAACCATAAGAGAGTATCCCTAAGGTAAAACTAAAGAAAAAGGTAAACCACAGCATATTCAAAAAACTTTGCTGTTCAAGAATATGCCTGTGATTTGTGGGGTTTTTTCAGTCTTGGAGCTGCCCCCTATAACAAATCCCTTCTTTCTATTCACACTACAGGAGATAAATAGTTTTATTATGTTGTTTTTACAGTTACAAAATGGAAACAAAAGATTAGTGTCACAAAGATAAAAGTATTTACATAGGACTGTTTCATACTTGAGTTTTTACAGTCATTCTCTTTTTTCATTCTTATATTGAGATCCACATTACTATAGAGTAATGCACAGCTTCTGAAAAGTATGTTTACTCACAGGAAAATGGGAAAAACAAACACTGACGTACCAGTGTTTATTAGGCAAGGAAAATAGTATCTGGAAACTATGACACAAAACAAATTATCAGAACTTAATTGAATATTTTCTTCCTCACATAACTAATTGAACTTGTAGGTTTTGCAGTAATTACTGTGCACACACACAAAGTTATTCAAAACATTTAACACTAGATATTTAACTTATTTTACTTCAGAAGGTGTATTAGAGAACTGAACTGCCTACGTGATCCATGTAACCCGTAAAGGAAAATTCATAGCATGCACGCTAGGAGCTGACTTGTCCCATTAACAAGAAGCTGATGCTTTGACCTGCTGCTTAAATACGAGAAGCATGTAACCTCCAGCAGTGTGAGGCTGCTTCCATTTTGTGACTTGCCTGTGCTGGAAAGGTCTGCACTGGTAACCTTTTCTTTTGGCTGTACTAGGGCAGTCTTTATGCTCTGGTGCATGAGAATATGTAGTACAGTGACCAGAGAAAAGCAATAAAGGAAAAAGTGTTAGGATGTGTTACTTCTGTCTGGTCTGGGAGGCTTCAGAAGGCATTGCATGACACTGTTTTGAGAAAATGAGTATATTGAGAACACAGGCAAGATTTTAAACAGTTAATGTATTCAAAAGCAAAAATTGTGACAGGTAGAAATAGGACAGCAATGTGTGTAGAAAAGGACAAGTTTCTAAGCTTCTAGGGGGTAATATAAGCTCTTTTCCCCATGTAAGTGAGGAAAATGACTGCTACATCATTAAATGTTTCATGGAGGCTTGTGGTCAATTATAAAGAATTAATTTTTCCTTCCCTTCTTCACGGAGTTCCCTACATTGCCCACAGTAATAGACCTTATACAAAAGCTACTGGAGCTTCTGAATTCACAGCTGACAGAATAACTTTCCATCATCACTTTCTCACACCATTGACTAAAAATTTCCAAACATCTAGTCATGGCCAAACTGGGAAAACAAAACAATTACAAATTTTTGGCTCTTTGTAGCCTAACCATGTCATGTGCAAAATACATACACAATGGTGTACACACAGTACGAACTGGTAGATCTCTTTGTCATATCTGAGAAACTCTAGACTGTATAATTACACCAAAGATATCACACCGAATATCTGTGTGCTTTATAAAGGTATTTCGGCATGCTGATTTTCTCCTGGATAAATTTTTGTGAAGCTGGTGAGTGTTTAAGCTTCTGAAGTAAGATGAATCATAAAAGAGCATTCAGATATTTGTGAAATATTTGGCTCAAACAAGAGTTGTTGCCAAAGATGCAGGCCATATGCCAGGCAGCATTGGGATCACATGAATTCTGGAGGGAAATCAAAGGGCTGAATGCTTGTCATACAGGGCTTAAGTATGTGTGAGATAGAAACAGATGAAATAACACAAAACTATTGAGAGAAAGCAAGCAAGGGAACTCAAGAAATACCATAGAAACAGGAATTATTCTGCAATTGTATAGTCCGAAATAGTATCCTGTATCCTCCATTCTGATTTATTGCTTTTGTCTACTCTTTACAAGAACCTGCGTGAGCCATGTACAACAATACTGACACAATGTTGAAGAAGATTGCTCTTGAAAAGAAAGTGGTGAGAAGAAGATCAGATGCCTGAATATGTTACCTAAACAAAACTAACTTCATTTGGGGATAGCAGATTATCTACCTAGAAACAGCAGCTGAGGTTGAGAAAAGATATCTCAGGACATCTCAGATGGCATTGTCCAACAATGCTTAGGCAATGGAAAAATTCCTTTGGCCTTTGGCCATGTTGATTTAAGTACATAAAACTAGAGAGAAATTTGAAATAGTCTATGCATCTGGAATTGTGGTCCTGCCAGGTACCTACACAAAGCCAAAGACTTCAATATAGTGTTGTAGCAAACAGAAAGAAAATTGACAATAAGACATCTTCTACAATACCTCTGATTTGACAAAACTTTCTAAAAGAGGTAAGATACATAGAAATTTCTAGAGGAATTGTCCTTTCAGTTTCTGATGTATATCCTTTCTGTACTCAGAGCTGGATGATGGTACAGCTGAGATACTCAGTAAAATGAGTAGCACTTTGGACAGTGGGCAGTGGACACAGTGCACAGGTACAACACAGCACCATAACCCAGAACCAGGAATTGGTTGTTAGTCAGCTGATGATTTTCTGTGCTCATGTTTATGATTAGTGAACCCTGTTTCTCCTTGTTGGGCCCTTGTACTTTTAATGGAAGTTATTTTGCAGCATCATGTTCACATATTTAAAAAACATCATTACTTATTATTAGCTGTATTGATTATACACCGCCAGCTGCATTCAGATCTTTATTTTCCACTGATGTTTTCTACTATTTATCCATTAGCAAGTGAAAGTAGAACTCCTCCTCTGCCTTCATCAGCCTGAACTTTACTAGATAAGAGCCCCAGGACTTTGTGAGGAAACAGTCTGGGGGTTTTATAAACCAAATAACCTCAAGCTGTTCAATAAAATGTTTAAAATGTAAGTACTGTACCACTAGTGTCATTAGGACCTCAAATGTGCAGCTCTGTGGCTATCCTATTTCTAATACAATATGAAATTATAGATGTTTCTACATAATATTGATTTATGAGACCTAGCAATAAAATAACATATGCAGATGGTTTTTAGAATGCACTTGGAGCACCTCAGAAAGATTCTCGCAGTAAGCGGCACCTTTGCATAGTGGGATAAACTCCAGAGACGAGTGTGCTACATTAGTACCAGTGTCAAGCTGACATTTCAGGGTCAGTGAATAAATATCCTAAAGCCCAAGTGTTTATTTTGGAGAAATTTCATATATAATGACCTTGACTTTACATTGTTTTTTAGCTATGCATATGACCTCTATCCAAATCACAGTTTACAGTGATTTACTTCAGAAATATTATTCCTGCACTATTAAAATGAATTAATCAAAACCTGATACAGTGCTTGATGCAGCAAATTTGTGCTTTTATTCTTTCTCATATTTTGATGAAATAGAGAAAGGACTTTGAATTATTAAAGCACATGCACCCACACAGTCATTGACACATATATATTCATATATATATATATAGGATTTATTTCCCTGATCTCCAATTTGTAACCATATGATACATAAAAATGTATAAAATAAGAAAGATCCAGTTCACTATCAAACCAGTTGGTAATTTTTCATATAAGCACTGCATGGTGCTTATAAAGGACCTTTCCTGATTTTTCTTCAGGGTGAAAGTAACTATACAAAGAGATTTTTAAGGAATTTACCCTAGCAGAATTGCTATGGAACTTATATTTGACCATAGAAGGTACAAGGGATGCAGTCACTGATCTTGCTTACCTTTATGCTTGAAAAGGGAGTTTTTCACCATTTTTTTTCTGAAAACAGAACCCTGTTCTCCAGTGAAAAATAATCCCTTCCTTGGAACATTCTAACATAGAATAGGTCATACACCTAAGCAATCCCGAACCATATGAAGTTTAACAAGACTAAGTCCATATTCTCCACCTGGGTCAGAGTAATCCTGGGGGAGGAGAGGACGAAGAGCAGCCCAGCAGAAGCACATGTGGGGGTCCTGGTCCACAGTAAGTTGAACATGAATCCCTAGTGCCCTGGTAGCCAGGAAGGTCAATTGTGTGCTGGGGAGCATCAGGCACAGAATCACCATCCAAGGAAGGAAGGGGAAGGTTCCATTCTATTCTGTGATGGTCCCCCCTTACCTTCAGAGGAGTTTTTGAGCATCTCAATATAAGAAAGACATCAAGCATTTAATTCCTTCTTATACAGAAGTAGACATCTTTGTGCATCATAAATTATCTTACCAATTTAACCTCCAGGAAGAAACCTCAGTTCTTTAAAACTTGAGAGTATTTTCCCCAGATTTCAGTGACATGCAATTTCATTTTGATATCTATTTAGGATATGGGAAGTTCTTTTTTTGTTTTCATGAATTCATGATGCATAGAATTTTTGAGTTTGAATTTAATAGATTAAAGCATTCTTCTATTCCATACTCTGATTTTTTGTAGTGAATGTTTTCAATAAATATATTGAAAAACATTTTTTAATTTCACTTTGCATTTAAATTTTACTTAGCAGAAACTTGGGTTCTGTGAGACTGACAAAGACTAAAGAATTTTCAAGAGGAGAAAGTTACAGATATTATGCATTACTCTTGTATCTTAATTTCTTCCTTCCTATTAAAAGATCTCTAAGAATATCCTCAAGTTGTGTACCAGTTCTACTTAATTGTCATTCCTTTGTGCCATACTTTTGAGCATTTGAGTCCAATCTAGGATGAGGATTTTCCAAATGGCATTTCCCTTCTCTGTGAAACATGAGGCCAAAGACCAGGTTTTAAATTGGTTCATCTACCTGGTTTTATTATGGCTGATACTTTTGAGCATCAAAGGCTTGAATAAGAACACTAACTTTATTGATAATTGCTACACGTATCTAATTTTTCATGTTATGAGCCTATCAGCTTTCTCAAGGATAGTTACTGATGAACTGAACTGGAATATTTGGCTCTCAACGACCTCTTAAGAATTGGTAAACAGTTACCTCACAAAACCTCTCTTATTTATCCATCTTTTCAGATGGGAAAACACTTTTCTCAGAATTGATGACTACTTATTTTTCAGCTAAAATAAATACAGATCTATATCTCTTTTCATTTGTGCAAGAAGCTGACATATTCTGTCACAACATAGCATGAGTAAATGGGAAAGTGACAGCTTCCTGGCAAAATTTTAAAGAGATAAACATCTATTTTTGTTTAAACAGCTACTAAAAAAATGGATAGAAGCTTTCCAAGCTGAAAGGCTGTGGAATATATGAATGCTGCAAACTGGCAAATAAATGCACAAGATCTGGATATTTTTTATTATCCCTACAGTTTTCACTGTATTTGTCCATTACCTAGTATGAAAAGTTTAAGTAATGTACTTAACATTATTCGTTTATGTATGTGAAACCATACAATAAACACTGCATTTTATTATTTTTCAAAAGAATAGATAACCAAACTTAAAAACCCAAACAACCCCTTTTAAGCAGGAATGTATTTTTGCATTCATTTTATGTGGAAAGGTTTTGGTAGTGGGGAAAGGGGTGTAAAGGTTTGCATACTTTAAAAATAGACCAGGAGCTGCCTCCAGGTCAGGCAGCCCTTCAGAATGGACCTGCCATTGCCCACAACAGCCGAAGAGTGATGCTGGTGGTGCTTCTGTGACAACATTTAGAAAGTTGTGAGAGAGGAGTGAGAATATGTGAGAGGAACAGCTCTTCAGACACCCAGGTCAGTGGAGAAGGAGGGGAAAGAGGTTCCCTGCATCCTGAGGTGCAGACCATGGTGAGGCAGCCGTGCCCCTGCAGCCCGTGGAAGACCATAGAGGAGCAAATATCCATGCTGAAGCAGGTGGACGTGCCCAGAAGGAAGTCCATGCTGGAGCAGGAGCTGTGGTCTGCAGAGAGGAATCCATGCAGAACAAGTATTCTGGTAGGAATAGTGGCCAGGGGGGATCCATACTGGAGTGGTCCATTCCTGAAGGACTGCAGTCCATGGGGAGTATCCACATTGCAGCAGCCTGAGAATGACTTTCTCCCATGGGAGAGACGCCACGCTGGAATAGGAGAAGAATATGAGTAGGCAGAGAGGAAGTGTTAGGGTCTGACTTAATCTTAGAGTGCTTACAGATTCTAACACCCATGGATTCAAAATCGTTTGGATAGTTATTAGATCCCTTTTCTTAAAATTAACAGGATGATGAGATATGAAATTTTTTTACTGTATTTCTGAATGTAGAATTCAGAAAGAGTAAAGGGAAAAAAAGAAGAGATAAATGAAAAGAAATCTCGTAAGGAAGAAAACTATGTGTCCAGAAAAAAAAGAATGTGAATGTGGGACTGGGTAAAGGATAAGTTTGGATAAGATGTACAGCAGCTTCTGAAAAAAGATCAGGGGAAAGATGGAAAATTTATACTGTTGTGTGGAAGAAAAGCAAGAAAGACATTTATCAAGGGAAGAAAACAGAAACAGAAAGGTTCACAGGTGAAAGGGAACTGCAGGAAAAGTGAGATGCTTTGAGTGGGGAAAAACACTGTAAAATCAAAGGAAAGATAAGATAAAGGTCTGGCTAAAGGAAGAAGAATCATTGGATAATCAGTGGTGCCTTCCAACGCAAGGCTTTCTACGGGTCTATGATCTAGTCAAAGGCCACAGAGTTATGTGGTGTCAGAAAACAATGAGATAAAATAAAGTTGTTTTGATTTATGCTGCTGGCTTTATATGTTTCTAAGTCTTCATCTTTACCCTTGAAAGGGTAAAAGGAGAATGTTTGCAGGATTATTGTTTAGGATCTGTGTGCATTTTCCTTCATTTAGAACACTAGCTATCTCTGCAGTTGACACACTATTGTTTAACTGTTGACCAACCTCTGAACAGGAAAGTGATTTTATTAGCTCAGTTTTTCAAATGGGGAAATTGAGGTAAGGAGTAATAATTTTCCTGGGGCTTCAGTTCAGTTACAGTGATAAAGCCAGGATAACCATATTCCAAACCAAACTGAAATTTCAGGCTCAAGATTTTCTTAGGTTGCTTGTGCAGTTGTTGAAATTACACTTGTTGAGATCAGTGTAGAGCTCACTGAAGGAGAGTAGGGCTTGGATTTAAATATAGTATATCTTCAATTTCCATCAGTATTTCTCACTTAACAGTAGAGGACAACTCTTCAGCAAGCATCTGCAGTGTCAGTAATTCCATTAACAAAGAAGCCACTGTATTATCAACATACTGTAGCTTCATTTTAATGTGTCATTTGCACTTCAAAGTCACATAACTTTTATTATGGTAAATCAATTAAAACTATTTCTCATGATAATTTATCTTCTACAGAGTTTATCATCTCAGAGAATGCAATATTTCCCAATTTAACTTCCAAGACAAAAGTGATGTAATTTGAATGCCTTTTACTGAGCTTATTAAGCATAAAGATCACAGAAATTTCAAACCCTGAAAGATAACTGTTTCATCTATGTGATAAAATGGAAGTCATATTTTAGTAGCTTACTGGAGGTAGTAGGAGACAGTATGCTAATTAGTAATATAACCTCATTTACTCATTTGGTATGTCTCTTGTTTTAAATGATAGTCTGTCTAGAATAGATATCCAGCTTGATACAAATATGAAAAGGAAATCAAGTGAAGCTACTGTATATTCAATAAAGCTGCATGTAGCATTCATTTGATTATCATTTGATTATGCTTTTCTTTGTGTATTTATAATTCAGGAATCACCTTGAAATAAAGTAAACATTCTCAAAGATCTTGCAGTAGAGAATAGAAGTTTGTATAGAAAAATTCCCATTCAGAAGGGAGAGATGGGTCAGATCCTCAATTAACATAAATTTTCACAACTCTAGGGAAGTCAGGATAAAAATGTCAATGTGCATGAAGGAGCTGAAAATCTGATCATGTACAAGTGTTAAAAAAACTCACAACAAAGCATGAAAACCCCAACCAGACTACAGACACCATCCTCTTGAAATTTTGAAGCATTAATATGAGATGAAAAGTTCATCTGCGTCTTTAGTGAATGTATTTGAGTGTAAGTGATTTTTTCTTTAGTGGCAGAAGGCTTGATTTTCATATACTTCTTCTTTTTTCAAATATGCTTGGGGCACCTGCCCCCTGATTTGTACTGTGATTTGTCCTCTTGGCTATTCAAAAAGTTTTAAAATGCTGACAGTCTCTTATTCCCGTCTCTTCTCCATCTGAAAGTGCTGGGTTCACACATTACCTTATAACATAAGCAAAACTAACAAATAAGAAAATATTAAGGCTTGGCTATCTTAAAACTAGACCATGCAGTTTTGTACAGAGCAAGAGAAAAAATAATCCCAACATCCAGTCAGGCCTCTGCTCCCATTTCTTTTCAACTGCACTAGCAGTAAATAATTGCTGCCCCTAAGCCATAGACCTTTGCTCAGCAGGGAAAGGGAGAGCTGTTCCTGGGCCGTGTGTCATTTGTTGGCCTGTGGCTCCTGTCTCTTGGTTTGCACACATCAGTGCACAGCAGCGCTTATCTAGAGTAGCTGTTTTTGGCTGGAGTAAGATAACTGGGAACACTGGGCTGCCCTCTGAGCTAAAGCACAATACATATTAACTGCTTTGAGGTCTGACATATATTTTAAACTCTTAACTCAGCATCTTTTTGATCTTTGTTTCTGAAATTGGAGCATAAAGAGGTGTTTCTACTGTACATGGAGTTTATGCTCCTATTTTACATGGTGAGGATGCTTCTTGCAAGATATCATTTTGCACCCTGGAAGGCTAAAATAGCATGTTGAAAATAGCATGTCTCAGTTACTCTATAGCACTTTTGCTGGGGAAAAAAAAAAAAATCATGTCTTACCTTGCTACTTTGCTCATAAAAGTACAGCAATGTCTTATCCATTCACTCTTTTTGGCCGTAATTTCTGGAGATCTATCTATGTGAAAGGCATGATGTATATATGTATATAAAAAGGAAATTTAGACTGAAAATCTGTCTTAATGGTATGATTTATTGGAGTACATTATAGTCTCCAAAGGGAGCAGGGAGAAGTCCCTTTAAATAATGGAAAAACACACCTCCTGAGGACCAGAACATATAGGAACTAAACATGGGGAAACTGAACAGATTTTATCTAAGCTAGAACTGGCCAGTTTCTTCTGCCATTACCATATTCCCAAAGGAGCAGCAGAACAGATATACAACATTTTCCGACCATTTGTATTTGTATTGAATAAACACTATGTTGTTCTAAAATAATTTCTCCTGATGATGATTATTTGCTACTATGAAAAGTAACTGGGTTAACAGTAGGAATACTTTCCTTAAATTAATCGTTTCATGTTCTGGCTATTCAAGGAAACAAAGAATGAGTCATTCTTTTGTATAATTAGCAACGAAAGCGCTCACCTTAGAGTCATGTATCTAGGACCTGCATTTGCACAAACTGAAGGGAGTTTTGCTGTTGACTTCACTGGAAACAGTCTAAGTCTCATTTTCTTCAGATTATGCTGAGGCCTTTTTGGAATTGGTTGTATTTCATTTCACTCAATATATGGAAGAAAACTTTTAATATCTTATTGACAAATTCCATTTGGTCTGGGCCAACTCACTGCTGAAGTAGTACTCTACTACTAACATCGTAGTAGTAGTACTTGTCTACTAACATTTGAGAACAGAATCACATTTTTAAGGATCCAAATACCCCTTCCTTTGTATTTGGTTTAGGTCTTTGCACTTTTGAAAATGAATATAGAATCCTGTTTTGGTGTTTACAATGCAATTGTGCTTCCTTTGTTTTGATAAAAGGAGAGTCTCACCAACATTCTGTATTTCAGCTATTGGAGAAG
The DNA here is from genome assembly GCF_017590135.1 of Pyrgilauda ruficollis. NCBI lineage: Eukaryota > Metazoa > Chordata > Aves > Passeriformes > Passeridae > Pyrgilauda > Pyrgilauda ruficollis. The sequence continues at coordinate 349,623 of NW_024523933.1, read as the reverse complement.
CACAGACCTGCTTATGGAAGGTTACTTATAAGAATTCTCTTTTCATACACTAGAATTATGCATCAAGACATTTGGACTATAATGCAAAAAGCTGCCTATCTATTATATTACCACCTGAATGCGTTATTAAAATGTTACTGGAGTGCTGCACTTTGATGGTTTCATGCAGTCAGAATCCAACGAACATCATTTTAGAATCCCATCTTTGCATTACTATTTTTAAGGGTATTGATTTTTTTCTAATAGCCTTTCTGAAGAGTTTCTTGAGTTCAATGAAGTTTCTTTATTCCATAATTACAGAAAGCTTATTGAAGATAATACTTTTTTGAAAGTATTTTTTTTCAGTTTAGTTTTGCTTTGATATGGTCACGTTTATGTAAATAAAGATCTGTTTACTCAGTTTCAATATACAGTAGTCTTAAATCAGAGAAAGCTCATAATAAATATGAAACTAGAGCATTGCTTTTTGTAAACACATCTGCAAGCCTGACTGCATCTCACTAAGCATTTTATAGGTTCATTACACTACTTGGCTCACATTGAAGTCACCTCAAATTTTATTTTTATTTTTTTTCAAACCATCATATGAATAAACTTTGGCTTCTGTTTAGACTGGAAAAGATCCAGTATCTGCAGATTCAGGAAAACATAATGGTTATTACTGGTATTAGGGCATTTCTCTACACCTGTGTGTCACACTTCAGTGGGATCAGCAGAGTGCCCCTTACTAGAACTGAGTTGTGGATTTTATGTAGAATGAAATCCATTTCATTTGCAAATGTGCAAAGTTTGGAGCAAAGTTACTGACAGTCATAAATATAGAAGCAGGTGGCTATATATGTATGTATATGGGTGTACACACATGCACCTTCACACACACACACGTATATCTAACCATCTCACAAGGGATGGTTTCAAAACACCCTGTTTCTATACTTTGACCAATACTCCAGATAATTCCTGGTCTATTTTAATGTTTTTTTTTTTCCTATACAGCTTACATGTTTTTAAAGAGTTCATAATTTTCTGCATAGGAACCTGTTTCAGAAGCATTTTAGAACAGCCTAGATGATCTTTAAGGTCTCTTCCAAAAGAAACCATTCTATGACTCCACAATCCTATGTACAGCATATAAGAGTACATTAAGGCATCCTTAAGAATGCATGATCAGTATACTCAGATATATGTGCTATATGCTAAAGCGATTAGAATTAAAAGAATACATTTTTCTTTTAACAGGATACTATAATTTGCAAACCCATTGTCTCCTGTGTAAATTCCCTGTTTGCAACCATGGCAATGCCAAGTCCATTGATGACAATACCTGTATTGTAGCTCAGGAGATTTTTTCTTTTATGAGATGAAAAAAAAATTATTAACACCTTATCAGCATGAGCAAAATGTTACCTATGTTATTTAAATTTTATTGTTTTTATAATATTATTATTGATAGCCATATAAGTTATCTACAGCTAGTAAAGTAGAAGCAAGTTTTGGAGGACAGTGTTGTAAGAATTGCATTTTCCAAGAGTAATATAGAAACTTAGTTAGTTGGTCAGCATCATTGAAGAATTTTAATTTATCAGTGTGAAAAGTGTAAAAAGTCAATATGTTTGAGATCAATCATGTCCTACTTTTGTTTGGTTGTATGTAGAACTGTCTAAAATCTTGAAAAAAGACACACAAATAATTTACTTAATCTTGGCACTGCTTGTAAGTCTTCAAGTAATAATTATTTATTAAATATTTACTTGAGGTGAAAATTACACTTCATCAGTGAAAAAAGATTCAAAGATGCTTGGATCTGTAAGGCTTTTCTTCTTTAAATCTAAACTTTAAACCAGTCTCTTGAGATTCATCTTGTTTCTGTGAGCCCTAGGGAATAGCAGGAAATTCATACATATTTAATATTAGTCAAATCAACCAATGCAATAACCATGCTAAAGAAACAATTATGCAGACTATTTATGTAAATATGGAATAAGAATTATGTGTTTTTATTTATAACACTGGAAAGGCTTGTAAATTATTTAATTTAAGAAGACATGCTTTGGAGTCATTTTGAGCAATTTATTTACAATACATATATCATAGAAAAATATTTTAATATATTTGTATTTTTATATTCATTTCAACCATAACTAGGTTAAGACTAGTATAATCTTCAAAGAACAGATTTGCTTTGTCTTTTATGAAACATACTAGCAAATATCTGTTTGTGCCAGAAGAAATTATTTAACATTTTATTTAACAAGCTTTTTTTAACCAAGGAGACATGGCAAAATTATTTAACTCTGTGTGCTCAATAATAATAAAAATTATTGTATTTTTCATGTATATAAGAATTTTAAGAATCTGTAAATATGTTTTATATTTTCCTTAACTACTCTAGTTATGAAGAATTTTGCATATTTTAATGAGCCTAAAAATCAGTCTCCAGTTAACTTCCATCTCTTAGAAATGCTTCTAGAGGAGCAGGAAAAGGTATCCACAGAAACCATGAATTCACCTCTTCAGAAATGACTTTCATATTTTACTCATAGTTAATCCTCAATAATTCATGCTTCTTGTGAAGTCTGTTATTAGTTCCAGAAACCATTGTATTCAGAGACATTTGCACTGAAAGGTGGTGAAGAAACAATGTTGGGAATTAGGATCACAGAAAGACCTTTGGAGTCTCTGTGCTACTCAAAAAAAAAAGCTGCAAAGGGTCAGAAAATTCTTATTAATTTAGGTCAGCTCAGAACTTCACTGCTATTTTATCCATTGCTTTCCTGCAAAAAGGAGATAGATGACTTGGCAGTAAACAGGTCTCCAGTGTCAGAATGTGGGGTTTTTTACTACCATTTGTTTTGACAGAGCCATTTTTGGCATTTATTCTGGCCAGGCAGAGATGATGGTCTAAACCATAGACAACCAGACTCATTCAGTCACTTTTCTGACTCATTTGATATTTATATGTTGATACAAGATGTGTCTTACTCTAAACATGGATGCTTTTCGTTGGCTGTAAGGTGAAGTCAGGACAACTGACTCACCTGCTCACTCTTGGTCACTCTACTATCTCCAGCGGAAGGGTCTGCAGTACAGACACCCATACTCACCCCTGATAACTCTCTATGCAATTAACCCCCCAGATTCTTTAGGTCTGTACTGATATTTTAGCTGCCTGACCTGGCACTTTGATTGATCATGATTTTGGTGTCAGCCAGTACTTTGGGTTGATCCCAGAATGATATACCTGACATGCCAAAAAACAAAAACAAACAAACAAACAAACAAAACCAAAAAACCAAACAAAAAATCCCACAAAAAACCAAAACAAATAAACAAATAAAAAACCAAAAAAAGGAAAAAGGTGTTTAACAGTATACTGCATAAGTATTTGGATGCCTGCAATTAGGTCTTTCAATTGAAAACCCAACTTGAAAGCTGAAATCTGAAAACTTTGTGTGGAACAGCTATTTCTTTTGAGAAGTGTATACATGTTGATGAATTCTCACCAGATTTCAGAAAGTAGTCCTTTTCACATCTAATCAAAAGCACTTCAGCTATTAAGGCTTCCTAGAGAAACTCTATGTGCAGTTAAGTAGAATGGAACTTACTAAACAGTGCAGGCATAGTTGCTTTCATTAAGAGGTCAAAATAAAAGAATCGACCCATATTTTCATAAAAGCTCAGTGATCAGAATATCTACTTGAGTTTTAGTCTCTCTGTGTAAAGGAAGATTTTATCCAAGCTCCTCTTTGAAAGTACTGCAGAAATATCAGAGGGACAAGGGAACAAAACGGGAAAGAAAGAAATTCTCTTATTCTTCTAAGAAATTATCTTTTAGCCTGCCTGGTCAGGAAGGCACATGTAGAATCAAATCACTGTTCCCAAATTTTAGAAGCATAGATGCATTTACCTTTTACTGTATCTTTCTTCTGTACCTATGTTCTGTGTTTTTCTGCACAAGCAAGCACTTTTATAGGGCAAATAGAATAAATCTGAGCATAGGGATGAAGAGATGTACCTCGAAATTCTTTCTTTCTTTCTTCATTACTTTTTTTTTCAGTGGCAATTTTTGTTTCATTCTAAGATGGAAAAAAGCCCCAAACCAAATCCATAGGATGAAAAGCAGTCTTAGGGACAAGGAATTTAGGAACCATCTTTCTGAAGTCAGTTTAGCCTCATTGTTCCAAGTCCCGGGTTGTATTAATAAACTTCCAGTGTTTGAGAACTAAACTAACAAGTAACTAATTCCCTCCATAATTTCAGTGTTTCTCTTTACTTTTGCAAAGAGAAACAGTTATTTTTAATATTTATATTATATAGATCAAAAAGTTGTCCTAACATCTTTTAGCTTTGCCTTTTTCTTATCAGGGAAAATAAAAAAAAAAAGTGCTTGTACCTGACAGACGTATTATTAGTCTTGCAACTAATATCTCTGCTTTTACTGCTAATTTCTGCCTCTGTTCTGTTTCCCATTCTAGAAAAGCCTACAGTGCTAATGTTAAATTAGAGAGCAGTACTAATTAAAGATCAGATGGAAGAAATCAATAAAAACATTACTACATATTAACTGTTATCCTAAAAGAAACATTGGTTTCATTTCAGAAAGAATAAAAAAGTAAATTTATGTCTGATAGATTCCTGAAAGAAACAATGCAAAATATGAAACTCTAGTAACAGCAAAGACATGCAAAAACAATTTTACCTTCCTTGGGCAAGTGATTCATATTGTAGTCCTGAGAAAGTCATGCAGCAGTTTGGATTGATAATTGCAATAATGTGGATTCCCAACCATAATTTAATGATTTCATAGCCAGTAACTGACATTCTTTTTTACATGGACACTCATAAGATTAGTACTTTTAAAAATACATTGTTTTCATTGCTTACTTCCCAATACTATAATTAGTTAATTATTAGCTGAGCTAGTCCATGCTGTGAGATATTTTGATTTACAATGAATCTTTGACTCAAAATATATTATTCCAGTGTACCTGACCTAATTTAATATTAAGGGGCTTTTTTGTTGTTGTTCTGTTAGTAGGGTAATAGTTACTTTTCATATATTGATCTGTCCTGTTCTTTAATTTCTAGCAACGTGAAATTCATAAACTTGAACTAGAAATAGATATTTTGTGTCAGATTTCATCTAGAACAAAAGAATTCTCATCTATTCAAGTCCACAGAGTTATCCTGCTTTACTTGTGAACCTGCCCCAAACATCTCTTTTTAACCTAATTTAACAGATATATTTAAATATGTTTTAAATTGATGTAGGGAAAACAATCCTTAAGTTTTTCTTTTCTGATTGGAAGACATTATCCATTAGAAAACTCTTGAGAAACACTGTAGGATTATCAGCATATTTCAGAACAATTTTAGCTTACTCATAGTTAAGTTTGGTTTTGCAACAAATAAAAACAAACCTCAACATCATAACAGTAGATTTTGATATAAACTGATACGATCTAAGTAACTGCATTACAGAAGGCAATTATTTTGGGGTTTTGTTTGGTTTAAATATAGATTATTAGTTATGTAGCTAAAATAGTGTGTGTGTATATAGGCATACATTCTGGCAGTTTGTGATATGACCTTGGCTGGTTGCCAGGTTCTGACCCAGATTCTCTTGTACTTCTCCTCAAGAGGACAGGGCAGGGGGAAAGGATGGGTCAAGATAAGGACTGAAGATCACTTGCCAATGGCTGTCACAGGCAAAACACACTCAACTTGGGGACAATTAATTTGAATTACTGCCCATTTTTAAATAATATTGGATGGTGAAATGTTTTGGCTCTGCTCCTTTTTTTAGACTCAACTACAGTCCTTCATTTCCAGCTCCTTAACCTTCTAATCCTCCATCCAGCATGTCGTGGAGCCATGGGGTATATGAGCTGTGGCCAGTTCAAAACAGTTCTCTGCTGCTCCTTCCTCCTCATGGAGACCTTCTTCTTCCTTAAGGTCAGCTTGGACAGGATGTTGAGCAACTCAGTCTACAGGAAGGCGTGCTTGGCAGAGAGATTGGAACAAGTTGACCTTTAATGAACCTTCCAAACCAAAAATTTCATCAATTCTATGTTTTTCCCCTGCTCCAGCTTGGGCAAAACTTCAGTCTTGCAGGACAAATGGGCTCCATTATAGTCTCTGCCATGAGCTCCAGAGGACTTTCTCCTCTATCTTGTGGCACAATATCTCCCCTCTTTCTTTGACCTTGGTGTTTGCAGGGCTGTTTCTTCTCCTTTCCTCCCTATTTCTCCTCTCTGCTGCTCAGCATTTTACCCCTTCTTAAATATGCTTTCCCTGAGGCATCACAGTCTTGGTTGTAGGGCTCAGCTGTGCCCTGAGCTGGGTCCATTGGAACCGTCTGGAATCATTTGGAACCAGCTCAAGTAGCCCCTGCACCTCCCTTTCTGCCAGGGGGACCAGGACACCTGCACCCAATACAGCACATAAATATAAATATACCTTAAGTTATGCTGACTTTTTCTGATTTCCCCATTTCAGGGAGATGGATAAAAAAGAGGCTTTACAACAGGGAAGGAATTAAACTTATGACCAATCCAACCAATCTCCTTTGGCTATACCTAAAGCTGCAGTGCTCATTCATTCAGTCAGTGCTGAAAGAATGACATCCAAAGCAATTAAGAATTAATGGTCCAGATAGCTGCCTTATCTTGCTTTTACACTGGGTATCTCTATTGTATTCATTGTATTGAATGAGTAGACCAGAAGAATATGATCTGCAAGTGTTAGTGGCAGATTGAGTTCCTTTCTTTTAAATGGAAGAAACCCCATATTAAAGGTTTCAAGTTCAATCTCTACAGGTGATCTCTGTTTAGGTATATTGCATGTGAGAGCAACAGAATGCAATGAAAGGTGATTTTTATTAAAAATGCTCTTGCATATTTATGCAATGTGAATACAGGAGCTTTTAATATACAAATTCATCATAGATTCTACTACAGAGTGAGAAGCCACTTCTAAAAATTTAAAGGTTTTTATTGAATCTTAAATGTTACAATGATGACTGAAGTTTGTGACATCAAACTTCCAATCACGTTCTTAAATCGGTTTAGTTAAATTTTTCAATTAGGTTGTTATATTAGCTTTGTTAGCCTCGGTGACCAAATACATAATGATATTTTTTTGCTCTAAAGGCAAACTGCAAAGAGTGTTGCAGAACTTTTTGCCTATACAAGTTATCGAAAGATAGTTTCAAAGGTTCTATTTAACTTTTGGGGCCATGCTTGCTTATATGTCTAGATTTTGCAGCAAAAGAACAAGGGAAAACTAAGAGGCAGAAAGCTGAGCTGAAGCAGGTTAGCAAGGCACAAGGCCTGTCAATTTTCCAGTAACATTTAAATGAGTTTTGATTTGATCTAAAAATCTGGAAGAGGTTGTTGACTTATGGTTCTAACGAACAGAAGACAGCAGAGAAGGGAAACTCTTTCCTGATCACAATAACATATTTATCACAAAATTTCCCATGATCATCAGCCTCTGTGTTTTTGGTAGCCAATGCCCCTCATGTGACTACTGAAGCTTCATGAAATGCTTAGTTTTCTGTTGACTGCTGAGCAGTTTCATATGGGTATTTATTCTTGGAAAGAATATATATATCTTCCTTTCAGTAACAAAATGTACTCCACTGATCATGAAAAAAACAAAAGGTTTTTTAATGATATGGCTATACTAACAGTTTCTATTTGCTTTCTACTTGCTTCACTGTAGGTCACTGTCAGACTGGGTTTCAGTTACATGGTGGAGTACTTCAGTGAATCAATGCAAGCTTTATTGCTCAAATGGTTGAATGTCTCCAAAGAGAGTGTTAATCTTGCAGATGACCTAGGATAACTTCAAAGACAAAGTTGAAGCATTAGATTTTGGAATAAAGGGTAAAAAATTTTGGCAGGTCAATTTATTTTGGTTTGATTTGTTTTTTTGTTTTTTTTTTAAATTTGTTGTTTAGGGTGTTTTGTGGTTTTGCCTTTTTTTTTTTCAAGCAAGCTTATTATTGACAGATAGCTATTAAGACATAGATATTTAAAGTCAAAATAAACTTCTCTTAGGAATCTACTTTGAGGTACAAATATAGAAAATGAAACAAGAGAGAAATTACTTAGACCAGGAATCTGCACCGTTGAATTCTAACATTTTCATGGATTTAAATTTCTGTACTGCTTTTCTCAAATTCAAAATCACATATATATTAGTTTATAGTGGCCCACAACATGCAGACACATGGCCTTATCCCAGTGAAATGCCAAACTGTGAAATGTCTATACAGTACACACACAGGCTAATAGTGAGGTTGAGGTCAGTACAGCTGGGATAGATGGAGGTTACAAGTATGAAAAAACCTCAAACAAATGCATGGCATAAGGAAATCCATTTTCAGATCTCAGAAGTTACAATAGCTCACATAATATTTTTGACTAAGGTTTTAAATTACAGCTAATTGGATAATAAACTATATAGAGGTGTATTTATAAGTTTTCAAGACCTTCCATTCTCTAGAGCTAGCTACCTACATAAAAAAATCGACAGAAATCCTACATGAGAAAACAAAATGAATATTTGGATGAGATCACAGTCCTTTTTTGTTCTGTGGTTCCTCAGACAACTTAAAATTTATTATCATGTACTTTAAAACTGAGTCAGATAATGTTGATTTCTCCCTGCCTTTTTGCTAAAAAATGGTTAAGACTGCCATACATAGTTAGAAACCCAGTTTTCCTCATCTACGTTTTTTATGTACCAATGTCATCAGGAGAGTGATGAAATTCTTATTTAAATTAGTGATGATTGCTGAAAGTTGATGATGAGAAAATACAGGATAAAATATGGCTAGGAGTGTTCAATATATTATGCAAATTATGAATGATAGTCTGGACAGATTGATCAGATTCTAGTATGTGGAATAGTTTGAGAAATTAAGCCTGTCATCTAAGCTTTTTACAGGTGTCAAGTAAACTGTAGGTCTTTTTTAGGTTATACCTTTTAATTGAAATGGAATTCTATCGGAATGTGTTTTTTGCTTTCTATTCCCAGGGTCCAGTTATCAGTTTGGTGCATTCGGGAACTAACTCTATCTACTTTTTCCCTTTTTTTTTGAGGCATCATCTCAAGTTAGGACCACTTGGTATTGTATTTTAAATATATGTGATTTTAAAAAAATTGGTCTTTCAAGAGCTAACTAAAAAGAAGAATTTTAAATAAAAATGTTGAAGAAACTTTAATTCTAAGATGTAAATTTATCCCTAGAAGGAACAAATAACATTAAAAAATGGATATCTCTCTGCTCTCAAGTCACTACTAAAATACTTCATGAAGTTTCAGCCATCCAGTTTCTATAATGTCCATGTGAATGGCATTGATAAAGTTCCAAAACTCTTGGAAAATATACCCCAAACACACAGTTAATCATTGCTATTATGTTAAATATAGGGAAACAGTCATAATTTGCCTGGTAAATTACAGTATATTATAGAGTGCACTGTGAACACTGTAAACACTTACTTGTAAATTGCAATTCCTTTCACATAGATATGATAAAAAGACATATTTAGCAAACACATGTATGACTTTTAAATCAGTTACCACAGATTTTAGAGTTGTGATGTACTTGAGTTTCATATATTTGGCCAAATATGTGGGTGTTAAGAAATAACTCTTAGTGGAAACTTTGATCAATGGAAATGCAGAAAAAAAATCCAATCCCAAATTAACTTGTTTGTTTGTTTTTTTGTTGTGTTTGTTTTTGTTTGTTTGTTTGTTTTAGAGTATTTCACCTACATGAATAAAATGCTTCCTATAGTTCTAAATTTATCTATATGCTGTGGGGTGAACATATTAAGAAACATCAAGGTCTGTGTATCTATCTATTTATATTTGTTCTCATGCTTGTAATGTCTTACTGCCTGACAGTAAAATCTGTTTTAAAACTGGCAATTAAGAAAAGTGAATCTGACCAGCCTCCTTTATTACCCAAGCCTAAAGCAATGCAAGATTTAAACACAAGGCAGTGTGTTAAGCAAAGTTGCATTTAAACAAGCCATGTCAATCTTAGAACTTTTTGCTAGCTCCTTTCTTTTCATCCATTATATTCTATTCTATACAAAAGTCTTTATGTTAGTAAGCTTTTGGTTACAGCATGTTTGGACTAGTTCCAAATTTAGCAAAGCAGCATGTAAGAAGAATGGAGGGTTTGGTCCTGCACAATCAATATGTTGATAGCTGAGGATATCAGATGTGGTCCATTTTGGAAAAATAACTGCATATCTGCATAAGCATGACTTGAACTCTGATGTATAGGATTTATTGAATCAGAGAATATGAAAAAAAATTGTGCCTGCTATTAGACAAGGAGTATAAAAAACAAACATCTGAGGAGTATCTGTAATGAAGTATCTGGAAAAGTGTCCCTCTGTTCTGTCTCCATGTCTATCTCCATATTCCCTTTCTCTTCCCTTTCTGTCCCATGGCAGTGTCTCTGCTCTCAAGTCACTACTAATCATCCTTACTCAAGGCAGTTCTTCTCCTGGTGCAATCCTGTAGTGTTTGGGTGCTGAGAAATACTAATTATTAGAGACACAAATTATATAACAAATTCCCTCTAACTTCACAAGGTGCCAAAGAGCACATAGAGATGCTATGGAATCAAACAGAACAAACATACTTTTTGGTTGGATTACTGTTTCACTGTTTATTAAAAGGTAGGAAGGCTACGGTTGGCTTATAGAGTTTGCAAGGTACATTTGTAGTAGTGATTTTAGGAAGCCAATTCCAAATCTAATGTAATGTTTTCAAGTGTTTTGCCAGCAAACCTAGGAGTCTTACTTTATAGATATTTTCAAATTGCCCAGGAGCTTTGTAGACTCTCCATCCTTGAAGATATTCAAAAGACATCTGGACATAATCCTGGGCAACCATCTGTACATGGCCCTACTTGGACCTGCTTGGCCAAGCTTGGACCTGCTTGGACCAGCTGGCCTCCAGACTTCCCATTCAATGATTCTGTGATACGTTTTTATAGTTTATAAATTTTAATTATTGTCTGGTCATCTTATCATTCTGTAAAAAATCTTGGAAGAATTTGTAAGTCATTAACATGAATACATTTTAAAATCTGGTAATCAAAGGATGCAGTGTGGAGCAAAAACATAGGATAAAGCTATTGACATCCACTACTCTAATTTGATAACCTTGGAAACCACTTGATCTTTACATTTGTGCTTTCCTTTATATGGGACAACCTTCTGGAAAAGCATCACTCTCTTAAAAAGGAAACTGCTTTTACCTTCTAACTCCTGTCATTAATCAATGCAAAAGTCTTAGTTACGGCTGAAACTTCTTATCATGATATCATAATTTTGCTCTTGAAATGTAGTTTTTATTTTAAGATATTGATAACAGAAACTAGATAAGAAACTTTACTTTGCCTTCCAGCATTAGAAAATATCTTGCACTGCTAATCAATTATCTCCTTGCTTTTAAAATAAATCTACTCTGAGAATAATGGGATTCTGTATATGAATATACAATATACCCTTCTGTGCACATGTGTATGTGTGTAAATGAGTATGTATTCTCTCCTTTTTTGAATGTAAAGCTGTTTTAAGCACATCTCTGTTCTCTCATGATAAGACATTCCTTTCCTTTCTAATGGAAACTAAGATGAAATCTGGGGTAAAAATAGATTTCACAGCTGAACCAGGCTTGAAGTTAGAATTTTTTTCCAATACTTTTTTCATGCTACAGTTAAATTAATGTGTAGTTAAACAATAGGCAGTCTGTTCACATATTTAAATGCCATTTCAGTACATATATATCATATTTGGAAAGTTTATTTTTTCACTATAGTAACATTAAGAAAATTTTAAAACCCCAATACTTTGCATTTTTAATACCAAGAATTGTAATTACATAGACAGTTCCAACAATAGATTTTTTTTTCATTTAAATGCATAAAAATTCTAATCAGGTCAGCAGTAATGCGGACAAATCATAAAAGGTCATTTTCCTTGAAAGTGAGACCTCTTCCTAGCTGAGGAAAAAAAATCAGTTAAGAACAGTACCAGCCATAGGATCAAATTTCTTATAATTTTGGAAGATATACATTTCTGTACCAACGTCATGAATCCCATGATTCATGCTGCTTTGGTCATCCATCTCTTGTGTAGAACTGCAAAATCCACTATGCACTGAAAAAAATTTTCCGTTTTTCCTCAGCAGTGAAAGTTTTTTAAAAGTAATATAAATTTTTCAAAACCACCTCTGAAAACAGTTTTTCCATGGAAGCTGCCTGGGAGCTGAAGGAAATGAGGAAGGGGAAAAGCGCCACCTATTGATGGTGGCTCGCCAGCTCGCTCGGTGCCGCTCGGTACCTGCTGTGGCTGCGCTTGGTGAGCACAGCCGGCATTTTAGAGGCACACGTCTGCTGCAAGTTTCAATATTGTCAGGCTGCATGTTGAAGTGTTTAAAGAATATATATTAAAACATAACTAAAGCCAAATGAATATTTTACACAGTCGTAATGCTGTGTCAAGCAGAATCTTCTTTCTTTCTTTCTTTCTTTCTTTCTTTCTTTCTTTCTTTCTTTCCTTCCTTCCTTCCTTCCTTCCTTCCTTCCTTCCTTCCTTCCTTCCTTCCTTCCTTCCTTCCTTCCTCCTCTTCTCCTTCCTTCTCTCCCCTCTCCTGTGTCTTGTTCTCTCCTGTATGTCTTTTCAAACCCAGATTTCTTTTGTGAGGTAGAGAGGATGTGAAGAACAGCTCTAACAGAAGTTTTCTTGCAATCTATAGAACTGTATACAAAACTGCAATTGCTTTGCACCTGGTGGAGAACTTTGCATGCTGAATAGACAATCTCATCTATCTTCCAGTACTTAAAGGAAGAAACAGTTAATTTTCCCTTCAGTGAGGATGGGGATTGCTACAGATATCATAAGTTTGGCAACAAAACAATTCTGATTTTTGTTTCTAAGATTGTTCTATATTTACTGCAAGCTGATTTTAGCATATTTCAAATCCTACCAAGATTTCTGAAATGTGACTTTTTTTTTTTTTTTTTTCCAAATGGGCATTAATGATGTACATATTGTGACTTTTAAATCACTGGGTTCAATAATGAATAGTTCATTGACTGCTGGTTCAATGAATTGTGTGGAAATTCATGGACCATGCAGGCAAAGAGAAAAGGTAGCTGTTATTATTTCAAACGAAGATTTTATGTCTTAGTGGCATTGTGAAAGATTGACCTTCACATGAGATATTGCTGTTCTTGCATTACCACCCTGATATCAATAGAAAACTGCTTTTAATCTACACAAAGGGTCCTGTTATCCTCTCAATGCATGGGGGATTATCAAGCTTAACTCTCCAGAACATCGAGAGGCAAATAGACCCCAAAGTCTCTATTGCTGTGAAGGAGTTTATTGAACATAATTCATATGTGTTTCAATAATAGGTTTGAAAACTTCTGTGGTTTGTGTGTGTGTGTGTGAGATTTGTTTTGCTTTATTTTAAACTAGGAAGTTGGCTTTTCTGCTGTAAACTTGTACAGAAGAATGCTATTCAATCTGTAGTAAGTAACAATTTGCTGAGTTCTTGATATTAATAATTAGATTAAAATATTCATGGTCATCTCACTTAACCATATGATCTCCTCTCAGCAATGCTCATTCTAAAAGCTAAACATTTGTGTTGTAATGGAAATGTAAATGTGAGATTTATATAGAAATGTGGCAGAGGACACATCTCTTTTACAGGGTAAACCAGGCAATAATAATAATAATAATAATAATAATAATAATAACAACAACAACAATAATAATAATAGTAATAACCAGGCAGTATATTTGTTTATCAGCATTTATTTTGATAATCTGCAATAGTGGCAATACTCTTCATTGCTAACATTCCATTGCATATTTGTCTTTTGCATTTCCAGATCAATAAGATAACCATGGATTACTGTGTTCCTATAGCTATTAACTCACACACACACACATAAACATACACACACACGTGTGTGTATATATATATATATATATATGTATGTATGTAGGCATGTCTGTACTGTGTCCATTCAGTGAAAACTTTTAAATATTAAAAAGAAGTATTGCATCCCATATTTCATCTATTCTTACAAGACAAGAATGACAGTATTAAGATGCACATTCAGGGTAGCACTCTTTCTACTTTGAACGCTGTCAAGAACAAAGTGCTTTACAGACTTAAAATAAATCTAGGTACTAATCCATTGAATTTCTGACAACAGGAGCCCAAGGTTTCCATGCACTTAGCTGAGTACTGCATAAGAGCTTGTGCATTATTTATGTCCACTAATGGTGTTGCAATGCTCTTTGTGTGAAGCAGTGACAGTGCAATCTACTAAGATAGCTGCTGCTGTGGACAAAGCCATACATTTTCCTGGGCTTGAATTTTTGACAGAATACTCTATTAATGCCAATTCTGCTTAAGTAAATGCTGAACAGGGGTCAGTTCCTCCCCTCCATTCCCCTTATTATTTAAGAAAACAGAGCCATAAAACTGAAAATGATGTTCTGGTCTTTGCTGAATTTTGCAACACAATAGTAGCTGATAAAGGTCAGTCTGCTTTTTTGTCTACTTTTATGATTTTGTGTGATGGTCCACAGACTAAATAGGAAAGCTCTTAGCATTGGAGAAGGGAGGTGCTATTAATTCCAGTTTCATTGCCATTATACTCTTCAGTGGATCAATAGAATTAAATGAGCTGAGATATTAGGAAAATATTGTGAAGAGAAGTAGGGTGGTATTATTTGACCAAGGTTAGGATGAATAGAAAATAAAGAACCATTTATATTGGGATGTCAATAAATCATAGGACCCATATATAAAATGGAATAGGGCATAACAATCATAAGCATTCAAATGACTATAATATCTTTCACTTTTTAAAAAATGTTGATATTTGGCTGGCAGCTTAAAGGGCCACTGCAAGTATTTTTTTTTAATTACATGAATTTTTTTAGAGTAATTCTCCTTGTACAGGAGGTCCTATTTAAAATGTGTAATCATAAGTTTATAATAATTTGTAAAAATAGCTGTCTTTATTTTCTCCTTAAACGTTAGGGCCTGGAAATTCTAACAAGGATGTGGCTGAGCCTGAGGTACCTTTTCCCATGTGCTTCCCTGTTTGTACTGTCTGCTGCCTCTGCAATCTCCATTTCAGCCTTGCTGTTGCTGCTCCTAGGAAATTCTTTTCTTGAGAGCTTGTAAAACATTGCCTACATCAAATAAATCTGCAGAAATGACTAACCCAAAGGACATGAAGTAGCTGCTTTGGAGTCAACGCACACAGAATCCTGTGGGAGATAGACAAAGGACTTTCAGGTATTTGAGAAGGGGGAAAAAATTGTCTTTCTTCCTTTTCAGAATCCACAGTATGAACAGCAACAATTCTCACCATCTAAAGAGCTCAGTGACTACAAAGTAGGCTTTTTTCATTGTCTCCCTTCTACAGTTAGGAAAATTGAGATTATACACAGGTGAAGTTTTCCTAAAGTAATAAACCTAAGGGCAGAGGGGTAGTCTTGTCACAAGCCTAATGGTTACTTCTAAGTAAGGCATTTTAGCTAGAAATGAATTAAAATTTATTTAATTTGGAAAGAAATCAAAACCAAATCAGTCTAATGCATGAAATAACTTGAGATAAAACTGACAAATTGTATATCCAAAGTTTTTTTTGTTAGCAGTAGAATGCTTCTATTTACTCTTCATGAGCTTAGTTTAATAAACTTGATCACTCTTCATCCTGTTGAAATCTGAAGAAAATCTTATATTCTTCATGGCCATGACTTTTTTCCCCCCAGTACTAATCAGTTAATTTCACACTCTTTCTGCCTGTCCTGCTTTTGCCTTGTAATATGTCTTCAAACATTTAGGTCTAAAAGGAAAAAAAAAATCTAGTTCTTTCACGCAGAATCACAGATTATAATGGATTTTTTTAAGTACTTCTGGAAGTTTTCAGCCCAATGCCTCACTCAAAGCATATCCAGGAGTAATAGATTGCTCTGGGCTGTGTCCAGCTGAGTCCTGAATCTCTGCAAGGATAGACATACAACAGTATCTCTGGGAAGCCTGTTTCAGAGTGTGCCCAGTATTTATTTTTCTTTTTGAGATAGAATTTCCAGTGTTCAAACCAGGTTCATTATTTTGTTCAGGGCATTGTTGTACTGAACCTTGTCTTCTTTATCGTTTGTCATTAGGTCGTTGTTGATTATTGTAAGACACAAGCCCTCTTTTGTTAAGGATGGACAAATCCATCTCTCAGCCTCTTCTCTTGGCTTACTCTGCCAGCTCCAGAACTGGTGCTGCAAGACAGTTGTATTGGATTCAACAGCAAGCTGCTCCATTCAGTGCTCTTCTTCCAAGAGTTCAAGGAATTCAAGAAAGAAATTCCAGGAAGAAATCTTAGTTTCTGTCAGTTTGCCTATTCTGTACTCCAACACCTTTCATCCTGCCTACCCAGTTATTACTTTAAAAGTTTCTTTTGACAAGTAAAAATATCAGCATTATAATTTTTTGTGGGATTTTTACAGAGCTTCTTTCAGATTTGTTCCTTTTTTTTTATTTGTATTACTTGATGAAGTTTTATCTTACATCTCTACAGCATGAAGATTTTCACCTGAGATTATTGTCTAGGCTACTTTCATTGGCATTTATAACATGTGTTTCATCTACTTTTAGCCATTTATGCAGTAGGTTGGATGATAAATTTTTCTCTCCCCACTGTCTGCTGTAATGGAGAACTGCTGCTAAGTCCTCAATTTTACACAAGACAAACACTGCAACTACAGAGAATATTTTGTAACATTGACAATGATTTTTTCTCCTGTACAGATTAATCTACCTCTTTAAAACCTTATTTTTCCCCATCACAGTCTCTATCATGATGGTAGCTTCACTATCCTGCTTGTTCATTGGGTAACATCACTAATTTACTTCCAGGATGTATCTAAATTTTAAGGCTTTCCTTGCACATCAGCTCTGATTCATTGTCTGTGGTATGTCTCCACAAAACTAGAACACTTTTCAGATTCTCATAACTTTGTGTCACCAGAAATTTTTAGATCTTTGTGAGTTTTGCCCTTTCTATCACATTAAATACCATCTCTTAACTTTCCTTTTCAAGACCATTCTTAAGCTACCCCTGACCTATATTCACTTCACATTAAGCACAGTTTTAAACACTAACCTTTCAGCAGTGTGTGACATGTGCCATCACTGCCCATTTGTCATTTTTTGGAATCATAAATCATTGTAAGGCACACATTGTATGCACATGTAGAAACATGTTAGCCTGCCTGCAGTCTTCATTTCTTTCCCTTAAAACTCTGATGCCATTTCTTTGAGGGATGGGGGAGGAAATGTAAAAAAAACCAAGCACCTTAGATAGTACTAAAGTCAGATAAATATTTGGTAGCTTCATCTAATCTCTCGTTGTTTCCTGGTTCTTAGATTTTTGTTTCTTAGCTCTTATGGCAGCCTTATGCAGAGATCAGGCACTGTGCATTTGTTTCACTGTTGTGTGAAATCTAGCTGTTCCTTGACTACCAGCTCTGAATGCCTACAGTGGAATTAATCTCATCTGAGACTGGTGATGGAGATATAAAGACCCAAATGAATCAATTTACAATACCTGCAATCAGTGAGAAAAAAATAAACATCATTCATCTGATCTGTTTTTGATATCTGCATTTTGATGGAATGCCACACACTAAAATGATTTTTTTAAGTGTTCTGGTTTTCGTACAATTCCTGGTCTGTGTGAGCCAATGGAGAAAATATTGTTGATATAGAGTTCTAAACCAGAAAATTATAATCACAATGAGTAGTGGGAAAAGTGTACAACTCCCACAAAATATTAAAATAGCAAAAAAATAGGTCATGCTTCCTGTAAAAGATTAAGTTCAAAGGTCGCTCTTGAGAGACAAAGATTAAATCATCTCTCTATTTAAGCTTTTATATAATTTAGTTTGCAATTTATATTCTGAACTATGGCGCTGAAAATCTGTAGTTCAACAACCTTGCAAGGAGTTTAAGAAGAAGTTGTTTCTGGTGTACCTGTCTGGTCTTATACATACATATGCCTGTCAGCAATCTTTTAAATTTCGCTCTATTTTCCTGATTTCAGTGACCAGTTAGCATGTGTTGAGAAGTTGATCTATTATATGCATACTAAAAGGAAATAAAAGCAAGCTCATTCAGTGTTACTCTATAGCATATTCTCTACCTGTGCTAGAAAATGCGACACAAACTCTGCTTTTCAGTGGTTCATTTCAGACATTAAAAAACCCAGACTGTGTTTGTGAGAAAATCATGTGACTCAGTCTGTGCCAGTTTACTAGTAAATGAAGGGTCCTGTGCAAAGGTTTAAACAGTATACCAGGATTTTCTAGAGGTTAATTGTGATTATGATCCCTGGCATCTTTTTAGGTCTGCACCAGCTAATGCCTTATACACAACATTCTCATCCCTTTTATTTAATAATGTAGGTGTAGTCCTGAGTGCCACTTTAATGAGCACTAATTCCTATTCTACATATCATAAAGAAGAATAAAAAGATGCTTAGAGTACTGGATTAGGGAATATAATTTAAGTCACTTAGGAGAGGACTAACAACCACATAGAATGTTTTCCAAGATTGTTCTTTTAAAAGTTGCCCACAGCGAAAGCTAGGCAGAAAATCTCAGCCCAAAATCAACCACTGTAAGCAGTTTCTTAGTAAAAATCTCTGTTTAGCTCTTGAATCACAGTTCCAAAGACCAGCTATTTATCCTTTTTCATAATCCAAGCGCTACTGTAATTTGACAGTGATTTTAAGCAGATAAGATCTAAACTTATCATGAAAATTACCTGTAATATGTTCTGAATTATTTTTAAAATTTTCAGGGGCAAAAAATTTAAATTGTTTAAGCAGTACAACATATAGAAAGTGGTCAGTGTATTTGTTCACAAATACTATGTGGCTATGTTTACAGTAGTTTAGAAAAGATGACTTAAAGTATTTTCTGGAAATGAGATCAGCTAGCACCAAACATAATGTGCTGTTGTCACTAAGCAGGGTAGCCACAACCACCTCATAGGAATAGGTCCTGTTCCAGGCTTATTCCTGAAATGTATTTAGGATTATAGTAGCTGCATGTAATTTTTAAAATTAATTTATATGCACATGAAATTATATGAGCTTGAAAACATTTTCTATGTTGAAGTTGTACATTTGGTATAGCTGAGTGTATCACCAAAGAAAGAGGTTACCAAAGCCAGAGCAGTTATGACTTCCTACCTAATGATTTCATGGTTAGAGTGATTGCAAATGATTTGAGGGCTATAGTATGTGATTTAAACCTTTCTTACTTCCTGGAACTGTGTACCAATCACCAGGATAATGTGTGAACTACTGGCTTTCTCAAATTGTCCTGTTGAAGTAAATAAACAACCAGAACTGCAAGAGCCAGAGTGAGAAGGTGAAAATGGGGAACAAACCCCAGTTTGCTGACTCTGGAAATGTCAAGAAGATAATATGAGAGTAGGAACAGTGAAGGCAAAACATGTGTGGTTAATTTTAAATATGTGTGACTCCTAGAGTCAAAAAAACAGACACAAAACTGGAGTTCACATTTTCTTTAGGAAATCCTAAAGAAATCCTAGTTTAATTTTGTAAATGTAAGAATTAATAGTGCTAAGAGTAAAGCTGAGAACATAAGAAATGCCTCACAGGATATGCCCTTGTCCAGATCTAGTTCAGATCTAGCTAGCCTAATCCAGCTTTGTAGCTTGTCCAGATGAATCCATGTAGCAAAATAAGGTGTGTGTGCTCAAAGATGCTCTGTAGGAACAACACACTAGTCTCAGCCCTTTCAGCTCTGAATTCTGCTTCCAGGGCATCCACATTTTTTATCTTAAGGGTTTTAGAACATACCTCCCTGCTTGGATCATTATAGTGGCTCAGCTTTTGCCCACTTCTATATACTTTCCTCTTCATAACATAGTTCTTCATAAGATGATCACTATTCACTGGCTTGGATAATATTACTCTGTTGGTTCAATAGCAGGTTAGAAAGCTGAAAAGAAGAGACAATGCTGGGAACAATCACATAGAAAATAAAGGAACGGTGAAGAATTGCCTAATTATAATGGGATACTTCTTACATTGAAATCTGGGCATGTCTTCCTAATTTTCCTCTCCTATGTTTCTGATGCAGGACAAACACAACTCTAAAAACACAAATTGCTTACATTATTGAGTGTTAGTTGTACTATTAGATTAATTAGTTAAAGAATCCAGACATGGAAAATAGAAAGAAGAAAGCTGTTGAATGTATCTTTAAGGTGTATAAATTCCGAGATTTGCATTCTTTAAAAATTTCTGGCAGAAATCAACACACTGGTAAATATGTAACAGATGCACCAATGTGCCTTGAGATGAATACATTATGGACAAAAAAATCATATTTATTCCCATCACAATAACAGTTTGTTTGGATCACCTGCTCTTTCTGGTTGCACCTGTGGCTTGTTCATTTGGCTGCAACATGGGAAAATGCCAAGATCAATACAAGGTGTGGGTTCTTTCTCCCTTGTGTGGGTGTTTCTTTTAGTTGTTCCCCAAATGTTTTCTGTATACAGTCTTTAGATATAATGAAGAGAAAAGAAAAAGAAGAAAGGAGAAAAAAAATGCAAGGCATTAGTGCAATATTTAGGCTTAAGAAAACGAAGCAGCCAAAACCCAGGGAATTCCAAACTCCAGAGTAATTTATAAACTTCAACTCAATTGTACCTTTAAAACATGGTGATGTCTCCTCCATCGCTTTTGCCTGTATGTCAGTTCAAATTTTTTGCTACATACACTTACAGTAGTTTATACTGTACAGCCTTTATTCACAAAGATCTTCTCTCCTCTGCACAAAGTTCAAAGCTCTATTGACTGAGGTATCATGTGTTGGAGACCAAATATTCTTCAATAAATCCTGTTCTGTTTGATAGACTACCATCTTAGGCAGCATAACTTTATTTTTTCACTTTCAGAGAATTGTCTTGTGAAGTTTAATCTATGTTCTCTGAAAAGCTGTGTTTTCTCTCTTGAATTCTGGAATAGTGACTTTTCTTCATGTTGGACTCATAGAATCATAAAGGTTGGAAAAGACCTCTAAGATCACCAAATCCAGCTGTCTACTTAGCACCAGCACCATGTTCACCACCAAACCATGTCCTCAGGTCCCATATCCACCCATTCTTCTAACAGGGAACACACCACTTCCTTGAGCAGTCTGTTCCAGTGCTTGACAACCTTTTCCCATTAGGAAATTTTTCATACTATCTAATCTAAACCTCCCCTGTCACAGCTTGGGGCCATCTCCTCTAGTCCTGCCTCTTGTTATCCCTGCCTCACCACAACCTCTTTTTAGGTATTTGTATAGAGTAAGGTGTCCCCTCAGCCTCCTTTCCTCCAGGCTGCTCAAGACAAATGTGACCTCCAAAACGAGGCATTAAAGTAGGAGTATCCTCATTGAGACTTTAGGAAACATGGTGAAAAGTACTGGGCACCTCTTCAAGGTGAAGTACCTTTGGAAGGAAATATCTCTAATTATTCAACAGAGGAGGTGCTTATACTGTCTATGTTTTTGAGTGACTTTAGTGAAGTTCCTAACATCAATGAAGATTAAACCTAGCTTAAAGTTTCCAGACATCCTAAGATATCAGTACATATTCATACTCAATATAATTGGGCTATAACTTCTTCTGAGTTTTGTTTTAGTAATTACATGAAAAGCATTTTTTATTTTTTTTTCTAGAGAATCCAAATGCACTTGTAAAAGGTCCAAAACCAGTGATCAAAAATATATTAGAAATTATATACAAATTCATGCACAATGTGCTTTGAAAATGTAAATTATTTGAGCAGATCTATTTTAACATGTTTATATGATGCATTTCAACACATTTGTCTTCAGTCTTTTTTCCTCTTCAGGTATGGTGGGAGAGAAGCAAGCAGGGAGTTGTAAGCAACTGTTTCTGATATTACTTTCCTATTTCAGACCACAATTGCTTTGTAATAAAATTACACCTGAAAAGGGGTTTGCATATGTTTTAATATCATAGTTTATCAGGGTTTAAAGTGTCCAGCGCATTTGGGTTTGTGTAATCATATCTGAGGTCACAAAATAATCAAATGTGAATCAGGATGTTGCTTAAAAGTTGTTAGTTCAGGTGAAGTGCCATGATAAATGGGCATTTCATGCCAGCATTATGCCAGAGCTTAGTTCCTAACTTGATGCCAGAGCTGACTCTGACTTATGAAAATGAGAGTTCAGCCAGTGCATAAATATTCTATTCTTCTATGTAACAAATACTAGCAATGTTGCACTAACATTTTCAAACTATGGACTGTATCCAAACACATCACTCTGAGCCAATTTCTTATTTATTCGACAGCATACTTCTAAAACAGAGGAACAAAATTCTTATTGATCAGAATAAAAAAGAAGGCCTGAAATGGAATCTGAATCCCTGGACCTATTTGCATCTAGTGTTACTGAACAAAAGAATATATCCTCTGTTTAGTAAAACACATGGAATTGTGCCCAGTAAAAATAGCTGCTGTCAGAAAATTCTTCAGGAGATAAGCTTAGTTTTCTGATATCTTTGCTGTCTGAATAAATACTGAAAGGGTATAGCAGTCCTTGTGATTTCCTTTCTGCATGCTGCTGAACTTTCATGTTCACAGAAAGAGTTAAAAGACTGTGCTAATGGTATAGCACCGTTCACGCATCAGGAATGCTGTTATGACAAGTGCAAACCCATAACAAATTTTCCAACAAGAACTACTACTTGCAGCTATTTAAAGTAGTAACATGATATACTCTGAATATGGACAAAAAGTATATCCCTCTCTTGTGTCTTTTGGAGATTTATCAATAAATGGGACTTTTTAATGAATATGCTTCTCCTTTAATTTGTTACAATTTTCTCAAAAACTGTGGGTCATTAATTAACAGTAATGTTTTTTAATGTAAGATCTTCAGTTGAATTCAAGGCCAAGACATCCTAAGGTCCCCCAAAAAAGAACCATGAGCTTTTACACATCTTCTTCTGCACTATAGTTTTCAATGGATAAATTGACCTTATTCAAAACCAACCATAAGCTAAAACTAATACTGCAAGTTAGAATGCGTAAATACACAGACAAACTTAGGGAGAATAAACAGGGTCTTCTGTTGGCGGAGTTTTTTTTTTTCTTCATCTTTGAAAGAAGGAATAATTTTTCTCTGGCCTCACAAGGTGTCAGGTCAAGCTTTTTAATTTTATTGTTCAACTTCACATGAAACGGTATGAAATCCAAAACTCAGGAAAGAAGTCAAAAATAAACAGATGTCTCTGATATTCTTGCATTTTTTTCCAAAAGGATTTTTCAGAAGAGTCTACATGGGATTTTATTCTTTCAACATAATCCAAAATTTCATTGCTTTTACTGGCAGAAAAGTTTATGTTTGATTTCTTTTTCAAATAGAGTTCTTTCAATTATCATAATACATGGAGTATAGGGCCAGGTCTGGACCTACTGAACCTTGCTTCAATGACAGATTAGTGAAAACCTTTACCTGGATTGCAGTTTTCACATCTGTAATCTTTATTTTATTGTCATGCATATTTTTTCTGTTGACTAAGCAGAATCCCAAAATAAAAATATGTTTCTATAGAAAAAAAAATCATTAATTTATTCTTATCAATTTTATAAGAGGAAAAGCTACTGGTACAGAAAGTCCTCTGCTACACATTGTTCATTGATAATACTATGAAGAGGGAATACATTTAAATAATTTGCTTATTTCATTAGAAAGATTACATTCTAAGGGTAGCATATCTACTGGCTCATCTGTGCTAACTGGTTTTTAATCATTTTGAGTAAATATCATATCTTGTAGTCAAGTTCATTTTTTCCAGAACACTCTGAACTGTATGCAAAAGGCCTAGTAATTCTCATAAATGTAGTATTTGGTGCTGCTTTCAGCATCCTATATATAGCTCTACATAATCCATCTTGATAGAGTTATTTTGGCAGGAAACTTTGTTAGAAGTCATCATGTTTTTACTACATTGTTGTTCCATGAGTCTTCCAAGAAAGAATTATAAGCTTGTCTGAATCACAACCCCTGGAAATTTATTTCCATTCTTTTCTGTAGTTTTAACTAATACTTATTCCACAGGGATGGATAGTAAAAGGCAGACTCTTGTTCATTCTGCTTTCTTAGTTCCCCTAGGTTGGCAGCTTTTAAAGACTGTGGTAGAAAAAGCAATTCATAAGAAATAATATGAGAAATGACATTTCGAAGTCCTGATTCCTCTTTTCTCTCTTCAATCCCTCACTAAGTGATGTCTTTTGAGTTATATAGATAACTCAATTGGCTATTGGACTCCAAAATTCACTTTTAATTTAAGAAGGAGGATAGCAATAAGTATATTTTGGTACTGTCCTTCTAAGTCCTGTACAGAATTCTCAGTTTTACAAAGAATGTATAATTAATGGGAGATAACTTTCCATTTTTCTGCTCCCAGGCAAGCATAAAAAAAACCAAAACCAAAACCACCCAGAAATATATGTGGGGTGGTGGGGAGTATATATATTTTAAAAAAATAATTATAGATTTTAAATTTTTTAAAGGTTTTTTTTTTGTTTGTTTTGTTTTTTTAGTTATGTGCTGCTCACAGGAAAGTTAATTAATTTAGTTTTGGGTGGTGTGTTCTGTAGTTATATGTTTAAGACTGCTAATTACTTACAGGCAGAGCATATATCATTGAAAATATTTATCAACTTAATATATTTACAGACAATGATGTGAAATTCAATGAAACATAATATAGAATGATATAACACAAATCTATCATAAAATACACAAATCTATCATCAAATACACAAATATTTTAAGATAGCAGCAGTATCGCCACCCTTTGACCACTGCATTATTTTATATTAGAATTTTGCAAAATTGGCATACACAATAGTTTCCACTTTTTCACAGCAAATGGAATGACTATATTTCTAGCCACCAGTGGGACCGCAGCAGCTATTAGATAGGTGGTAGGTATTACTTAATTGATTACTTGTTAATAGTTAATAATTTAAAACTGTTTGATGTTTAATATTCAACAGTAAAGTTCTGTATATTGAGAAGTCTGAAGTTAACTGCGATGCTAAACCAGATTTTAGTTAATGTGATCTATTGGCTCACCTCCTCTTTATGTTCTTTACATAGGTTTTTTATCCATTTTTCATAATGGCATATACACCTGTAGAGCTCTGGGTGCTAACTTTGCCTTATTTGAACAAACAGCAAGATACTGATTTATCTGTCTCTTTGCATTTAGAAATTTAAGAAGTCTAACTCTTTTATAAATTTTGCTTGGAATGAAAAAGAACTGCAGGCTTCAGAGAGAAGTGCTTAGACCTTATGAAACAGAAATAATTCCTTCCATAACAATGTTCTTTGGGGCAAGTTTACCTGGGACTTAAATGATAATGTGTGTGAATAGGCTCAGTGGGCATCCCCCCAGGTTCCCTCTGCCCACCTTGCACAGGTGCTGGAAGCAGCTCCCATCACAGAGCACCTGCTGCTGTCTGGGGATGCCCTGCACTTGGCTGCTCCAAGCATTGTAGGGAAACCTACTTTGTAGGGAAATTGAGTGTTCATGTTCCTATGGATACACATACAAAAGTAGGGAGTATTTTATTTCCTAAAGCTACATTTTTCCTGTGCTTTTCAAGTTTTAGTTTGAGCTGATTCTTGAATATTGGCAACATTGTAGGATATAGGAAGAATCTATCAAATCCTGGCACGCTGAGATCAGCAGAAAACTGTGCATATTATATTAAACATAAGTGAATAATGCAGCGTTTCCTTTGCCTAATAAAACTAAACTATTTGCCAGTTGTTACCCTGCTGGAATTAGATGCTCAGGTTAAATCACATGCTGGACACAAAAAAGGAATTAAGAGTCTAAATTCCCTAGAAAAATCTCCTTACAATTTTTTTCTGCTGTACATCATGTTCTTAATGCATAGTTAAAAATCAATGAGCCCAATTGCAATTATTTTCTTGTAAATATAGAATACAAACACCAGAGTTATAAAAGGAAAAGGGTTTAAATCCAAATGTTCATGTTTTCTAGTTTTAGTTTGAATTCAGGTAACATTCCTATACACAGTAGCACCAGGGGAGGGGAAAAATCTTGTAAAAAAATACAGTATAACACAGAATACATAAAAAAGCTCCTTATTATCCCAAGCAGAACCCATGTTAGTACCTGTAGAAGTTGTCCTGATCTTTGTGGTTTAAGATTTTAAGTAACTAACTAAATGGACTCTTTGGTGTACAAGGATGCGTATGATTGGAATATGAATAAAAGAAATCAGAAACAGAGATTGGCATATGGTTGATGGCACATACATTGCATGATTTTTGTAATACCATTTTTAAATGTATTTTAACATTCAAGAGCAGTAAAAACCTTAAAACAGAATTAGAATTATCTCACAGGATTTGGAACTTTGGCCTTTAGTTTTTAGAAGGTTCTCTTTTCTATTATTTTTTACGTTGCAGAAAGTATATTAAAAAACCCCACGACTATATTCCTTAATTGTCATATGCACAATCAGCAATGTTTAAGTAGACCCTGTGGATTTTGGTCCAAAACCAAACCAATCAGTAACAAGGTATTTTTCTTTTCTGTTAGATGTTCTTCTGTAATATTTGCATGAATGTAACCATGCTGTCCGTCTTTTAACTTTCACTCAATTAATTATGCTCCCAGCCCCCTGCTGATGGACAAAAATGAGGCTTCATCTGCAAATAGCTTCAGCAGTTTACAGCTTATTAAATGCCAAAATCTAGTTAAGACAGTTTGAGAATTCTCACGTCAGGCATTTCAGCCTGCCAGTTTTAACACAAAACTCTTATTAAAAGGGAAGAAAGTGAACCCACTAACCCAAGAAGGGGGGAATGTGGGTGGGAGGAGGGAGAATGAGTCAAAATAAGGGTATTGAGCAGGTAAGATTCCTCTACAAATCATATACTTAGCATATGTGGCACAGACAAAGTATGTTTTAATTGATTCCCCTAATAATGAAGAACATAGTGGAAAATATACCAGTTGAAAATAAAATTATCCCTACAATTGCAAATGTCTTTAGTCTGCAGTGTCCTCTTTTATAATCTTTATACAAGTCTGAGCAAGCCTTGGAATGAGCAGATTACATAGTAAAATACTCTTAAAGAATAACTTTTCTAAGACTCTTTTTGACAGGTTTTGGATTTTGCATCAAGCATCTGGTGCTTTCATTTTTCAGTACATAGTGTTCTGGTATACTTTATGCCATGCTGGGTGTATTCCTGATTTAAAACAGAAATAGAGAAGCAGTATGTGATACAGAAAAATTGAAGTGTGCCACGTTCCAAGATAAATTCAATACATGTTTTTAAACTATAATCTCGACCAGATCACTTAACATGCTTGAACTTTAAGTAGCCTCTTTAAAACTGGATATAATCAAGAGCTCATTGAAAAAGAAATGTTATGCCTGAATGTCAGCTTCTCATCTTGAATAGATTATGAAAAGAGGGCTAACAAAAATTATCTTCCATAATGCAAGTTATGTTTAATTGTTTCCATTTATTTTTGCTGTTAGCTTCTAAATATTTCTTTAGTTGGCTATTTAGTGATATAGATAAAAATTCCAGATTAAAAAAAAAATAAATACAAATTTTAAATTTTGAAATGCATTATTTCAGTTGCAGTTGTGACTAACATAATTTCAATTTTTTTTTTTTTTTTTTTTTTTTTTTTTTTTTTTTTTTTTGGTGGAGTGTGGGGTGGATTGTAAAGATAATGTCCAAGCTGAAAGAGAAAGCATTTTTTTTTCCTAAAAATACCTGACATATTATCTGGGTTATTGTGACATATTTTGTCGTGTTTGTTGTCTCAAATTATAAACTAAAGTGACTGAGCTGAACATGACATGATGATTCATGACAGAAATGTCAGGAATTAAGATAAAGAAGTATAATTCATGTCCAGTCATATAGCAATTAACACTTCTCTTATAAAATGTTTAGATTTTTCATGTTTAATGTAATGGAAAAAAACCCACATTGTAAAATGTTACATCAGTTGCCCATATTAATATTATAGTTAATTTCTGAATATTTATTTCAAAGTCTATGCATTAATGGCCCTATAATGTAGAAGTGTAGTGAAATTTGGTGATCTGTTTTAAGAAAACAATTTCTCAACAAGCAGACACAACTCTCAGGCTGTTCCACATGAAATGCCCCTCGTGCATCTGCTCTCCGTACTCTGAATTTCCATTGTACTGGTGAGAGAGCATCAGCCTTCTCCTTTGCATAAATAAATTCATCTGCAAGCAGATTCTTCTCACAGTCAGAATAAAGGGCACAGCTTAAATATGTTCTGATTTTGCATGATTCTCTTGTTGCTGAACTTCCCCAAAGTGTTTAAAATATCACAAAAGAAGGAATTATAAAAGGTAATGGAGCACTGATCTTCCTTTATAATATATCAATATATCTCCTTCATCATGTCTCTCAAACCTGATGTTTGTTTTGCTTTTGTTTGTTTAGGTTCTTTTTTGTTTTCCTTTGGTTGTGTTGGTTTCGGCTGTTTTTGTTTTTTTGGATTTTTTTGTTAGATTCTTTTAGGAAGCAAGTACTGAGGACATTTTTTAGACATAGCAATGGCCTTATAGCAGACCTGTAGGAGAGTGGCTGATAACCACCGCCGCAAAACACTGTAGTAAAAAGGTACAGAAATAATTGTGGGAGAAATGGGCAAAAGAGAGATTGAGTCTAACGTGGCTGGTGGAATTGCTTCAGGCAACAAAAGGAAAAAACTGGACCTAGGATGTAATCAAGAGTGACAGAAGAAGAGTGGGGGTGGTGGTAGTGGTACAGAAGGCTTAGGAGGGAAGATAAAGTGGTCATTTTCCTGACATCTGTGTTAACTCACAGCTGGCCCATAGATGAAAAATATATTTTTCCGCTTTCAAATTTCAGTGGTTTAGCATCATGGTGGAAAGTATGCCCTGGAGACCAAAGTCTTGCCATCCATGCTGGGTGGTGACATTGAGTCCTTCTGCTTGCATTCCACCCCTTCTCCATTGGTATTGACATAGATGGACCACTTCTAGGCATGACATGGTAGGTTATGCTCTGCCAATCAGTGTGCCAATTAATGCCAGTTACACAGATATGTTTTGTGAGATGAGTACTCCTGGAACTGATAAATGGCAGAAAATACTGGAGGGCAGTGCTGGAAATATTAGTGGGTTTGACAAAGTGTAAAAATTAGGATTATCTTGAATGCTTGTTAACCTGTTTTAAAGAAATTTCAAAGGAAGGTATTTTCTGATTAAGTTGTTTTGAGTTATGAACAAAATTTCATTCAGAATAATGGTTGTGAATAAAATTCATTGAGGTTCGTGAACAGAAATGAATATTCAAATACTAAAAGCACTATCCAGTGGCCATATATTGATGTCCAGTAGTACTTTCTGTCAGACAAATTGATTTATTTTAAAAGGAAATCTAATGTGGTTGAGGTTATTTTCAAGTTGGAAAAGTAGGAGGGACAATGTAAAAAACACAGTAAAGTGAGATTTCCCAAAAAATTCTTCCAAAAAACGCTTTGGGGAAAATTATCAACATCTTGCAATTTTCCTTCTATACAATCAAACTTCATGTAGAAGAGTATGTGATGTAGGTACAAAGCTTACTCACACTAAAAGTCATTTTTCTCTACTCTATTCTTCCTAATTATGGTAGTATAGGCGTACCTTTTTTTGTAGCATAAATTATCATTCCATTTTTCCTACTTCTTCCTGTTTGGATTTATAAGAGAGTGTGTGTGTATTTCCCTGGCAATCCAAGTTCATATGAATTCTCTATTTTCCCCAGAATAATTTATGCACTTTAAACAAGGAGTCAGCAATTACAAGTATATTAGATATATACAAATATATTAGATTACAAGTATATTAGTTTATTAGATGTGTTTGATTTTTTTCTTTGCATCATTTGCCACTGCAGAAAAAAATATGAACAATTTGTTTTAGCTTTGATAATTTTTCTCCTTCTGCAGTGAAAAATGTATCTTATATATATTATTGAATGGAATCAGATAAAGTGAAGTCTTTCATTTAATTAGAGAGAAAATAAAATAGGATTTAGTCCATAATGGGGGTTGTCAGGGGTAGGCGGGGTGTTGAATATTTTTTCATTTTTTGAGGATCCTATAAGCTCTGGGATACAGAAAATTTATACTACTAGAGAGAGAAATCTATTAATGTAAAAGAGATTTTTCTCCCTTGCATTTAAATTAGGTACAATACTATAGAATTATGTAAACCAGGAAAATGTTTCCACCTGTAGCATGAATGTAGCAAACTTGATTGTTATTACAGAGGCAGCAAAGTTAAAACATATTAGAAGAACAACACATGCTGTATTGCTATTAAAAGTTCCCCAACTGCTCTTTCTTTAGTGCTATGACTATAATATATTCAAAGAAGAAATATATGCTTCATTAGTTCTAGAGGTGTTAGCACTTGCTGCTTTATAGCCAGCAAGAAATAATAGATCATAAAGAACAAGAATGTTTAAAGGAATGAAAAACAGTAATCAAATATATATGTTTATATATAAACACAAACCACAATAACTTCACATATACACCTGTTTTAAATATATGCATGTACACCTTTTAGGTAGAAAGCCTTCAGAATGTGGACATGATTATTTTTAAATGTGCAGGTTTTTTAACAATGCTGAACATGCTAAGGATATAAGATGTAAACACATGCCAATTTTATATTTTGAGCAACATAACTGATTCACTATTATGTGAATATAGTCTGAGATGGATGATAAAGAACTGAAACTGTTCAGACATTTATTATGGAGAGCACTTTCAAAAAAGGGCAGCTTTCATTTATAAATCATTATAAACTCACTACCTAACTGTAGTGAGGATAAAATATTTTAATTCTGCTCTTCTTGAGGCAGAAGTGGTAAGAACATATTCTTAGGCACTGAATGACAGTATTTTCAGCAACTGTTAGCATACAGAATAGCTAGATGGATCCTCTAGAAATCTGGGCAGCAAGCATTTATCCTTGTATTCCAGCTCCAAATGATCATTGTTTTACTTTGTAATTATAACTGATGTAAGCCTTCTCAAGAAGGGGCCACACTTGCAAAAATAATGTAGACATACAAATATGTTGTTGATTCCACTCTGAAGAGCAAACAGTGAGCGGTAACTCTGAACAAAAAAAAAAGAGGGAATGGGAGGAGGAGGGGAAAGAAGAGGATGAGAAAGGAAAAGCAAAGGCAAAATAAAGGTGAAAGCAAAGGTGAAAACAAAGGAAGGAAAAGAAGGACCATAGAAAAGTGGTGGTAAAATTCAGGGAGAAGAAGTTAAGTGGATCAAGTAAGGAGAAAGATGAACAAATTATGAAGAGAGTGGGAAAAGCTTTTGCAAAGAGCTTAAAAAAAAAGGTGTTGAAAATCTGGACAAAATGCTCAAATACACCAAAGCAAATATTTCCTCTACCTGAGCTTTAGATGATGTAGTGAAGTAGGCACATTTATGTGTGATTCATCTGATCTATGTCAGATTAGGTTCTTGAAAACACATATGTAAGGTTATACTTGTTGCCATATCAGTTGTCCTTCTGAATCAACAGCTGTTCTGAAAGACAGAGATTTTTCAACTTTATCACATGAGCAGAATTTTAAACTCAAACTTGTTAAATTGCTCACTGGAGACCTGGAGTGAGGGTCTCAAAATACTCTTCACATATGTTTTTTCTCCAAATCTCCACAAAAATAAGTTACAGATTTAATTCTGTTATTTAAGGCCTTCACTGAGTACTTCTGTACTGACTAGTGAATGCGTAAAACTAATCTGAAGACACTGCCTTTTCAGAAGGCCAATAACAAGTCAAAAGATTTTTAGTTCAAAAAAAAATTTTTAGTTCACCATTTTTTAATTCAAAATAACTCTTTCCCACTCTGCTACAATTATCTTATCATAAATGATATACAAAAAAATCCTGACTTTGGACATGAGGCTATGCTTGAGATTTTTTTCACAGAATCAAATAATCTTTGGATTTTTGTATCAACCACCAGTTTTGGACACTTCAAAATCTCTAGTATCAATTTCTTCAAAAATGGACTTTGTTAGTGAATTTTGTACTCTGTCTTATTCTGCTGATATTTAACTGGTTGAACAAATGTATTCTGAAGCCAACAGGTATTTTAAGAGTAACATTTTATTCCCTCTTGCCTCTAGTATCACTTCAAATCATATAAAAATTAGAGGAATGCAATTCATATCACCCAACTTCAGCTGTCTGAAAGTAAATCATAAGCCTAAACTAGTATCTCTGGATTCTCCGTGGAATCTACATCTGGCAACTAAAAACATCCTGAAAGAAGTATCTGAAATACTTAGATTTTCCCCTCTGGTGAAACTCAGTTCTTTTTCATTGTTGTTTAAAAGTCAAATTTAGACGATGGGATTTTGACACTTACACTTGGGTCTTAGTTTTTAGAAGTGAATCACATCCATAATTCTGTACCTACAAATACTGCTCAAATGATTTAAACTCACTTTGCACAAATAAAGGGATCAGATGATCTAGGAAGCACATAAGCAGGCCCAATACAAAGCTGAAGGAATTATAATTTGGTTTCAGGTTAGCATTAACATCTTCTTTCTCTTTATTCTTTCCAAACAGTCTTTTCTATTTTCTCTGATCTTCTTGCTTGCCTGTTACATACTAAGATGGCTTCAGTGGTGTATGACAATTGCAGCTGTAAAAAAGCCTAGTGAAGCATGTGTGAATGCAAATAGTCATCTTAGTGACACTAATAATGGAATATAATGCTAGTGAAACCAAAAATGTTTAACACATTTTTGTAATATACTTTGATTTTACATATGTAAATTAAGGACAGTGTGTATAATGAATGTATTGAACATTTTCCTTTAAATTTTTTCTTTTTTGTACTCAGAATGTTTCAGCTGCTGAAATCTGAAATAGTGCTGCATGCTCAGTGTTCTATTAAGCTTTCAATGAAAAATTTCAACATAATATTAAAGGAAGAATGGCACTAGTATAAAAACTGGTGTGGGGGGTTTATTATTTTATTTTATTTCAGAGCCATTCTTTGACACATGTGGCTAAGAATAGGGAATATTTACATTTATTTTCTCTTTCAGAAATACAATTTTTTGAATATTATTTTAATGAAATATTTCCTTAAAGTGGTTTCAATGTAGAAAAAATGGATCAAAAGGGGGCCCTGAAAGGGGAATCTTACTGAGCAGTACAAATGGTGACAATTCCCAGAGCTTGAGCTGTACTCAGTGACTGTTTTCATTGTTCCTGTAACTGTTGTCTGTGTCCATGCAAAGTCAGAGAAGTGAACCTCTTGCATTCTTTCTAGAACATGCCACCAGGAAAGAGTCCTATAGGTTTGATCAAACTTGTTTGAGCAGCATGCGCAAGTAGTGTTCCTGTTATGAACCAGCATCAGGATCCTCTAAAACAGGAGCTGCTTTATATGATAGTCTTTTTTAGGTAGTTACACAACTAATTGAAATGTTAAACTTGAGCAAGCTCACTGAACTGAATAATAACAAACTAAAATTAGTGAAAGCATGCCTAGGGCAAAGTGTAGCTTCTTACATTTCTTTTAACTTTCAATTTGCCTTTTCTCTGAAAA
Organism: Pyrgilauda ruficollis; assembly: GCF_017590135.1. Lineage (NCBI taxonomy): Eukaryota > Metazoa > Chordata > Aves > Passeriformes > Passeridae > Pyrgilauda > Pyrgilauda ruficollis. The sequence continues at coordinate 315,778 of NW_024523933.1, read as the reverse complement.
GTATGAGGCTAAGAAAGTCCTAAAAGAAATCACATTTACAAGACTATGTAAAATGCAGACTTATAAGAATGGTTTTCCTCAGTGATTTTATTACTTTTCAACATCCCCTCCTGACATTTATTACTGACCGGTTACTGAGAAATTGTCTGGGAATCTACAGCTGTATTGATCTGTGTATGCGAAAAATCCCCCACTTTAAAACATACACACCTACACCCAGTAATGGAACGGTTGTGGCAATAGCTTATAGACAGGTTAAGAAAAACGGAAAAAAGCATATGTTGTAGGTAATTATCAGGCAATTAGAGCTGTAAGTAGCTACTCTCAACTGCAGCTTCAAATACACTGATTTTATGTCTATGTCTTAAGAGTTAGTACAGATAGCTGATGATCAGGGGAAAACAAATGGAGAAATGTAAAAAAAAAGAATGTTATAGCCAATAAACTAAAGGGAAAATGGTTTTCCAGAATTTATAGCTGAACCTAAAACAGTGCCTAGGAAATTACCAGAATGCAGCTGGTTTCCAGCATCCAGTGTATATGGATTAAGATATGTCAGGGAAACTGAAGTCCAATGATTAACCTAGGTAGTTCCTGCTTCATAATTTTTGTTTCTATCTAGTGACTTTCTAGTGCAGAATACACTCAGTGGTAGCGGTGTCTCTTAGTCTCAGAGTTCCCATCCTGATAAGTTCAGGAATGCCTAGAAAACTGACCTCCATTAGAATATTGTGAGTTTGAGACATAGAGTCATAAAATAACTTGGGTTGGAAGGAACCTTTAAATGTCATCTAGTCCTGCGATGAGCAGGGTCATCTTCAACAAGAACAGGTTGCTCAGAGCCCCATCCAATCTGACCTTAGGTTTTTCCAGTTATGGGGCATCTGCCACCTTTCTGGACAACCTGCTCCAGTGGTTTACAAGCTGTGTTTGGGAAACACTGAGTAGACTACTGAATATGGTCAAAATAAATGAATCCAACAACCTTAGAGGGAATTGAATAGGTCAAGGAAAACTGCCTAATTTTCTGTATAGGCTCAAGAGGAGATGCTTGTGTGGCAAAGTAACAGGTTTAAACTGTATATCTCCATGAATATCTGAAAGTGAAGAATCTGATTAAATCTAGTCTTCAGAATGGCATGTTATAGCCCAAACTGAAATAAAGTATTTGAAGTCAGAATAATAATACATGTTTTTGCATGTGCATTCAAGTCACATTGAATAATGCTTATATTTAACTTATATTACTGGTAGCCTTCATTTTATCTACAGTAGTAAATAAAAGGAGAAAAATCTAGTCATTTCTTAGTATTTTAATGAATTTTACTAACAGATTTAAAGAAAGGTTATTTACTTATTAATCACTGAAAGAGAAATCTGATTTTTCTAATTAGTGAACCATGAGATCAAAATGAGCAGTAGATGCTCCTGACTTTCCACATCATTCTGTACTGATCATTTATTCACTGTTACAGCCATGCTCCAATATGGATTAGCCTGCTGTGGAAGGCATCATGGTTGTGCATATGTGGCACTGTGAAACCATCGATCCTTTCTATCCAAAACAGAAAGCAGTGGACATATATTCATAGGATGTTATTTTTGTGGTCACTGTCTTTCTCCTTAAATGTTGGTTGCTCAAGTATGAAAATTCCTTTAGCTTCAATGCTACAGGAGCTTGTGTCATTCTTCAGTTTAATCCTGTGTTCACAGCAACATCAAAAGGTTTTATCCTGGGAGATTTTAAAGTTTTATTTTTCTAACCATTTGTTTGCCTATTGGTTAAGAGAAGTTAAATGTAAAATTACTATCTTTTAATTAGTAAAAAGTAATATCTCTGTAATGGAGATGCAGGATGCCCTTATTCTACTTCCTTTCATCAAAAATTGTAGTTATTCAAGAACACATAATTAGCTTGTTTTAATCTTATCATTTTCAGAGGCATACTACAGTAATTGGCTTTCTTTCCTCTCCTTTTTAGTTAGAAGATTGCTAAAGGATCAATGGAGAATACATTTTTCTATTCTGCAGCATCAATTACAGTGACCCTGGGTGTAAATTTATTGATTTTTCTTATTAGAACATTATCACCAGTTATTCACAGCATGGTGTTTATTAATTAGTAAGGAAAATAAAGATTAATTTGTGAAAAATATTCCTTTTAAGTTCTGTACCTAGCACATTCATAGCTATATGAGATCTCCTAATTGTATTCTGCCTTCATGAGCTAGCATGCAGCATTTCATTTCCTATTCTGTTTGTTTTTTCTTGTCATCTTGAAAGAAAAGTTACAAAATTATGTCAGCTACAGTTCTGGGGTATAGAAATTGTCCATTTTGGCTATTGACCTGCAGAAGCTGTACAAGTCTCCTGCATTTTATGCTTATGATGGGTGCTTTATTCTGAGAGGAAATTAATTGGAGAGACTGGGATTTTAAAATCACAAGCATATGGAAAAAAAATACCAAAACAAAAGAAAAGAAAAAAAGAAGAACAAAGAAAAGAAGAAAAGAAGCGGAGGAAAGAGACACTTATGATCTCCGAGGCACAACTCAGAACTACAGTTCTTCCTGTAGAAGGCATACCAGGTACATAGAGGGAAACCAGCTTTTATTTAGGTCTTACTAATCAGAATAATACAGGGCTTAGGAAATAGAGAGGAAAAACCAGTAGATTATTATTTATTTTCCTTGGTCTTTTCCCATGAATTTGGTTGCTCCTATCCTTCTTCTTCTTCTTCTTCTTCTTTCTTTAATTATATAAAGAGTTATTCCATCTAAGACCTGTATTCTTGCTTTGGATGGGGAATCTTGGCACCACAGTCCATGACATGATAGTTATTAGGTGAATGAGGGTAGATGAAATATTTAAAAGAACATACAATAATATTTTTTTCCTGAGGAGTACATGACTAATAACACATTTAAGTTGCATTAATAGCACTTGTATTAATGTTTAATACCTCATTTTTAGGACCCTCTTAATTTGAGGCAATTTTGTGTAACAAGACAGAATGTGATCAGAGTATTTATCAATTTACAACAATTAAAACAAAGAAATTATTCCTGGATTCAAGAGTAGAGCACAAAAGTCTGCTTGTTGTTCAGGCTTTGTGTTTCTATTTTCATGTAATGGAAATAGCAGTAATTTGCAAAAGATTATTCAAAAATATTTTGAAAAGGATACATACAAAAATCTAGATATCCAAGGATTTATTACTAGTTACCTGTCTTTTTGGAAGATGCAAATTCTATAACTACTAACAGGAAAAGTCTTTAGTGAGGCCTTATAATGTGAATAAATAATTTCAGTTTCAACAATTCAACCTTTTCCACCAAAGATACAATATCTTTCTGCAGTTTCCCTTGAATAAATTCCAGCACTTAAAGGACACAGAACGTATAGGTATAAGCCATATTTAATATAGAACAATAAATCTCTATTTAGTTGAATAATTGTATTTGAAACCCAGCAAAAAGTAGTTTTTATAAGTGACAAAAATGAAATTAAAATTCAATCTTGAACAAGAAACATAGGGTGTTACATTCAGCAGCAAAAAGGGACACTGCTAGAATAACTATTATTCCTAAGTACGAAGACAGTAATTCTGTCCCGAAGGCAGTGCATGGTATCAGCAGAACCTTCCCATGTAATCCAATTCCATATATTATTGGACATGTTAACATCAGGGTTACAATTGTTTATGTATTTTCCACATTGTATTTTGCTTGCCTTACTAATCAGAATGAGTTGCTTGTGCAGAGCTCTGAGAGTCACAGCTAGCCATATTCTATTACAATATCATTACCAACATTATTGATCCTTGAAGTGGATTTTTATTCTTCTTTTCATTTAAATACATTATTATTATTGATGATTATATGAAAAGCAAAAGGTAGGTGCTGATTCCCGACTAGCTTTATTCATGCAATGTAGTCAGCAGAATTAACATTAAAATCTCCATTAACCTTAGCAGTATAAATATTGATGGTTTCATAGAATTTAGTGATAGATGTTGATTCACAAAATACAAGTTTGTTTTTATAAAACACTCATGTGGAAATACTATGGCATTACAACCATAGAATAATAGATTCATTAAGGTTGGAAAAGACCTCCAAGATCATAGAGTCCACTCTTTGACCAAAACTACCACACCAACTAAACCACAGCACTCAGCTCCGTGTCCAGTCATTTCTTGAACACTCCCAGAGATGGTGACTTCACCACCTCTCTGGGAAGCTCATTCTAATGCTTAGTCACCCTTTCTGTGAAGAAATTATTCCTGCTGTCCAATCTGAATCTCCCCTGGTGCATCTTAAGATTCTGCTCTCTCATCCTGTCACTGTTGGCCTGGGAGCAGAGACCAACCCCCACAAGGCTCCAGCCTCCTTTCAGGTGGCTGTAGGGAGCGATAAGGTCACCCCTGAGCCTCATCTTCTCCAGACGAAACAACACTAGCTCCTTCAGCTGTTCCTCATACCACTTGTTCTCCAGACCCTTCACCAGGTTAGTTACATTTTACATCTCTGGATGCTCTCCAGGACCTCAGTGCCCTTCTTGTAGTGAGGGGCCCAGAACTGGATACAGGACTCGAGGTGTGGCCTGGCCAGTGCCACATACAGGGGGACAATCACTGCCCTGGTCCTGCTGGCCACACTATTGCTGATACAGGCCAAGATTCCATTGGCCCTCTTGGCCACCTGTGCACACTGATGGCTCATATTCAGCTGCTGTAGACCAGCAACCCCAAGTTCTTTTCTGCCAGGCAGTTTCCAGTCACTCTGCCCCCTGTCTGTAGTATTTAATGAGGTTGTTGTCACCCAAGGGCAGAACTCGGCACTTGGCCTTGTTGAACCTCATACTCTTGGTCTTGGCCCATCAATCCAACATGCCCAGATCCCTCTGCAGAGCCTTCCTGCCCTCCACAGATCAACTCTCCCACACAGGTTGGTGCCATCTGCAAACTTACTGCGGATGCACTTGATCCCCTCTACCAAATGATCAATAAAGATTTTTAACAAGACCGGCCCCTATGCTGAGCCCTGGGGAACACCCTGAGTGGCCAGGTTCCAGCTGGATGTAACTCCCTTCATTATTCCTCTCTGGGCCTGGCTGTGCAGCCAGTGAGCACATAGCTGAATGTTTTGAAAGGGTAATGACTTCAAATATAAGGGGTAGTCAAATCCTGGAACAAGATAATTAGAAAGAGTAAAGATCAGAGGAATAGGTTAAAAAAATACCAGTGTACATGTTTTCTTGCTTCAGTTAAAAAGATGAATTTGATGACTTTATAAATCTTGAGGACTATTCCAATCCCACATCACTGGCTCACATATGTTTTAGAGAAATCAGTTTCTAAGCCAGCATTAATTCAGTAGTGCTGATGAAGATTTTAATCCACTTCTCTGTCATCATTTAGAAATAGCCTAGTATTTTAAATTCTTACTTTAAGTCTAGAAAACAATATATTCAAAATGAATTTTAAATTCTTCCTGAACAGTGCTGTATGTGGAACTATTATATCAATCTATTTATTAGGAACAAAGCTCCAGAAATACTATTTTCTGAGCAGCAGATGAAAAACATAGCATAAATAATAATTGGAATCTCACTGTAATATTTGCAAGGATTACATATTTCAAATTTATAGTATAAGAAATACTGTATTTCAAGTAAGCATAGAAAGATTTTAAAGTCATTGTAAATACACAAGTCCTCTGAAGAATCTTCTCACTACATTAAAGTCTTATGTCCAGAGAGCATCTTCATAATTGCTTCAAATTGGATTCAAAGACAACAAGAAGAGAAGGAAAGGAGTTTTAAATTTTTTAAATTCAGAAGTCTTATCACTTACTCTTATATAAAGGCAAAATCATAACTAATATTAAGAGGATATCTACTAAAAATTAAAAATAAACATTAGTCTTCTTTCTGGGCAAAGATGGATGCTGTGATACCTCAGTATTTGGTAGAATATACAGTGGTATGAAAACCCTGTTATTCAGAATTATCAAGTTTGTAGTAGTTTAATAGCTTTACCAAACTTACAGGCTTCTAGAAAAAAATAAGTGCCTAAGAATACATGCAGATAGTGAATAAACTGCTCTTCCTTCTTTACAAATGACATGAAGATCTCTTTAAGAGGCAGGAAAATAAGAAAACAGGGTATATGAGAAAAGATACTTCACTTGATCACTGTCCTTGGAAATATAGATGTAATATTTTACTGTTTCATGTGCAGTAAGTGATTGCAATTAATGTTTTCCTAAAGATGACTGCAGTGTAGATTACACTTACAAGCACACAGAACTTCTCAACAGCTTCATCTAGCTTGAAATTAGGAAGCTCATAAAATCAATGACCATAAGCTAAAAATACAGATAGTCTGCAAAAAGAGGTAATAAAAATCACACCAAAAAGTCTATAAAATTGGACAGTTTTGAAAAGAATACTCTTGTTGAAAAATCAGTTGAAATATTGAAGTATTTTATACTCTTTTCCACTCACAAATTGCAGTATTTTAAGTCAAATCCCACTGAATGTAAGAAGGTTAGGCATCCTGTAAGGTGGAAGCGAAGACAAGTAAATCTGCGATGAATAATTTTGTGGACAAAGTAATATACATAATTATGATGATTTTCACCTAGCGAGCCTCCATCTGAGGATGGAAGATTACTATAGGCATAATGAAAAAATTGTTAGAGGTACACAGGCACTTAAGTCATTATTGTCAGCTACAATAAGGAGTTTAAATACCTGTGAGAATCTCAGATGAAGTGACAAGTTCTGATCAGATCTAGAAAAAAACCCACAGAAACTGAATTGTTCTGATATTACTTACACTGATTCGTATTTCAGAAAAACTAATTTGTTCTTCATCTGACAGCATTTTTCACCTTAAATAAATTTTCCCTGAAGTACCACAACCTAGACCAGCCTCCAATTTACAGTAGGACTACCACCCACACCCACCAGCCTGCTGGCTGCCTCTGAGGATGGGGATGCCAGAACAGCTGTAGGTAACATCTGCACTGACTTTACTGGGAAACGTTTCCCAGCCAGTTGGGCCTTTGGCCAAAATTCCCCCTCTGACTGCACAATGGGGCTACTTTGTCCCTGGGATTCCAACATATTTTCCTTTGAAATCAATTAACCCTCCTCATTGTCTTTCTCCTCCCTGTTCTTTTTAAGCCCAGAGATATAGCCCTGTGCTTATCTTCCCACCTTTCCTTTAAAGGCAGAGGACCTAACAGCCCTGGTTGGTGTCACTGAGAGTTATCTCAGTCACATCTTCTCTGTGGGCCAAAAAGAACAGTATCCCTGTTTTGTCCCTCTGGTAATTGAGAAGTTTGAGCAGTTGTCACCCACACAGCATCGAGACTTTCAGGGCACAAGTGTAGGCTGCTCTCTGGGAGCTGGCACAGGTCAGGCACGGTTCAGAAGAGCTGCTTTAGACATTTTGCTGGTGTGGTTTAGAATGTAAGAGAATTTCACAGTGAGGATGTCAACCATTTCAAACAGCCAAAAATTTAATGCTGGTGGGCAGTTATTAATTGGAACAAATTACTAAGCTATTGTGGTTCTAGAGGAAGTAGTGTTGCTACTAGTGATTGCTAAAACAGAAGTAATATGATTCAAAAGTTTAAAATTTTCACAATTTTCTTTCTCTCCTGAAATGCTGTCTAATGAAGGGTTGATACATATACTCTCTCTAAAGGATTAAATTGGCACTTAGGCAAGAAAAATATTTTAAGCTAAACAGAATTCCTAGAAAAGCAATTCTATATAACAATAGGTACTATTTTTACTGATGCCATCAAATTTTGCAAAATGGAAAAGGCCAAGGTTTCTACCATTGAGCTTAGTGATCATTTTGCAGATTTAAGCATAAATCTAGGAAATGCACCAGATTTGTAATTTTATAAAATGTTATAATTTAAATAACTGAAAAAAGTCTATTCATATAACGCTAGTGCCTAAACCTTTTGTCAAAAACATTCAAGTGTAGCTCCTCCCAGGGAAAATATTATCTCTGGACTGTAGCCAAGGTCAGTTCCGTTTTGGATTATCTACTGTACATGGCCTGTAATTCACCATGGACTTGTGCAGGAGTTGCTCTCACATGCATATTAGCTTGTTCGGAAAAGGATGATTGCTCTTGAATCAATGGTCTTTGTCCTCAGTGTGTGCTTCTAACAGGATACATATTGTGATTGAGAATTACTGTTTTGTGGCATTTTCCAGTCAAGGAAAATTAATAATGATTTATAATATTAATAATTATTAATAATTATTATTAATAATTGTTATTATTATGCAGAGAAAAATATTTAAAATGTGCTGTCTGGATAGGTATCTGGAAAACTGTGAGCAATTAAGAAGATTGGGGAAGGAGAAAAACAGAAAACCTTTTTTCATACTTCAGATTCAGGACCAAGAACTTTATAAGAATGATTTCCAATAGTGGAAAAAGAGTTTACTTGCCGCTTGGGTTTTCCTGTTCACATTCAAATCCAAGTGGGGTTGGAAGAAACAGAGTAACAAGGAGGACATTTTCCTAATGCTTGTACTTACGCATTAGTTTACAGAAGCACTGTTTTCTTTCTCTGGAAACATCCTCTATAATAACTACAGCCTATGGAAGGTCAAGTCTGATAATGTTTTTTTTGGACCTCAACAGATGGAAGTTCAGCAACATTAAGGCGCAGATGGTTCTCTGCATTCCTTAAAAAGTTACCCTAAGTCTAAACCACGGCACACACGACAATATTTTCTGTTTGATTTAACTCCATCTGAATGAGTTTTTTCCACAGAAACAATTATCTATGTTACCTATGCCAGGGTGGGCCTTTGTGTGAAAGCCACATTAAGGCCTGAAGAGAAGTGTATTGGACTTTAAAAAGTAAAAGAAGATTTAGAAGAAATTATATGAATGTCGCATTGCAAAGGTCATTCCTTAATCTTTAAAAATGATTGAAAGGCACTCTGGGATTTACACAGGTAATATTCCTGTTTAGTTTATCCTGTAAAAAATAACTTTGTCATTTAAGAAGATGGAAAGAAGAGAGAATGAGATGATCCATACATAAACAATTTTTAGTAATACTTTTTTAAATGAAAAGTAAATGAGTTTAGGTGGGTTGTTTGTGGCTTGGTTTCCTTTTCACGTTTTTTTTTTTTAATCACACCATTATTAATAACAGAACAGACATTATGATTTTAGAGCAGAAATTGCTCTGTGCAAAATATTGCTCAGCTAAATTCCTGCTCTTTTGGCAAAAGAAATGCCCTCAGCTGGCAGGGGTACTGACATTCCCAGAAAAATTGTTAAAATGGATTGCTTTGCTTTGTAGGAAGTGGAGAATCTTTCCTTATTTTCCTGCCAAAAAACTAGTTTCTAAGAATCTTCATTTTGCCATCCTTTGAGTCTATTCAGACCTTGCATAAATGGAAAAATAGGAGTTAAGTTAATGTAATGAATAAACTGAAGGTAATCACTGAATTAATGAGGTAGTTGCAAATTAATTAGCTCACTAGAGTTAGACCACTTAAACCAGGTCTGAATTTAGCCTATTTTGTTTAAATAAATCTTAGAAATAAATTGAATCCAAAGGAAAGAAACAAACCAAATAACTCTAGTAAATAAATAAATGAACTAACTAAAGAACTTTGATGATACTTAATATCTATGGCAAGGACTACATGTTTCCTTAATGATTATCTTCTTGGCATTTTTTGTTTAAAGGTTTAGGTTTTTTTAATTAACCTAATTTATTTTCAGTCTCTGTACTCTACACACTATCATTTCCAGAATGAGTCTGCTTGAATTGATCCAGGACATCTCTGAACTTCATTAAAGCACTCATTTAAAAAACAGGAAAACAAAAATTTGTCTTTTACTCACTCAAAATGTTCCTTTTAACAAACCAAAACAAATGTTTAAAGTAGGATATGTACATTCCCTCAGAGGGAAATAACATAAAAAAGGACCTCAGAAACTGAGGCACAAAAGAGGAAAACAATTTATGAATACATGCAACAGCTTTTCCTTCTCCAAGAAAATTTCATAATATTTAAATGTGCCTCTCAGCATTAGCAGTAGACTAATTCCATTATCATAATTTATTAACTGGATCTTTTGTTCTACGTAGTAATACACTGTGTTTCCATGCTGTGTATTTTTTATCCTGTGACCTAATTTGCGTAAAAGGAAACTCTTATAACTCCCTTGTTGTAATGAATAAAATGTTAATGAAGAACTACAGAGAAATCCCCTTTGCATTAGTTCCTTATTCCCAGGAACATCATCATAAATTTGTTTGCCTGGTTCTGACAATGGTAGTGATGTTCAAGCTGTGGAGAAGCAATAGTTACACTAAATGGTTCTGATGGAAAAGTTAAAGATATTCAAGGCACTGTCATCAGGGATGGGCTATTGGAATTTATCTTTTGGAAGATGAACCTGATGGATTTGGCCACAATCCAGGGGTTTTTTTTAAACATTTGTTATCTGCATCGATAACTGCACTAGGAGATGCCTTTTCAGAAAATGTAAATTAAAAAAATGAGTTGTGAAGAAAGATTTTTTCTTTAATACATTGAAAACTGCAGATTAGTTCACTCTGCCACTGCATATTGCTTATATTATTCAGTAATTTCTGGCAATGATAGCATGGTAGAAGTATTAAAGCATTAAACAATAGAAATCATTATGTGTTTCTAGTGATAATAAATCACTTGTTAGTAACAATAATATTTACTTCATTTGAAATTGCCAGGTTTTATTAGCCTTTACATACTTTAAGTGTAGATGGGATGTGAAATCATATAGGATGATTGTATTCATAACTGTATTCCACCTAAATATTTTTTTCAACTTTTATTAAGAAACAAAATATACATTAGCTATAAATTTTATTCCGATTACTTTGTCAATATTAGTACAGAACTTTGAAAGTATGTATGTTCATTATAAATTGTATTAATTTATGGTCCCACTGTCTGACACTTCTGGATTTGCTTCAGACAGGTCTTTGGAACTGAAGCATACTCCAGTCCTGAGGCACTCATATCCTTAAATGTCAGATAATTTGTCATTTACCCTTCCCCGTAGATTAGCAGACTCATTTTAGCACCAAAGGGTTCTTTGTTTACAAAGATCTAACTTGCAGGCCATGTCACTTGCATAGCTGATATAATTATAAAAATACATGTGCAATTGTCTTAACACATTCTAATTTTTTTTTTTTTTATTTTAAAATAAATACTCCCTAACTTTTTACAAGATGGAGAATCATGGTCATTAAGATCAGCAGTTCAGACAGATGTAAAATCTTCTACGAGAAAAATTGTGTATAAACCTCTATCTGTTGTTGTACGGTACTATTTCATGTTCCTGGTTTTGGTGTTAGATGAGAAGTACTTCAAACATAATAAGCACAATAAGTGACAAAATGGATCAGCTTGTAGGCAGCTGTTTGCCTGCCTCTGTTCTCCCCAATACAGCATGACTTCAGTGGGTCATGCGTTTGCTTACTCAGCAAGAGTGACTGGTCCTGTGCTTCTAAAATAGCTGTGTTGACACTCCCTTCAGGAAAAATAGTAGGGAGTTTTCAATTTTTACTCTTTAACCCTTTCTTCATGAATCTCTCTTTTTTCTATGTCAGAGTCAATAAATACACAACACATCAGACTTTTAAAATTAAAATATATTTGAAACTTAGAATGAATCAAATAGTAAATAAACATATTATTTTTATACTGTCGTGAAATTTAACTGCTTATTGATAAGCGTAACTGTATATGCTTATTGAAACAAATTATATTCCATGTCTTCTGACAAATTCTTTCGTCAGACTGGAATCACAGTAAGTATAAAAATTAGGTGGGTCACAACCCCAGCCATCAAGTAAGCACCATGCAAAAATTTATTTGCTTCCTCCCACCCTGGTGAGGGTTGTAATCAGGAAGAAAAGGTAAATCTGGTCAATTGAAACAAGGGTTTAAATTAATTTAATATAAACAATAAAATTATTAATAATATTGATAATGACAACAACAATAATAATAGCAACAAGAATAGTAATAGTAATGATAAAGAGAGGGAGAGACAGCAAGAAACCCCAAGAGAAACAAGCAATACACAATAAAATTGTACACCACCCACTGACCAAAACCCAACCCATCCCCAAACAGCAATCAGCACCTCCTGGTCAATCCTCCCCAGTTTATGTACTGGGCATGTCCTTCCATATGGAATATCTCTTTGGCCAGTTCAGGTCAGCTCTCTTGGCTGTGCTTTGCCAGGTACTATTGTGCACCTCCTCATTTGCAGAGCATGAGACACTGAAAAGACCTTGAGTTAAAAGAAGCACTGCTGAGCAACAGCTAAAACATCATAAAGATATCAGCTTTAGTCTCTGACTTATTCCAAATAACCACAGCACTGTAGCAGCTATGAAGAATATAAACTGTGTCCCAGACAAAACCAGTACAAAGTGTTGTATGAAAATCTGTAAAAGAGAACTCTCTTCATCTGCCTGTGAAATCCAAACACTCGTCTTGAGTCAGTACCTCTTAAAAACCTGTGTTGTGTCAAGAGAAGTGTTCATCACACTATCAAAGGAGAAGAGATATCACAGCAGTGATATGTATCCAAAACCTGTTTGTTAGGTCATACCACTCCTCCCATAGCTGCTTAGGTATCCCCTCAATAAAAGTGCTTAGATTGTTTGGATTTATGTGTTAGAAAAATAATTCAGATTCCTAGCTGGTGATTTACACTGGAGTCAGCAAAAATTGTAGAATGATGCTCCAAATGTAAAAATTGAATGAGCAAGAATTGCAATCCTAAGGCCTTAACTAACCCTTTTTTTTTTTTTTTTTTTTTTTTTTCTTTTCACATGAAAAGCCACAGCACTTTGAAAAACACTTAAAAAGTCTTCTGGATTTCCTCTTGTGCTTCAGTTTATACCCTGTTGAGTTTGAGAGCACAACATCTTGAGTTCAACCCAAATTTCTTCTTGCCATGTCATAGTATCTGCACAGGATTTTGTCTTCTGCAAAGGGGAGAAGCAATTTCTACTTTCTTTGTGATGCAGAATAACACAGGCAAGCGAATTTTTATCAGTAATTTTGTATGGGAATGTTAATTTGAACCTGGGGAGTTATAGAACCAATTCACTTCCCTATTTGGAGGGTTCAGACCTTTACCTTATGCCTCCTTGGACATTGCCCTTTGTCCAGGCTGCTCTGGAATAGCTGACAGTTTGCCTGTGAAGATCAAGTTAAAAATTAATTTTTAACAAAATGTGAGGGGTAAAGCAATCCAAGGGGCAGGAAGCGTAGAGTTTGTGTTGTGATCCAGTTTTTAAAATTTGCAGTGGTGTTGAAGTTGCAGATTAATATGAAGACTAAACAATCACTTTTTTTTCAAATCACAATCAGGTTTGTTTAAGAGAGAGTGCATGAGAGAGAGCAGAGAAATTTGAGCTCTGATCTTGCTGGGATCAGCTGGGCAAGAGGAAGTTCAGATTGTACATCAGGAAAAGGCTCTTCTCTGAATGGGTGGTTGGCCACCACAACAGCCTCCACAAGGAAGTGGTCATGGCGCCAAGCCTGCCAGAGTTCAGAGTGTCTGGATGATGCTTTCAGTCATATGGTTTAATTTCACATAGTCATGTGAGGAGCAGGGAGTTGCACTTGATTCTTACAGCTCCCTTCCAAGTCCAGGTACTCTGTGATTCTGTGATGCAGCTGAAAACGTAATACTGAATGAATAGAATTGTAGTTGGATTAATGTTTTTGTTATGAAATAACTGATACAACAACATAGAATAATTCAGTAGTATTTTATTTATTAAAAAAAAAAAGAAAAAAAATCCATTTGTTAATATTCTTCATTTGAGTTTGCTAGAATAAACCTTTCATAATCTGGGCCTTCACCTCCTATTTTTACTGGTGTGAGTACTGCCTGTATACCTTACAGAGATAGAAATGCAGCAACAAGTTGTAGGAAAAAATAAATATGAAAAAATTACTACAGCATAAGTTTTAATTAACAACTTCAAACTGCAGATAGAGAAATCGTGTGGGGTGCTTATAGTCTTTTATTTTTTCTGAACTGACAAGCCAAATCCCTTCCAACTCAAACCATTCTATTATTCTGTGAAGCCTATTTATAAATTGATGCAACTTTTTCTGAAAATCATTTGGCCCTTTTTTTCTATCCGCCACTATTGGAAGATTGTATCTCTTCTGTTGGTTAGAAGTCTTTACCTAGCTTTCAGAATGGCTTTGTGTGGTGAATTGATCCTGCTTGCACACCAGGTAACCACCAAATCACTCTATCGAGTCTACTCCCCCTCCTCAGCTGACAGGGGAAAGAAAACTGTAGATTAATGACTTGTGGGTGGTGCCAAAACATTGCCATGTTAACCCAATACATCCTGCTTAAAATAATGCATATAATCAGTTATTCTTGAGGCAACAAGAGGCTTTATCATAAACAATTTCCTTCCCCCCATTTTTGTGTCCATTTCCATTTCCCTTCATATGAGAAATTAACATTTTTTTTTCTGCAGTATTTTCTTGCAGTAGGTTTTAGCTAGAACAATAATAATTCAACTACATTGTTTCCAAAGAAAGTGAACTAAACAAGTATTCCAGAAGAATACTCACTTGTATGATCTATGAATAATTTTTTTTCCATCTTTGGAAATTTTTCCTTGGTGCATTCTGAGCTTATATAATGCACTTAGATCTCAGTGGCTGTACGTCCAGCATTAAAAATATCTCCTTCAAGAAATAAGCCTTTATGCCCAGACTAAGGGTTCAGGGCTAATCTATTCTTTAGTGGATTTTGCATGCCTACACTGAAATCTCTTTAACCCAATGTGTGTCTTTGTTATTTCTTTGTTTGAGAGTGGGGTGATGGTGTGCATTTTTTCATTCCAAGACACATGGGTATTATGGTTATGTGATTGTCAACAAGATTAATGCTTTCAAGGCAGAATATTGAAGACATGCCACATGCCTCAAGAACTGATATGAAGGTGCATGGAGTGCTTGATAGTGTCAACAGAAAGGAGAAGCGTGTATAACATGCGATGAACTAAACTCAGTGATCTTATTCTGTAACAGCTCCAGGGAACAGGCTCTGGAGCAAAATGAAAATATCTTAGCTCTTCATTGTCCATACTCTTATGTCTTTTTGAGAAAACCTAAGTATTTTATGCCAAGCCATACATCATCTATTTTGTGATGTAGGTGAGCCTTATCAGTTAAGAACTTACTGCTTCTGGAAGTTATTCTTGCTATCAGTCTCTAAGTACTTTGAACTCTTCCATTCCATTTCTATTACTCCAATCTGATCTGTTATTATTTCTTGCCATATGATAATCTGATCCTATATGAGCAACATTTCCCTGCTTTATAACTTTGGCACATTTCATTAGGAAGCTCAGTTTATATTGCAACAAAATGTATGACAGAGTACGTGTCAGTCTGTCTGCAGCCTGGTACTTTAAAAGCTTACTCTGTCTCATCACAGGAAGGATGTTCTATTTCATTGTCATTTCAAATACCTTGCTGACTCTTGTAGTATTTCTGGTTTGAAAGTGCAACAATGGCTCCTGGGGAAATTTAGTGTGCTGGATTACGTCCAGGTAGATTTGGCACAGTTACACACCCGCCATCGACATTATCGGTTAATCCTTTACCTCCACATTGCACATCGTTGCCATTCCTCTAAGATGAGGTAATGCATTTGTCTTTGCAGCATAACGAACTTTAAATTCTAACTCATGTTCTTTGCAAAGTGACCACATTTTCTGATTTCTTGTATTTTATTTTGCAATGTTCATTTGTTTTTTTCCAAAGGTTTAATTCAGCATGTCTTTTAGAAATTCTTTTTATCCTTTTATGTCTTACTCTCTGAAATGTTTCATTCTTAGTAACCAGTTCTGTTTTCTGTTCTTCATAAGGAGCCATTAAATTTCCTTTTATAGATGGTTTATTATCTGCTTATATCTAAAAGCCTTCACTTTTTCTCATGGTTTGGAGCCATGTTCACCTTTAAATATTTTGCTGCTATGCCCAGCTGATGATAGTCCTACAAGGGTCTCTATTTTTCATTTTGTAAGTAAGACTATTAATTACAGTTCTACATTTATTCAGACTTCTAATTTAGGCAAAACTAATACCTGACTAAGTATGAATACAAGATTTTAGGGCTAGGTTCTCTGCAATGTCCTTTCTTACTGTTAAAACAAGTTTAAAATAGTATCAGTGCCTGTTGATTTAGTGAAGAAATTTACTGAAGAAATGTTGGTGATCATCTCCAGGTTATCTGAACCTGACTCTCATTCTCTTAGCATGAATTTTAGTTCTCTCTTCAGGATTTCACTGTTCATTACACCATTAGCATTTACTGCTACCTCAATACCAATACTCTCATTACTCAATTATATGGATGCAGAAGATTTTTGACAGCTGTCTCAGTTCTGCTGAATATTTCACCAATTTTTTGGTTTCACTGTAGTCAAGATTGTTCTACAGCAACAATTTTGTTACAATACTGTGTAAATAACAAGTTTAGGAAAGATTATAAAATGGATGTGAGCTTGAAGGCTGACAATTTTTATGTTAATATTTATAAATTTTATTTCTCTATCTGAAAATGTTTGTAGTCTTCTAGTTGTCATGTTCAATTTTTATTATTATGCCACTCTTTTGCTAAATTCTTATCTAAAAATAAAAGAAAATAAGCTTCATTATCCAGAAAGCTTTACAACTGTTAGAATTTTCTTGGAGCAGTTGAGGATTTTCTTTCCCCTTGACAGAAACTTTACTTTCAAAACCATGTATGTATTAGTTTAACCTTGGTACATATGCTTAGCTAGAGGCTAAGAAAAGAAAGGTTCACTATTAAATGACTCATTAATCAGCTTTAAAACTGATGAATAATACTTTACAACCTCTTTGACATGTGGTAGGGTCTGCAGCAAGTTTGGCATAATGGTTTCACTTAATAAACACCTGATTAGCATTGTTTAACAGGTTTGGATTGCATGAAAACAGTAAAATGGCCACAGTCTATCTAGTTAATTCCTCATTAGCAGCCTTACATTCACTGTGTTTGACAGACTGTATACCAGCTTTGACACAAGGTGACCTCTTGCATGGGCCTGTTCATCACCTTCAGTCTGTCATAAATGGAGTCAGTATAAATGTCAGTAAGAATGTGCTATCACCAGAGAATTTTGAGAATTAGAATCCATCTGGTATCATAAAGGTTATTTTTTCCAACCTTATCATTACAGACCTGATGAAATTATATTGAGTAACAGGTAAAAATGTAAGGAGATAAAGCCACAGTAAAATGTCTGGGTGGAGGTTTTTATTTAATAGATGTTGTAAAAGCTGAAAATTTGCAGTATGTAATAAATTTCAGAAAGTAGGAAAAATGTATAATAGCTTATAAATGCATAGTTATTAAATTTTAAATAAATAAGAAAATATTTTTTCAGTCAAAAGATTTAGGAAACTGTTTTCTACTTTAATTTGGATAAATGCATTTCTAAAATATATTAATTTTTTTCTTTGAAGAGTGATTACAGTTTGACAGCTCATTCAATTTATTTCCTCACAGTGTGGGCTATCCAGGAGCTAATGATACCCTGGTTCTGCTATGGGGACAAGAGGAAAATTTTAACTAAAATTACTGGAGAATCTGACACAGTCAAGTTATTCTCCAATATGAATGAATCCCAACTTCTTCCCTGATGCGTACTCCATCTAACAAAGCATAACGTAATACCAGACAGTGCAGTGGTCATAGAAGATTAGTCACCATCACATTCCACAAATTACATCTACAAGGTAGGAAATATCCCCTGCAGATCTTCTGCTGATTGAAAGTCCTGTGTATTTGGTGAATGAGAAAATTTTTCCCAGTACTAGTCTTTATCATGAAACAGTATATAATCTAAAACAGGGGGAAAAATTATGCAGTGCAGAAGTAAAGATGAGCTCTAAGTGTTGTTATGAAGATTTCTTGTGTTCTCTGGTGAAATGCTTTGTGTTCTAGAAGAGGCCTGGAAATTCAGTACACAAGATCATGTTGTCCAAATTTAGAGTACACGATTTTCTTACACAGCAGTGACTGTGTCAGCCCTGAGGAGCTTCAGTATCATCAATAATCTTCAGGAATTTTGCTTAACAAAGGGAGACAGTGTCAAGAATGGTCACTAAATCTTGTTTATCTTTGTCCACATGATTATTTTAATTAATTTGATTGAGATTAATTATCTTAGTACAGTGGCTGTCTTCCCCCTCTACTCTGCTCTGGTTAGGCCACATCAGGACTGCTTTGTCCAGTTCTGGGCTCCAGAGTTCAGGAAGGACAAGGAAGTATTTGAAAGGGTCCAGTGGAGGGTTACAGAGACAGTTAGGGGACCGAACTGTCTCTCTTACGAGGAAAGACTGAGGTGACTGGACCAATTTAGTCTGGGGAAGACTGAGAAGGGATCAAATAAATGCATACAAATATCTTAAGGGGATACATTAAGAGGACAAGTTTAGACTTTTTTCAGTGGTGCTCACTGATGGGATAATGGGAAATGAGCACAGACTAAAATCCAGGAAGTTCCATCTGATTATTAATAAACACTCGAACAGGATGCCCAGAGAGTTTGTGGAGTCTCCTTCTCTGGGTATATTCAAAGCCTGCCTGGGTACAATTCTGTGCAGCCTGCTCTGGGTGACCCCCATTTAATCGGGGGATTGGACTAGATCTCCAGAGGTTCCTTACAACCCCAACTATTCCATGATTTTGTGATTCTTCAGAGAGCTGAGCTTGCAATTCAGCAGTTTAAATGTGGAATTTATTTATATTTGGCAATTAAAGGGGAATTATTTACAAACTCAAAAATAAGTTCCTAAATGTACATTAAAAGACTCAGAACAAAATAACACAGAGCACTCAGGCATTTATGCCTTTGGAAGTACTCCTGAAGACAACTTTCCTGCAGCGCTAGCAGGAGTGCAAAGAAAGTTGCTGTGCCTACAGAAACATTATTGTTGAACACAGCCTTATAATTTAGGCAATTGTTTTTGACAGGTCATAGTAATATAGAAGTCACCTGAGGCATAAGTCCATTTTGTCATGTCCAGTTTATATACATGAGACAAGATGACCTACAAAACCAACATTTCAATGGGACTTTGCTGATTTCCACAATCTGAGGACTGGACGTGATTTTTAAGGCTGTTTTGTGATTATGTTTGGAAATGGCAAAGGTTAATTCAATGGTGTAATTTTAAGAGCAGAGATTTGATCTTACCTAGTAAAAGTTATACATTAAATGAGATGTGCTGTTTATCATACTTTATCACAATCACTGGAATGCAAGGCTCTTTGTAGTACACCTCTTAGTGATAATAAAGATGTGAGCTCACAATACAGTATTCCAGCTGTTTTTTAGGCAGAGATGAAGCAATTGAAACTCCCTCAGTAGTCTACTTGTGCAGTTGATAAAAGTAGGTGGTTACATGTTCATAACCCAGAATCCAAACTTGCTCAAAATCTAAATATTCCATTCAAATTTATTTTCATGCAATTGCTATGTTTCCAGAATTTTTCAATTTAATTTTCCACCAGTTAAAAATTGTTATGAAAAGCTTTTAAAAAGCATTTTTTGTGATTTTTTCTTTTTTAAACAATATATATAGATTATTAATATAATGTATCATAACATTATTATCATTATAAGTAAATTTACAAACTAATGGGTTTAGTTTAAATCTTACTGTTTCTCATATTTCTATTTCTATTTCATCTTTATTTTCCCATGCTGGTGTTGAAACCCAACTAAAAAAGAAAACCAGAGTGGAGTGAAGATTCAGTTTAGATTTTGGACTACATATCAAAAGTTCAGAGATTTTAAAAATAATTTCAGGAAGAATTTTTGAAATTATATTTTATTTTCATATTTGTAGTCAGTTAGGTGTTCCATCATCTGCTCATCAATATAAGAAACCACCATTATTATACCTAAAAATAATTAAATTCACAAGGAACTGTCATTACAAACAATATTTGCATATCTGATTAAAACATACCTATCTAAACTAATAAATTTAAACTCAAAAATATCTAAACTCATGAATCTAAACACAATTATTTAGCAAAATGTTCCCATATACACTAACAATTAATTCTACAACTATATGTAGGAATAGCAGTGCTTTTCTGATACTACAGACTGTAGAAGTACTTCAGCATGGATAAATGTAAAATCTTAAAAACACCTATTATTATGGGAAATAGAATATCTTAACTATTGTCTAAAACTTGTACAAGTGACTGTTAACTGTATCAGGCAGAAGACCTAAAATAACCAGTTTTATAAATTTGTTTTGTATTTTTCCTACAAAATTTGAACGTGATTTTATATCTTTATTTTCCTTCTTAATATCTTATTTTGAACATTTATTCAATATAGATAGGAATAGCAGAAAATGAACTAAAATTTTTGGGCCAGATACATTTAGAATTTAATTCACATTGCTCATGCATTTTGGCTTCCCTAAGATGCAGTTATTGTATGTAAACACATTCATAAAACAGGAAATCCCAATGGTCTGATGTTTCCTCAATCAGACATGAAGAGAATGGAGAGAAAGTACTACCAAATACTAATATGAATAAGAACTTTTTTTTTTTTTTTATTTTGAGGACTCCTGTTAAAAACGAAGAAGTATGAAAATTCCTGACATATAGAAGTTATTTTTTCCATCCTGATATTCATTTAGATCTACTATTTTCATATCTTTAGCATGAGTCATTCAATGTCTCTCCACTTTTTCCAGATCAGCCAAAGCATAAGCCTGGTGCACATGCTAGGTATATCATTCCTCTATTTTCACATATCCACAGGGTGTTCTTCCACATGTTTTGAGTTTGGATCTCACTTTTTGGTTGAGTTTGGGGGTGGGGATATGTGTGTGTGTATTTGATTGTTTATTTTTCCCTTCCCTGTTATTGGTGTTTTCCTCTTCTAATTTTTCTTTTAGGCAATTTTCTTTTAAAAGCTCTTGTATTAACCACAGTCTTTAAAGGAAATAACTTACTCAGTGTTAATAGTAGTTGGATAGGTGTTCCGGCACCTATCAAAAACACTTTTAAAAGTGTTTTTATTTAATGGTTATTTTTTTACTCATGCCTCAATATACCGTGGAAGTGCATGATGTCAATAATTTTTAACATACACATCTATTTAAGTAAAAGGTAATTCCTGGGATGTTGAACTTCAACAACAGAATAAAACCCATCAATCCAATGCTTAAAGAAAATATATAATAGCTAATTAAAAAAAATTATATCTTGCCAGATTCTAAGTACCAGCAGCAACTTATGATGCAGAAATTTTTTGATGTTTGAAATTTTTGCATTTTTAACTACAACACAACATATCATTGATTTATCAGTTTTGTGATAATTTACAGAATAGTTATATAGAACATAATTGACATTTAATAAAAGTAAATTTCAGGTTCTTACAGATATGATTTTTTTATCACAAAGTCCATAGTCATCCATATTGAACCCAAACATGTAGGAAGACTTAGGTGGAAGTATATTAAATCTGACAAATGACCTCCCATGTGCAAAGGAGGAAATAAAGATTCATTCTCCATGTTTGTGAGATCATTTTGATGAAGGGAAGGCTAATTGAGGATGACATATATTCTAAATCTAGTTCAAATCAGCATTTTTGCGTGAAGACTCATCACATTTCCAGTAGTATGCTCTACCATAAAACAGCTTAGTAAAGACATTGTGAATTAGATTCTGGATTTTTAAAAAAAAATGCTTCAAAATAATTGACATATTTAGTAGCAATGAGTTTCCAGTCTTAATAATAATACAAATGAGGTACCTGTGGTTTTTCACATCTTCTGTGAGAAGATGCTGTTGGAGTTAATTCAGAAGACAGCCAAAAATATGACTAGAGAGGTGGAGCACCTCTCCAATGAAGGCAGACTGTGAGAGCTGGGGTTGTTCAGCTTGGAGAAGAGAAGCTCCAAGGATACTAGATACCTTCATTGAAGCTTTCTAGTACCTAAAAGGGGCTTACAAGAAAGATGGAGGGAGACTATGAGAGAGACTATTGACAGGGGCGTGTAGTGATAAGACAAAGGTTAATGGCTCTAAACTGAAAAAAGGCAGTTTTTGAATAGATATCAGGAAGAAATTCTTAACTATGAAGGTCATGAGACACCTTAACAGGTTGCCCAGGGAAGCTCTGGATGCCCCATCCATGGAAGTGCTCAAGGCCAGGCTGGATGGATTCTGAGGAGCCTGATCTATTGGAAGGTGTCCCTGCCCACAGCAGAGGGGATGGAACAAGATGATCTTTAAGTTCCCTTCCAACCCAAGCCATTCCCCAATTCTATTTCTTCTCAATACAATGAAGTCTCATGTTTCTGAGAAAATTGCAACTAATATGGGATTATGTTTAATAAATGTGACAGAATACAGGATTTCTTCCTCTAAAAACATTACCACTGTAATGTTAAATTATAGACTTTTTTTCCTCTGGCATTAATTAGGTAATCATATTTAGGAAAAAAAATGGTATTATTTTGTCTTTAAAAATGAGGACTATCATTAAGTCCTGCTGCTTCTCATTTCAAATGGTAAAAAAATCTTGACTATTTATTAACGTAACACAAAATTAATAATTCAGTTCCTTAAAAATATTCATATTATTTTACACTATTTTGCTTTGTTAATGCAAAAGATTACAGATTGTGTAGGTAATACATACTATGAAAAACCATGATCACTTCTCACAGAAAGATGAAGTTGCATTTTGAAGACGTATATGAAATTGTGGTAGAAAACTCTGAGTAACTTCTTGCAGTGAATGAACAGGATAGAACATCGTGGAGATATTCTACCTGAATGCATGGGTAATTCTTTTCAACCATTTAAATTCAATTTACATGCAAGTATTTTTATGCAAGAAAGGATAGTGCAAGCAAAGCTGATCATTTTAGTTATAATAGTTGATTTCCACCCTCACAATGGTCATTCAGCCTTCTTTCCATCATGAAAAACCCACCAAACTTCAGGTTTCTCTAATATAGCAATATTTTAGAAGTACATGAGTACCAACATGAGTCAATTTTATTATTCTTCTTCTGGAATTTTTTCCCTGTAAAATTTCTACAACTTTAAAACTACACCATAAAATTTGGCAAATTTACTGTTCATACATTGACAATAAAGCTGATAATAGCAATTAGGAGCTCTGATTTACCATTTCAGACATTAGATACACAACAGAAAAGAAACAGTACTTCAATGTTAAAGGAAGATTGCTTTTCATGGAGCTGCCTCTTCAATGTAGTGAAAATTATATGTGACTGTAGCCTTATTCAAAACACCCCCAAAGAAAACAGGAATGAGACGCACAAATTTAAAAGAAAAAGTTTTAAAAAAGTGCAATTTAGCCTGCACCTTGCCAGCAGTCAATGATGGTTATAATGAGGCTGTTGCCCTGAAAAAGGGGTTACAAGCCTTATTAAAGCAACCATCTCCTCAGTAAAAAATCCAGGAAGACTCCAGGGAGATGAGGACATTTTGACATATGTCATCATCCATTCATATACAAAAAGATGATCTCCATCTGGTGGGTCCATAGTTACTGCTGTGAAGCTTTACCTCTGCTTTGGAATCCCAGTTATATATATGTTGTAGGAAATATGAAGATCTGAGATTTTGCCTTTGGATCTTTAAACAGTGTTGTTCCCTTTATTTCTAATGAATAAAATGCTCCTTTATTTCTTGAAAGTGAAGAAAGGGCACAGATATGTCCAAGTCAGATAAGTATGTCTGGAAAAAAAAACCAAAAACAAAAACAAAAACAGCCCTAATTTTTTTCCTTAAATGAACAGTAGTATTTGCTTAAAAATCATGTTACTTGACTTCTGGATCTCTTCCTGGCTTAGCCTCTGCTTAGCCTCTGCAGTTTGCTTCCACTCATGCTGAACAAATTAAATGGAAAGAAACACCATTCAGTGAATAGTAACAGAAAAAAAAAATTCAAATAGCACTGAGTAGTTTACCCATGTAGGTATTTTCCTGTGTAATAATTTACAACTTCTGTCACCTTCCCAATCTACTATTAGCAACTTTGTATATAAGGAGAGCAAAAGGAACACTGCAGTGTATAACTCAGGCTCTGTTGCTTGTAATGATTGTGTTCTTCTTTTAAGGCTTCATTTATTCTTGACAGAAACAATTATGTAGAATTATGTGGAATAATTATATCGAAGGCAGGTGGTATGCAATGTTCAAGTTAGAAAGTATACAGCATTGTTTGGCTGCTATCTAGAATATCCCAGACATTGAACAAAAGTTTATATCAAGAGGTAACAATATTACACATTGGTAATTTATTATTTAATTCAAATATCACAATGCTCATTGTGCAACTTGACAATATTCAGAAATAATCCAAGCATAACTCCACAGCTAGGAGTCACTTTAGATTGAAATGTATACTCCTTCCTATAGAAAAATAACTGAGTTTGTACAATAAGCAATTGTCGTGTGTATATACAAGTGTACTAGAGAAATGGCTTATTTTGAATTTAAAAAAAATTTAAAAAGAAGAAAAATTGTTTAATAAACCACCCTATTTTTGTTCAATGTTATTTCACAATTTTTCATATGCTTTAACTGTAATAATTTTAGCTGGAATAATTGCAATATTAAAACAACAAACTTATAAGATCAATTTCCTATAATATTTTTCTTATAGCAATTCATCAAATCTTAGAATATCCTGACTTGGAAGTTGCCTACAAGGGTTGAGTCCAGCTCCTGACTTCACACATGGAAATTTACAAGTTCAGTCATATGACAGTTGTCCAAATGTCTTTTGAACACCAACAGACTTGGAGCCATGACCAGTTCCCCAGGGAACTTGTTCCAGTGTTTGGCCATCCTCTCAGTGGTGATTTTTCCTACTATGCAACCTGAACTTCCTTTGACATTATTTTAAACAGTCACCTGTGTCTTATGACCAGACACCAGAGAGCAGAGATCATCACCTCCCTGCCCTCTCTCCCTCATAAGGAAGTTGTAGACAGCAATGAGATCACCCCTCAGTCTCTTCTCTAAGCTGAACAAGCCTAGTCTTCTCAGCAGCTCCTCCTAAGTCATATATTCTAGTCCTTTCACTATTTTTTTGCCCTCTTCTGGACACATTACCATATGTTATATATTTCTTACATTGTTAATCCCAATCCTGCACTCAGAACTCAAGGGGAGGCCAACCAGTGTTCATTATTGTGGGAGAATTATTTGTCAGCCGTCTGCTGGTCTTGGTGCACCACAGGATGCAGATGTCCCTTTTGACCTCCAGGACAACGTGATGACCCATATTGAGCCTATGACCAACCAAAAACCCTAGATTCATTTTCTACAGAGAAAGACTCCAGCACCTTGCCTCACAGTCCACACATACATCCACGATTACATCATGCCAGGGACAGAATCCACTATTTGTTCTTGTTTAATGTCAATGCATACCTGTTTATTACTTATTTAAAGAATATATAAACAATGTAATATAATTTATCTCTGAATACACCTAGATGGTCACTTATAAAGAAACAAGGGAAAAAATGGGTATTTTTTTTCTCATCAATAAAACTTTAACAAAAAAGGGAACTGAGGAAAGGACCTGGAATTCTTTGCAGGTTAATCTGGAATGTTCCAATATTGATGGTTTCCAAAATATATTTCTAAGGAAAGCTTTTGTTTCCTGTATTCCAAAAAGTATAAAATACACTTCCATTAAACCACCTCTAAAATATATTATTATTCTTTCTATTATTAGTAACATTATAATATATAAAAATGCCAGTAATAATAATAATAATAATAATAATAGTAATAATAATAATATTGAAGGATTAGCTATTCTCAGGTGGGGTGTATAAGGCAAAAGATGGTTATATGAAAATTTAAGAATCAGTTACATTCTTGAAACCTTCATCCATTGCTCTACTTTCTTTTTTTTTTTTTTTTGAGAACTCTATTCTTATTTCAAGTCAAGACTACAAAACAGAGCAAATAAAATTCATAATGAAGTGTTTGCCCAGCCGTACAATCCCTTTTTTTGTCACCTGCAATCTTAACAGAACTGTTTTGAATCAAAAACTGAATGTTGCTTGTACTTCAAATACACTTTTGTGTGCATGTGTGTGTAGTGTTCCTCTTTCCTTCCACATATTTGCCACCTACATGTCTGCCAGTCTTTTCCAGGCAGCATTAAACCATAGGTCTCTTTTAGAATTGAACTCACAAACATGTAATTTAATATGATACCTTACACAACATAAAAAAAGGTTATAAGTAATTTCTCCTATGAAGAGTGAAACAATATGAGGGAAATGAATTGCAGCAGTATGGAAGTGTTGCTAAAGTTCAGAAGTGTGTGTTTCCAGCATTAAGGTCTTTGACTCCCCATCCTTGTTGCACTATGTCAGAGCTTTTAAGGTCTTTCATCATTTCCCCATAGCTTTTGTTTCACTACCCTGTCTATACATTTTTTTGGTCACTTCCCCATAATTACTGCAGTGAACAAGTTCATTATATATCTTTTTGGAGTCTTGTCTCTGTTGTTTTTTATTACCTTTCCCAGGAAAGTGGACAAAAGACCAAAAGGAAAAGGGCACAGAATTTTAGACTGTATGAAGTGTTAAATAGCACCACTATTTTGCAGATGTGCTTTGAATTGTAGGAATAGCATTATTAATGCATGCTTTCAGTTTGTTATTTTCTTTGGAGGTTCTTAGAAGATTGTGTCTACCTTGCATCTTAAAATAGTTTTAAGTTGAACCTGCTTGCACAGAGCTAGGAATATATTAGGAAGACCTGCAGAACTGTGGAAAAGATAATTTAGCTTTATATACTAATGACAGAATGCTTCATTTAAATAAACTGCATTGAGGGCTACATTTGACCATATCTATATTAATTTTAAAAATAAATTTCATTTTTATAATCCATGTAATGTTTTCTTGACAAACAAAATGTATTATAGCACATTACAGCTATATAGATCTACTAAACTACTGAAATATGCCATCCTGTTTTTAAAAAGATTGATTGTTTTTAAGCTACTGCTTCTCTAACTACCATTTTATCGTAAATATTTATATTGTAGTGGCATCTAAAATGTGATATTCACTGTGTAAACAATTAAATATTCACTTCTTATTTAATAACATATTCTGCCATCATTACATGTGCAGACCAAATCAATGTCAGGATATAGTTTCACAGCACTATGGGGAATTATGTTACAGTATGCAAAGTGCTAATTTCCTAACATTGTAATTAAAGTTTCTGAGTGACAAACTTTGGAAATTAGATGTAAGTCTCCAGTGTTTAAGAATGTCTGAATCACTTGCCATCATGCTTGAGTACCTTTTCTCCTCAAAGTATTCACTAAACTGACTCACAGGTAAGGGAGGGAGGGAAAATGCTTGTTTATATTTCTTTGCTTCTGCTTTGGTGACTTAGAAGTACTTACATCACAAGTCTCAAAGGCAAACAATTTGCTGCCATCTCCTGTGAGTGCTACTGAAGGTATATCTACTCATGTTTCAAAGGGAGAAAGAACTGGGGAAGACCTGTCTGAGAACAGGAGTATTTTTTATGCTTTTTCCTCCCAACATTTTCATGAGAGTCCTACCAGCTACATTATTCCTAAGAGTTTTAAGCTTTTGAAATTTTAAGGTTGAATCTGAAATGCCCTGAAAATGAATTTACTTATTTGCCTTCAAACAGTTTCAATGTGTATGGTGGAGAAATGAAGAGTCCAGATTTTCTTTTTTTCCTGTCCCCCTCCTTATTTATGTATTTATTTGTCTGTTTCCAGTTCACAAGAACCAGTAATTTGTTATACCAGAGAGGTTTTTGAAAACAGAATATTAATTCTTAACCAGAATTGAGTTTTTTGAACACAGTGCTTATTTTATCAAACTAGGTTTGTTCTTCGATAGCTTGGACAATCTGCCTAGGAAAGGAAATACTTCATATTTTTTTTTTTATTATTATTGTAGGAAGTAAATTATCTTACACACCTCCGTTGTCAGGGACATCAAAACGACTAATATCCCAGAATGAAAATATGGCATATATAGTTTTTTCACCAGTATGACAAGAAAGAATAATTATTACTACTAGAGACTTCCATGTACTTCGATGAAGTCAGAATCTCTAGCATCTATTTACAGATGGAAAAAATTTATATCTGACTTGCAATGATGTATAAGAGGAGAGGAGGAAACTTCAGCAGTGGAACTTCTATATTCTGATCTTGGCCAGGGGCCTGCTACTTATGAAGACATAGTGCCTCTTTTGTAAAGCCCTAGAAAATCTGAAAGTTCCTTCTGTTTTAATAGTGCTTTAGATTTCAGTATAAAATAACATCTCTGTAAAAAACTCTCTCAGGCAACTTAATTACAAAAAAGGAGCTGTATTCATTCTCCAGGAACCACTAACCCAGAGCTCTTCAAGTCTTCAGGTTGATTTCTGTAAAGTAAAAACTTTTATATTGTTTTCCTAATTTTTTTTCTTCATTAGTTATTTTAGGGTAGGAGCAAAGACTATCCTGGTAGAAGAAAAGCATTATTTTTACTTGATTTGGATAATTCATTACTTTCTGAATACAGAACTTATAAAAATTTCTATTAAGGCCTAAGTAGGGTAGAGAAATTGTTTCTTTGCTGCTCAATGACTTTTTATGTTTGTTGTGACAAGGAAAGAATTGAGAATAGCAAATAAGATGCATATTTACCAGAGATATTTCAATTTCCAGACTAAAAATTAGTTATATATAATCAGATGTACTTTCACCTCTTCCTAACATAGGTCATTGTACTGTCATTCATTCACAAGAGAGATTAAAATAAGTAAACACCTCACCTGGGGCAGATGCCCCTATGGTTTATGGTGGAAAGGAATATTTGAAGAAATTCCATCTAGGTTGCTAATATTTAATCTGGTTTCTCAGTCTTCCCTTTCTAATTTATCCCTGAACTTCAGCTACTTTCTCTGCTTTTTCTGATTTCAGCTTAGAAAAGTTGTTCTTAAATTATATTTACTTTGAAGTTATCTGCTGCTAAAAAAGATTTTGAGTACACAAAGCTTTTTTAAAACTTTCATAAAGAAAGTCTTGTGTACCTAAAGTTTTTCCAAAGTTCTGCATCTTCTACTCCAAAAACATTTGTGATACAAAACCTTGCTTCCCTTGATAAAATCCAAAATGTGGTAGAAATGTAAAGCAACATGGATGGACATTCTAATTTTCACTAAAAATCTATGTAGTCCAGTGTCTCAAAGTACCCAAAAGAGTACCCAAAAGAAAAACTATGTCTAAAGAGAACAAATGTTACAACTTGTAGTGCTCCTCTTCCTGAGGAATAAATCAGCTCATGTCCAACCCCTCATTTCTCCTTCCTCAGCTCTTGGCAAAAAATGAAGCCCAAATATTTTAAGAGTTAATTAAAATATTTCCTCAACCAGCATTTATTTCAACATGCCTTTTTGTTTGTTTCTTTGGGTTTTATGTGTTTTTTTGTTTGTTTGTTTTTGTTGTTTGGAGTCTTTGTTTGCTTGTTTGTTTTGTCATAGCTGTGCAAAATTTAGATTTGAGGTATCATAAAATTTGGGGAATATGTAGATTCAATAATCAACAGCCTTAACACTTTCCTGGAAAATATAAGCTGAAAAACATTAAACATTTACAAATTTTTTTTTCCTGTTAAAGTCCTAGAACAGCTTCTTGAACCTTTCTTAATCTTTAAAATATCCTGGTAAGATTCATTCTGCCTCTTAGATGAGTAGCTCTGTCAGAATGCTTCACCTGCAGATTGTAGTACCTAAGCACTTCTAACATTTATTTTAATTTATATTAAGTGTTTGGTAAATTAAATTTCTTGGCATGCTTTTATCTATTGTGCAGTTTTAGCCTTTCACATACTTCAGTACAATTTAGCAAGACTCTCATTGCACAAATTAGTTCTGTATTGCCTAAGAGAAAACTCAAATATTTTCTCATAACACTAAGTTATATGACATTGGAATTTTTAGTTATAGCTCTTTGTTATGTTTCACATGGTGGAATTACACTGAGGTGAAAAGATATGTTAAGCTACAAAACAGCAATGCTTTTAATTTAAGAGGCTTTCCTGTTTCATTACTTTTTTACTCTTCAATGGAGCTACAGAAGATTGGAAATGAAGCTGTAGGAACTGAGTGTTAACTTTATGCATCATATATTTAGAGTCTTAGTATATTTTCATAAAGACCATCTGTAGGGGAAAAAAAACAACCAACAAACCCGAACCATACAATCTGTACAATAAAAGACCTATATTCCACACTAAAAAGTGGTTTTCACAAGAACAATTTTCATTTTTGCGCTACAGACTCTTATTTGGACCTTTTGGAAGTCTATGAATATGTTTTGTATTTCATCATTCACTTTTTGCCATCCTGTCACCTGAAATGTACAGGCAGGTGATGTGAAGTAGGTTTAGTGCTACATTCATTTTCAAATGCGTAATAGGGAAAATAGACATTTTTACACAGGATCAAGCACTTGATACTTCTCATCTATAGCATAAAATGCTAAATTATTTAGAATGTTAAATTAAAAAAACCTAATAAATGTATATTTTCTGTTTTTTTTTTTTTTAATAAATATGCAATTATAATTAATTTGAACAGTGAAATAAGCACAATTTATCTTGGGTGATGTATTAAGAATTTTTTTTTCCTTTTCTTCAGTTGGATATCTTGAATATAGTACTTCCATATATACTGTATTTATACATTACCTATGCAGAAATAAAAAGCATATAAAATTTGGGTCATGTATGCTAAATATGTATGTTACATTTTGCTTTTAAAAATGATGAATAAAAATTATGGCCACATTGAGTCATAAAGTTTTAATTGATTGAATAGAAAATACAGTGTCATAAATTCATCAACAAATTCTTTTTTCTTAATTTTCTTCATATTTTTACATATCCATGACTGCTCTCAAATTTTCTGATTATAGGTGATCTTTTCAAATCATCATCTATATGAATTTAATTCTTCAAGAAGAATAAATCTAAAACCAAAATATTAAAACCTTAATAAAATATACATTGCATAGTAAATAAAATCAACTTTCTCCTGTTTCTCCTTTTTTAATAAATAGCCAAAAGATTTTTATTTGTATTGACACTGAATTACATCTAGAATACATCTAGAGTCTGCTCTGGTATTGTTTCTGACTCAAAGCCTTACTGCTGCAGCAGCTGTACTTTAGAGACAGATTCTTGGCTAGTTTTCATTTATCCTAAATTTAGAAATCTACAGTTTGGCATGAGAATGAGAGGTCTTGTTCCTACAAATACTTTCCACATAACTGTATATAGAGTAATGGGTGCAGTTCATGTATTTGCTACAATAGGCATTCATAATAGGAACAATGAGAAAAGACCCTCCAAATCTCTCTAGGCTGTTTAGGAGAAGAAGACAGTTTGGTAGTTGAAAGTTAGGTGAGAAAAATTCCCTTCTTGCTGCTTCAGTGAACAGGCCTATATAAAATAAAGGCTGTCTGAAACAAATCATTTTGATTTGGATAGTTTCTTGAAGGACAGGGTGCAGATAGCTGAAGGAGCACCACATCAATTTAAAGATAAGGATCTGCAGTTCTGATTTGTCTGCTTTGTACATTATATTAAATGAATGTCTAAACAGCCTTTCCAATAGCTCAGTTCTAAACTTAGGACTAAGCTAACAACTAATACACAGTGAATTAACAAAGACAAGTTACACACATTGGGAGGAAAAGAAGATCAATGACACACTCCATTGAAAGGAATGACAATTAAGATAAATCATATGCTATGTTATTTAGCATATTTTCAACAAAGTACATTATACCCAAACTTACATACATTTTTTTTTCTTTTTGACAGTTTGTGACTGAGTGCTTTGTGAAGCCATGAACACTGTTGGCACAGATTCTCTGGATCTCCCCTGGGTTATTCTTAGGTTTTTTATCACATTGCTACTAAAGCACTGACACTAAGTGCTGAATATATAACTTGTTTCTAATTAGATACCCTCTGTTTGCAAAATCTGTGACAAAAAAAAAAAAAAAGTGTTTTTCTAAATCTAATCTGGATAAAGGCAACTCATTATGAGTAGCATGTGATATGTATAAAGGTTCTATCAAACAAAAGGAGGTGTTTTCAAGCATTCCCCTGGAGCCCTGCTACCCTGATGGTAATTTTAAATTTGAAATATATTATCATTTAAACAGCCTGAAAGATGTAAAGAATTAATTCTCTCTACTAAACTCAACAAATAATTATGAGTGCAGGATTAGATTGATAGATTAGTGGCATGGTAAATTAAAAATAAAACAGTAAGGGATATATTAAATCAATCTAGCTACTTTGAAATTATTTATTAATACTCTATTTGGGAATTTTAAGAGACTGATACTGAAGGGACAGTCACAGTGTCTGTGGGGATCCAAATTTAAGAGATTTGAAAATACAGCACTTTTTTTCCCCTTTTTATTTATGCTCTTTAGCCTTTTGAATATTATGAATGTGCCTTCATCAGCTTTTCACTTTTGATGAAGGTGCATTTCTGAAGAGAATATTATACTTATGGGTTTGGTTCAATCCACAATACAGTAACACGTTACATGATTGCCTTCCTTTAGGATAAAAGTAAACCAAGAATTGCACACTAAAAATTAGTGTGATTAACTTGATCCAAGCACTAGTGGGTATTTAGTCTGTAGGGCTTTGCTATAGCTAATTGGAAGTAAAACCTCCCAAGATGTATACAGAATACATACCAGATCCTCAGTGTCCTCTATTTTGCTTAGTGATAAACTCTTGATGTGCCACACTGATAGCCTGGCACAACTGGGGACCTCAGGGAAGGAAGGATGAAACCTATTCCTGGATGCTTATGACCTCTGTTATCCTTGTGGCTAAAAAAGTGCTTCAACTGAGGTGCAGTTCTGTGCATCTTATGTTAGCATTTAACTGTTATTTGACATAACAGAAGCAAAATTATGTGGTACAAAAACATGATTGGCATCACTGATCGGGATTTCATACAGATTCACTGACCTCTTGTTGCCTTTGCATATTGCTGCTCTTGAGTGAGTCTGCCCTGCCTCTTGTCATGTCTTGACTGAAACAATAGAGGAAAAAAAATCTCCCAAAGGTAAACATTCTGACTTTGAAACCATGTTTCTTGTTCTATGAATTATGAACCTATGCAAGAACCAAATCTGTATTTATAACTCTGGTTTTTAGGTAACTAGATTTTTTTCGTTTTTACAGTATGAATAAGATGTGTTATTGACAGAGCAGACTCTCACTTAGTCAAATGGAAGCCTTATTCATTCCCATGATGTACTGCTGGCAGCTGCTAAAAGAGACATTACCCTTTTAGTGGTTTTAGGTAAGCTGCAGCAAGAATATGGGGTGGATTAGCGAAATATGGAGGATGAAATACAGCACTGCTCAACCAAAGGCTTTCTTCTGAGCCCTCGGATGCTAGGAAAAGGCTGTGACAAAGAGAGGGTGTGCCTGAAAGGGTTGCTGAATGCTTGAGTGGCAGCTCTCTGTATGACAAGTCTTGAGGGATTGGGTACTTAAATCTTAATTACAAAAAACAATCATCATCAGGTATTAAAACTCTACAGGGAAATTGAAAGACTCAGAGAAGAGAATCCCAATAGTGGAGATCTGCTCTACGCAAATTTAATTGACTCATATTATACAAATAAACCTGATAAATTAAAAAAAAAGTACCTGTAAGAAATTGTTGAGTGATTCTACTATAAACCAGATGCTGTGAGAAAGATAGGAGCTTGGATTTTCAACCTGAAGAAACTCAATGACTGATTAATGAAGAGCTAAATGCCACAGCTGACCAACTTTCTTAGAACAATTTGCAATGCACCTGAAAGAAGAAAATCTTTCAGATCATTCAATGTCAAGCATTTGCAAAATGTAAATTGATACATTTACATGTTATTTAGGGTTTGCCATGCTTGTATGATGCAAGCAAGTAAAAAAATCATTTTAAAAATCTACATTGGTGGAAATGGAAGTGTCTCTGAAAATGAGAGTGTTTTACTGTAGAGATGTAATAAAAATAAGGGTTCTACTATCACTCTCTGGAACTGAAGGAGTGTGGCAGTCATTGTCAGTGATGGATTTTGTGGTAGCTATGGGCAGGAGTGTAAAGCAGGTCTCAGTTTGGGGGAAATTATTTTCTAGTTAAACAGTGGCCAATTTTAGATATTTTCAGAAACAATAAGATATTTATGTCACAAAATTCACAGTACAATTAACAATGGATTTTTTTTTCTTTCATATTTACTAACCACTTTTGTTATTGTAAATGACTGAACTAGCAGGAAAAAGTAAGGTTTATAAACAAAAAAATTCTGCTTAGAGTATATTGCATTTGTTCTGTACTTTCTTTATTAGCCCTATTGACAATAGCACTAGTCATAGTGACAAAAACACAGTAGGTGGCTTCTTCATAATCTTTGAAGAGAAATTTTTTTAAAGTAAATTTCTATGGCCCGGACAGAAGTAGCACTTTGTACTTCTCGTGTCAAGTCATGGTTCAGCTCTACATTTCTCTAGAGACAAAGGTAGCCCAAGAGTTTCCCAGACTTCTGGGACTCTGCTGGCATTTCTACCATGATTCACAACTTCAGCTGAATTAAATGTATGTCCAAGAATGATATAATATGGACTAAGAGTGATGAAAGTTATAAATAAGAGTTATAAATAAAATAACTTCCTTGTGAGTCCTCCCCTAATACTTCATTGAACACAATTCT
Source organism: Pyrgilauda ruficollis (assembly GCF_017590135.1). NCBI lineage: Eukaryota > Metazoa > Chordata > Aves > Passeriformes > Passeridae > Pyrgilauda > Pyrgilauda ruficollis. The sequence continues at coordinate 280,796 of NW_024523933.1, read as the reverse complement.
GGGGACTAGAAATGACTGTGTTGGATCAGGAGCAAGCATACATGAGAGAGGGCTAGCTTTGCAATTAGTAAAATAAAATAGCATGGAACTGTTCCCTCTGACATTGCTATTATGCTAGCTTTTCTAAGGCACTTTGGTGGGGGGGGGGGTAAGCCTCTTTCTGCAAACAGAAGGAATTTAAATGAAAGACTTAAACTAGATGGCTAACTTTTGGACATTTAGAGGTACAAATGATGAATGACTAATGCATGAACTTTGCAGTATTCAGTATTTAACATGTCATGTTTCCTTTAAAATATTGACTGCTGTTGTTTCCCCTCCCTTTCACGTATACTTCAAGCTTCAGGAACATATGACTTCAGTTGTGGACTTTGCTTGTAGGATTCCTTTTAAACTCAGTGGGAATTCAGATAGTGGAATCTGTCAGATCAAATCCTCTTTTCTGTGGAAATGCAAAAAAACATGATGAATAGGGAGTAGGATACTATACTATCAGTCCAACGAGACTGCTGTTTTTTTCCTAACATTAAGCTTATTTAAAATGGCTATGATGCTTATAATAACAACATTTTGCTTGAAAAAAAACCAAGAAACAAACAAAAAAAGAAACCTCACTCACCCTATTTTTGACTAAAGCAAAATAATTAATTCTTCACGAGCTAATATTTAAATCTATAGATTGTTTAGTTCTCACCTCCAATTACCCAAATGAAAATGTGAGGGAAAAAAAAAGTATTTAACACCAGAAAATAAGTTGTTAAATGAAGTTTCTGCCATTAGAAGTTGGAAAATTATAGTCATTAAAAAGACACCTACTGATACAAATTCTGTTAAAAAAATGGAATTTCACTCTTTAGGGCACCTTTAAAAACATATATTGACAGTTTAAATTATAATGAACTTGTAATATATTATAAAGTATACTTAGCCAAAGTTTGCAAACAAGAGAATAACAAGTAAATAAACAAAATCCTTATATTTTTTGTTGCGTTTAGTTTTCTTCTTTTAAAATGCAGAGTTAATACTAGAGTTGCATGAATAATGTTTCATAGTACAAATTCTCCTCATAAACCTTTCCTTAAGCATACTTTAGAGAAATTGTTGGAAAGAGTCCATAGACTTCTGTAAAATAAATCATTGCAATTTCTCTCATAAAGTTATGGGAATGGATAGTCAGTTTAGACATAGTTCTGATCAATTAATTGTTTTCTGTAAAACTGTTTAATCAGCTTTTAGTGAGAAACAATATGTATGGTTTGACTCTCGTGTGTTCTCCTTCACTTCAATGAATACTGTCAGATTACTGGGTGAAGGCTGAGAGTGTTTTTCTCTGAATAACATATAAGCATATGTTCATGAGTTTACCATGCATTCCTTACTCTTGTAAGTACTATCCTGACAAACACTTAACAGACACGAATATTCTCACTCTTTTCAAATTACAGTATTTCACCATGCAGCTGGCCATGCTAAGGATTCTTAATGATCCAGTAAAAAATTACCTTTTTTTAATGGAAATCTTTCCTGTTGTGATTCACAAAAGAAATGGAATATCAAAATTCTGATCTTGCTGAGTTAGATTGCAACGCATTAGAGTTGCTCAGAGGATTGTGTGCTACAGAGATATGTCTCGATCACCCTGTTGTCTGCTCATTGTTGTTCTGCCTGAGCCAGCTAAGAGAGGAATAAAAGTAAGAACAGCCCATAGCCCTCTGTCACTTAGCCATGCTGTATATGGCACCTTCAACCTAACACTAAAAAGTTCTGTTAAGCACTTGATTGACCTCATAGTGCTGCCTCATTGCTAACCTAATAACTATGCCTGCTTGATAATATTTTTGATGGAAATCTTCCATCAGGAAACTAATTTTCAATGGAATCTAAATAATCTGCAGGGGGTTGTTAGTTTAGAGGAATTTTTTCAACACAAAGTCAAAATACGATGCTTTAATCAAAGTAAAATGCTACATTTTGACAGTTCTATTTTTATTTATTTCATAATGATGATGTATGTGTACATTATGTTTGATATTATGTTCCTAAAATACAATATTGGTTATACTACTATAATATTAGAACTTCATTTCAGATATAAAACTCTATGAATTAAAATTATAATATTTAAAAGAAATGCCTAAATAACTCAAGCTAAAGCAAAAGTGTTGAGTTTCACTTCAGCAAAGTATATTTCTCATCTGAATGAGAAGAAAATTTGAGGGAAAATGGTCTTCTGATATTAAAATTTGGTATAGTATGGAAATGTATAGTTTTTGAATCCTACTATTCTTGATTACACCAGAATACTCAAATGCTCAAATTTAATCAAACACATTCTATCCTAATCAAGAAACTTCTGACATAAATTCTACTGCTGTTACATTTTCTGGTGCTGTCATCCAGCAGAAGGGAGACTATGTTACAGAGAGCCTCGCTCTGTGTAGGAATGGGGAATGCTGAAAAATTGAAGAAAGGCAAAGAGAAATATTGATACAAGGAACAGGAATATCCTGAAAGAATTCCTTCACTACTTGCAAAGCATAATTTTCTCTGTGCCTAGGATAGCCAACATTACTCTTTAACATTATCCCAGCTCTGAATTTACCCAGGAGGAAGAATGTCATTTACTGAATCATCATTAATGTAGTTTAGAGCTGATTCTAATTCAAATGCGGTTTTCAGCTTTGAAATGAACTGATAAAATGCTCCAAAGAGACTTGGAAAGAAAAGCAGAGATTTGTTCTGTCCCTGCATTTCCTTCTTTATATATTTCTTCCTTAGAGATTTGTAATAGTTAATAAAGGAAGATTTCTGTTCTGTGAATTTCTACTATTATTTTGTTCATTTGTTTTGTTACCTCTAAAGGGTTGGGGTTTGGTTTTTTTGGGGTTAGGGTGTTAAAAATGTGTTTGCAGTCATAATTAAGAAAATGGTTAAACCTGCTGTCAATTAACTTAATTGATTTAAAAAGTTGATGGGCGCCTGCAATGGAAGTATTTTGCCTACAGCTAAGCTGAATACAGCAGTAATTTATTTTAATAATGAATGGAGAAGGAAGAGTTGAGCAGAAATACTGTGTGGGAAACCCTCAGAGGGCTAAAATAAACATGTACAATGGTTGGTGCTAATTTTTCTGATAGTGGACTGAGATTTATTAAACCTGTTAATATTAGTGCCATAGAAGGAGTTTAAAAAAAATTGGGCAAACTTTAGATTATAAGAGATCAGCTTAGAATTGAGTCAAATTTAGTGGTGATGTGAAGAGTGCAGTTTATACAATAAATGTCAGTTGATCAATAAAACACTATTTAATACAGGAAAAATAACATAATTGGCATATATATATATATATGATATTATGTGAGGGTGCAAATTCTAAAGTGAATATAATTCACTTGACTTGAGACTGTGGAGCTGTAGTAAAGGCAATTTTTCCAGTTCCACAGCTTATACAAATGATTTGTCATAATATGTGTTTTGAATATCTGGGGGCTCATGTTTCACTCAGTTGTGATCAGTAAGAGTTGCTTTTAACTGGAGGTGAACAAGAAGGAACAGGTTTCTATGGATTACTCTAAATTTCCAATGAATGTTAATTTAATGAAGTTTGAACCTTTTTACAAACAACACAACTGAGCAGCCCAGCCATTTTTATCTAGTAAACATTATAGGGTCTTTTTTTTTTTTTTTTAATTCTATCTTTATAAATGAAAAAATCTTTTGGGGAAGGGAGCCTTCTGTGTTTGGTCATAAGTCCAGGCTGATAATAAAGTCTAAGAACCAGTTCACGAAGGAAGAATTTTAAATCAAATGAGGAAGAGAATATTATTCCCAAATATGTTGTGATTGAATTTTGTCTCTAGCTTGAAGAGACAAATTAAAGCTTTTTGAAATAATGTGTTCCATAAGAGACAGGGGTGTCGATCAAGAATTCAAGCTGATTGCTTATTGAAAATGTGAAAAGGAAAGGAAATATTTGTAGGGAAGTGTTATGAAATTTCAAGTAATTTAGTATTGCCATAAATGATATAGACAGTTCATAACAGAAAATTTTGTTATGTATTTGGAAAGACAAGCAAAGAGTAAACTCAACTAAAAAGTATATAGTAATACCCTAGAAATTCACCCTAGTAATACCCATTGCCACTTCAGAAGAAAGGAAATCTTTATCTCCTTTCATTAAAAAGGAAAAAGTACCTATGTTTTTCTATGTGTGATTTATTTACAGAATTCTGCTTTAGTAAATTTAGTCTGATACATTATAACTACAGATTAATAAATTCAGATTAATATGCTTCACACTTGAGAAGCTGAATATTGGTCACTCAGCAGTTCTGAAACACTGTATTCAGGTTGTGATGGTTACTGTTCCTAATATATTATAAAGTCTTCAATACACTTTATTCTCAGTGAGACTTCATGAATCTTAGCTATTTCACCTATCATTTATTATTTTAAATATTCATTCAGATATTTCCATTCATAGTTATTTATCTCAGGTATCCAAAGCTGCTGTATGTTCAAGAGTAAAAGCAAGGCAAGTAACTTTAAAGAATTGTGATACTACCAAGGCAACATTTCTTTCTTGATTATAAGAGCAGCATGTTTTGAATCTTTCAACACCACCAAACAGGCCCATTGTGAAAAGTAGTTTAACCAAACCATATCTTAGTATAATGTTGCAAACTGCACTGAAAGAAGGGAGCATTACCAGGCCAAATGGATTGGCTTAAACATTTTCGACACATGCCACAAGTTCACATAATCAGCCCGAGGCAGTAGGAAACTTAAAAGCTAGTTTGATAGTGTTTCTTACAAATATTCTTTGAATTTTATTACTTGTCTCCCACATGAGGCGTAATAGTTTCAATGTTCTAATTAGTACTTGTGTATATTGCTATTACTTTGTCTCTTTAATCAGGTTATTAAGTCTGTTATGGAGATTCCTTATAGAATCACACTTTATAATAGTGTTTCTAATTTGAATATGTCCTTTTTTATGTTGTCTGAATCTGAAACATCATAAACTCTTTTTATGGGTCCTTTGATAGTAGTCACTTTCCTGTTTTATGCTTGATTAGAACATACAGTACTGAGTAATAAAGAAACTTCCTGAAGCTTTGGAGTTTTAGTACCAGAAAACATTTTAACTTCCTCAGGCTTTTTTTGTCTCTTTGACATTAGGTCAAATAAAGATATGCTCTTGTCCATATTAAAATATTGAACAGGAAATTTGCAAGAGAGAAAGCACTTTTGTTAGATTATAGTAGATTTAATATAATTTCAGAGATTGATTTTCAGTCTTGTTTTAAACAAGATATATAATAAGAAGTTATCTAAAATCAAAAAAGAATTCTGATAATTTTCTCAAATAGTAAATATAGATACATATAGTTATAAACGTCAGTTTAATACATAAACTTAGGTTTAAATGCCAGTGAGAAGAAATAACACAAAAAATTGTCTCCCTCTCTCTGTCTTTCTATCACTTACCCTTTCTGAGGTACTAAACACACCATCAAATTCAAGGAGAAATCTGTTAATTTTTAAGGAAATTCTTTATAATAACTCTCCTAATCATGACATTGAATTTGATGAAACAGGAGATTAAGTAGGACTTTTATTTTAAAAAAAAACCCAAAAAACAATCAAACAACAAACCAGAAAATAATACCTTGGATAAAACATATAATCTGTTGTACAAATTGAAAATTGTAAGAGATATACACAATGTCATAAGGATTAAAAATTACATAAAAGGCTTCATATGAGTGAACAACAGCAAAATAAGTTAAACTGGTTTGCATAAGAAGACATAGATTTCAACAAAGCTGAAGCAAACAATAGTCCCATTTGGTGTCCTCGCTGGAAGCCTCTGAAGTCATGGTGGTTTCCAGCTTCAGTAGGGTTTGTATCAGACCCCAGCAGTCATTGGACTTCAAAGACTACTCACAGCTCCTTTTGTAAGCTTCCTTTGTCTCAAGAATATAACGAAGCTGGTGAAATTCAAGGACCAGCTTATGTGATGAAGGATTTATCAGTGGAAGTTAAAATATTCAAAATACCTAATTCCTGAAAATATGATGAACATGGGGGACAGATGCAAGAATTCTTACATGCAGAAAATCAGCTGCAATTTAGAAAAGGAAGTATTACCTCAATTCAAAACGAAGATATCTTTAAAGGAAAATAATAGGAAATAATCCCCTCCATCAGATGTTGTACCTTCTACAATTTTCTTCTCAAGTGAAGTTTGTATTCACTTACAAGCAGTTTGCAAATAGGAACAAAAATCCTTTTTCCAGCACACACAAACTCTAGTTATTGGTAAGGTTTATGTGCAAGATCAAAAGAACCAGGAGTTATTTAATGTTAAAATTTATACATATTGAAAGTCCACACCTTAAATTTTCTAGTAGAACTTCATAAATGCAGGTTCACTCTCTGGTAAAATTTCATGCATACCTTATTTTTGGCACTGTTTTCTGTTTTGGTTTGTTTTTTTTTTTTTTTTTCCTCTTTAGTGCTATCAGTAGTATCGCAATGAAAAGTAAGTCAGTTGTCAGCAATTGCTTTCTTACAGAGTTGGCATGAAACTCACAACTTCACATCATCCTCTCACAAAGTAACTTTTTTGCCCTTACAGGATGAAAAAAAACGTGAAAAGACAATCTATCTTTAAGAATGCTTGGGAAATGCTGTCTTTTTCAAGGAATCTTTGGGGATTTTCTCAGCTTTTTCCAAAATAGATGAGCTTGGAAAACAAAAAGACCATAGAACAGAGGAGGAACTGTTCTAATGTTTCTCCTCTTTCTGTCCAATCTTTGAATAGTTTCTGGGAAAAACACTTATATATTAAAAAGAGACAGTCTTATTCCAGAGCTTTCTTCTGATTTTCTCTGTTTATTACAAACATGGAGCTTCAACTGAAGCATCTCAGATCAGCAGTTTTGTTGGAATGAATACTTAAAAACCATTTTGTGCTACATCCTCATACCCTGAATGTAATACAATTTTCTTTGGGAGTTTTTGCTGGTTTTGTGCATGTAGAAACCTAAGCAAACAAGGATTTAAGTGTGAGACAATATTTTGAGATATAATCTACAAGTACTAAAGAATTAAATTTAATTTTTTAGGTGTTTTCTAAGAGGTTCTTCTAAGGAAAATATATATCAACTTATTACCTGGAAAGTGAAACTTATTCACACTTTTTGTTCTTTGTGTTGCATTAAACAGCAGTTAAATGATAAACTTGCAAGTTTCAAGAAATAATAGATTTAAAATACTTTGATTATTTATATGAATTTTTGCCTGCCAATACAGTAATTGCCATTTAATTGCAATTCTTACTCTAGTATCCCAAAACAAAAACAACACTCTAACAATTGCTGTCAGTGTTCATTTCAGTAGAGAGAAGAAGTGAATAAAGAGAACGGTTTAGCTTCTCTGCTTAACAGTGGTAGGTTCAGGAATTCATTAAGGCATGTACATGCAAATTATTGCTGCTTGTGCTTTATTTTTTCTAAAGGTTTTAAATAATTTCCTAGATTATGAGTCCTGAGGGTCTCATTCTGAAAGGTAGTAATCTTTAGAAAAATCCATATTTCTTATCTGGAGTTTTTTGGAAGCTTAAGCACTCAAAGTTAATACTTAAACATTCTTATCTAGAATATACTTGTCTGTCTACCCCAGAAAAGGGTGTCTCTCTCATGTGTTTTAATTGTAAAGCTTCTAAATGTATTCACACATGGAATAGTTTTATTTGCAGACACATCAACAGTAATTGAGCAAAATCTTGCAACTGCTCCGTGTTTTTTAGCTGTGGTGCTAGGAAAAGGCCTTTTATGAAGTCATTTTGAAAAATAAGTGTTAAGAAAGTGGGACAGACCTCTGGAATTTAGATTTTTTTTCCTTGCTTTGCACAATTTCCATTGAATGGAAATATACTTGACAGTTTCACATATATTTAGAATCTTTCACAGTTATTGCTGTGTTTGTGTACAAGATAGAAAAGCCTGATAAACTGTGAAGCCACTAGCATCTATTATAATTCAACAGCAGAAACAGAAAGATTAACATGTGCATAAATAATCTGAAGTAAGAACACACTACATGTAATGAGAAAGTAAAATATTTTTCACTTTTTCCATAGGAAAGAAAAGGGGGGAAATTTGGCAATATGCTTGCTTTAATGTGTAGAAGGAAGGCTTCTACTAAGAAACTGACATTTTTTTTGCAATATTTTAACTATTAGAAAAAAAACCAAAACCCAAACCAAAAAAACCTAGTCCAAACCAAGCATTTAAATAATAATTGAAATAGGGTACTGTCTAAGTATTTAAGTTCTATATACTTTCACACTGCAACTTATGATTAACTCAATGGGAAGTAACTTTAGCAACAGGACTGTGGTAAAGGAGAAATAATCAGATTAAAATATTATTAAAGAAAAAAAAAAGAAACTGTTTCAAGTGTATTGTGTCTTCAATAAGTGCTGGCTTAAAGTGAATGTAAAAATACAAATCTATCTGAGTAACTATTTAGATTCAAATCTTAGAGAATAATTTCAAGCCATTGTGTAGCTCCAAAGTATAAACACCTAAATTTAGATCAGAACATATGAGATCAGTGTCTAAGTTCCCATGACAGAAAGTAAAGAACCAGGTTTAAATTCACAAATGTAAAAACAGGCTTTCAATCACAACTGAGATGTTCAGGACATTAAGTATATTTGCATACTATTTAGAGCACTATATTTAAGTTTTCCTTTAGGTATTTTCTCTGTTTAGATTAGGTAGATGACCTTAAATAATCAAGGCATATATATGCTAAAATTGATAGGCGGAATCAGGTGAAATGAAGTATTCCTTTCGTCTACTTTCAACAAATAATATCAGCTGGAAATTGAGAAATTACAGGGAGAAAATCATGCTAAAGGAAACTAGAGGTTCTTAATGAAGCACAGTTATCACTAGAACTATTTGAATAGCATATACGATGATTTACTCAGTTATTCTATGCTTCCATTGTACTTTGGAACACTAGAATAGAGAATAAAATTCTGAAGACCAAAATGAACGTACTAGGATTTAAATTTTAAAGCAATAGAAAAAATCCCACGGAATAACACTTATGTTCCAGTTGTTTCATCATTGACTGTTAAAAATTTTCAATTGCAGAAGCTGATGAATTCCAAAGTTGTCCTAATAAGTTGGCTCAATGCACTATTTTGTCTCTTGGAAGATGATTTTTAGCACAGTACTCTAAGAGTAAATTTATTTCTTTTGAGGATATCAATAAAAAATTCTAAGTTCTTAAAGAATGTATGTGTTCATATCAACATGTACGTGACTGCCAGGGAATGTTATTCATCCATGGGAGTCCACAGGGCATTTCTCTAATTCCAATAGGTGACAAAAATAAAGCAGTTCCTGTTTTAGCTAATCAGGTTTTGTAACAAGCAGATCATTTTGTTGCAATATCTCTACAAGTAAAGGACCACTGCACTGGAGTTATCTGTGGATTTGCAGTTATTTTATTCCATTGAGTATTTTTCTTGTGGGGGTTTTTGTTTGGTTGGTTGGTTGTAGGTTCTTTTATGGTTTTTGGGGTGGGTTTTTTTTGTATGTCCACAACCTTTCATTTCAGTCTCCACTAAAGTGTATATTCTGATTAAGGTGTGCAGTTAGGAAAGATAAAACTGTAGATAGTGTCCAGTAGCTAGAGTTCAAAAGAGATGGAAATCAAAGTGTAAGAAAACTGAGGCAATAAAAGATCTAGGCAATGACCAGACACAGAAAAAAAACCCAAGAAATTTGAAGAAAGGAAGAAATTGGGGCAGCTATTCCAAAAGTAATGAATCCTCCAAAAATAATGGAGAGCTTGGAAGCCATAATCAAGGTGATAAGCAGATTGTACTTACATTTACCATAGGCCTTATTTCACTGTAGATTCCATTGGTATTTCAGAAGCAGAAAAGAAACTCCAAATGTTGGTCTGATCAAACAGTTTATGTTAGATGAAATGTACCTTTAGTTTCACAAAATGTAATGGTTATTTTATCATGTTCTACCAACTTCCACACTTTTTTGTCTTCAGGAAATAGCTGGACTTACCTGAGGTACCTGAGCTGAATTATCAACAATTTAGACTGAACAGTAATTTTGTATCAAAAATAATTAGCAGCCTAGAAAAGCAGTTGACTTATGGCAGATGACTTATGTTCTAGAAATTTTAGCAATGATAAAACCTTTTATTTTAAACTTACAAAACTTTGGGAGGACGAATGGGAATTTGTATGATTTTTGCTCTTGTGAAGCTTCACTGAAACTCTGCTTCCATTCTTAGGTTAAAGGTATATCTTAGATTTCGATTTAAATCTAGATTTATCTCCATGAAAAACTTACTCCACGTACTTTGAGTGTAAGAGAAGTTCCTTTCTTACTGAACCAAATTGCAAGAGAGAGATTTATTCCCCTATGTCTCATCTGATGGGAAAATACTTTAGAAAACTTCTTCAAAATACCTCTTGGTATTCTATTTGCATATTTCACTACATTTTATTTCAGCAAACATATATTAAAATCTAATGTGTGACAGTGTTAGATATTAGTACTGAATTAAAAATACAAATAACATAAAGCATTCAGCATTTCTCACATAACATTAATTCTAAATTCCATATCAATTTAGCTGTTATGGTTCCCATGTCAATTTATTTTCATATTCTGGGTTAATCAGGACTGGGGGATGGATCTGTTACCCTTTTTAGATTAAATGGATCTAATTTTAGTAAAATAAGAAAAAGCCACACAACTACTAGGGAGCTGATGTTCAGCTACTGGAGAAGAGTGAAAGGACAGAATAAGAGAAGTGCAGTGTGCAGTGGGGCAGCATTTCTTTCTTGGAACTTGATGTAATCTGGGCTGAATTCAACCTCCACTCCTCTTTTGACTGGAGAAACAGCACACAGCCTTGATTGTCCAGTTGGCTCTCACTTTGCTTAGGAATGGAGAGTGGCAGGAGATGGTAATCATACGGAATAATCCTTTTATTACTGGCAGCTGGACTACATCTCCTGTGTACTCCTTATTCCCTCTGGCAACACAGAGGAAATAACCTGGAGTAACCTCAGTGGATAAGGGAGTGAATAGTGAATATCATAATACAGGGCAGATATATGACCCAGAAACACAGCCTTCCACAAGAATTTAGGAGATATGCTTGCACTAGTTCTTGAAAGTGTGGCTCTAACATCTCCTGAAGTGCAAGTACAGACTTCACCATTATAAGGCAACTGGCATATGACTCATTTAGCATTGAAATTTGTGAAATTAAATTTTATTTAACTAATGTTTAGGCCCTCTGATGGGGGAATGCCTCTCTGACTGGGGAATAATCCACTCAGAGGCCCAAGATAAAGCTGATGTGTGCATGGGCAAGACCTTAAGACCTAAGAGATTCTAGAAGCAGTAGCTATTTTATAAGGATTCCTTTAACAGAGAAGCTATGATTTGGCAATGAGGATTTATTTATATAGCTTTTGTTTGTGTATTCACCTTATTGAACATGTAAAACATTGGATTAAGCCATAACAGGGCTAAATTATTAGAACATGAGCTAGCCACAGAGGTTAATGAAAACATAATTAGTACTGGTTGTGCTACATGCAGCTGAAAAGAGGGTCATAAATCCTATTAATCCTTCTTAGTTCGGGAATTATTGACCTGAAATACCATAATGGGTATGGTCTGTAGTGTCAGTGAAGTGCAAGTTGACAATGTGTTACTGATCTTCAACTGTTTCATTTTGAAAATCAGGATAGGAAAACTGAAGTATCATTGTGGTGCATCATTGTGATGCAGTGATGAAGCAGAGGAAGTGGTGAACAATGAATGTTTAGTAATCAGTCTGCAGTGCCTTGCATGTGATTCATAAATGGAGCTGTAGATAAATATCATGTGTATCATTCATGATATGGTATCCATTTTAAAGATATCTTATGCAGTTCTGTAGTATAATATGAGGTTAGTAATACCTTTATAATAACTTATCTCTCACACCCAAAAAAGCAAAAAATAAAATAACAAACACAAACCCCAGTAGCTCATGTCATGAAATACGAGCCTGCTAGGTATATCTAAAGATATTTGCCATACCTAGTTATGGGATTAGAAAAGGAAAAAAAAGTAACATTTAGCTAAAAAGTTTCCAAATCAAATAAGAAAAATTGCAAATAAAAATAAAAATAAAACCAAGTCATACCAATATAACTCTAACTACACATAAACTAAAAGTTAAATATATTAGTGTGAATTAATAGTTAGATGTATTAGTATTTGCAGGCTTCCTGCCTGCCTGATTCACAGTTTAAGAACATTAAGACTTCTCGTCCTTTAGATTTCTTCTGCCTGCTTGTGCCTATTTCTTTTTTTGATTTTTTTTGGTCTCCCTTATTGCTTACTACCAGCTAATCTGAGCAGGCTAATCCATGGTAAAGGCTAATTTAGGCACTACACTAGTATTTATTAGAAGCAATTATAGAAAAAAATATGTGTAACTGAAAATAATTTTTTTGAGTTCACTCTTTTGCAGGTGTCCTAGGCAGCAGTGATTCTCTTTAGCTTGGTTCTAGAGAAAAGAAAAATCTCTAATACGAAACCATGACCCCCTTTGGAACTTCATGTATTTTTTGGGGATTTCAGGTTTGCTTGGGTCAACTGTTTCAGTTATTTTGCACAATTTATGAAACTTCGTCCAGTTCCTAGAGATGGACAGTTGTCGCCCCAAAAACATCAGGTAGGTTTTCAAGATATCCAAAAATCATGATGTCATTAATGGATTTGCAGGAGTTACATTAAGAAATACATTAGATAATGCATTCAACTAACACACTGAAACACCAGTGTATTTTTTTTTTTTTTTTGAGCCTTTGAGGGTATTCAGTTGTTGTGCTCAGCCCTAGGGGAAAATAAATAGTTAGTGAATAAAATCACCCCTATCAAATTTAATAAAATGTTAAACATATCCCTGGATAGTAATGAAGTGTTAAGCTAAAAGTTAATGTCCTGCTGTATTGCACTGCTCAGCAGGACAAGAGCACACTCTGGTATGACAAACTGCAGCAAAATAGAGCACCATACATGCTAGAAACTTCTCCTTTTCCCAGACACCTATCCTTGGCTTTGCTTGGAATATATAACTAATTAATAACTCAAATTATTCTCTTTCACATGCAGACCTTATGAAATTGATACGATGAGCAAAACAAATGCATCAACTCCTTTTCATGCATTCATCCTCACTGCAGACATGAATTCTCAGGAGTGTACATTCCACTAAGCCAAAGAGAAGTTTAAAATCAAATTTATTATTTAAAATGAAGATTAAAACATTTCTCTTGTTATGAAGGATGAGTTTTATCTTCTTGTTATTGTAAAAACCAGACCAGATGTTTCCAGAAATCATTTCACACAACGAGTCTTGGTTGAGTGGAGAAGAATAAGAATTTTACATAGAGTTTAAGAGCAGTGGATATTGACTCTACTGGGAAAAATTTTATGGTCTTTAAAATATTAACCAGTGTTTTCTTCTTGACTCTATAACTGGTCTTTTATGGAAAAATGATCCTCTATCATGTTGGAAAGCTGAATCCTTGTTCAGACAAAAGTTGCAATATGCTACTGGTCACTTGAAAAGAAAAGAAAAACTTAGTGTGTTTTGAAGCCACTAAAAATAAATAAATTCATCAAGCATAAATATAAAGAGACGGAAAATACAGGTTGTTTGAAAATATCTTGAGAGAAGTCTTGGGCCATTACCTTGCAGCTTTGTGTGAGTTCTATTCATCCTAGCAGAGTTCCAAGGGAGCAGAGGACCTGCATGCGTGGATGCAGCTGCAGGATTGAGTCTTTCTGATGGGGAGTTTGTCTTCATTCCTACTGGAGTTCAGCACAGTCCTACCATACATGAAGAAAATTATATTGGTAAGACATAGAAAAAGGAAATATATGAACCTGGCAGAACCTGACATAATACTTTTCAAACATAAAACCATCAACTTAATTAAACTAGTTCTCCACGTAAAATCAGTGTAAGCTTAAAAACATTTAAGTGTAAGAAAATCAAGTATTTTATGTTTTATTAATAGAATGAGACATTTATAATTGATCTTTTCCTTCTATTTTGCATTGTAATTCTAATGGTAAACTTGTGAAATTTATCTTCTAAAAGGAAATTTAATATTCAATATCTCTGTCATCTTAAGCAGTCTTTTCTCTACCAAATGATAATAATACTCTTTATACCTATATATCACAAACCTATGATTTTCTTATTGCTTAGATAATACACTTAAAAAAAAAAAAAAAGTACAGAATTAATTCCTTCCGAACTGAACTTTATGCCTGAGTGAGCTTCTAAAATTTTGAAGACAGCTTTAATGGTCTTGTTAAATGATCTCTACCCAAAATAAATTCTAGGTGAGTTCACAATATTTCACTTTGTCAGAGAACAGTTTCAATATATAGTAAAATATAATTAAATCTCTTAACAAAAAATTATGCTAAGATCCACTTTACAATACAGATGGCTTAAGACTTCTGAAAAAAATTTCTTCCCAGAATGGGAGGTGGGCTCATTCTAAATTCTGACAAGGTTTGAGGGTTTGAATGTATGCAATTTTACTTTTCCCCCTGGATTTTCCTGGAATGGAAAGGCCCATTTCTTTCCTGTGGATGCAGGGTTCCAGGTGGGCTCTCAGCAGAGCAGAGCAAAGCAGAGGGGCAGAATCCCCTCCCTGGCCCTGCTGCCCACACTGCTTTGGATGCAGCCCAGGTTTCTGGGCTGTGAGTGCCCATGGCTGGGTCATGTCCAGCCTCTCAGCCACCAGCACCCCCAAGCCCTTTTCAGCAGGGCTGGTCTTGATCTGCTCTTTTCCCAGCACGGGCTGATACCAGGGGTTACTCCGACCCATTGTGCAGCATCTTGCATTTGGCCTCGTTAAATCTCATGAAAATCCCTTTTCTTGAACTTGTCCAGGTCCTTCTGGATGGTATCCCATTCTTTAGGTGTGCTAAACTCACCACTCAGCTTCACATCATCGACAAACCTGCTGGGGGTGCACTTGATCTCACTGTCACTGTCATTGATGAAGGCATTGAACATTGCTGTTCCCCATACAGACACCTGAGGGACAGTACCTGAGGACCAATATCCTTTGGGACAACAAACCCTTGACCACTACTCTCTGTTGCAACCATAGGAAGCTCCAACCAAGTGTTCTGAGTCACCACAGATGAGTCAGTGGTAGGTTCCTACAGACATAAAACATAAGAGGCAGCTATGAACAGAGACAAACACTGCAGTATATATAAATTGTCATATAAAATCCCCAGGCAGCTAGATATGGTGTTCTATTATTTCTCTATACTCATTGCTGGGAGAAAGGTGAGGAAATAGCTGCTGATTAGTATTGAGTTTTGTCTTGGAATTATTTCCAAGGTCAGTTTGTATTTGGCATTTTTTCCCCCTTTCTTATTTTAAATCACTTTAATTATAAACTAAAGATTCATTCTTAAAGAGATATTGTAAATGATCTTTGGAGTGTTTATACACGTGCATACACACAGACACATATGTGAGTTGTATATATAGGCATGTGAAATAAATATATATCTAGGTATGAGATACATGTAAGAACAGGCTACAGTGGACTGGTACACAGAATCACAGAACACCTGGAGCTGGAAGGGACCCATCAGTATCATCGAGTCCAACTCCCGGCACTGTGCAGGACATCCCCAAAAATCACATCATGTGCCTGAGAGCATTGTTTAAATACTTCCTGAATTCTGCCAGGCTTGGTGTGTCTGGCCACTTGTAAGAGCCTGATAATAGGAGAAAGTATTCAAAAAGTGCTTCGTCATTGTGTCTGCTTAACATAATCACTCTTAAACACCTGAAAACTATGAAAACTACGTGTGGCGTGGACTGTGAGTAGTCTGCCTTGAGGCTCACAAAAAGGAAGGCGAAACTGATGCAAAATGTTGAGGGGAAAGCGAGGGGCAGAATCCCTGACTTTTCCTTCCCCCTACCACCATCACCTTGTGCGGGACACCCTGAGGCCCCCGGGAGCCGCCGCCCGACCCTGCAGCCCCGGAGCGGAGCCAGGGCGAGCTGCGGAACCCCTGCCCTGCTCCTGCATCCCGCCGTGAGAGCGCCAAGAGCGCCCCGAGGTTCGGCTGCAGCCACTGGGCACCGCGCCTGCATCCCGGGGGATGAGCTGCTGAATCCCAGCCAAACTGCCCCTGAGATCAGAGAAGGCACATACGACTCCAAAGACCAGAAAAAAAAAAAAAAAAAAAAAAAAGGCAAAAGCTACCCCACCCCCCCAACCCTTTCCCAGCAGCAGCAAAGGCAGGACAGTGAGACCAAAGAAGGCAAATACCACCCCAAAAGAAAAAAAAAAAAAAAAAAAAAAAAAAAGGCAAATGCTGCTCCACTCCCCTCATCCTGTCCCAGCAGCAGCAAAGGCAGGACAGTGTGGTGGTGACCTATCCTGTGCTATTTCTAACTTTGCTCTAATTTTTTCTTTCTTTCTTTCCCTTTGCCTCTCTTGCCATTACATTAAAGTATATCAATTTTTTCATCAACAGTTAATTTCACTTGTTTTTTATCTTGTTTTTTGGGAATGTTTTGAATCTTCTGAGGTCTTTCTGTTTTATTCACAGAGACTTGGTTTCTTTTGCTCTTCTATGTTTAAACAACTTCCCTGGGGAGCCAGTTCCAGTGCCCAAACACCCTATAAGTGAAGAACCTTTTGCTGATATCCAACCTAAGCCTCCCCTGACACAACTTCAAGCCATTCCCTCGGGTCCTGTCACTGGTCACCAGAGAAAAGAGATCAGTGCTCGCTGCTCCTGCCTCAGGAGGAAGTTGCAGACTGCAATGTCTCCCCTCAGTCTCCTCTTCTCCGAACTGAAAGATCAAGTGACCTCAGCCACTCATATGGCTTCCTTTCCAGACTCTTCACCATCCTCATGACCTTCCTTTGGATACTCTCTAACAACCTAATATATTTTTTTATATTGAGGTGCCCAAAACTGGCCCCACCACTCAAGGTGAGGCAGCCCCAGTGCAGAGCAGAGGGGACAATCCTCTCCCATGTCTGGCTGGTGATGTTGTGCCTGATGCACCCCAGGACAGGGTTGGCCCTGACTCGTGTTCAACTTGCCATTGATCAGCACCCCCAGGTCCCTGCAGCACTTCTTTCCAGCATCACATTCCCCAACACTGTATATCCAGCGTTGCCCCATCCCAGGTGCAGAATCTAGCACTTACCCTTGTTAAACTTCACATGGCTGGTGATTTCCCAGTCCGCTAATTTGTCAAGGCCTCTCTGCAGGCAGTTTGACTGCCGATAACTGACAGACTCTGTGGAAGATGATTATGACATACCAAAGTATATATACTCAAAAGTTATCCTCACATTTGATACCACATCGGTATTGGACAAGATAGGTAACAACTGAGAGCATAGGGAAAGTGTTAATTCTCTTTGGTTAAACTTAAGGTTTCAGTGTCTGCTACACAGGAGTGCAAGTTGCAACCTAAACATATTTTGTTCTTAGTCTGTAATAAATGCCTGAGCAGGCAATTTTGTGTGTATAGTTTCCTCAATAGTGTTAGATAAAAGTTTACCCAGCCTATGTGGAATCCTCAAAAGTATGATCAGCAGATTCTGCAGTCACTTCTTTTTTCAATACATTATGCAAACTCTTTGGAAAGGAGATTAGTTTCTTCCCAAATAGCAGTGAGATGTTGTTTCATTAAAGTAAGTTAATGAATTACTGAAGCAGCATTTTGAGGGCAAAGTTTGAAAAGACTTTTTTCATACTATTAGTGATTACAGACTAATATCTAAAGTAGCTTTTCAGTTATGAAATGCTGACTTTCCACGTTTCTTCCACATTCTATTGAAATACTGCAGATCTAAGTCACAGAAATGTCACCTAAAGGTAGCATTTCCAGAAAGTAAAGTGAGTTTGGATTATGCTCTAAACATATTAAATATAGGACTAAACCCTAAAATACTCCAGTTTTCAGGCCTAACTCCAAAAAATATTAGAAAATATAGGTCTATACTCAGCTCTCATAATTCAGAATAGGACAGAATTATTATATTCACACATTCTTATAATGTTCCATTTAATTATCTTTCTTTCTTCCTTCTGACAACATGTTAATTTAGCTAGCCAGTATTATATATTTAGCTAGTCAATTTAGCTAGTCAGTATTACTCAGAATTGGATCTGCGTTTAGGTCTTTCAAAAGAAATCATTAAAGCTGAAGTTATGTCACAATCTTTCTCTACAGGTTGATCACATCCAGGGCCGCAATGAGTGCAAGACAGAGGTAGATATTGCCTGGAATTCTCTGGTCCTCTTAATGTGAAGTTGATTTGATACATTAGTGTTTTGGCCTCCAGAGAGAATGGTCTGCAAATTTTTGGTGTTAAGACTTTACCTTGAAGCATATACTACACATTGTGGAAGATCAAGATTTGCTGTGATCCAGGAGACTGCTTTGTATTTTAAGGACCAATTGCATTCCAGTTTTTTGTTAGCATAAAATTTGTCATACTATCTTATATAGTATCACACCAGACTATTTATCTGTCCTCTATTAAATAATTGCATCAGTTGTCTTTTATCTCTTAACTCCAGAGATAAGAAAGAACATATTCACTTTTAATTGTAAGTAAACCTTCATCCTTCCTGTAATTGTCAATTAGAAAGTAATATAACCACACACTAACAGAAATCAAGTATTCCATTAAATATACATCAGACAGACTAAAATATAGTTTTTAAGCTTCTAGAATATATAGGAGTTTAAATTGTATTTTGATAAAATGTGTGGAGCACACACTTGTAGGTGGTAATTTACCTGCAAAGTATTTGGAGAAATGCAAGTTTTTAACTATCTTCTCCACTACACTGAAAAAACACCTTTACATGCTTGTATATTATTCATGTAAGCAATATGAAACATATTGACATACATGATTTTTGAGGAAAAAAAGGTCCTTAAAAATAAAAAATATTCTTGCAGTGGTAAAATCTGTTATAACTGGGCATATCTCTTTATGTCTTCAATTAAGTTTAGATTTGAAGAGTAGTGTCACAAGCTCGTGCATGTCTCAGGATGTTTTCATACGACCTGGTGTGAACAAATTCTAAAGACCACTGCAGGATTCAGTGTACTGATGCAGAACTGCAATTTAAAGCAGTAGCAAGGTCATTAGGGGTTATTCGTCAATCTTCCCTAATGAGCTGCTCAGCCTCTTCAGCATTCATGTGTGTTGCTGCTGACACAGGTCTCCCAGATCATGGTTTGTCACAATTGCTAGTCTCACCTGACTTGAAATGTTTCAGCCATCTGTACACATTTCTCAGTTTCATGGCTTCAACCTTGTACCGTTTGCATATTCTTCTAAGTCTCTTTACTGCCTGAACTCTCACTGTGTAAAATTTCTTTCCTTACACATTGCTGTATGTGATGTGTACAGTTATGTTCCTTACAATGTTCAGTTCACTGGCACTCAAGTCTCTGCTTTAGAGACCCTTGAGAGCTGAGAAGATATGCATGCATAGTCCTGAAAATACTTAACTATGAACACATTGAGAAGATTTTTTTTCTCATTTTAATGTTAAAAGGCTTATGACGCTCAAATCTTAATAGATCTGTTGGCAGCTAAATACCACAGCGCCACTTGCTCTCTCATTTCTCCCCCTGCCTACTCCCCAGACTGGATGGGGAGGAGAACTGGAAAAGAAAACAGTAAAACTCCTGGGCTGAGGTACAAAATAAAATAATAATTAAGATAAATTAAATGTAATAAGAATAGCAATAGTTGTAATGAAAAGCAGGGCAGAGAGAGAAAGGAATAAAATCCAAGAGAAACAAGTGATGCACAATATAATTGCTCAGCCCCTGAGCATTGTCTCTGAGCCACAGCATTGCCTCTGAGTTAGGTCCTCCAAGTTTATCTGCTGGTCTAGTTGTCCTGTGGTATGGAATATTCCTTTGTCCAGTTGAGGTCAGCTGCCCTGGATTTGGTCCCTCACAGCTTCTTGTGCCCCAGTTTGGCAGCAGAGCATGGGGAGCAGAAGTCGTCCTTGGCTCAAGGTAAACACTACTGAGAGACCACTGAAACATCTGTGTGTTATCACCATCCTTCTCCTACTGAATCCCAAACTGTAGAGGCTGCTAACAAGAAGATGAAGAAGAGAATGAGCTCTATCCCAGTCCAAACCAGGGCACATGATTGAGCTGGGTGACCCATGGTGCAGTTGCCCCATATTCCTGTTAATCTCTTTAATGCAAATTGACCATCACAGCCACTCTAAAATTAAAACTAATGTTAAAAGGAACTCATGCCAAATTGTTAATCAACTTTTTTTTAGATGGATAAAAGAATCAAGAGTATGCTAGAAACCAAGTAAAAAAAAAAGAAACAAAATAGTTCTTCTGGAACCACAGAAACTGAAACTAAATAAATTAATGAAAAAAATGCAATATACAAAAGAGATAAATAAATAAACTTAAACAAAAAAAGAATGCCAATAAATGCCTCAAGAAGACAAAATATACATTGAAGAGAAAGATTTCTGGATCTTGATTTTATTTCAAATTTTCTCTCAAAGAAAAGGTAAGGGAGAGAGGTGGGAGAAAACTTCTAAAGGGTGCTGGAGACAGAGGAGCTGATATTACATATATGTGTCAGCTCATATGTTTCCTTTTTGTTTTTAATTATTGGTGTTATACATGAAGTCTAGCACAATTTAAATTTTATTAGTGAAAATATAATAGATTTTATATTTCCCTGGTGAAATGCATTATCACTTTAAAAAAAAAAAAAGGAAGAATAAAGAACTTAAATCCTAACATTCCTCATCCAGCTCCAACTGTTAAAATCTTGAGACCAAGGTCCCAGTAATTCAGATATTTGTATATGCTTCCACAGACGTATACTGGTTTTATTGGTATGTGTTCCCTTAATAGTATAATCTAAATGCATTTTACTTGATAAGTTTTTATGCAGATCTTACAACACATTTTTCTACCACATGTTGGAACATTTGCGCAAAAAAAATCCCATCTTTATGTTTGAAATTTATGGGAACACAATTAAAATGAGAGGGGTCCAAAGGTATCAAGATAATTACATTTTTCTAATCTTACTAAACAAGATAAATTACCTGCAGGCCCTCTTATAAAAGATGAAATCTTCATAATAAGTGAATTAATCAAGCAGCAGCTTGCTACTGCACATGCATTTATAACAGGAATGATTCAAAGACTTATTTTATGGGGAAATTAATGGAAACAGGCTTTTCATTCTTCTGCACCAATTGAAAACCTCAGCAACCAGCTGCCCACTTGTCAAGAAAACAGAAAGAAGCTGGAAACAAAGATAAATAAAAACACCTTTTTCCTGGCACTTTTGAAGAGAAAAAGCAGCTCTCATTTACAGCAGCCATCTGTTTGTTATTTAATATGGGTGAATTACATGCTGTAATGAGTTTGTTTCTGCATCACTCAGTGCAATGGAACACAAGTTCACTCTCATAATGTGCAGCAGTTTTTAAAAGCTAATCATTTAATTGGACACAATAGTCAATGACAAATGGAGATGTAAAAACTCAGCCAGCTGTAGAGTGAATATGTAATCATTGTGAAATCATATTATTTTACATGCATGAAGACTCTTTAATAGTGGCTGATGTTGGTCAGCACTACAGGCTGAAGAATGGAAGAAACATGATGAAAAGCAGCATTTCAAAGCCATTCTTAATATAATTGGGCTGTATTCAGGCACATGCTGTATCTGCCATTAAGTTTAGGTACTTTATCATCTTGAAATCATTTAGTAGCCTCTCCCAATTTTTGTTTACATTTGCTTTCAACATTTATGGTTCAGTAGGCATGATCTACAGTGTGTCGGGAGTCACCTGACTAGTTCTCTTCAGACTGCCTTACAGTTCCCACTGACTTGATGCTTCTTTCATTTATAATGCTACACTAAAATAAATACAGAGAAGTGGAAGAAATGAATCTCAGGGATAAAAATGGATTCAGGTAATCTAGACTTTAGTTTATATGGTTTTTATCTTGTGGTAAGGGATTTATCTGTTTTCAGGACTTCTTGAGGAAGCAAAGAAATAATTTTTCTTTAGACAAGTCATAGATTCAGACAGTCTGTGAGCTTTAGCCATATTCAGTAGAATGTAACCTCTTTCTGAGGTACTAAATTTATGAATTCTTCACTTCTGAAGACTGAGTAAACATAATATTTTGGCTTCAAAATACAGCAAGAAGAGCAAGTTTAATGCTGATGTATACCTCTGGATGAGGCAGGACAAATCTGCTTTCTTTTTTTTTTTAACTATTAAGAGAAGGCATCTTGAGCAAGGATTCAATTTTTGTTAGAAGATTCAAAGGTCTAAAGAGATTAGATGGATAGAAACAGCTTTCTGATAGCATTTTTGAATGTGTACTGCTGTACAGTGTCTCATTGTTGCATGATGGCCTGTGTACTGTAAGATAATATAAACAGATATATCCAATAAGTTTTAAAATATGAAGAGGTAAGAAGTGAGAAACAATACTTATATATAAAGCTGAAGCAATTCAGTTTATTTCCTCCCTCAATGTTTTAAATAGTTCAAGACCGAGGAAAAATCCCTAAAAGAATGAAAAGATATCACCTCAGCAACTTTGGGAGAGGGCACTGAAAATAACAGGGATTTAAATACCTAGAAAACAAGGGAAAATGTGAAGCTACAGAGCAGAAGAGTGACACATCTCCTTAGACATAGAGAAAAACCAGCTTACTCATGCCGAAAATATCCACTCAGAACCTACAATAAAGAGAAATAGAAATACTGCAAATTGGAAAAGTTTTTGAAGTACACATCACAAACACAATTAGTATGGAGGAAATATCATACAGTTCCTAGTGGATGACTAAAAAGGTGGAAAGCAGAGTAAATTACCAAGTATTTTCAAGTACAAGATATGGAACTCATGCTAACAAGAGCCAAACATGTTAAACTTATTAATGATGCACATAGGGTGGAAGGCACAATCACTTGGATAGAGCAAGTACCAGTCAGAATTGCAATGTCTGAACAAAAGCCAAACCTGTCGTAAGTTCCCATGTGGCTGAATTTCTTTCTTTAAAGACAGCAAGAAATTCTTCACATAGGGCAGGTGAGCTGAACTTCTCCACCACTTTCTGCAGTATTACATGGCTTCTGCTGCTTCTTAAAGCTCAATCCCCTCATCTGTAATCCTATTATCTCCAGTAAGAGCAGTAACAAGAGCCTAAATATGACATTTTTAGTGGAGGGTGGATGGAGCATAAAAGTAAGTTGTATCTGTGTAAAAGGAATATGGGTTTGAAGTTTAATATGAAAGGAGAAGAGTGATTACATGAATGTGGGGTACAGGAAAAGGCTGTGTCTTTTGCATAGTGTGGCCTGACCCTCAGATCTGAATATATAGGTGTTGTGTTCCCCCAGCTCTGGAGAGAAACTATGAAAACTATATTCATAAGAGCAACATTACCAGTTTCAGAAAATTAATGTCCCTCATGGTTTGGTTTTAATTCTAGATTTCAAATTTGATAAATAGATAATGAAATTAACAGAAATCTTAATTACTATCTTTTTATTTTCCTACAAGAAAAATAAAGTGGTAACACTGTGTTATCTGACCTGCTGTCCTCACCCACTCCACAGTGATACCAACTCTGTGTACTACTTAGAAGGTGGACCTGAAGGTTGAAATGCACAGAATGCACCTACATCTTTTAAGGGAATTTCATTTCAGGAAAAAAGTACCAACACTAATCACAGTAGAAAATTCTTAACAAAAGTAGTGTCAATTAGTAGAATCCAAATTCTATTAGAATTGCCCATTTTAGTTTTAAGGAATATTGCTTAATGGACAAATTATAAGGAATCACTGTTCATCATATATGAAACTGAACATTTACTGGCAAGCTATCTGCATATGATGAATAATTGTAAATGGTGGCAGATATCACTAGGCCTTATTTTATAATGATAGAACAGAAATCTAACTGAAAGTAGATGATTTTTCAAATGAAAATGGCAGTAATAAAATTGTCTTGCACTCTGGTTGTAAGACTTTGTATCATTGAGTCCTTACTTTGTTTTGCTCAGACATTCATGTAAGACTATTAAAACAATGTCCATTTTTCAAAAGTCAATGTATTTCAGCAGATGAATTTAGACTTTATCAGATAAATTTAATCTTTGAACTTGTTTCTGAGAATTTCATGCTGAAGAAGATATTCTAGAAAAAGATTCTTATGTCAAATTAAAAATTCTATCCATTAATTTCCCCAGTTCTTTTAAACTAATTTTCAAATCAAAACACATACTTTACATAATTGTGCTTTTGAATTTATCATCTCTCCTTTTCTCCATTTCCCCTCTCTTTTTTCTGTCACTTCTATATGGACAAGAAGTCACTAACAAAGTGCTTTACTCCCACATACTTTCTAACGTCTGCTGGTAGCTATTATATTTGATATCAAAGAATGTAAAAAAAGGGTAATCTTCCCTGAAGTGCAATCTTCTAATACCAAGACATACAAAGTCTCTAAGGTGTCAAGAGCTGAGCACCAACGAGCCTCAAATATTTCAGTGATCTCCATTATAAACCTAAATAGGTTCTCTTGAGGTATTAAAAGGCATTAAGATTCCCTCACAAATCTTGATGGAAATCTTGCACATTAGCAATAGAGATTCCTCTACTTTTTGATCATACACACATTTAGAACTAGTGACCATGACTGCCAGGCACTTCCTGAAGTTATTTGTAGGTAGCAGAGCAGACAATAATGTTTTGTCAAAGCTGTGCAGAGACACTCGTGAACCTCTACCTCCACTGAAACCAACATGCATCTGTCAACATTGAATAAAGAAGCTTCTGCTTTGTTACTCGACCTTAGCATAGATATGTGGGGAGAATGATAAGAGTACAGAGATATACAAAGACTGTTCTATTTGTGAAACTTCAGATACAGGTCAATGGTGGGTAGCACAGCCTTTGTACAAACATCAGATTAGACCATTATACTCTTGGGTTCAATTCAATGCAGTTACAAGAAGTGGTGAGCTATGAGGTAATCTTGGTGCTCATTTCTGACACTTGATAGTGTTTAAGTGGCTTGATTTATGCTCATGACAAAAATATCTTTAAAACTTAGCATTTTTAAATGTTTGAGTGTACATTCATGTGATCTTGAGGAAAGTAAAAGGAATGGAGAGAACTGGTAAAACAAGAAAGAAGCACAGGTTGATCCACTGGGAAGAGAAAACCAAAAACAAAACCAAAATATAGCCTGCAAAAGTGGAAGCATCTATTAATTACTGGAATATGGAGCCATTTTTCCTCTAGGCAGTTTAACCATGCATCCAAGTATTGCAAATGATCCACTATATTTTTTTTTAAAACCTCCTGGGAATTTAATTCGTCTAACCAAATGTGGTCATTGGCAATACAGACACTGGCGCCACAAAGAGGATTTTTTTATAGTCAATGAGTGATTAGTGCTTATTATTACTATTTGCTGTTTAATATCTGCCCAAACATTACAAGATTTTAAAAAAAGAAGTTTTAAAAGTGGAAGCTGTAGATATAAATGAGAAAATCCTTCTTCCTGAGTGCCTGATAACTAATAAAAAATCTCCTAAATAAGACCTAAATAGAAGAGATGAAATTGTCCTTTTTTTTTAAAAAAAAAAAATAATCTGAGATCAGCACTGAAACCAAAAACTTTGGAAGCCAAGTCATGCTTCAGAAAATTGTCTCTGGTTATCTGTTCCAAGATCTGTTGAGGGAGGTTTTATTGAGTAAAGCTAGGAGTTAACTTCTGGGCACCAACATCTCAACCATTTATGCTAAGTCTTGTGTTTGTAGTCAGTGAAGAGGAACATTCACAGCTAAGGAGTGATTGATCTCAACCCGATGTAAACATCTAAAATAGGTCAGCTGAATTGACCCAAAAAGTGCCCGTTTCTGTTGCCTATCTATAAAATCAGTTTAGACTAACTTAGAGACAGGTGTGACTCCTGTAGGTATCTCAAGCTATTTTAGAGAAATTTACACTGTAGAAATTATATACAGCAGCTCTAACTTTGCAGTAGTGTTAAAATCACTTAACTAAGGTGACAAACAAGTGGAGATCTTTTCCTAATCAGTGTGGATTTAAGTTCAAATTGGAAATCTGCGCTGTCAGGTTAGAAACAGAGATTATTTAAATTAAATGCCAGGAACTTTCTCAATTTCTCTACATTCTGCACTTTTCTTTTAGCATCTACGGGGCTAAGATATAGATATTCATTCTACCAAATGCAAGGAGTTAGAGCAAGCAAGCTTTCTAGCTTAGTGAGGAAGACATTAGGCTAAAATGATCAGAAACCTGAAACTTGATCTGAAAATCCTATAATAGTTCTAATATTGTATAATTCTTTTACCCCAAAATGCAAAAGAGAGCCAGTTCCTTTATGGATCTGGGCCTTAAAATTAAAACCTGAACAAGCTGTGACAGGCAAGGCTCAATAACAGGGTGAAAAAGACACAGTGATGAGTATCCAAGCTTTTGTAGTCTCCAAAGGTTTGTTGCTGTTGAAATATTTTTTTCAGTTTCAAGTAGATGAGATAGGGAGAATCACCAACAGGACGCGTGTCTAGAAAGACCACTGCTTCTTAAGACTTGTTTGAACAACAGCAACCAAAAAAAAAAAAAAAAAAACCCCAAAAAACCAAAAAAAAAATCAAACCAAAAAAAGCCACAAAAAAAACCCCAAAAAAACCAGAAGAGAGTTTATGTATGTATTAAAATATGTATCATTATATTACAGTTGATGTTACAGCTTATTATGAATCTGTAAAAAACAGAACAAGCCTGTTCTAGATAAGTCAGTAGTAATGTTTTATGATATTTGAACTGACATTTTGCAGGCACTACAGATTCAATTAGATTAGCTATTTCAGTATCTTTCGAAAATTGTAAACATTTCCCCAAAATGTGCTCTATATTGTGCATTATGTGACATGATGTTGCCTTTTAAATTCTGGTAAAATTCTAAACAAATGCAATCTTTTGTTTAGACAACAGTACGTGCTGCCTATAAACTTTCATGCCACCTGCATGAATCTGAGAGCAGAATTCATAATGACATGGACACTGCCTAATCTAGGGTAAATCTTTTACTCCCTTCTAGTGGGATCTTTATCAGCAATGACCCAGAATGACAAGCAATCATTGGAACAAAAAGCTTGTATAGAGAGACTGAAACGTTCAGTGAGTCTGCCCTCCTCCCACTTGATGGTTACATCTCTATTCTCAAAATGTTTCCAACTGAGTGTTTGGGCACGTTATGCTTAAGGCTTACACAGATGCAGAGAAAAGGGAGGCATTGTGTTTCCATTTTCTGTGTCTTTATGTTTCTCTCCTTAGAAGTACATGCACAGAATCTTAGCTGGTGTGAGTATCTGCAGTCCTAAGCAGCCCTCTCTGATGCATCTTTCTTGCAGTTATCTGCACAGAGGAATGCAGAGGTTTTGCATCCCAATTATTTTTAGATTTTTTTTCATAAACCAGACTTTTGTATACATATGACTACTTGTGTTCTCATACATGTTGACAAAGTGTATTTTATAAAACCCTTTCAGTGCTGTAACTGAAAATTGTCGTGAACTTACCTTACAATATTTTATTTCAATATAATTTGTAACTCTGATCTCTGCCTGCAAATAATGTTCTTCTATTATGAATTGGGTTTAGGCTCTTTATTGCTTAATGTGTTCTGAAAACATTCTGAATTACATTGTAATGATTTGTTATCTGTCTTGTAATTGTTATGTTAGGGTTGAAATTATGACTGACCATATGTAAGACTAAGGAAAGAATGAATAGCCATATATCCTCTGTCCCCCAGTGCCAACATAATGAACATTAAAACCTAGAAAAGAGAAGTGGAAGCCACCATGGAGTGGCAAGTTAGATTCTTGCTTTGGGTGAGTAATTCTAGGGTATTGAAAGGACATGCATGAGGCATATATGGAACCTTAATTCTGCTGTCTATAATATGCCAAACAGGGCAATTCATAAGGGGAAGGATAAGCCATGTATTATAGAAGGCAGCACTAAAATGACTTCACCCTATAGAAAAAGGAAAACAAAAAAAGAATTGCTTCTGTATGTCCCTGGGCTCATCCTAGCACACGATTAAGTTTAAAAGCTTGGTCTCAGTCTCTTTGAGTTTTTAATCTGTTTTAGCTGCTTTGCCCTTGAACTGAATGAATAAATTTTTCTAATGGAAATATGGTGTCCAAGAAACTGTCTGACTAATGTGATTACTATAAACAGTAGTGAAATTTTCAATAGTTTCAATAGTTTTTTCAACAAATAGGAATTAAATAAAACAAATAGAAATAAGAATAAAATTGTTAAAAGAATACAGAAGCTAAAGAAAAGCAGGAATAACAAAACATAATTAAAAAAAAAACAAAAAGAATCAATAGACATGCTGATCTACTCAGTTTTATGATAGAACTTTGGGGTATGGGCTGCATTTGGGCTATTTCATGTCTGCAGTTATAATGGAGAGATGATAAAGAATACAGTAACTTATGGGGTTTATCTCATACACATGAGTGCCTCATAAGTTATTAGCACCAGAAGCCATAATGAGTTATGTCACACTACTCTTACATAGCCTCCAAAAATTGTAAGTCCCTCTAAGCCATGAGCAATATCATTAACTCAGCAGGTTTTCAGTCTTAGATTGTATCCAGATTTTGAGAATTTTTCTTATACTTCACCAGTGATGCATGAAAACTAGTAATGAATATGAGAATGTAAGGCTGATGCAAATACCCTGACCTACATAACTCTCTATGTAGCCAAGAAAATATATCTCTTTCTCTTCATTTTAATTCAACCAAGGACTAAGTTGAACTCCAGAAGTTTACAAGATCTATTCTTAAAAGTGTAAATTTTTAAAGATGCAAAGTGTCCACTTTTTCTCAGTGGCTTTCATAAGACCTGGATATTGTTCTGCAGCTAAAAGATTGTCTTAATTCTTTCAGCAGCATGAATTTATGATCCAGATGCTCTGAAATCTAAAAACTTTAATCTTAGTGTACCCTACCTCTGGATGGGCTTTTCTATTTATTCTGTCTATAATATTTTTTAAGATATAGTTGAAGACCAAATTAGTATATTGAATTTCTTTTGTGGAGATACACTATGTATTTAAATATAATTAAACAGATTTTAAAATATTTATAAGGAAGATGGGTTAGCTAAATTTTCATTAACACTCACTGTACATTACTGTATGTATTTATCTCCTCAGCTAACTGCTGAAGAATAGCCTCAGTGAAATAATTCATGATTTATAAAGAAATAAATGAAGAAAGAATGATGAGTGGTAGTTTCAGCTTTTCTAAGGCAAGCAACTTAAATTTCTCCTCACTACAATTAGAAGTATTTCAGTATGGTGGAAAGGAAATCTAAAGCTTATATTGAATGACACAGGTAGTTATTGTTACTGTTGTTTTATGGTTGTTGGGGGAGAGAGTCTATTAGGACACAATTTTACATGTGATACTCTAGTACAAGTTTCTAGTTATCCCTTGCAGGGTTTGGGGTTTTTTAAAATTTGTTTTACTTCAGTAGCATAATTTAGAAAAACAAGAAATGCCAAATGATATAATTTGGCAATTATATAATTTGGTAATTAAATCAATACAAATCCTCCCTAGCCCTTCAAAAAATTCCTATGTTACTTGAAATTTCTCACCCTTCTCATTTTTATTCTGGTTGTGGTCATTTTTCCTCCATTTCAAAGACCAAGAGCTTATGATTGGTTTCTTGCACTGTTATCAAGTACATTTAAAAGGATTTAAAAAAAATGTATTGACAAAGCAATAAAAAAGTTTTATTTCAACTCCTTCTCTGAAAAAGAAATACATGACCCAGACATCACAACGTGTAGCTCAGAAGTGGGGTTTTTAATTTTTACCATGCCTTGCTGAGGCAAGGCAGAGTGGCAATCTACTAAGGGTTCACATAACAGGCCAAAAGGGTGGGTGTCATGCACAGAGGATCTGAAAAGGACCAAATATAATTTACTAAATCAGGTACCAAGCATGGGCCATTTCTGTGCAGCCTGCCATGTTTCCTCCAGAAGACAAGAGGGAATCCATCTGAGTTGAGGTGCTGTGTGCTCTTTGCTCAGAATAATCCTTCAAGTTGTTGTTTCTACTGAAAAAACAAGTGAAGCCCCATCCCTCAAGGAACAAGGGTACTACAAGCTTTTACTGAGAAACTAGGGACAAAATTTCCAAAAGTGTGGTCTGTTCTAATCAAGATTAAGGTTGCATTTTTAGTATTTATAAACACTTAGGGAGGTAGGAGATTTCAGAAAAGATTACGTAGAAGAAAAAAAAGAAAATTTGTCATATTGCTAGCTTGAAGAGACTCTAGAATGCAGCTCTCTTGAGTCAATACAAAGACTAGTTTAATGTGTAGGACTATCCGACATTATTAGCAACAATGAAAATATTTTCAGGAACCTTCAAGAAGTTTTTTACAGTGTAATCTAAAGAAAATGAAAGGAGAAAATAAATTGCTTTCTCAGGTAAATTTGTTAATAAGCCAGTAAATAGTTCAACACGTAAAATTTAAATCCCAAGGAACCTGGAAAATCTAAGTAGATACTTATAAGACCTAATTCACTTGGTTTTTTAATCAAAATACATTTCTGTCACATTTATTAGACTTTTTGTTTAAACGTAAGTAAATTGAACTATGGATAAGTATAAGAAAATTAAAATTATCAAAGAAGTGTGAAGTAGATACATGTGAAGGGGTACACTCTTCTGTGTGCAATTTTAGGGAAGAATTAGACTTTAATTCAGAGAAAGTGTTAAATATTTGAATATACACAATCTAGTTTCATTTAGTTTATGTTTATACAGAGTACACTTTCTTTGTTAAAAAAAAGATAAATAAGTAACTTCATACTCAAAACCACCACATCTAAATCAATCTATTTATCCTATTTTTAGTTTTGTTAACTGTCTTATGGAAGACATCAATGGAAGTAATAGAATTTTTATAAAGTTAGCAAACCTGGGTCATCTTGCTGGGTGAGCAGATATATATATTCATATGAAGCTTGCCAAACCTGTGAGCCGTGATGAAGGAGCTTAATTAAAGTTCATGGACAAATTAAAAGTGAAAAAAAATAGAACATCAAGAAAGGCATTAATTAAGAAAACCTGTATCTTAAAAAGAGCAGACCCAAGGGTATCAGTACAGTAATAAGTAGCAGCAGGGGTGACCATCAGACAGAAAATAAAATAGAGTAATATGAGGTAAGAGAGCAAGCTGTCCAGGTGTAAAGTTGTTATGAAGTCCATGCCTATGGCTCAAGATCAGCACTGAAGTGCTCAGTTGGAGCACTGGAGTTGTGTGGGAAAAGCTATTCTTTACCTGTGCCAAGAAAAGGTCCCATGAAAGCATGTGTTTGAAGTCAGAATGATTTTTATGTTTTTCACAGTACTACTCTTGCACGTCTTTTCTTAGACTTTCAGATCCATTTAAAAAATAAAAAACAAGGTTTATATTTAATTCAAAACAAATAAACAGTATTCTGTTATTAACAGAATACACTGAGAAGAGAATGAAGAGAATACATTTCTGAAACTCTGTGAGAGTTTTCTTTAGGGTTCATTAGACAATATGCTTTGTAGGATACTTTTATATTTAAGTCTTCACAAAAACTGCTCTGATTTGTATCTTCTAGATTCCCTACACTTTCTTAAAAACTTTAGAAGGTTATCTCATTTTCTTAGCAGTTGGTGATGTTTTTTTCCTGCTTCCTCTCCAGCCCTCCCGACTGTTCCCCCCGGTCCCAACAGGTTCATAGAATCACAGAATTGTTTAGATTGTAAAAGACCTTTGAGATCATCAAGTTCAAACATTGGCCTAGTACTGCCAAGACCATTTCTAAACCATGTCTCTAAGTACCACATATATGTGTCTCTTAAGTATCTTTGGGGATAGAGACAAGACCACTTCCCTGGGCAGCCAAGGCAGAAGCTTGACGACTCTTTCAGTGAAGTTTTCCCTAATAGACAATCTAAACTTCCCCCGACACAACCTGAAATTTGTCCTATCCAGCAGGATGAACCCAGTTTGTTAGCTCTACAAAAATTCTACTGACTGGGAGAAGAGGCTGATGCTCACCTCATTATAACCTTCTTGCAGGCAGTTGTAGAGAGCAATAAGGTCTCTCCTGAGCCTCCTTTCCTCTAGGCAAGACCACTCCAGCTCCCTCAGCTGCTCCTCCTAATGCTTGTGCTCCAGACCTTCCACCAGGTTTGTTGCCCTTCTCTGGACATGTTCCAGCATCTCCATGTCCTTAATTTACTGAAGGGTCCAGACCCATGCAAGTAGAGAGAGAAAATCCCTTCTCTATTTCTGGCCACACTACCTGTGATACAAGTCAGGATGCCATTAGCACACTCCTGGTGTTGACCAACACCTCGAGACACTTTTCCTCTGGGCAGCTTTCCAGACTGTTCCCCAAGCCTGTAGTGCTGCATCCAAGTCCAGGACCTGGCACTAATCATGAGTGACCTGTCTGTATTGATCCATTACTGTAGAATCCACAGATATTCACCATAATTTCTCTCTAGAGGAGAAATATATTATATATTTGGGTCATTTAATTTTCCTGTATACATATTTCTGTCTGTAATAGGTGGTTCATTAAAGATGTTTACACTGTTCCTGATGCTCATTGAGAGGAATCTCATGCTGTTTCATGCTAATGGAAAACTGATGAAACTTTGCCGTTTCAAGCAATTAATATTAACAATTTTTTATCACTACTGTAGTTGTCATTCTGTTCTGTGGTGACAGAAGCTGTAGTGAGACTATGGTAAATGCAAAATAGGCAGTGGATCAGAAACAATTTTGTAGTCCCTGTTAAATTCTTGCCCTGAATACAACTGCATTGCTTATGCAAATAGATGGCTATGATTTAATACAGGATATAGACATTTTCAGAAATCACTTGAAATGGATATTAATCAAATCAGGACAAAAATTAATTTTTAGCTGTGGTACTTTTAATAAACTGTTTGATTTTAACAACTAGCCCTGTATGTAGTTAAAATTAATTGCTAAGCTGATTTATGTAAAAATCATAATAAGCATGTGTCACATGTTTCTTTTCCTCATATTCTTTCATAGTAGAGACCACATTGGAGAAGATGGCAAATGTCCCCTCAATACCACCTATAGGCATTTTTCAGTATTTTGTCTGATTCTGCTTTCACTTTTTGCCGATTCTAAAGCAGTTGAAAATCCAGGTATTAGGATGGTGTAGGTATAATGTCCTTCTCAGGCTGTCCAAGAATCTTTGTTAATATGTTGTTTAACATTTTACTTCATTATATAGTTAAACTAAACAACACTAAGATTGCAGATCTAAGAGAAGTTATTTTCTAAAGTTTTATTTTCTCATGGATAGCACAAAAATCCACATTCTTAAGGTCATGTGACATTTAGACAAACGGGTTTCTTTTTCAATTTGTTCCTATACCTTTCCCCCTTGTTGCTTAAATCCAGTATTTATTTTAACCTTGAGCTTCATGAGACCTGAAGCAAAAAGCTTAAAAGTGTTATAAAAACTATATCCTTTTAAAATCTAACTCATTTGAATGCAAGTTCCTTCCAAGCTCAAAGAGTGTTGGTTGTTCTCATTGAAGTTTATAATGCCTTAGATATTCAAATCAGCTTTATGCCTTCCATTTGTTATGCAGATTTGCAAACTTTATATATCACATGGTTTATCTACATTAATACAGCTTTCACTAACAGGACTTAAAGGAATAGATGTATGCTCTAAAGATGCACATTTTTAGTACCTTGAATTATCATAACATAAAAATGGTGTGTATTGCTCTACTCTAATCAGACTCATTTTTATGCGGTTGTTGAAAGCCCTTTTGCATTCCATTCTGTGTCTGGAGGTCTGTATAAAACCGATTGAGAAAAAAACCAAAGTGAAGACACCTGCTGGCTTATAACACAAATACTAAAATATCTTAGAGCCTGCTGAAAGGAGAATTGGAACAATATGTCATTACTGAAGGCTCACTTGCAAGTTCTAATGTATTATAATGAAAACAGTATGACAAACCTAATGAGACAGTGAAGATTTGGGTAATTGTTCCTACAATGTGTGGTAACTTTTCCAGCCGTTATTGGCAAACATAAAACCTAATGAGATTTTATTAATTTAAATGCAGTACATCTGCAAAACATTTCCTTAGTTGCAGTCTCCTCTGCTAATCTCCCTTCCCACACGTACTTGATCCTTTTAAGTTAATTGTTCTGCATAGAACACTTTCTAAACAAAACATACAAAGCACTTACCATAAATGTGCATTAACTTATTTTGCCAAGGCTTACTTTTTGTGGGTACACTTCCACATTGGTTGGATAGATTACAGCTTCTTTCCTCTCTGTAAAAATGTGTATAATGAAACCTGCAGTTTTACTTGGAATTTGATTAAGGCAGCATCTTCACACAGAGCCCCATTTTGTCACTGTTCTTCACATTACTCTTCCAGGAGTCCTATGGAAGCAATTCACATTTTGAAAGAGTAATATTTACTGTAACTGAATAAGGTCAATATAGTCATACTTTAGAACTTCAATTATTTTTTTTATACAAGCTTGTTGATAACTAAAATGTACATCATGTTTATTATCTGGCTTTTTATTTCCTTAGCTTAATAAAGAGAAAAAGTTTTAAGAAAGATTTCATAAATAATCTACCCTCTGATGTAAAGTTTAATTGTGTACTTAACATTTCTAACTGTAACCAAGCATGAAAACATCAATAACCAAATTTTGCTATTATAATTTCTTTGAGTATCTACTGATTAATCTGTGTGTGTAACTGTGATCTTCATCAATATTTTAATTTAAATGTTGATCTCGGATTATTTTGTAAGTTTTTTGTTTTGAAATTCTGGTGTCTTCTCACGGCAACCATGTTAGTAGCTCAGGTTCAGTGTTTTGGAACAGGAGGTCTTGTTCATTCCTTCCAGATCTCCCTTCTGCTGTATTTGAGCTATCAAAATGTTTCAGGTCCAATAATTGAATGCTGTTGTTGATCTGAACTCCTTTACAGACACTTATATTTGGCCTATCTATATTCTTTCTGCTTATTAGTCTTAAAAACCCACCATTTCAATGCAGCTATGTGTCTGATTAAGTTTAAAATGTTCAGATAATCTTTCGTAATGATTGCTTTGACAGTTTAAAAAACTCACAATCCTACACCATTACCTTCCTGGAAATGTTTCCAATTGGAATTAAACAAGGCACCAGTGAACGTATTCTGTGCCTACTGTGTGATAAGCAACAAGAGTGACAATATCCTTTGATAGGCTCTTTTGTTTGGTTGGTTATTTACGAAGAGTTTTGGGTGGGGTTTTTTTGTTTTTCATATTTCTGTCATCTTCTATCTAATGTTTTGTGTTGCAGTTTCCTTGGAGTACAAGCTGTCTCCCTGCCTCATGCTTGCGTTATGCATGTACTTACTTGATATCTGTGAATTCATCTGTCATAAATAATCCCATATGTAGATATATAAATTAGTAATAGATATATAGATAGCTGTATCTATATATCCCAAAGTAGATATACGTTAGTCATGCTGTGTACTCAATGTGAAGCAATAGGTCCCTCATTATAGAAGCATCTAGCAAAAATCAGGTAGATGAGTTGCCTTCTGAAACACCTATTTCTCTCCATTACTTATAAAAGCAGTTAATGGTAGCTAGACCTTGATATTCCATTCCATATCTATCTATTCATATTTCTGGTGTGGTGAATCCCAAACACAATGATACAGAAAGCTTAACTCTCTTCCTTTTCTTTGTATACAGTTTGTTTCTGTAACTAAAGAAGTATCTTTTAAATAAATGACTTTCATCTTTTAATATAATATCTTTCTTTAAAAAGTGTAGAAAAAGGTCTGATTTTAATTATTTTCATGAAAAGCAAATATATACAAAAGTGTTGCCCTTGCCATAATGACTAATTTGCTACTCAGTCACTCAGAATTAAATGCACTGCAGATAGTGCTGATTTCTGGTTCATTTTCTCTGTTGTATTTAGAGCTGGATCTTTTTCAAGTTACAATGTTATAAAAGGATGACAAGAAAAGTCTTGACTTTGCAGTCTCGGATGAAAGAGCATTTCTGGATGAAGGTACCCATAACACACTGCCAAATCATGGCACAAAAAGCAATAGAGCTGTCATGAAGTTCAAAAATTATATTGTCTCTGCTAGAATAACTGGGAAGAGATCATATTCACTTTCCCCCTGAGTTTTGCAGGTCATTTTGGATTTATAGCATGGCTTTTTATTATAGTTTGCAGAACTTTTAGGGACTGTAGTAATTTTTATCAATTATTCTTTCACTTGGTCGGAAAGTCCTGCATCATGATATCACAAAATGTGACAAAATTAATTAAATAATTTCTCCTAATTGTTCATCATACTTATGCATGCCCTTGACACATATTCTAAGAGGCAGGACACAGAAAGGAGTCAAAGCCAAAGTGAGTTGCAGACTTAGAAAGCACACAGCTCCTGCATGTACAGGAGGCACTAACAGAAGATGTCTTTCGTGTAGCCTAATTCTTGTTGAACCATATCTGGCCTCAGCTAGACTCCAATCTGAACCCTTCACTCATCTGGTAAAACTATGGGAAATAAACTGTTCTGCTCTGACTAATACATTCTCTTAGCCTCTGCAAAAATCAAAATTTCTACAAAGTGTCTGACTTTCCTAAGTAGGAATAATTTGAACTCTGCAGTTTGAATTGGGAGTATTTGGGGACCTGACAAAGGGTGAGGCCAGGGAATGTCTTTCTACCTATGTTATTAATAGCCATAACTGCTAAGGATTATGCAGATGAGTAATTTACTGTTGTCAGGAATTTCCTAATAGAGATGAGAGCATCTGAAAAGGAACACTACTAAAAGTCTCTGAACCAAAGTGCATGAATGCAACCATCTTTTTTTGGTTGCAATTTTTTAAAATTTTCATTTTTGTTTGAGTGCTAAGGTAAAATGCTGAATATTTTTACAAAAATTAGATCAATGAATTTTTGTTTTAATGATTCTCTTTAGTTCTAGCAGCACTGCATACATCTGAAAAGACATCTTTGGGCAAAAAACTCCAGCAGAAGCTCATATGCATAGCTTCCCAGTGAACTACTCTGGATAACTCAGTTTCTACTCTTGCACCATTTGTATGACTGCATGCAGCCAAAGGCAGGGAGAGGAGTGTCTGCCTTTAGCAAGCCCCTGTAGACTAATTGTAGAGTAAAGTATATTAAATAACCAGTAGGAAAAAAATAAAAAAAAAAAAGAGAGTCTGCCAGGCAGGACAACAGCCAAGGGAGACTTTAATCAGCAACCGGCAGCCTCCTTTTTACCCTGAAGACTGAATAAATGAGAAAGGTTTTGGAGGCCTGCCAGGGAAAAGGAGTGCTTAGAAGAAGCATGACAGTTTCCATTTTTCTCAATCCCTCCCCCTCATAGATTAACAAGATTTCCCTTCTATATTATGCAGCATTATCATTATTATTATTATTATTAATAATAATAATAATAATTTTTGTTGTTATTGTTGTTGCTAATATTATTATCATAGAATGTCTGGAGTTAGAAGGGACCCACTAGGATAATTAAAAAACCATTATTATTATTATTATAATTAATAATAATAATTTTACTACATAAAGGATAGTAGTTGTAAGTCATGCCTGAAATGTTTGATTCCTAAAATCAGAAAGAATTGCAAACCAAAGAGATTCCCAACAAAATATATTCTTTTTGGAATCTATGGAAAAGACTGTTGTTACTTTCAGAGCATCATTTTAGTTTCTGCTGGGAGAGATTTCTGGAGGTCTTAAAGCAAGACCAAAATAATTTTTAGATAAGGTTTTTCAAGCTTTTTTCACCAATATACTAATTTCATTTCTGCTTTCATTTTAAAAGGCAACTCCCATAGTCCCCTTCACCTCAGAAATTAATTCTACTTTCCTATGGTTCTTTCTGTGCCTTGGCTATACACTTTGTTATATAATGTTCAGTATTTTAATAAGAGTGAATGCACACATGCTTTTGTACGACTGCATGTTAAAATCTAGTTAACACTGTCACACCATCCTTAATGCAGCCTGTCTTCGGTGCATTCCTCAAGATTGAAAGCATGGGGCTCAGTCTGATTTAACTCACCAGTTTTCCAATGAGGGAAATCCCAACAGGCTAGAAACAGGTGCTGAAAAATGTCCCATACCTATATAAAGGCTAGATGTGAACAGACAATCCTATTTTTCCTCTCCATCAGCCATGCCAAGCCAGATGCCCAGCAAGTGACAAATGTACACCTATGCAAGTCAGGCTAACTACGGCCAGTCTGACTTCACCTATTTGCATCTAAAAGTAGTAAAAGTAGTCCCAGTGGCAATCAATTAGTAGTGGGATTTCAGGTGAGATGATCTTAAATACATGATAAATGCAATTTGTCTCTAAGCTCTTTAATTTATCACACAGATATCACCATCACATACATAATGTGTTGATGATAGTATAACTCTTAGTGTAACCTTATTTTAAACACTATGGATGCAGTGATTCTATTGTACTTTGATTTTTGGCTGTATTTCTAGCAGAGAAATCAGATCTATTTAACAATTGATCTGGTCAGTTTTTTCCTTCTTTTCTAGATTTTAGTAAGCACTTTGCCTGAGAGACAGGTATCTGGTTCTTACTAAAATCCTCATTCATGTTCATATTGCTGTAAACTGCTGAGTGCAAAGGACTGTGTATTTTCTCCAATTCAGACAAAATTCTGAGTGTTCTATATATGCCTTTCAGTGTGTGTCTCCATTTTTGTATCAATCTGATTAAATTATATGTGTGTATTTTCCATTGTGTTGTAATATAACCCTAGTCTGGTTTACTTTTTAAGCAAAATCCCCATTGCCAAAACCTGTAAAGCACAACCCTACCTCTATGCACCATATATGCTTTTTTAACTTGTGAGATTTTAAACCTCTTATTACTTAAAAATCTGACCTTTATTGGAAAGCAATTTACTTTTCTACTTAACAGGAATGACCTACCAAATGAAGAGCAGATGATCACATGATACAAACCAAGACTTCAAAAGGGAAACTAAATTTTCTATCCATTTACTATGATGCATGTCATACCTAATTCACATGGTGTTTTTATAGATGTAGAATAATGTGCAATAAATTAACAATTTAAGCACCACTCTATTCCAGAATAGTCAGTCAAAAATGACAGCTGATTGATTTCTTATTTTTGATGAAAATTTACGCATTGCTTAATTGATTTTAATATTTTTCAAAAGGTGATTTGAAAGTCATATGTTTCTAGAAAGCTATTTTTTTTAAAGTACATATAGAAGGATGACTGATTTTAGCTACTAATGTCTCTTCCCTTCTTCCTAAAATAATGTGAGAAAATCCACAATTTCAAATCCACAGCCAGAAAATTCACCAATAAATTTAGAAGGAGTTTCCAAGAAGTTTCAATTTTAAAAGTTTGCAAATATTTTCCTGTTGATTACAACTTCTGAACTTCAGTTGACATATTTCTTTTGAATGCAGTAGTGAATGCCTGCTATACTATGAAGAAAAATAGGTGAAAAACTCTCTTGGGTCCTATGATTGTAGAACTCAGGTACTATAACTAGCAAGAAACAGATGGTTCCACAGCACAGAAGCATTTTAAAATAAACATTAATACAAGCTGGGATAAAAATCTTATAGGAATGCAGTTTTAATCATGTTAACTATTGTTGACATTGGTACTTTAAACTCTTTCATAGATCCTAACGAAAAGAAAAAAATCTAATTAATGTGAGATATGATGAATGTATGCCATTAACTGTATTATTTACAGTAAAAAGTCATCTCCTGAAAAAATGAGTATTATTTTGGTTTCATGAAACATAGTCTATAAATATTTTTAATTGCTTTCATGATAGTTTCAGTCTGCTTGTTACTAATGTCTAGTCATTTACTTGTTCTAAAATATGGTTTCTGATTTATAGATCATACTAACCTCAAGTATCTTGTGTAAGGAAAGCTGTGATTCTTTAGCTATGTAATCATAAGTGTTTAATTGACCATTAAAAAGGCAGCCATTTCTTTATAGTCAACTTGACTAGACACAGAAAACCAGAATTTTTTATTAGTATATTCTAATAACTGTGCTAGAGTACTGAAGTGTAATACTATATGGGATACCAACAGTGCACCACCCAGAAGGTCAAGTTTAAAATAATCTTTCAATCTGATGTTTTTTGTGGGTGAGCAGCTTTGTCACGAATTCACAAATACCACAGGAATTGTATTAATCAGTCTCTTTTCATAGGTTATGAAACATAAGATTGCATTTTGAAGAATACATTCCTTCTTAGATTTTTTCCATTCTATCTACAAAATTAGTATCTAACCTGATTGTATATTTGAGATGATACTCAAATTACCAAGTATTGTTTTCAAACCTGTGTTTTAGTTTAGACATATCCAACAGAACAACAGCAAATAATAGAAAAAATACAGACTTACCTGTCAAATAAATTTCTTTATTTAATAAATACTGTTAAACCCATCAGTTTGAATTTTAGAGCTGGACAATAAGAAGAGAGTCAATCTTATCTTCCCAATGGAAAATATTGGTGTATTTGTGTGTTTCATGTACCAGGGGAAGTTTAGATTAGATAATTGAAAAAATTATTAATGGGAAGGGTTGTAAAACATTGGAACAGATTGTCCAGGGTAGTGCTGGAGTTGCTACCTCTGGAATTGTTAAAAGAATGTGTGGATATGGCACTTGGAGACAGGGTTTAGTGTTGAACATGTTGGCGGTGCTGGGCTGACTGTTGGACGTGATAATCTTAAAGGTCTTTTCCAACCTTGACAATTCTATTATTCAATGATTTCTTTAGCTCCTGCTACCATTGCATGTGCCATTCCATTCACGTTTTGTTTTATCCTATATTGAGTCACATATGCTTGAATTCAGTGAACACTTTAATAAGGACAGTATTTATTTATCTTGGCTGTCCAGTTCAGTATCCAGAGCTTAGAAGCCATCCTTACATTATACTTTCATACTGAGAGGAAAAATGCTTGAGCATTTGTGATCAGTGAGCCTAACTTCAGTATAACTTCATTATTTAGTTTGGGAAAGTTTAGTCACTTGGGCTCACCTCACCGATGAGTTTAGAACTTCAAGGCAGTCAGCAGGGAGGCTACCTTTGAGCTGTGGGATTTGAAACACCAGACAACTGGAAACCCACAGGCCAGACTCAGAAAAATAATTAGATATTTCAGTTTTAGAGAATCATTGTTATCTGGCAGACTCATTTTGCCAGAAGATTCCTTCACTCTGCTGACATGAGTCCTATTCATCTGAGTACATGCTGATGTCTACAATATAGATGTCCAAATCTCAGCTAATCATGTTAGATACCTTTATATTTAAAAGATACCTTTAGGGCATGGTTCATCTCATCCTAGAGGAGACATAGATATTCAGTCAGATAAATTAGGCTCTTGAAGTACTTATTGCTCTCAGTTGACTAGAAAATGACCCTGTAATGACTAGCTGGAATGTAAAAGTCTGTGTTGCAGGTGTCTACATTTA
The DNA here is from genome assembly GCF_017590135.1 of Pyrgilauda ruficollis. Taxonomy (NCBI): domain Eukaryota; kingdom Metazoa; phylum Chordata; class Aves; order Passeriformes; family Passeridae; genus Pyrgilauda; species Pyrgilauda ruficollis. The sequence continues at coordinate 238,896 of NW_024523933.1, read as the reverse complement.
GATGAAATTAATTCCTTCCCAAGGATGGCTTTCAGCTGCCTCATCATAGTGCCATGTGCAATTTCTTTTTCTTGCTGAGGCACCTCATAGTGCTGTTAGATATGAAATAAGATGCCCTAAAAAATGTCTTTATGTAACCTTTGTTTAAGTAACTGAATCCCTCCCCAAAATCTTGAGTATCTACTTAAACATCTAGATGGATTCATATTCTATAAGGAGTATACGGAGATTGAATTTTACACAACCATTCATAAACTGGAACAATTCTGAAAGCCAGGAAAATGCTAGCATACAAATTATGTTTGTCATCTGGCAAATGGAGTAACTTTTTACAAACCCAAAGCTAAAGATTTTCTAGAGCTGCCTTTTAGTCTACAAAAAAAAGAAGAGGATTTGTATATATATTTTAAAATCAAAGTGAGCTTGTTTTTTAACTAAGAGAATAACACACACAGGAACATTATATGTAACTGCATTAAATTTGCAAAGTTGAACAGAAAAAATTAAGGAAATGCTGTAAAAAACATTTACAAATTTAAAACAGCTGTCATCCTACAGACATAATGAACAGTATTTCTAATTACATGATGCAGTTTCAATACTGATATTTTTATTACTATTGAAAACTTTCTTTAGATTCAATGACATAGGTGGAGAACTAGATGAAACATTGGACATGCATGTACAAAGTTTGTTCTTCTTCTTACCTGACCACATTTTAATTTTTTTTTATTGTAGATTAACCCAAGAAACACAAAGATGTTCTCACAGACCAAGGAAATAAATACTGCTCCAGAAAATGGAACCTTTCACTCTCTCTCATTTTTGTCTTATGAGTGATAAAGACAAATCATTTATATCAATGTCTTAATGTTTTACCACTAGTTATCTTTCCATAGTGGTGGACTTCTGAGTTGGTGTTTGTGTTATTTATAAAAATATAGATGGCTTAGAATTTTGACTAAGACTGTAGAAAATGAGATTTAAATGCATCATGTACCACATGATTTTCAAAACCTGGCATTTTAGGTGAAAAAATCAGAAAAAAAATTTAAACTTTTTCTATATGTTTCAGTTTTCATTCACAAGGTGTGAAAGCAAACATTAATATTTTGGAAGTGCCATCATTGCAACCTCACAGTAAAGCTTAGATGAAAATTTATGATATTGTCTTCAGAACAAACAATGTAGCAAGAGATTTCTAGGGCTTAGGACCACACTTTGAATGATGTAAGGAAAGAAAATATTGAGTAGGTGCTAAAAAATGAAGGCTATCTGTTATCTGCATTAAATGAGGAAAGGTTCAATTAAAAAGTAGTAAATGATTGCACAATTAAGGTCTGTTGCAAGTTATGTTTATGACAGAAAGAAAAGAGATTTAAGGTATGGCATACCCTTAGTGCTGGCATCCCTTAATTTTCAGGTGTTCAGCTTCACAATATCAATACTATGTTATTAACAAAGTCTCTGTGTGTGATGATCTAAACCTATAGATGTTTTTCTTTGGTTTCAATTAATGACATAAATGAAAATCATCATATTGAGTATTCTACAAATGTATTTTGTAGAAATACTACTGTGGCAGGTCTTTGAACTGGGAAAAATATACTGCTAGGAAAAAAAGAAAAAAAACCCCCATGTTCTGGAAATAATTTTATATATGTATGTGTATGCCTATGTTACATTCACATCATGTATATGCAGACACACACACTTAAATGTATATTATTCCAGATAATTATGTTATTGTGATAACATAGCACATAACCATTAGCAATTTTATATAATCTTGCGTAGCAATATTATATTTTAAAACTTCAAAACTCATAGAGTGTCATATTTTTCTTTGAACCAGAAAAATGTCTTGGAGATATGTGTCCATTCCAAAATTCAATGTCTATTTTTACTCAGCTTAGTTTTTGGGATCTAGATATCCCAATTTTGATGTATAAACATTTTTTACAATAATCAGGTGGGAAAGCCTGGAATTACCTTTAAAATATTTAAAATTAGAATGCATGTACCACTATATATTTTATTTTGCCAGGACATTCTCCTAACATGATAATATAATAAAAAAATATAATAATGGAATTTGTGACATATCTATATATGTTTAGTATAATGAATAAAGCATTGAGTACCCTTCTAACTGGCAGATAATCAGGCATTTATTGGTTAACTGCTAATCCTTTCTTGTGAATCTTCCATTTCTACCACTGCAGGTGATCAGGTTACATGACTTTAAAATTATGACTAAATATCTAAAAATGAAATAATTTTCTGTTAGTTGTAGTAGAGACTCTTCACCAATTTTCAATTAAATGTATTAATTTATTATATACATTTGACGAGACTGGTAATTGTACATAGTCTTTGACACAGTGCCGGTTACATTTACAATTTCTCAAAATTATTTCCTGCATTTTACAAGACAAATAAAGACACTAGGAAAGAAAATATCACCTTTAACAATAATTCACAATGATTTGTGGATGTGGCAATTAGACTTCCTCTGAGTCTTTTTTCTCCACCATTTGCTGAAGACGAGTCTTGAAAGTGACTACATCTAGACAGAGAAAACTTGGGAAAATTTGAAGAACTCAGTCAGCCTCAGTAGAGAGAAGAATACATAAGTTGGGAAAGTTACAAGTGTAGAAACTACTGTCAAACTGTTGTAGTCTATAATGTCAAGAAGAGGTACCTTTTTTCCCAACAGAAAAGAGAGATAATTTTCTGTGATTTCTAATGACTCCAAGAGAAAGTTTCCATGTGTTTTTCTAAAGAGCTTTGACCCCCAAAAATCTGATACAAAATTTGGCATATTTTTCTGGTACAGCTTTGAGGTCACAGCTTTGAGGAAGCTTATATCTTTCCCTTATGTGCTTCCTAAATAGTCTGTTCACAAACACTTCCAGCTACTAAGGTATTCTTGTCTTGTCTTCTTCCAGTGATTCATCCATAAAACCTTTTAGAAAAACTGTGTTGCAAAGGAGTTGTGAGCTTTTTCTTAAATTTGCACAATTAGTCAAATGTCAGATTGAACATTCTCAGTTGCTATGGTGTGAATTTTAATTATTTCAGTAAGTGTGCACAGATAATTTCTGCAGATAATACCGGATAATAAGAATTTCTGAACATTTAAATGTGTTTCTTTATAACAAGAAATGCAACTGTAGAAAAATAGGAAAATCAAATTTTTATGTAAAATATTGGTAGAGCTGACCTAAACAAATGTGAAGAGAAAAGGAATGATGTGATTATCTGCTTCCTTTAATCATCCTGACTCCAGTAACAAAATTCTGGATCAATTCAACTCTTCAAGTCCAAAACTCTTCAAAATTACTTGCATAACAGAGATGGAGAGATAGAACAACAGTATATTGTACTCTTTGAAACATGATTTTTTTCTATGGCCCAGCTTAGAACAGCACCCTGAATGGGAAAGGAACCGTCTGGATGCAATTCTCTACAATGAGCTCCAGGATGACCCTGCCTGAGCAGGGAGGCTGGACCAGAGCACCTCCCTGTGGTACCTTCCAACCTTACCCATTCTGTGATTCTGTGAAATACTTGGAACTGCAAACTTTTTCCACCTTCCACTTTATGGTTATATTGGGTTATTTATTTGTGTGTGACAGGACCATCCTGTGCCTATCTGGAAAAATCCAAAATCGATTTTTCCTTTGCACCTTTGAATGCAACATATAATTGAAGAATGCAGGGGAAAAAAGTTTTCTAGAAACATATCTATTTAACACAGCTGAAAATTTAAGTATAATTTCATTTTAGGTTAGATTAATTTGACATCTTTTAAATAAGAAGTTAATCTGTTGCCTGTTTGCTAGAGTACTGCAGCTAAGTGCTCCTTTCACTGTCTAAGAGAAGGCGCACACTTGTTTGAAACAAGTTTCTTACTTAATTATTTATGCTGAATGAAAAATACATATTACCCCCTGAAATATTCTTTTCTTATTTTTAGAAACAATAAGGAATAAAGGAAAATAGGCGAGAAAGCTAGGAAGTATCATTCCTTGTATTTCTATATTTACTCCTTAGTCCTCAAACTGTCAATAATGTAATGACCAAAGCTTGGAAAAAATACATCAAAGTAACATATATATATATATATATATATATATATATATATATATACACATACACATACACATATAGCGAGGCAGTGATAAAGTTTGAGTATTCATTGATAGAGTTAGAGATAACAACCATACTGTCCACGCGTTTTACACTATTGAGATGCACGTAGATTTTACTTTGATATTTTTAGTGAAAAGTGGTTTTTATGTGAAGCATAAAACAGCAAATATTGCAGAATCTCATTTAGTATAAGACACCACAAAGCATAATAAAACTAGCAGTTTTGGTGCAAATCACTTGATTTGCATCAGAGGTAATTCAAACAACTGTGCTCTTGTCTCATCCTGGTGGTACAGAATTCCTCCACAAAGTACAGAGTAAGAAATATAAATTATCAAAGTTCTAAAGAAGTGTGAAAACATTTTGGAACTTCCATGAAAGTTTAAATCCTCAGCTAGTATACACTAAAGTGTTTCTTTGCAATGATTTTGAATTTTGAACAAAATACATGTTTTGCAGATAGACAAGTTGGCTGATATAGCTTTGTTGTGTTAGTGTGTTTATGCTAGTCCTATGTTCTTGCAATTAATTTCTTTTTGTAAAAAATTTCTGATTCATTCTACTGTAAAGAGTGAATAAAAAGGTTTTTGTCACTAGATGAGGAAAGTAAATATTCAAGAATTTTTTTCCTGTAGGCTTTTCAACAAAGCATAAGAAGTTAGAACTGGTTAACTGTTTGCATGAAAAGATTTGTCAGTAATAACTTCTGTAAATTTATGGTAGATGCACTTAGTACGTATAAGTTATGTGACATTTGTGATGTTATTGAACATGAAGTGAAGCAACAAATATAGGCCACAAGAGTTATAAGAAAATAATTTCTGGTAATCTATTTCTTTGAGGTATGAGATTAAGATTACAATTTTCATGACATATTGGAGGCTCTTTCAGTCGTTTTTGGACAATGGAGAGTTAAAATCAGGCACATGTTCTTGCATTTTTTTAAAAAAAATTCTGTGTACATCTCAGGGTGACAGATATGCTTATATTCTGCAGAAATGTGCTTCTGAGTGACAGGAGCCTTGAAACGTTGTTTATGTGTTTAGCTCTGAATATCAAGGACATGATTTAGTAGGAAGCCATCATGTTAACACCATTAATAGCATTTCACCGACATTTATAATCCAGTACTGCATAAGACCATTTACCTCTAAAACAGAGTCTACAGAGTTTCCACATCTGAGTCACTAGTTTTTCATATGCTATCAAAAGTTAAAAGTTTCTTATTAAAATAGTCATCTCCTAGTAAAAAAAAAAAAAATACATTAATTGATGAGTTGTGTATCATAAACATGAAAGCATATACTTTGTTGTTGTTGTTGTCATTGCCAGAAATTCTGCTTGCTTTTTCCATTATTAAAATGAATGTCAACACAGAGGAAAGTATGTTCCTGCTGTCATAGGGTGTATGCTTAGACTACATCTGAACATTGTTTTTCAGAGAGAAGTGTTCGGTGATTTGATCACCTGTCAGACATGTCTCTGTGAAATGTCTTGCAGAGCCTTCAGTTCTCTTTCTCTTACCATCTGTGTAGCAAAGAACAAAGCCCCTTTTCCTATAAGCTATGCTGGCAGAGGAAAAAAATCACAAGCATCCATTTGGGGCTTTTGTTGTCCAGGTGGAATTCTTGTTTCTTCCACAGAAACATAGAAAATCAGTATCACAATGGTTTCATCCTGTGTGTTTTCAAGCTAATATCTAATAATGTATTTCTATAATCTGCCACACTTCTTCTTTCTGTCTTTTTTTTTTTTCTTCAGTCTCTGGAATTCTTTCACAGACCTACCACTACAATAACATATAATGCATGTTTCTACAATGTAATGCTATACATTAAATCAGTAAAGATTAAATATTCCAGTAGTTCTTAAAATAGTGATTACTAGTTGAATTCTCTCAGCAGAATAGGCTTTCTCATTTTAAAATTAACAATGACATCCATTCCTGCTGGATCAAGACATAATAGCCTACTGTTACACGTCCTGATGCTTCATGCACCTGTATCATATTGTAGCTTGTTCAACTTCCTGGCCAGAAGAATATACTTTAACTATATCCTCTTATAGTTTACAAAGATGTCTCATATTCTCTCTATCAAGAGAAAAAGTTTCCAGTGGAGCAAAAATTCTCTGGGCTTGTAAGATTCTACACTTACTCTTATAGTACTAAAAGCTGTCATGTCGCTTTGTCAATATTAATCATAGAATTATTTTCAATTTGGTTCAATCAGATGCAAAAGGGATATAAATCCTGACCAGAACATTATCTAAGTCAGTGGATAAAGGATAACAAGCTCCTTTTGCTGAACTTCCTTTATACAATGCATGACTTAATAACCATATTCTGAAGATTTTAGTGACTGCTACATAGGAAAGACCACTCGACCATCAAGGGACTTTACAACAGACAATGTATGTTTTTCAGATTTTTCACTAGCCTGTACAAGGTAGGTTGATGCTGCCAAATACTGAGGGTAAGCAAAACTGGAACAAGATATGGAGACATGTTTTGTTTTATTTTTGGGGGAGAAACAAAATGCAACTGTCTGGGAGGTTCCAGAGGCTCTAGGATTAGGGTGAAAGAGAGAGTTCATAGAGCACTAGTCATGTCCATTAGCCTCTCTTCCATTAGCCATAGACACTTCAATGTTTAGAGATCTTGCTGTGGAATTCTCTCCATTTTTAACAAGGGATGATACACCAAATACGACAAACCTACATTTTCTCAATAGAGAACACTTCAGGATTTTCTAACATAAAATCCCAATAGACTTCTCTTTATTTAAATAGACTTATTAAAAATTTAAAACAGATGAAAATAGTTTCAATGAAATAAATAAATAATTAAGGCAAACCTGTATGCTTGTCAGAAACCCTGTATTAAGAATTAAGAGAAGGTAGACAGGTTTCTGACAAGTCTATCATTTTTTTTTATAGTTAAAGTTATATTTTATGCTTAATAATCTTTTCAAGTTTACCTGGTGAAACCACAAACTAAAAAATGTTGCCAGATAACTTACACTGGTAATAATCACAACCTTTAATCACAATTAAAAAGAATGATACAATACAGTTGTTTTTGTCATTTTTTTTAATAGTGGGCTTGCTAGAAGAGGCAAGTTATCACGCTTCAAGCAATTTTAAACATTGATTTGACTGTGAAATACAATAACAGATTGCACTTAGAAAACTGGTCACTAGCAGTGCATTGTCAGCAGGCCTAGGCAGTAATCCCTGAGTGTTGTAAGACTGCTGCCATTAATAACTGAGCTTGTTAGTTGAAAGCTGACAAAGACTCGAGTGTTTAAGAGGATTACTGCTATAAATCATATTAATTTTTTTTTAAACATTCAAGGTGTTATTCATTAAGGGCTTTTGCAACAGAAACAGCTACACGAGGATATGATCCTGTTTTGATAAATGACTAGGACTTTGATTTTGTAAATGCTTGCAGTGGGCTCTTTGAAGAGTACTTAAAGGAATCACTTATTCAATATCTGTATATGAGGTCCATTGTCTTTGTAGGAAGTCAACACACTGGTCAGCCATCCCCAAGCAATGAGGAAAAGATGGATTGAGGTTCCATCAGTTAGAGGTCTTGGCAAGAGGCATGTTTCAAGCACTATGCTTGCTAGGTAGTCATATATGTAATTCTACTTCAGGGAGTGTACTTTCATCCATAAAAGCAGCATTATTTTAGATCTGGCCTTAACAGAATAACATCACAAGGAGTCAGAAAGATGATCAAAGGGCTGAAGAATCTGCCCTATGATGAAATGTTGAAGAATGACAGGATCATTAAATGGTTTGGGTTGAAGGGACCTTAAAGATCATCTAGTTCCACTCCCCTGGCATGGGCAGGGGCAGCTTTCACCAGGCTGACATGTCCATAATTTCTCTGGGCAACCTGTTCAAGTGCCTCACTACCATCATAGTGAAGAATTTCTTCCTAATATCTAATCTGAACCTGCAATTTTTTGGTTTAAATCCATTAACTTTCTTTCCTCTCCAGAGAAGACACTGTATTCCAGTACAAAAATCTTAGCTAAAAAGAATATGGAGGCTCTCTCTTCACATGGTATCACATGGAAAAGACAAGGAAATATAGGTAAAAGTTGCATTGAGAGAGGTTTAATCTCAATTCAAGAAGGAATTTTTTTACAATGAAAGCTATCAATCAGGAAGAGCCTTCCCAGGGACATGGTAGATGCGCCATCCCTCGGGGTTTTCAAGATCCAGTTAAGCAATTTGCTTACTACTTTCTTCTAGGGTTTCTTTCCCTATAAAGGAGCAGATCAGGTGATGAGGAGTAAGTTTTCACTTTTGGATTTCTTAACCCTTGGGCTATGATCATTTTCCAGCATGTGTTTTTCAAAGTGAGAAGAAAATATTTTTATGGTCTTCCTATATTCAATGTATTGCCATAGACTGAATAGCATGTAGAGTACGAGAATCTGTGTTTTAAATTCTCCCAACCAGCACTTAAAAATGAGCTATTGAAGTTCTGTGATCTTCTAAGAAGAATATAAGTGAATTTTTCTGTAGGTACCTTACTTATCCAAGACAGATGACCAATGGATAGTGACATCTAATTGCTTGGCTTGACCACTTCTATACTGCATATCAGCAAGACAAATGGAGGCTATTGTAATCTAGAAATGAATTAAATATGAAATGAAGATGAAATGAAATGTAATAGATAAATGAGGCCTAACGGAAGAAGTTCTGAATTTTATTCTGCCTTAAGTGTGAACTTCAATATTTAATTTTCAGGACTTCTGTGATCCAGAAGATTCTTTATCCTATATTTTATTTGTCTCTACATTTCTTATGCCTAAGATCATGTCTAAATCAATTGGAAAGAATGGCTTCTTTAAAAACCCAAACCCCCTGAAATCCCAGCAAAATTTTCAAAATATATACACACACATTCACATAAGCATGCTCAGCTGTCATTTGGTAATAATGTAAAACTGCACCAGCTTTTCAGTCAAATATTTCCCACAAAGAAATTAATTGGTGCTCAGGTGTAGTGGAAGCAATGCTCAGAGAAAACTTTTCTTACTTTGTGTCTTTTCCTCTTGTTATTACATGCTGCATCGGTAAGAATGTCAGAAGTGAAAGTACATCAGCATCTGCATCATGTACTCTTCATTCATCCCCAGAAGGCTGTTGATCCTTCTTTCCAGGGCATCAAACTTATCTATCACTATGTCTTTTTCTTTCCCAATCTTCTGTTTTCTGCTCCAGGAATACAATATCAGGAAATGAAACACTGATGTTACATTATGAATCAGCTGAAGTAACAGTAAAGTTGCAAGACTGGCAGCATTTTAAAGTCTTGTCTTGCAGCTTTATGGGTATTTTCTGACAAAGTAATCATAAGAATTTATAACTGACCTGTGTGTGACCATCTAAATGCTACAAGGAAGAGATATTCCACAGATGTCCTCATAATTTAATGTCATGAAGGTGTTAAAAAGAAAAAAATGCAGAAATGCCTAATTATGTCAACTCAACAAATCAGCAGAAGAACTTGAATATTTATTATATATGGATTAGATCCACTTTTGATGGTAATTACAATGAGGCATTTGTACCTATATTATGCAGAAAATTTGGGACTAAACATGAAATAGGGTCTGAAGATACACTGTAATACTCCTTTTATACCTGACAAATGAAATGGGAAAGAGAAAATTTCCAATTTGTTCCTTAGCAAAATAGCTTTGCAACTACAAACAATTTAAGCAAAAGAGATTTTGTCTTTAAATAAAATTTATTCTTTTATTTTGATGTATATACATTTATATATTGTAGATGTGTTTGATATAATGAATATTGAATTTAAATTTCTTTCATATTTTAATGAATGTTTCAGTCCATTTATCAGTCAATAATAGAGATAATATTTTGTTACATGGATCTGGAAAAATGCAAAAATGATACTTCAAAAAATAGATCTAATAAAAACCATAAATGTGGATTTGTTTAAAATTCTTCAGAAATATTAATTAGCTTTCCTCAATATGACTTCACAGGATTTCATTCATAAATTCCAGCTAATGAGAGCTCAGATTCTGGATTTGTCTTAAAGACCTGGGGCGGATTGGTGAGTCTTTATTATGCAAAGCTAGGCTAATTCTGTATAAATTCAATGCTTGAGCAAATAAAATGAACGGAACAAAATGAGACCTAAGAATAATTTTCAAAATTGCTAATGATTTAAAAAAATGCTGTAACTGGAATCTCTTTATGAACTTCGAAGTTTCATTGACCTCATTAACTCACTGAGGAAGAAGATAATATATACTCAATTTGGCAAGAAAAAAATATTAACAAAATGAAAAATTTAAAATTACATTCAATGGTACTGCTAATTTTGGTTTATGATTTCAGTCTCTACTACACTTCAGTGTCTGATATTTTTATAATTGGCAGAATTTTCAGGTCAATCTTCATGACAAATATAATGAGTAAATATCAGTCAGAAATGTTTGTGCTACTTTTTAGACACTGAAATGCTCACTGAACTTCTAATCTTTTTTTTCTAAAGATTCTTCAAATCAATCTTCATTCATAGCAGTGTGATAGAAAGGTTCATAAAGCCTGGAGTTTTTTCACCTGCAAAAATCAAATCTATCACAGTATATTGATAAATTTATTTGGATACATATTGCAAATGCATCTGGATATTTTCTCCAAAATCTAATTTCAAAACTCATCGATACCTCAATTTAAAATAATTTTATATTCAACTGGAGCCAAAAACAAGTGTGAACAATGTGAACAGAGAGACACTGTGCATTAATAATGTGATATTTCACTCCTTTGTCTGCGATCAAAACTGACTGAAGCAATGCTTGAATAAGACATATGGCTACAATCAATTTTCATCTAAAATGTTAAATCTTACTTTCTGTAATGACAGAAATAATATTTTGATGTGATTGTCTCCTCTTCCTACAATGGTACAGGAGTGTGTTTTCTTTTACTAGAGTGGAACCATATTCATTGAAAATCCATTTCCAAAGAAATCACATAGAAGTATCCTGAGAAAATATAAATTACAGAGAACCAGACTAATATTTTTACACCAGAGGGTGTAAATCCTTGCTTCCATGAAATTATTTCAGAGTATTTGGAAAGAACCAAGGGGAGAATCTAGAAGACATAGCATGCTATTTGAATTACAATTCCATTTTTTGATTTTTTGTTTAACTGAAATACTCCTCTCTGGGTGTGTCTTCAATACTTTATACAATGCTAACTCATCATTTACGGATTACTGGGTAACGTTCACATGCATTTTTATGAGTGAACAAATTTTCTTCTTTCTGTATTGTGGGAATAAACAAATCAGAACAAAAATGAAGTATTCTTCAATTAATTTTCATGGTGGCTTTTCATGAGCTAGTCTCTTTATACAGAATTGTTGAACCATAGGGAAAATATTTAAAAGCTAATTGCTTAGATAGTACACTATTATATTTACAGACTGACCAGAAGACAGATAATTCTCCTTGTTTTAGGTAGAACATGGGCATCTTTTCTTACATGAACTACTTCCCAAGAAACAGAAAATTAATTTGCAAGAGAGACTTCTGATGGTAAGTTTCACATGATGATTATGGTTAGGGAAACTCATTTGTTCTGCATATTTGTTTCTGGTACATGAACCTTGACTTTTTAGGCAAGTCTTAAAATTCGTTGTTATATATGCATGCTCATCATACTAGACCCTTTAGCTTTACTACACATTTTCAAAAGGCACAGGCCTTCTGAACAAAAGCAGAACAGTAAGTTTTGTCATATATGTACAAGGAATACTGACTGTATTTTAGTATGCATAAGATCAGGTACCTACTCAGTGATGATTACCAGCACTTGGTAAACTTACCATCTTGTTGGTATGTTACAATTTTATACATGAAAATTATAAGTATATATTATTAAGCCTGTGTAAATGAAGCTTAAAGAAATATTAAGTGTGATCAGGATATTTCAGGATACATATATAGTATCATTTCCTTTTAGAAAATCATAATAATTAATAACATAGGATTAATATACCATTGATATAGCATAGCATTTAAAAGTTCTTACAGTGCAACAAATTTGTGTGCTTCATTTTTACTTCAAAATAAAGATAAATACTGTTTATAACTGGCAGAAAAAAAAGATCCAAAAGCCTTCTCAGATCTTTAATGCTCATAAATAGATAGGACCTTGAATTAACTTGTTCTTTGACAGGAAGCACCTTTATCAGCAATTTCCCCTAACCATGGATCAGAAGCAGAAGTCATTAAAGGCTTTTTTGTCCTTTGTTTTCCAATTTTTCCATTGGTTTAAATTGGCTGGCTGCCAAGGTGTAGAATTGGCATGCTAAAATCCAGCAGGACAGGAAGATGAATTAAACAATACAAAATTTAAACATACCCACTGTGCTGAATCAGTTCTGATTCAGAAGGAATAGTACTGAGTCACCAGAATCAGGGTGTTATATTGCTGGAAGTTTCTAATTTTGAGTATTGGCAAAATTCAACCTTGCACAGACCTTAAAACATGGCAAGAACAAAGGGTTGCATAATGCAGCTGCAAGTCAAAAATATTAATATATATTAATATAAACAGAAAAGCTAACAGTCTGGAAAGAGGCAAACATTTAGAACGTGAGTGGTTTGAAAGAGCTGATATTGAAAACTAAATCTTCAAGGAGGCGACTCATTTCTTGTAATACACACAGGAGAAATTATTTGGTAATTATTTTCCAATTTCAGAATCAAATAGTGAACTTCAGTGTTTCTTCTTCAGTTTTCTGTTCAGTATGTTTTTAGGACTGCTACTGTTTCACTGATGGACCTGCTTCACAAAGACCTATGCATACATAGATGTTCTCTCTCTCATGCATTCAAACACATGTAAAAACAGGTCATCCACAGAATCACAGAATCAATCAGGCTGTAAAAGACCTCAGAGTCTAACCTGAGACCACAGACCACCATGTCAAATAGACCATGGCACAGCTGGTGCCACTTCCAGTCTCTCCTCTCCAGGGACTGCCACTCCACCACCCCCCTGGGCAGCCCATTCCAATGCCCAATTACCCTTTCTGTGAAGAAATTCTTCCTAATGTCCAATCTACACATTCTCTGGCACAGTTTAAGACTGTGTCCTCTTGTCCTGTCACTGGTGATCTGGGAGCAGACACCAATTCCCATCTGGATACAGCCTCCTTTCAGGAAGCTGTTGAGTGTGATAAGATCACCCCTGAACCTCATCTTCTCCAGGCTGAGACCTCCCTCAGCTGTTCCTCACAGATGTGCTCTCCAGACCCTTCATCAGCTTTGTTGCTTCTCTGAACACTCCAGCACCTCAGTGTCCTTCTTGCGGTGACAGGCCCAGAACTGATCACAGGATTTGAGGTGTGGCCTCCCCAGTGCCGAGTACAGGGGGACAATCCCTGCCCTGGTCCTGCTGGCCACACTATTGCTGATACAGGCCAGGATGCCACTGGCCCTCTTGGACACTTGAGTAAACTCATGGCTCATGTTTAGCTGGCTGTCAATCAGCACCTCCAGGTCCTTTTCTGCTGTCTACCTTTCCAGCCACTCTGTCCTCAGCCTGTAGCACTGGATGGGGTTGTTGTGACCAGGACCTATTCCTGTCCAGGTATCTGATGGGTTAGCATAAGAGAAAAAGGAAAAAAAAAATAATGCAATTGTCTAATATATTTACCCTCCAAAAAGTTCTAGTTAACTATAATGTAACAGGTCACAATGACTGCTATCAAAACACTCACACAGACATCAGAAAAAATTTTAGTTCACATTCTTGAGAAGCATTTTAAAAATGTATACAATGAAAAATCTGTTGCATAAAGTAGAAACAGATCAGGAAATTGGGGCAATATATAAAAGAAATCTGATTCCTCAAAAAATTGAAACAATAATGGGTAGTAGAGAAACTAACTTTGGAAAAAGAGGAAGAAATAGAAAATCAGAAATATTTTAATTCTAGAACAGGAAAAAAGCAACAGAAGCATCTGGTATGATCAAAATAAAATCAACAAGAAGTGACATGTTTTATAATCCTGGAATGCACAAGATGAGTTCATTTGAAATGTTTTCCTTTATGATTGACCAGATACTTTGCCCTATAGTGTTTTTGCATTCTTTGCTATTGATACTTTTCCTTTCCCATTTGTGGGCTTGGAGGGTTGAGTATTTCACATAATTAGTAAGTGTTGTCAAGCCAGAGCAAAGCAGTACCGTAGCTGGCTGACTGCCCAGAAGTAGAAAGAGAATAGTAAAATCTTGCAAACAGGACATGAAGAGAAGTTAAACAAGAGACAAATCCTCTATTTTTGGCACATACTCAACTTGGCAAACTCAGAAATTACAGATGGAAAGTGAAAAAAAAAAAGAGAAAGTTATGAAAAAATAAGAGTAAGACATGCAGTTGGATAATTTTGCAAAATTCATCATTCCATCAATCTTTGGATAGCAGATACAACATATGTCAGAGAACATACTAATGAAAATGAATCCCTTTAAACTGGAAATTCCTGAGATAAGTAAGCCAAACATATCAGGGACATTCATACTAATCCATTGCATTCATACTAATTCAATCTATTCAAGAGAAACAGGAGACAATTTGTTTCTAGGTTGATGGAGCAGTAAAAGAAGAAACAGAGGTATGCCAGTTCAAAGATATAGGTGTACAAACATTTTTTTAATAAATTACATAAAGAAAGGAAAGATTTGTAATTTTATTAAGTTTTTTGTTTTAATTTTTTAAGCTGGACATCAGTATAGAGATTGACATTCAAAATAGTATTGAAAATTCTGGGGGGAAAAAGACTCATTCTGTCTATTTTTGTTGCTCTTTGATTTTCTCCTTCTTCTGTAAGGTTGTGAACACTTTCTTTCACTTACTTCTGGTAAGAAACTACATTATAGGTCTACAACTTTCTTCTGATTTATCCCCAGATGCGACCAAGCCCCACTAGCAGCCTGGGGAAAACAATCAGGATAAAATTGAGAAAATCATTGGGGTGAGATAAAGAAAGTTAAATAGGTAAAGCCAAAGTCATGCACACCAGCAGTGCAAGGAATTAATTCCCCACTTCCCATGGGCAGCCAGGTGTTCAGCCAGGTCTCCAGGAAATTAGCACTGGATGGACATGGTGGCTTGGGAAGACAAACACCATCACTCCAAACATTCCCCTCTTTCCCCTTTTTCTCAGTTGTGTATGCTGAGCTTGATGTCATAGGAGATGGAATATCCCTTTGGTCAGCTGGGGTCAGCTGTCCCAGCTGTGTCCCCTCCCAAGTTCTTGTGCATCCCCAGCCCCCCTAATGGGCAGAGGTGGGAGGCTGAGGTCTTGACTCTGTGTAAGAACTGCCCAGCAATAGCTAAACCATTGCTGGGTTATTGATGCTATTTTCACCATTAAACTAAAACATGGCCCCATACTAGCCACTGTGAAGAAAATTATCTCTGCCACAGTAAAAGCCAGCAGGAGTTTATTTTGCAGATCATGAAATTATAGAATAGTCAGGGTTGGAAGGGACCTCTGCAAAAGATTAATGCAAATAAAGTGTAGGAGGAAAGCACATTTTAGTAGCCTAATTTATACATTCCAAACATAGGAGTATATCAGACATAAGAGCCAATGTGTTGACAGTAAAGGAGTTCTAAGTTCACAACCTGTGATGCCACTGCGAATGTCATCAATAAGGCTTTAACAGCTGAAAGAAATAGATCAAGGGATTTGCAATTTTCTGTACAGGACATGTTCAATACGGGAATTTTTTCTCTTATTTTCTCCCCAGTTGTTAACTTTCCAATAAAGATATCATACAAAAGTCACATGTACCTGACCCAACAATACTGTACATTTATGTTGGCTTGTTCAGGCTAGGTCTGCATGCAGGTGACTTACATAAATACACTTGATGTTTACCAGATACACTTACCCATGTTATAAATTTTAAAAGATTACAAATTAAAACCAAAACAAAACAAATAAAACAAAAAAAACCCCAACATGTCTGTGAATGGTTGATCACCAGTGGATGCATATTGTCCAGAAGTTAGATTTGTGTCACCTTTTCTTTGCTTGCTTGTGATACAAATGATCTCTATGTCAGTACTCTGTTTAATAAATCTGTTTAATAACTCTTTTAATAACCTCAAAAAGTTTTGGTAGTTACTTTTACACGTATACAGATTACATCAAGCTATAACACAAATACTGATATGGATAAACTCATTTGATTCAGAAGTTATCCAAAACACCTGACAATTTATTAAAAATTCCATCTCTGTCTGAAATTTGTGATTGAATTAAATCATGCATGTTGTAACTTCACAGCCCCCCGTGCTGTGAGATGTATATTATCTGATTAGACAAACAACTAGCCAATATAGCATGAGAAGGGCCACTCATATTGTTCTCTAAGAGGTACTATAAATTGTGAAAATAGTTCCTCTTTTTTATCTGCTCTTTTTTTTTGTTTGTGGTTTTTTTAATTAAAAAAATTCCAAGATCACCAGCAACTTCAGAGAAAGGCATTTCTGAAACACTTGCAGAATCTTGGCATATGTTTTGATTCTACTCTGTCTGGTTACATTAGACTGTGTAATAGGGTGAAGGTTTTACCTACTATCACACTCAGGAGATTAAGCACAATATGGTCCTTCCATATGGTATTTTTGCCTAAAAACCAATGAGATTAGAATGCCTATGCTGAACATCACTCCATATGTTCATCAGAATAGACCATAGGTCTTGATAGAACCAGGGATTTTTTTAAGATTTAAATTAATATTTTTAACAGTGCCTCAGAAACATCTCAAGCACTGCCAATAATTATTCTGTTTCATCCTCTCCCTCTTCACAATTATGTTATTATGTGTTATGCTAATAGCTATTTTGTTTGCTTCCAGTAAGAATTTTCCATTGTTAAGTTCACATAATTATTTCACTTCTATACTGAAAAATTTATGTGCTATTTAGAAAAAATATCTGGTTTGTACTTAAACGCACTGTACATTTAAAGGAAAAAGAAAAACTAAGTCAACAGCTCACTCTGGGCTTTTGCTAGGTATTTCAGTGATTAGTAAGTTGAATCTTTACAGACACATCTAATTTCATGCCTAATATTTTTCACATTTGATCTTGATACTGAAATTACATGACAACATTTACTTTATCCCTATAATTTATTGAATTAGAGAACATAGAAATCACAGGTTTTGGAAAGCATGTGTACAACCCCAGTACTAATATCCACAGTTCTTTCACGTAGGAAAATTCCTTCTCATCCTCACAGCCTTGAGTAACTAGCAAATCCTGGAATGTGAAAATTATTTTCTTAGCATTTTTGATTGTCCAGCAATTTAAGTTTTTTAAAAAAACTCCAACTCCTCTCTGTTCTTCTGTCTCAGATGAAACACAGATGTTTTTTCTTTCCAGCTGGACTTGGGGTGAAACCATATCCTGAGGGCAAGGAGGCTGAAAATCAGGAGAGAAGAATAGCAGTCAAAGAAGATAGTCATATACTTTGCTCAAGAAAACCAATCTTTACAGACCTCAATCTCTGAGGTTATAGCTTATATAAGCTTTCCAACTTAAAGCAATTTTATATTTTATAAAATACAAAATAGTATAATTTTATTTTCCAAGTATTTGGGGGTTTGAATTTTGTAGCTTTTTGTGAGGGAAGTCTGTTTTCTTGTTGGTCATGATTATTTATTATTGTTCCTTTCACTTAGTTGGTCTTTTCTCTGACTAGACATTGGATAGAGTGATGACTTCTCTTCCACTGTGTCTTATTCACCAAGTTTGTTTAGGATACAGTTGGTTAATATCTTATTGTCTTATTTAAAAAGGAGCATAAATATAGAGGAACACAAGAAGCCACTGCTATTATTAATGATGACTTTCACTCAAAATGCCTTTAGATGTTTTAAATAAGATACTTAATGGTTAATTGAAAGGAAAAAAAAATCTAATATTTAATTTGGCTTCTGGTTTTCTGAATTACTGTATTGCAGAAGGAAATATCTTCATTCCTTGGCTTAAGGTATTTTTACTTTACACTACAAATCTTACCTAAAAAGGGATTATTTTACACATCATTGCAATCTTTATAACAACCTAAATGGACTTCTTTTCAATGCTGCTTGCAGCTATCATTTAGGAGTAATAATAGAGTGGCTTTAAAAGAGAATATCCCATCATATAGTATCTATCTAGTAATTTTCCTCCTCTCTTTTGTGTCTTAAGAAAGATTTGCTTTTTTCAATTGACTGTTTCAACTATGAGAATTCAAACTTAAATTTCTTTTATTCACTCTAGTCTGATGACAGAAAATTGGAGTTATTCATGATTCTGTCCAGCAACATGGTCATTTTATGATATTTTTCTAGCTCTGATGTGTTCTTAATAGCGATATCAGTACAAAGAGATTGAAAGTAACACAAAATAACAGGGCAGTGGAAGCCAAATGCAAAATCAATATAACAGATTCTCACAGAGTATTTAAATAGAAGCTAGTTCTCTGTGTAAATAAAACAAACAAACAAGCAAACTATTGTGACTTCATTTTTGCACAAGTTTTTGGTTAGTTTATTTTTTAGAAAAGGAAAATTATGTCTGGTCCTGCTGTACTGTGATCAAATTATGGCAACTCTTTGAGACCATTTCTATTACTGTAGTGGAAAAACCCAGATTAATTAGTGTTATTTATTGTAGTCAAGCTATGCCTTCTTTGGGATCTCACTGTCTCTTTCTGTGTATGATTCTAAGCATGTTATCTTAAAAGTATAAATAAAAATAGAAAATTGGACAGACTTGTAAAATACGGTTTCAGGACCTGCTTTTGATCCTAACAGGAAGAATTTTGGGGTTTAACTGCATCTGAACTGCTAAAACTATTTCACCCCTTATGTAAATTATATACCAAAATAAAATATGAGGGTTGTGGTGCAGAGAAGTTCCAGCAATTTAAAAGATAAATTTGGATGTTATATACACAAAAGGACCTTTACTGTTAGTTTATGCAAAGAACCTGTCAGCAGTTCAAGAGCTCAAATGCTCCCATAAACCCTGTAAAAGCTCAGTCTGTTAAAAAAATGAGGTCAGAAAAACTATTATAAAGAAAATTACCTTAGGAAAACCTTCCTAGCTGGAAATCAACTAGTCAAGCTTGTACATGTAGACATTAAAAAAATGAAAAAAATCTTTTATCTCATCTGATGTGTTTAAGACAAGTGGCAGGTGTTTAGAACATGCAATATTTGGATTAACATAAGTGGCATTTCCAGAGTACATTTTCCTGACTAAAGAGCATGAACATATCAACTGGTTGCATCCAACAGTTTTTAAGTCTGTTTGTACGAAGTGTACGTTCATAAATTGCCTTCAGAATCTGTTCTAGCTATAGATATTGGAAAATATATGCTTGCAGGTGGATCCTCTTTGTCTCATCCTTGTCAACATACACACCTACATATCATACACATCAACAGAGAAGAAGTCTGGTTTCGAATGTACCAGGATTCTGTTTCTTGTTGATATAAAAGCATTTTTTAATGGAACCATACAAAAACAAAGTTCTCTCGCAGGAGAGCTCTGAAGTCATCTAGTCCTGCTGCTGCTCAGAGGATGGCAAACTTTGAAGTTAAATTGACCTGCTAAGTGGTTTGTCCAGCTGAATTGTGGCTGTCCCTAAGGTCAGTGATTGCACATATGTGCAACCTGCAACAGTACTTAATCACTCTCATTAAGAAACTTCCTTTTTTTCCTCATGCTTGAACCTGTGACTGTAGCTTTTTGTCCTTTCTCTGAGTCTCTCTGAAAGGACACTGAGTTTCTGTGCTATAGTACTGCTTTAGGAAGTCTAAAACTCCAATGAAGACTAATCTTTGCCTTCCCTTCTCCAGCCTAGCCCATCTAACTTAGCCCCTCTTCATGTTACATACTCCATGGCTCCATCTTCTCCATTATTTGCTTCAGTTTTTTGATGTATCTTTCCTTTTTTTTCTCTGTTACTGAAATTCTTGTTGTAAGGTTTCTGAATGCTTCCTTTTTATGCAATCAGATTCAAAAGTGCAATGAAAAAGGACTTCCAGGTTATGAGTACAATCCAGAGGGAGTTATTCCCTGACCCACACATATACCCCTTTCCCCACCACTGCATGCATGCCCATAGATACACACAAACATGAACAAATCCATTGGCTTGGTTCCAGTTCTTTTCATGGAGTATCACACACAGAAACTTGACAATTTGTGATCAGATTGTTTTGGGGTGGGGGAGGAGGGAATATTCATCTGTTTATGCATCCATTTTTCTCTGACAAAAAATGAAGACTAATTTATTCTCAAGTGAAACTCAGTATTTGGATCAATTTGCAGCAGAGTTACTCTCTTTTCTGTGCCAGATTTATTGAGATAATATATTTCAATATTTAAAATAGGTAACACTTTGCATCATCTATTTAGTTTGACATATTTATTTGTTGATGCAACTTCTATATAAAAATATGTAGTTGCAAAAGGTTACATTGTTGCTGTTGTAGGATCTGTTGAGATTTTATGAAGCATATTTCACACTCAGAGCTCAATTAAAAAAAAAAAAAAGAAAAAATGATTAAATAGTAACTACTTGTTCCAAAACTAGAGATCTCCCAATTTTTCTATTGAGTAATGTAGTCTTGATGACCAAAGAGTTAACTTCCAGTCTTGTATATATAAAATGTAAAATAGGATTGCAAAGAGAAAACAAAAGTAAGATTTAAACGTCTTTCTGCCTAGTCCATAGAAGCTTTGTTTTGCAGTCTGAGGGTCCAAAACCCAAAAGTTTAGATTTAGTCCATCCCTTCTGGGGCAGAGTAGAAGCCAAGCCTTCTTTCTGGGCTGTTATGCATGGTAGTATAGACAGCATTTGCCAAAACCGAATAAGGTCTTCTGTCATGAAAAGTTTTCATCAGAATGCCTTGGAAACCTTACATCTATAGGCACTTTCTGTTTTCATCACAGTTTCAAATTAATTAGTGAGACAACTTCAAAAGCTTTAATCTAGGCTATGATATTAAGAAACACGCATTAGACATTTCCTGTTTGCATTGCTATGTTGCTTGTTTAAAGACTTCTTTTACTTTCATCGAAGGCTGTTGAGGACCTTAATGTACAATACTGACAGAGTAATAAAAATAGCAAATTATGTTTCTGACCATGTGCCAACTTCATTAAATTTTCAGCCATATCAAAAACAATATGGAGGAAAAAGGAAAAACAATCTTATTCAAGTTTAAACAGGATTGCCAAGCCGAAATATAATGAGGAATAACCAGCATGTTCTTTTCACTAAATAACTTCCCCCACACAATCCTTCCTGAGGCACATTAATATTCTGGACTTCCCTTTTCCTGCATACATGTTAAAATCATGCGTGTTAACTTCCTATGAGTTTTTTTTTTCCCCTAAATGTTTCCATTTCTGAAGTAAAGATCGCATTTTCTCTTATAGTATTATAAGATCATATGCTTTGGGGTATCAAACATTAATACCTCAGGTTTTTTAATATTGAACTTATTGGACATGGCAAAAGGCATCTGCAAGTATGAATTATTGCATCTAGAGAACATTTTGAAAATATGAGAACAACTAAAAAAAAAAATCCAAAAAACATTCAAATGTCACAGCTTAATGTAGAATTCTGTATCAGACCAGGATAACTTTTAGAGACCATGTTTAAATATCATTAAAGATTTCAATTGAAGATTCCTACACTGATGACAGTAAATATTAAATGAAAAAAACCAAAAGCATGTTCAATAGCTATGAAATGCAGGAGAAATGCTAGTGTGGCATTAAAACTTCATTTGTAACCTTCAAAACACTGAGTGGACAACTGCCTAAATTATCTAGGAGATAATGCAGAGGAAGACATGAATCCTTCAGGCTTGATTGCCTGCATCATATGAAGCTATTTTACTCTATGGATTTGACAGCCTCATATTCCTTCTACTGCACTTAATCTCTCTTCCAAAAATTTAGTAATTTCATTCTTTCAGTACAACATTTCCTACTCCTGAAGCTAATCACATATAACTTTGGAGACCTTGTTGATACTATTTAAGGGGCTTCAAAATTTTCAAAAAAAGTTTATGGATATCAGCCATTCATGACAAGAGACGATAATACTCAGTCCTTGGCCCTGGAACTTCCCAGCTTTCATTT
The DNA here is from genome assembly GCF_017590135.1 of Pyrgilauda ruficollis. NCBI lineage: Eukaryota > Metazoa > Chordata > Aves > Passeriformes > Passeridae > Pyrgilauda > Pyrgilauda ruficollis. Next base: position 216,479 of record NW_024523933.1, on the reverse strand, counting down.
GATTACATTCTGAGGATAAAGAAAAAATTAATAAAGTCAAGTTCTTCTTGATAAAGAAAAAGTTACAGAATAAAAACATTCCACTAGAAGTTGTTTTTCAAACCCAGCTTTACTGCACACTTATTTGTTAAAGGTGGGGGAGGCGACCATTAAGGGTTATTGAAGGAATTTTTTAATTCTTTAGGGAATTTAAGATGTACTTAATGTCTTAATTCTGATAGAGATCAGGCATAAGCAAAGCATTCAACTGATTGAATATTGCCAGAGAAAAATTTGTGACTATGTCTTTCTCATACCAGGGTTTGCTTTTTGAGTGTCACAGGTTCACATTTTCACATTTCACACAGACTGGGAAAGTGTGCCTAGGTCTTTTTTTTTTTTTTTTTTTTTTTTTTTAAGAAAAACTGCAATTCACATTATTCTCGCTCGAAAATAAATTACTAGCTAGCTGGTTACCTCAGGCCACATCTTTGAAATTCTGGTACGGTTTTCCTTTACCAACCCCTGCATACCTCCTCCTCCTTCTAAAGGAGTTTCACAAATAATTACGGTGCATCACGACGCCAGCCTGCTTCGAGCCGCTGGCATCCCCTGCAGATGCTGAACTTCTCCACCCATTGCTTTCACATTATAGCCTACCCACGGATCCAAGAATATTAGAAAGCCACCCAAAAGGGGAAAGTTGGCCCAGGGTTTTTTTTTTTTTTTTTTTTTTTTGTAAGAGACTGCATTTTCTTAAATCTCAACCTGACAGAGAATTACAAAAATACTTAATGACAGTACTGAGATTCAAGAGCTTGGATTAACTTCTACATTCTAGAATTATGTGCAGTATATTTTCTTGCTATATTTTGTAAAAAAACTTGGCTACTGAGAATTACGTGGCAGCCAGGGTTTAAAGTAGTCTTGTGCATCTAAATCTTCCCATCAACCTTATTCTGTATTGACAGTCCCATATTTTGTTTAATGCTAATTTCTGTAACTGCATTGCAGTAGAGGATTCAAAAATGCTTTTGTTGATAAATTATATTAAATTATATTTTAAGACATGAAAACTGGGGTTTTTTTTCCTATCAAAATGTTTTATCTTTTTTTTTCCTAACTGGAAAGAAAAGTGAGTGAAAAGAACTAGTAAATTGGCTCATTAAGAGATAGTCGCTCTCCCACATCTAAGGGAGGAGACACAAAAGGCATGCAGACACTATGTGGAGAATTGACTAGAAAGATTTAAGAAAGCTGTCTGCATGGAGTGAAAAGATCCAGAGGTGAATGAGTGCAGAGGTGTGAGCAAGATCAGGACTGTGCAGAGCTTCAAAGCTGGAGGAGAGATTAAACTTCGTGCACAAAGCAAGCAGATGCCAAGTTACTACAGTGTTAGTCACAAGGATTAAAACTGTGGAGAACAAGACAACCTACTACATCTGATGTGAGAAAACCGAACAGCAGACAGAAGATTTTTTTGTAACTGAGATAAGAATGATCCTATCTTAAGAGGTGGGAAAGAAGACAACTACACAAAAATGTAAGCCCAAAAGAAACCTGTGTAAGCCAAAATATTACAGAGCAAGATGAAATAGCAGGAGTTATGCATGACTGTTAAAAGAGAATGAGAGAATTTAGATCCAGAATTCAAAGGGAAAAAAAGAAAGAAAAATTTACTATGGCTTAAAAATTCAGATAGGGACTTTATTTGTATACAATATTCTCTAGCTGACTTTGATCATTAAATTAAACTGTTCTGGGGAAAAAACACTTTTTCAAATACTCAAAAAATTCAGAATTTTGAAAAAAAACTTCACAACTTTCATACCAGTTTCATCTGACTCTCTCTGGTTTACATTTATTATAATTTATAGTGAACTACTTCAGCACCCTTTTTTAAGAGAAAAGAGAGGAAGTTTTGTGGACTTGCACACTACTTAAATGTTTCTCTCTCTCTTTAGAAAATACATTGAAGTAATGAAGTGTTTAGGTTTATTACCAAATGGAGATTTTTTTTTAATAGATGAAGCTTAGTAGGAAGAGGGAACTAACAGAAAGAAAAATGGGCTTGGGCTACTACCACTTGGAATGACTCTCATAAGTAAAGTCCTGAAGAACAAAAGGAACTGGAAGCTGTAGTGAAATCTGCAAGGCAGAAGAATGCTTTTTCTCAGGAATAGTTACTGAGAGTAGGAATAGGAAAAATAACTTCATTTCAGCAAGCAGCACAGAAACAAATTAAATATACTAGGGATGGAATAAAGAATTTGCTATAAATAATATTTAAAAAATGATGCTACTAATAGCGAAATTTTGAGAGGAATTATAGGCTATGAATAGAAAATGAACATTATGGATGACAAAACAAATTTTTCCCCTGTAGTGTCTCTGGCTGTGGTAGAGTTAACTTTCTTATAGCAGTCTGTATGGCGTTGTGTTTTAATTTGTGACTAAAAGTGTTGATAACACACTGATGTTTTAGCTACCGCTGAAAAGTGCTGGCACAGCATCAAGACTTACTTTGTTTCTCACCCTGTCCCCCCAGTTAGTAGTCCAGGTAGGAGATGGGAGAAGGGAGATGGGACGTAAGACAATTGGGACAAATTTACCAAAGGGCTCTTTCAAGCCATATAACATGATATTCAACAACAGAACCTGGGGCATAGTTTTTCAAAAGTTGTCACTGCTGAGGACTATTTGGGCACTGTTTTTCTAGTAGTAGCTGGTGAGCATTGCCTTTGCATTGTTTGTTTGTTGTGTTTCTTTTCCCCTTTCCTTCACATATTAAATGACCTTAATCATGACCAATGAGTTTTTCTGCCTTTTGTTCTTTTTTTTCTCCCCCATCCCATGACAGGGCAGGGAGTAAGCAAATGGCTGGTGGGTACTTAGTTGCCAGCTGGGGTCAATCTCCATATTCCAATAGAGGCTAAATAAATCTTACATAGAGAGATGAAATACAGAGAAAAAATAGACAAACAAAATCTTTGTTCTATAGGAGAATAAGCAACTTTTATTTATTACTGATGGGTGCACAAGACACTGGCAAAATGCAACCATAATACATACATTCAGTCTGATGAGATAATCACAGAATCACAGAATAAGTAAGGTTGGAAGTAACAACAGGACGTCACCTCATCTAACCTCCCTGCTTAAGCTGGGGCTCCTAAAGCATGTTACTCAGGATAGTCTCCAGGAAGGTTCGACTAACTAGAGGAGACTCCACAACCTTTTTGGGCAACCTGTTCTGTAATGTTTAATTAAAAAAAAAAAAAAAAAAGTCATCCTACATATAAACTAACCCACCCACATTTGGGCCATTTTTCCTTAGTTTGCTTTTCGACTCATAGTATCTTTCAGTCCAGGAGCAGTTCTGGGAGAAATGTATACCTTGACATCTGTGGACACTATTACAAGCCCTTTTGGTGAAAACTCCATCTTTTTCAACCAGATCATTGAATTGGCTATGAAATAAATGGGCCTCATCTTTTCAGTCAAAGGATACATGGGAATTGCTTGAGATGTTGGTGTTTATGAAGACATTGGTGAAAATCTCTCTGGAGAACTCCATAGAGTTTCTGTGCTAGGGAAAAGAGGAAGCCAAACTAAAGCAGCTTCAGAGAGGACTAGCAGAGTGGAGACTGGTTTATCAGCAACTCCATACCTGTGGGACACAATACACTAGGTGAGCTTAAAAGAACCTTGTCATTACAGCTGTTCTTGCAGGATACAAAAGACATGTTCATATGATGGGCATATTTCAGTGAGGTTTAGATTGCAAAGGAATGCAGACATTGCAGATGAAAGCTTGATGCAAAATGCAGTCTTCAGGGAGCTGGAAGAATATATGAACAACAATCTCCCTTTAAGTTCTGTAGTGTCTGTGATGTAAACATGGAATATGACTCAGCCCAAAATCCACTCTGAACAGTAGATTACAAGTTTCTCTGGAAAATAATAGACAATGAAATTCTGTTGCAAAAAATGCATTTAAATGGATTAAGAATAGATTTAAGAAAGAAAAAAAAAGGCTTTATTATTCAGCAGAACTTGATTTGGAACTGCTTAATAATGAAAAACTTTGAAAATAAAAGAAGCTAGTCAGTTTTAAGAATTTGATATGTTTAGTAGAAGTATCTTGTCGGACATAAGGATGGATTGCCATGCAATAATAAACTGCATTACCCAGGAGGTCCTATGCAGTCCTAGATATTTCAGACATAATTCATTTCCAAGTAATTGTTACTAGACATTATCAAAATGCATTGGAATGACAGTTCACTTATATATAGAGTTTAAGGCTTAACCTTGTTTATTAAATAATTGTAAATAGCTTGTTTATCATGTAAATGTTAAAAGCATTTTATTTGGTTAGGTAATATTGAGATTTTTCAGAAGTTCTCAGATTAATTTTTCCCAGACCATGCTGTGAAGAAATGTATGTAACTGTTATCTAAATTCTAGTCATAATATTGTAGAAGAAGTTACATCAACAAATTCATGATGGTCTCTCTCTACCTTGTTAAGCTGCTCTCTGGATTTTTCAGCCAAGGCATAATTTTTGCCAGAGATTAATGACTTGGGCTAAGGTTTTATTTTTGTATTTTCAAATTATTAAGAGACATCACTCATTGACTCCTTGAAATGATAGGCATAAAATAATGAGCCTATGCCTAATCACTCGGCTGCATAGGCTTGGGATGAAAACACTGCTGAAGAGATTGGTGAATTGATTTGCCATTTACTATGGGTTTTCAGCAAACATTTCATTGATTTGATACGTAGCACTGACCCATGAAAGGCTATAAGCATTTGTCCTGAATTTTCAGCTTGTATTTTTTTTCTCATCATTTTAGAATTCCTAAACAGAAGCATGCCTCATCAAATATAAAGACCAGTGGTGTCAAAGTCATCTCAATAAAGGCAGATAAGCAATGTTGTGGACAGGTTTTGAGTATGTAGGTCTTGTGAATTTGCATTCAAATAACCAGCTATACCACTAATTTGAAGCTCTTCTTCCTACAATTCTGAAAAGCCAGAGCATGAACGTCACAGCGCTTTTGTGAGGTCAGGAAGTATTGTCTTAGAAAGGGTAAACTGAGACACAGAATTTTAATGTATTTTTCTATGTTCTTTGAATATGTGACAGAAAGCAGTAAAGTGTGATGATTAATTCTTGAAAAACCTATTCCATAGTGGTTAATGCCAAAACAGGATCACTGGGTCTACACTGATGTCTCATCTGTCGGAGAACAGTACATTTTACTCAGCTATGTTCATGTTGGACTTTGTGATTTGTTTTAGAATATTTCCTTATTCAAAAAATTAATTACCACAGGAAGAAACAGGAGACAGGGAAACTGCACCCATGCTAACAAATTTAACTCTTTCTGAGCACCAGCACAAAAGTGTTGTTGTCTACCCCTGTCAAACTGCTAGAGTGGCTTGAAGCTCAGGTTTTCTCCAGGATATTTTGAAATCTCTTACACAATTCCCAGATTTTACCTGGCAGTATCCATTGCTTGCGATCATTGTCAGGAGGGAATTTGCCTTTGGCCACTCTTTACTGGTGAAGAGAGTTTAGCAGTGTGGATGTGGACGAGCCTGTGTATTGCAGGCTGATGAGAAGCACATCTAAGCACAGACTAATGCATGCATAACTTCTTCCATGCCACCTGGCTGCAAGAAAGTTGATGAAGTAACTTATATGATCCCCTTAAGAACAAATTTTCCCTGCATTACCAGGAAGAGCAAGCTCTCTGCCAATCTTTCCAATGCCAAATGTGATTTTCACAATGTAGTTCCCATCATTGATTCAGCTCGTCTTGTTGCAGTCAAATCTGGTTGCTCGAAGACAGACAGTATAATCCCTAAATCTGAGAATATATCAACAAAATACTATGAGGGGGAAAAGTATATAAAGAAAAATTCCCTGATGGATAAGATGTGATTATAATATCTATCATTATATAAAATTTTGAGATTAAAACAGTTTAAAGATATTTGTATTTCACAGATCTGTGGAAGGGAACACACATGACTAGAACGCTTTAGAAGGTCAGGTATGGCCAACAGAACAGAAAATGTAAAACTGTCAGGAGTTGAAGTTTTTAAAGGATTTTTTGAAGCTGTAAAAGTATATCAGAGTCTGTAAGGAGGTCTTATGTGTCACTTGGTAAACAGCTGCAATATTTAATTAGGTTTACTATGAAGAGTTTTTAGAATATTCCAAGGCTGAATATGTAATTCATAATCCAGCTATATCTCCCATGAACTGAATAGGTATGCTCCTTACCAAAAACCTGTTCCCTGTCACATTAGGTACAGGAGAGAATGTAAAGCTTCTTTTCTAGGTCTACCACAAAGCTATCATTTATTTATATTAACCTGATTCATGTTTAGTACACTATGGAGACCCTGGGGGGCATCCCCTGGGTTGGGGAGACACAAGAAGCTTCCCTAAAAAGCTCTTACACCCCATTGGCTCCTTCCCCTGTTCCTATGTCTGTTCCCATGTTCCCGGAGCCACTCCCTCCCTGTTCCCTGATTGGCCTTTATCTTTGTACTGCCCTGAGACCAGGGTTACCCCCAGGCTCCTGGGCAGAGAGAAAGCTGGATCCTCCTCGGGTGTGTACCCTGGACCTGAACATCTTACCGGGAGGCTGAAACAAACATCTGTGGATACCATGCAAAGGCCCTTTTTGCTTCCTTACCCTGGACTTTACCAGCAGCTGTTCAGGCTGCAACAAAACACCAGTTGAAATACAGGTCCATGTGTTACAGGTATGTGTTGGCTCAGCGGAGAGAAATCATTTACCATTTGGACAAATATATTCCAGAGCTTTGACCGTATGTAACAGTGATTTCTGCACTTTTGCAAAAAACCTTTTATGCTTCTCTGTAATTCACTCAAATATCCTCTTTTTAAAGTCCATGTAAAAACATTTCTTCAGTCTATATTTCTTTAACTTTTCAAATGAAGTGTTTCTACACAACGTTCTTCCTCTTAACATGATATTGAGGCTGAACCGTGTTTGTCCAAGCAGGAATAATAGCCCTATCACTACAAAGAGAACCATTTAAACTGAGATATATTAAATAATTATGAAAACTACCACAGTTCTAAAATATGCAATATAAATTATTTGGTAAAGAGGAGTCTGATTTGAGAATCTAAGAACTCAAGATTTTTCTAAAATATATATCCCATTGTGAGAGACTGAAATGTTAATATTAATGACTCAAAACAATTGCCCATTTGTGACTGCAGCTGTCTGTTTCCAAATGTTCCACCTGAGTCTCCAGTGCACTAACAAGACACACAGCAACACAAACTGACATCTATTAAAACTAAGACTTTCTCCAAAACTTTCTCTTTTTTGTCTTTTCTCTCCTCATTCAAATCAGGCTTTCAGGTGAGTATATTTGCTAATGGAAAACCTAAAGGAACCAATACTGGGAAAAGTAATAACTAATCCAAAATTATTATCCATAAGGTTTCAGTATTCAGTGGAATTCATTCCCATTTTATGTATAGCAAGTTTTGACTTTCATACCAAGGTAAATAATAAAATACAAGACATCTTAAAGCTCACCAAGCCCATTTGTTGTACGTTTAATGTATTTTTGAATAATCATCCTAAGTGCTTTGACAAAGTGTTAGCTAGATTATCTAATGAATGATTTTTGATTTTGGTCATTATTACTTCATATTTCTAATCCACCAGTCTGCAGATATCTTGAATGACATTTATCTGAACAAACTATAGATATCTGTAGTCATTCAAGCAATAAATAGTGAAATCACATTAAAAACTCTTATTTCTGTCCATTCACTATAAAGAAAAATTGAACTATTATCTGGTTGGGGAGACACAAGAAGCTTCCCTAAAAAGCTCTTACACCCCATTGGCTCCTTCCCCTGTTCCTATGTCTGTTCCCATGTTCCCGGAGCCACTCCCTCCCTGTTCCCTGATTGGCCTTTATCTTTGTACTGCCCTGAGACCAGGGTTACCCCCAGGCTCCTGGGCAGAGAGAAAGCTGGATCCTCCTCGGGTGTGTACCCTGGACCTGAACATCTTACCGGGAGGCTGAAACAAACATCTGTGGATACCATGCAAAGGCCCTTTTTGCTTCCTTACCCTGGACTTTACCAGCAGCTGTTCAGGCTGCAACAAAACACCAGTTGAAATACAGGTCCATGTGTTACAGGTATGTGTTGGCTCAGCGGAGAGAAATCATTTACCATTTGGACAAATATATTCCAGAGCTTTGACCGTATGTAACAGTGATTTCTGCACTTTTGCAAAAAACCTTTTATGCTTCTCTGTAATTCACTCAAATATCCTCTTTTTAAAGTCCATGTAAAAACATTTCTTCAGTCTATATTTCTTTAACTTTTCAAATGAAGTGTTTCTACACAACGTTCTTCCTCTTAACATGATATTGAGGCTGAACCGTGTTTGTCCAAGCAGGAATAATAGCCCTATCACTACAAAGAGAACCATTTAAACTGAGATATATTAAATAATTATGAAAACTACCACAGTTCTAAAATATGCAATATAAATTATTTGGTAAAGAGGAGTCTGATTTGAGAATCTAAGAACTCAAGATTTTTCTAAAATATATATCCCATTGTGAGAGACTGAAATGTTAATATTAATGACTCAAAACAATTGCCCATTTGTGACTGCAGCTGTCTGTTTCCAAATGTTCCACCTGAGTCTCCAGTGCACTAACAAGACACACAGCAACACAAACTGACATCTATTAAAACTAAGACTTTCTCCAAAACTTTCTCTTTTTTGTCTTTTCTCTCCTCATTCAAATCTCTCCTCATTTCAGGTGAGTATATTTGCTAATGGAAAACCTAAAGGAACCAATACTGGGAAAAGTAATAACTAATCCAAAATTATTATCCATAAGGTTTCAGTATTCAGTGGAATTCATTCCCATTTTATGTATAGCAAGTTTTGACTTTCATACCAAGGTAAATAATAAAATACAAGACATCTTAAAGCTCACCAAGCCCATTTGTTGTACGTTTAATGTATTTTTGAATAATCATCCTAAGTGCTTTGACAAAGTGTTAGCTAGATTATCTAATGAATGATTTTTGATTTTGGTCATTATTACTTCATATTTCTAATCCACCAGTCTGCAGATATCTTGAATGACATTTATCTGAACAAACTATAGATATCTGTAGTCATTCAAGCAATAAATAGTGAAATCACATTAAAAACTCTTATTTCTGTCCATTCACTATAAAGAAAAATTGAACTATTATCTTAGGTGTAGACATTTAGATAAGGGATACACAAAATGCAGTGAGTCATACCTTTTTCTCTCTTCTGTTTGTTTAGGATTTTTTTTACATCAACCATTTATTTGTTTTGGCACAATCATTTGTGAAATGTGCTATTTGCCTGTGAATGAGGAGGGTCAGCACTATGACTTTTACAAAGGCTAGACACTTTATGCTCTCTTTTGTTTGCTTGAGCTGCAGCAGAACAGAGACTAAGGGCACTAATCATGGAATTCATATTAATAAAACACAAATAAATTTGTTGAGATTGGCTGCTAGGACCTTTCTGTTCTGATCTGATTTAGCAGCAAAAGACTTCAAAGGAAGATGCGTGCTTTGAATAGATATTCTATTTTTCTATTTGTCTAAACCAGGATATGGCTGGAGAAATCAATGTAATTTTTCTGCTAAATTTTCAGAAGTATCGTCATTATTAAATATCAGTGAAGAATTTCAAAGGTGTTCTTTTTAGTAATGTGATTCATATTTATTATTAGTTGGTTGGGGTTTTCTACATTAAAAGTTTCACATACAGGCAATTTACATGTACAGTATGGAACATAAACTACAAAGGCTTTACTACATCTTGATTAAGTAAGCAAAACCTTCTGGAGAAAGTAGACCACTGTTTTGCACTTATAGCCCAGGAGGATGCCAGTAAACTTTGCACTGGTCTTTGTCTTCCACAATAGGAAACATCAGCCTAAGATTTTAGGAATGCCTGAAGTGAGCTGTACTCAGGCTACACCTCACTATAATTTATGATTAAATTATCTCATGTCCTTGTGTTATTCTTTCTATTCCACTAAAGGTGTCTTTCCAAGTATTGTTCTACAAAAATCTCATTTATTGTTTGGTCTGCTAAATTTTGATTTGGATTGGTCATTTTAAAATTTCTCTTGCAAAGTTTTACGAGAAAAATTTAAGCAGAGTTGCCTGAAGTTCTTACCTGCTAATGAGCTAAATTCTACATAAAACCAAATGATTAGCATCTACTTAGGAACAGAGGTGCCAATGGCTCCTCTGTAATAGGCTGAGAAAATGGTCCTTTTCAGGATGCCTTATCTTGCCTTAACATCCTTAGAATCTTAATGTTGACTTCCTTCCACTGGCTACAGAGAAAGGTATATGATGTTCGTACTGACATAGGTAGCATGAATCCACCTTTATTTATTTAGAAAAATAAAATATTTATATCAGCGATCTTTATTTTACATTATTTTGTTGTTTCTAATCTAGCCCATAATTTCAATCAACCTCTAAATCCAGTCACAACAGATGTTGTTCATTTATTGCCCAGACCCAATGCATCTATATTCTGGATTGAAGAGACTATACATATCCTTAATCTTTGTTTCATCACAGTTTTTAGAGAAAGCTAAAAGAACCCTAATTTATTTTGAATCTTTATATGTGATTAATTTTATTTTACATTCACATCTCTTGGAGCAACCTTAAAGTGGTTAAGTCAGATATTAAACACATGTTATTTTGGTAACTGTAACTTTAACAGTACTTCTAAATTAATCAGGAGTTTGGCTACTCTGGGGAAGAATAAATAGCTAAGTGAGGCTGATAATATATTGCAATGTAATACAATCCAGAGAGAATTGAAGACTCCTGCATTGATTATCTGTTGTTTCAAAACATCTTATCTTTTTTCCCCCCCTTCTAATTCAAATTGGGTGTTTGCTTATGCATAGCATGGCCAGTGTTATGGGAAGGTGTTGCTTACTTCAGAGCTTAATTTCCTGGCAAGAACATGACAGAAACACTCAAGATTAGAGTTGCTTGAAAGCAGGGTAAACTTACTCACCACAAAGAAATGTAACAGGTTTCAGACATGTATTTACTCTGTGAAAATAACCAATTAAACAAAAAACATCCCCCACTCAAAAAAAAACCAAAACAAACTTGTATAGAACAAGCTAAGAGATCATGTTCAGTACATCAAGTTAAATGAATTATTTTTGAATGAACAATTTAAAAAGTTAATTCTTTTTTTAGTTATTCTGGTTAATCTACACTTATTAAGAGAGACGAGGCGAATAACAATGACATTCCTCATTGACAGGAATATCCTCATGATACTGGAATTTTAGGACACCTTGATCTATAATATTTATTTACACAAAATCGCTACTAATCCAGACGGAGTGGAGTTAATTTTTAAGTGTTTGGATGCTTTTTACACATATTTAACAGTATGGATGACGGGGAAAAAATATTATGTCCTCAGTTACTTGCATATTTTTGTTTGTCTAAAAATGTTCTGCTGACATGTAATGATTTTTCCTTTTATTTGTTTGGAAATATACAGCAGTGAAAGAAAACTATTACTTGTCTTTACAGTCAACTAATTTGAGAACTAAATTATCACACTCAGAATTTGCAACTACTTAAGGAATTTTGTTACTCTGAAAATTTGTGTAAGTGGAAATATGAAGATAGAAGGCATCTGTTGTTCCAATGGGTTATTTCATTTCATATCAGTGCATGAAAAAGCACATGGATTCTAAACTTAGTTTTTCAGACTGAAGTGGAGATCAGACTGTATAACTTTTCTCACTCTCTGTGGAAGAGGCACATGATACAGAAGACATTATGGTAAATTTTTTTTTCCAAATTTTCTTTTTTCTCCTATAAAATCAATGCAGTTACTGTAATATATAGTTAAGTAATCTGAGGTGAAGGATTAATTTCCTCTTCTAAGTATATAGATTTCTGGAATAATTGTCCTTGAAAACGTATATTTCAAGCTATTTAACTTCTGCACTGTCCGCAAGTAATCTTTTGCCCATGTAAATGCTTGCAGTTTTTGGTTTAGTTTCTCACAATCCAAATAAATTTGAATTGACAATAATTTTATCTCTTCTCACACTGTTTTTAATTTCTCACTCTTCTCTCCTCTGTGTGGTCTTTTGTCCTTCCTGTTTAAGCCTGTTTAATCTAGGGAATCACCCCCTTTTGCTTTGGGGCCCTACCATGTCCTTCAGTGGGTCCTGCACAGGGCAGCCCCAGCGCTCTGCCCCATGCAGCTGATACAAGTGTATATCTCTCTCTCTCTCTCTCTCTCTATATATATATATATATATATATATATATATATATATATATAAAGTGTACAAAATTCACAGAATATATTGTTCTCTGCATGCAGTGCACTGTAAAAAATATGTATGTGCTTGTGTGTGTGTGTGTGCACATGAGAAAGGATAAAAGGATGGATGGATAGATGGATGGATGGATGTTGCTACTATCAAATTCTATACATAAATGTATAATTAATGTTAATTGTAAAAATAAAACAAAACAAAACCAAACAACCACACTCCAAGTGCTGGCTCAAATTTACAGATATTGTATTTGCCTCAGTTTCACTACCTCAATTTCATTACTTGCAGAATAAGACAAATTATGTTGAGAAGTAGGAGAATGTGGTTTGATATAAAAACAAAAGGAATTAATCACAAATAGAAAATAAAATTTATGGAAAATGTATATTGAGTGTCATCTAAATCCAAATCCATCAAAGGGAAGATGACACAAAGTCCTGTAATTAAGTGGGATGGTGTTCATGCTTAAAGCTTTGAGAGTATCATAAACAGTTAATCTCTATGAAAATTTGACTCCTTAATACAATCAGTGTCAGGAAGCCAGCATTGCTTCTGCTTGAGTTCATTTCAGGCAAACTAAGTAATTTTTGATATTTATAAAGTTTTGAGTGGCCTAATTATTTGGGAATTTTTGGTTTTACCTGTTCATTGTCTGTGGTTTGATTTTCTGCCAAGCTTTTCCCTCAGGTGACAAGGATTTAAAACTACATACTGTATGTATAGGCTACCTGTACAAACCAAAATAATGACAAAGCATAACTAAATGAAATTTGTGCATTATTGTATTATTTTATCGACATAGTCTTGATTCAAAGCCTGTCAAAATCAAAATAAAGAATCTATCTTCAAGTAAATTTGGGAGAATGCTTATATGTGATTGCAGCATGTTACCTCTGGTCATCAACCATTAACTATGAATCATGTCTCCTGCTAACAGCACACAACTGAGACGTTTTATTATAACTGAGTTGGAAAAAATTATTCCAAGTTTCTTCAAAGTAGTAGAGCTTCCTTGTCCTGATTATTTTCCCACAGAACATTTGTTTACATTTTTGCACCCTTAACTGGAGAAATTGATAACTCCATCTTTGAACACATCATTTTCAGAAATGCCAAGAAATATTTTAATATAATGATTCCCTAAAAGGAATTCCTTCATTCATGTTTAACCTTGGTACTGAAATATCAGTGGAAGAATACTTTACCACATGCCCATGAAAAAAAACATTCTCTTAGATCTCAATCATTAAACCAAAATTGACTGGTCATTGGCAGATAGCACATTAGTTAATCTATATATGCCATTGACAATTTTGAGTGATTGGATCGATTTTTCTAAACCAAAGTGCCTAAGAAAAACTGAATTTTCAGGATGGACATTCAAAGTTTCCTTCAAAAGTTATTTTCAGTGCCATCTGAAGTTAACACCCCCATGCAGAGAGTCATCTTAGCTAAATATTAAAAATAATTACCTAAAAAGGTATAGCACCTTAAAAATATTTTAATATATGATTTTATTCTACCCTTAATTTTTTTTCAAATATATTATACTTACAAATGTTTTCACATATCTCTCTAGCACAACTGCTTTTCTTATTGTCTGACAAACTTCCCTCTTTCTTCTTTTCCAGATAATAGTAAAACATTATGCAAAGCTTATTACATTCCTTATCCCAGAAAAGGAGAAGAAGATACATGGAAAGGTGCTAAATGGCTCCAATTTGTTTATAAGCAAAATCTTGTAATTGTTCTAGTGCAAGAAATACGCAATTAAAACTTTGATTAAGAAAGAATATTTCAAATAATCTGATTTTGTACATGCTATGCAGTATCTGATCACTTGGGAATAAAGCACTTTTGATATTAGTTAGAGGTAAAATTTCAAAGCTATGCAAAGATCTTTTACTCCCATTGATGTTGACAGGACTTGCCTGACCAGCGTCATACACTATGTTCAAAATTCACCCTATTAATTAAAAAACAAGACTTCATAAATCTTAAGATGTCCTGGAGTAAGAATATTTCTATAGAGTCACTATACTGTTTGCAGTGTACTGAGGGTCCTACAAATTTTTCCTTTGGCAGTTCTTGTAATTTCAGAGAAAGTGAGTGTCCTTAAAAGTGCAAATGGGTCAATCCAGTAACTCAGCCTGAAAAAAATCCCAGTCTTTGAAATAAATATCTTTAATCAGAGAAAAAAAGTATTTTGAATGCATATTTTGGATGTGTAGAATCTCAATGCAAAAAATTTATCCTTTGGGTGCCTATTTTCAACTAAAATTTGTAGCAAGACATCACTTAGAAGACAATTTGTTGTGGGCAGTTAAGGCATATGGTGTATACAAAAACACAATATCTTTTCATACAGAGAAGCTTCTCTTTTTCAACTCTACAGGTAATGTTGTGTAACTTTGCTCAATCTTGGAACACTGGTGTATGTATGGTTTGTAAATGTGCTACTATCACTTTTCTCCTATCTAAGTATTTTAAATTACAAAAAACTTCCTCCAATGGCAACATAGCAGTGTTCTCCCCTGACTACCTCTCCCCATACCTCTTCCCAAAAAAAAACAACAAAGGAAAAAAACCCAAAAACCACACAACAACAAACTGTGAAGGGTTGTTTTGTTTTGGTTTGTTTTTATTTATTTTTGTTTGTCTGTTTGTTTGTTTGTTTTTTATTTTAATAAATAGACATGCCAAACAAGCTCTAAGATATGACCTCTTAATCTCCTTTCTCAACTGGGAGAGCACTGGCTCTAACTTGGACTTTTGCTGTTTTTCTGCTTCACCGGGCCAGGCCGTTAGCAGTGCACAGGTGAGTCAGTGAGTCAGAGGGAATCCAAGGAACTGAATCCCCATTTGTAGATTAGTTGTGTTAGCTGCAATGCCCACATATCAGAACAATTCCAGTCTTTTAAGTTGACCTACATATCTTTAAGTTTGGGTGATCTTTGTGTGCAATGTGCCCTTTGATAATGGTACGTCTATACATTTCATCTTAGCAGTTGTTATCAGCAGAGTGAGCAGGAGCCATCTTCATCCAGGCTTATAAACTCCTTTCACTGTTACACTGATGAATTTGTATCTGTCAGTCTTTCCACTGGAACCCCAATCATCCAGGCAAAGGGCATTGTAGTTATGGTGAAACTGCAAAATTACTTTCAGAACTCCTCCAAATTCTAGTTTTGTTAAGACTTTTCTAGATCACCATGAATGGACAAAAGGATGTTTCCCTTAATGGAATAGCTGTTCACCAGCAAAAGTTCTGTAAAAAAAGTAAGAGTATTGTAATGAAATATTGCTTTTCATGTGTTTATCCCCAAGGTGCATCTTCCCTGGTGACAGCAGGCATAGATCTTTGTCTCAAATACAGTAATCACTTAATTTTCCCAGGAAACCAGTCTGATTTTTATTCTTCTTCTACCATGATGTGAGGAGAAAGCAGAAATCTGAAGGGAATAAACTCTATAATTTCATATATATATATATATATATTTGTGTCTTCCAGTGAAGTTCCTTTCTTAAGATTTGGGGTCTTTTTATATGTATTTTGGTTTAATCAGATCTTTCAAGGCAATTTAAATGTCAAGTGTGCTTTTCTTCTGCTAGTTTTATTAGGATGTCAGAGTTTACTTTGGTGTGCTTTGGGCATGTCTATTTATTTATGGATTCAATATGTGAAAGATCCTGTGTGCAATAATACCATCTATGTGAACAGTAATTAGTGTTGTGATATGTGGTGGAGTAAGTAACTGTAAGTAACTTACCCACTCTGTAACTATTAATACAGCATTAGAGACTTCCAGCATTGCACTGCACATTTGCTTCTATTTCTTCTGAAATTGTGTCTGGATATTTTTTCCAGGCCCACCTAACTGGTGGGCACTTACCAGTTAGGTTCCTGTTAAAGTATAAAGGAAGGAAAAGGAAAACACAGGCTTTTTCACCTCTTCCTTTTAAACTGATTTGTGATTTTTTTCCTAGGAATATAAAGCCATTTGTAATAAAAGTTCAAAAATTCCTGTTGCAACTTCTTTGATAAGTGACCAAGACTTTCTTGGTCTTAAAAGTGAGTCTTAAAATTCATCCAGTTTTCAATGTAAATGTTTAGAGATTCTAATTGTAGAATAATTCATTAAGAAAGGTAAGATTTAGAGAACATCTACTGTAGTCATTTGAGGCAAATTAAGAAATTAGACATCTGGAGGGAAAACCACAAATGTCATTATGATTATTATTTTAAAGACTTTTATAACAATGCCTATATTTCTTTGGCGTTCTAACTTAATAATGTCAAGCACTTAAGATGTAAAATTATATGAAAAAGGTAAGTTATGTTGCTATGAAAATGTAAATTATATTGCAGGTCACATGAAGAAATTCAGAGTAGAAAATGAGAGAAATATAGAGAAATAACAAAGGAGGAAGGACAGGAGATGTAAAAAATTAATGTAATAATTTATATAGGCAGAAAAGGGTGGAAGTCTTCTGTGGAAGCTTAAAGGAAAAATAAAAGCCAAAGCATATGATAAAGATGAGGCAACAGAAAGAAATGAGGAGCAGGAGGCTCATGACAAAATATCATTCTTAGTACTTATTAATTGATATGGTCTTCAATACTTTTTCTAATCCTTTTTAGCTTTCTACTTTTTTTGGGATCCCATTCACTTTCTTTCTTTTTGCCTTAATTGTTTATTTCTACTCTGCACTTTATTTTCTCATTGCTTTTTTGCCTTAATTTCAGTCCCATAATCATCCTTTTGCTACCAACTCAGCGATCATTCTAGAAATGTCTTTAGTAGAACTTTTCCATTATTTATGTTGAAAAAACAGACTTCAGAGAGAAACAGATAAAGTATTTAAATTATGTGAAAAAATGTTTAACATTATGATAAAAGTAGCAGACTCACATTTAGCCAGAATCATGCTTTTTGCAATACCTCTAAGGACAGTTTCAAATACTTTTGCATTTGTCATAAATTGAATGATTGTAATGAACATATGTGCAATGAGACAATTGTTAAACAAAATCTCCCATTTCCTGTTAGTTTAATTTCTTCAACCTTTTTGTGATTTGAAGTGAAGATTATCTGGACACTGTAAGATGTGTTTTATGTCATATAGAGACATTAAAAAAGAGTTACTCAGTCTTTTCAAACTTAAAACTGCTTTGTTTGCATAGCTATTGCAAATATTAAACTACATTTGGTTTAATGTGGCATTCATAGACAAAAATTAGAGTTTTAGTGTTCCCCAAAATAGCTTTCATATTTTAGAATCCAGTGAGTTTTCTCCCTGAGTGACATTAAACCAATGACACATTGTCTGCAAGTGAATGCACATTATGACCTTGTCCTTCACATTTTTGTTTTTGCTACCTGTTTAGGTAATCAGTACAGTCTGAATGCTATTACTAATATCAATTAATTCAGGTCAAAAGCATAACAGCAGGAAAAAGAGATCAGTCAGCTACCACATGAAAACCCAAGACACTGGGGCACCTTATGGTATGTGCAAACAATTCACTATACAATTTCTGGAGAGAGGAAACTGGCATACTGTTGAATACTGTTTTCCTTTGGGTAAAATTTTAATTAAAAAAGCAGCATGGATACAGGTTTTTGATCTTCACTATTCAAATAGCTGAGATAACTGTTTGAATTTTAAAATCTTCTAAAGTATTTCATTTAAAAAAAAAAAAGACTTCTGTTATCTTAGCCTTAAAACTGTTTATAATATGATGGACCTGAATTTATGAGTCAAGTTAAGCCTGCAGTACTTAAGAAAACTTAAGATGGGATAATGAAAATTTGCATTTAGTCATCCCAGGTCAAGCTTCAAAATCTCCCAGAGAATATGTTGAGTTGGCAGGCACCCACAATGATCTGTAAGTCCAACTCTTGGCCCTGCACAGGGCATCCCCAAGAGTCACACCATGTGCCTGAGAGCACTGTCCAAATGATTCTTGAACTCTGTCAGGCTTGGTGTTGTGACCACTTCCCTGGGGAGCCTGTTCCAGTGCCCAGGCACTTTTTTCTAATATCCAACCTAAACTTCCCCTAATACAGCTTCAGGCCATTCCCTTGTGTCCGGTGTCTGCCCCTCCTCTTCCCCTCATGAGAAAGTTGCAGACTGCAATGAGGTCTCTCCTCAGTCTCCTCCAGGCTCAACAGACCAAGTGACTTCAGCTGCTCCTCATACTGGACCCCCTCCAGCCCCTTCACCATCCTTGTTGCCCTCTTTTGGACACTCTAATAACTTCATATCTTTCTTATATGCTGTTGACCAAAACTGCACACAATATTCCAGGCTAATACTGTTCTCATATGTAAAGCACAAGGAAAGGCAACTCATGTCAAACACACCTGCTGTAATTCACAATGGCCAAGGATGTCCGGAGTCCTGCAATGTTCTGACACTCACCTGAGCCTTGAGAGACATACTTCTATCTTATCAAGGAGGCATGCAGCTGGGTACTCCTATATCCATACAGCTGGATCTTGAAATGGAAACAGGGAGGAAAGGTCATGGAGGAGCCTTGTGTCCAACTCTTAAAGCCGTATTTCTAGGTAAGCAATTCTGCACGGCCTTTTACCACACTTCTGCTCTGCATTCTAGGGTGATCAAATTTGTATTCATATAATACATTTGTGTAAATAGAGTTCCATCAAGATATGCTGTAGCCAAGGGTGAATGTTAAAAAAAGAAAAGTATACATTTTCTGTAAAGATTATTTTTCCTTTCTCAGTTTAATAGGGTTACTAGAGGCATATGAGCACTTAATTGACATCCTTTCAGTTTGTGAGGCACTAGGCATTTCTCGAATGGGTAAAAGCTTTGTTAATTCTGATTTCTAAAGCCTGGGGGTTTAGAAGCTAAAAGGATTTCTTCTGGTTTTTTTTTTAATTTATTTTTTTTATTTATTTTTTATTTTTTCCCCTTTATTTTCAAACCAAACAGCAGTTTATGCTTACCTTAAGATATATGAAGATGTGATGTCTGCTTATTACCCACAGAAATGTAAATATAAAACTGGAATAGTTGCAGTGGTAAAGGTCAAGCATTTTAAAAAGTCAATATAACAAGAGCTAATACAAGGAAAAAGGAATATCTTCCCTTCCTACTTCCAAGAGATAATAAAAGCAAAATCAGAAATGTCCATGAGGTATGTATAAAGAAAATTTTAACTTAACAAAATTGGCAACTCACAACTTCCAAAATATTTTTGACATGAATTACTCTTAAGATGGATTAATTATCTTTATTTTTGTCATTTAAACTTAGCTTTCTATTTCAAATCGGTCACGTATGAAACATGTATATGAGTCAGAGTTAGAAGCATGGGATTTTCAGTTGTCTAAACCAGTAGATAAATTTCAGCTGCAGAGGGAACACCTCTGAAACCCTGTGCATGTTTGAGTTTGTGTCCCAGATGTGCCTTGGCTCCACGTTAGAATTAAATCTGATAATTCACTATTGCGCTTTCAGTTACTATATTTTTATGGAAAAAAAGTGTGAAATAATGAATTGGAAGATAGCTATTGGAGGGACCAGGACTCTCACCTGGGCACTTGGTGGATCAGCATATCAAGTCACATCATCGCATTATTGACATCAGCTGCACATCACAAATATCATTTTGACATACCTCAATTTAAGCTTCTGGAGGCACCTACCTCTCTCCATTGATTGTAAATTCATAGAATTATAGAATCATTTATGCTGGAAAAGACCCTTAGATCATCAAGTTGAACTGTTAACCCTGCACTGAAACACCCACCATAAAAACATGCCCTGAAATGCCACTGCTACTTGTTTTTTAAATACCTCCAGGAATGAGGATGCAACCATTTCCCTGGGCAGCCTATACCAATGCTTGACAACTGTTTCAGTGAATAAACTTTTTCTAATGTCCAATCTAAACCTTCCCTGGCACAAATGAAGGGCACTTCCTCTTGTTGGTTATTTCTTACTTAAGAAAAAGGAAAAGAAACTGACCCCCACCTCACTACAACCTCCTTTCAGGCAGTTGTAAAAAGCAGTAAGGTTTCTCTGGGATAAACAACCTTAGGTCCCTCTGCTGCTCCTCATGTGACTTTTCTCTAGAGCCTTCATCAACTGTGAATACAGTCTGACTAGTTCAGACTCAGAGATCCAGAAAAGAGTTGAAATTCCCTAGATATCTTTCCTGACTGACACGTGTCTTTTATAATCTGAAAGTCTCACACAGCTGTTGGAAGTCATGTGGGAATGTAAAATCAGATGTTTAAGGTCACATTACCATCAAAAGATTAGGAATTTAGAAATCAGTTGCTCCATATAAATAACTAGCCTGGTTTGAGATAGTTGGCTCCCATTTAATAGTTACACCTCCTGCTGAATAAGTGTGGTACAGATATATGTTATGGCAGATTATACACTGTGCAGATAATATATTTAAGTATATGCATAGATATATATTAACATTTTTATAGGTGTACATATAGTCAAAGATTTTAGCTAATATATGCTTTTCAAACTCTTATCTGTGAAGTGATTGGAATTACAGAATTATAGCAATAATAGATATTTTATTCTCATAATGGTACTATGTTACATATTTGGTACCAGTAAGAGGTGTTTTGGTTACCTCGGTAACATGAGCTTCAAGTCTGGGCTTAAAGAAAACTGTACCAGTACCTGTGGCAGAGCAGATCATAAATACAGTCCTTCTGAAACCTGTAATATTTCCTTGTGCTTAAAATTTATGGGATCAAGTTTTCAGGAAAACATAAAACTTAAAATTTCATCTTGTAGACAAGGTTTAATGTCCAGTCAAGGGTCTCTCATGTGTTTGCTTTGTTGTGTTCTGGATCCATCAACCCCTTTCCTGGAGACAGCTGGCATTAAAGAAAGATTTAATGTTGTTTATATGTATCCCTCACCAATTTCTTGGACTATTTCAATCTCTCATTTCTTCTATTACCTTTCCTCTTGCATTTCCAGCATTCTTCTCAGTACCTAAGTCTAAATATTCTCTGTAACAGTTCATAGTTCCTTGTCTTCTGTAACTACTGTGCTAAATGAAAAACTTTCTATACAAATGTTTGTTTTCTTAAAATCATGGAAGTTACTAAGCCTACCACAACCCTTTCTGTATGACTATCTTGTGAGTCACATATCCTGTACACAATATATTTTAATTTAAAAAAAATTACTGGTTCAGTGAGAGTATTTTATATTTAACTCCTCACCTCAAGAAAATCTGAAATAGGGAAAATATTGTTATATAAACTCTTTGATAATGTAAGCAACATAAACACCTACATCCAGAATATGGGTTTGTCACATATTGAAGGTGTTACTGATGTTATTTTCATCTGTTGAATGGCTATCACAATAGAAAAAAATTATAATTCACATATATAGGCTTATATGTAATCGTCTATATTTAAAAAGTTGGATTTTTAGGTTTCTCTAGTTTGGGAGATTTGAGAGAGATTTGTATTTTAGGGTTTTGGGAGGGAACTTGTTTGGCTTCTGTGGAGAAATTATGTTGTTTTAAAGTATAGCTTTAACAGAATTATTTCTAACAGATAGCAATACACAAAATCTTCTCACATTATATGGCTCCACTAGCTGATAGACAAAAGTACCTTGAAAGATCTTATGTAAAATACTTCTCTGACAATAAGAGTGAGAGGTGCTTTTGTGGAGTTATATGATGTTTAGTGTGAGAAGATAGACATACCAAGTAGAAGTAGATTTTAAATGTATTTTAGGAATTTCATAGGTATGCCTTCCCATTATATTTCTGGCCATTACACAAAAATTGTTTTCCAGTATGGAATAATCTGTAGATATCCATTGTTACTCTTTTGGGTAGTGCTGTTAAAAAAACCTTTTCCTCTGATAGAAACTGTACCTAGTCAGAACTTTGTTTATATAAATTATACACATGCATAAACTAAGCATACAGATTTATGTTTTGTGTGACCCTTTTAACTCTCTGTACTTGCTGTTAAGTTGTATATTTTTCCATAGGAGCACTGTAACTCATAAGAAAATGACTAACGCTGAAAACTCAGTTAAGTCTCAAAAATAGGCATTAGTTTTGAGGGCTGGCACTCCTTTTGGGAAATCAAAGTTTTTATTGCTAGATAAATTAGTGCTTCAAAAGTATGAATACAGATGCTGTTTGCAAATTTGTCACAATCTGTCTTCCAGCAGAAAGAATTTATACTGTATATAGTAATGGAAAACAGAAAACTGCATATTTCACTAAATTGCAGCTGTGTAGGGAAGATTTATATGGTTGTTTTGTGTCAGAGAAACATACAGGTCTGTCAGTATTCACTTCAGTATTCCACACAGGACTCCAGAATTCTTATTTTGAAGTTACTTTATACTTTTTAATATAATAAATAAAATACAGCACTTTTTGTTGAGAAAGTCATACATAATAACAATGTTTATCAATGTTTTATTGCAGAAGATGACTGTAGTAATTGTGTTATTCTCGCTACAGGTTGACAGACCATATCTAAGAATTTCAGTCTGCAACCCATTTTCATAATTCCTAAGTGTCCACTCAGTGCGGTATTAAATGTTTTAGAGGACTTGTATATCATCCTAGGTGGGCAATCCTGGAAGAAATGCCTAGACTAAGTGACAAAGTCACAGTTTCATTTTTATTATAATCAAGTTCATTCATTTAGAGATTGAATATTCTCAGATAACAGAAAGCTGAACCCAGACAGCAAGTTTCTTTTTGCTTGCATGCCTTTACATAATGGAGTCCTACTTTTCCTTTCTTTTTTTCTTTTTTTTTTTTCTTCCCTACTGTCAATTCCCTTACAGCAGCCAGCCTTCAAAACAAGAGCTAACACTTTTTTTGCAGTTGTGAAATATTGGATCCAATTACTCCCAGCAACAAAAAAACAGAGTTCATTTTAATAGGATTTGTAGTAAAACAAGGCATATAAAAATCAGATGCATAGGCAAAGAATTTTTCATCTTTAATCATTAAGCTACCAGTACAAATTGAGCCCTGCAGTTATTTCATTCCCAAAGGAGAGCAGAGATTTAAAGAATTCAGAGGATTAAATATTTGTGTTTGAGTGAACATGCTAAGTGTTTTTGAGGCTGCTATCATTAAAACTGTATTTCAACACTTTATTTCAAATGCATACAATACACATTCTCTTTAAATGATAGCTTGAAACTCTTTCTAGATATGGGGCATTAAGGTCACCTGTGTCATATCACCATCCTTTCCACAGATGCCCACATTTGTGTGGTTACTAACATGTTGTTAATCTTTGTCAATATAGACAATTTAAACTTAGTATTTTCTCCCCAATAGCAAAGAGCTACATACTACAATCTGTTATTGCTAAGACAACAAAAGTTATGTATTGCCAGACAAAAGTTTGTTCTTGCTTTGAACCCCTGAAAATGAAAAAATGTTCTACCCAAATTATTCGCAGTATTTGTTCAATGCCACTGCCTTGCTTTCCCATGAGAGTGTAAACATGGAACAGGTGAAATTTTTATTACACTGCTATTAAAAAAGACTAAGAAATTAATAGCAAGAGAAAAAAATACATTACGATTGTGAGAGAAATTAGTGAGAACTTGTCAAATACAAGGCATCTGCTTGCAGTAGGTCAGTTCAATGTTCTACACATGGAGTTTAACATGTTTTACAGAGTAAATGCTTAATGACAATGAATGCCCAATATTTTTTTTTAAATTTCTGCATATTTGGTATAGTTCTGTATGCAGCAATAATATACCAGGGTCTAAAATAGGTTGCTGGTTCCCCACATAGCTATAGCACCTAGTGGTCTGCTAATCTAGCATTTTAATTTATGTTAAAGCATATTTTTTATGTTCAAACTCTCTTTTTCCTTATGAGTCTTTAAGCTACTACTGTGATTATGTTACACCTCTAGTTACAAACAAAGCGTGACAAAACTTTTAATAATTTTTAATAATAATTTTCATGATCTTGTTTCATTCCTTTTATTAAGACTCTTGATTTAGTAAAGGAAGTTAGGAAATGCTTCCCATTATAATATATATGCAAATAATCCTCTAATATACAACATTATCATATGGTCTTCTCAAAAGCCTGTAGTGTAGAGTGGTCTATATGTAATGTCTGTATCTAAATAAATGACTATAACATTTTTGAGGGAAATTCATTCCATTATAAAACAGCCGTTTACAAGGGGAGAAATGAATAATGCCTTGACATTGCCTGTTCTGCCCAAAGATTATAAAGGCAGGCCGGATCTGTCAGGATATATATCCCAGTGATATTGCTAAACAAAATGCTGTATATTTTCTGTATATTCAGAACTGCCTTGGCCTGATCTCCAAGGTTACCTATTTAGGGTTGCACTTCAGTTTTCTAGTGTCCACAGTAAGAGAACCCCCAATAATATTTGGTGTTTTGAACATGAAAAACTAAGACCTGACTAAAAAAATCTGGTATTCTTTAAGTTCCAGTTCATATATAATCTTTAAAAACTGCTTTGGAAAATGTTCCCCTAAATGTTCACATACTGTCATCTCAGCCATTGTCTAGGTATCATGGACAAGAATCTCTAATTGACAGGTCTCTTGAAAAACTTAATACACAGTAAAACACACCTGCAGTGGTATCATCTTTGCATGAACAGAATGGAACTGATAGGGTTATCCCAATTCATAAGTATGAGTTTTGTATAAAGATATCCAGATGGACTGGAATATGTACATGTGTAGGAGGGCAAGTGCAGGGTGTGCCTGAGAGATAGAGAGAAGCTGCAGATGGTGTTTGACTGTTGAACTGAGAATATGTATCTGTAATTTATCTGGAAGATGAGGTAAACAGCACATTAATTAAATTTGCAGATGATACCAAATTGGAATGTGTTGCAAACACCATTGAGAAAAGATACAAAGCAAAGTGACCTAGAAAAGTTTAGAAACATATGCAAAGCTTTGAAAAGTGATATATAATCTTGGGAATGAAAGTTAGTACACTGAAAAACAGACCTTAAATAAACTAGAGATAACTGAAAAACAATAATATTAAGACAATTTAAAGCATGATAATAGTCATTGTATCACCAGTTTTGAATTTTTTCATCTTATCACGTCACATCTTATCTTGTCGCGTTTCCATCTCCTATCTTCTTCTCTCATCTTCTTTCTCACTTTTTAGCATTTTTATTTTTTGTTGGTTTTTATATGTTTGGTTGGTTGGTTGGTTTGGTTTAGTTTGTTTTGATTGTTTGTTTTTTGGTTTTTTTTTGTTGTTGTTGGTTTTGGGGGGTTTTGGGGTTTTTTATTTCTGGGGTTTTTTGTTTGTTTGGGGTTTTTTTGTTGGTTTTTTTTTGGGGTTGTTTTTTTTCTTTGTTTTTTGTTTTTGGTAGGGTTCTGCTATATTTTTATTGATGTATTTAAAGTATGGTTTGTTTCAAGTGCAGAAATTTCGCATCACAACCAAAAGACACTGTCCCACATTTTTATTTCACTGACCCAAAAATCTACTGCTGCAGTTATAAAAATCTGTGGCATTGGATGAAAATTGTCATTATCTTAGTGACTATAAGCAAAATAACTTCTTTATGGTCTAAAACTATGACGGGAACCTCATCTTATTAAGATGTTGCTCCCTACTACCATCACCTCTACTGCACAGGAAAGGGGTTCCTTTCCTTGCATTTGGTGTAGCCAATGTAAATCTAATGAAAATCAGACAAATTGTTCTCAGTTTGTATTTAGCTTTGAAGTTTTCTACTTCTGTTAAAGAATAAGGAAGGGTTGTAAAATATTTTTTTTATTTCCTCCATTTGTACTGCTTAAGTGAAACATATCAACTCCCTCTAGAAACAGCATATTACCTTTGCCACTGTGATTACAATAACATTGTGACTGACACTGAGTTAAATTATGAGTGTAATTTAATTCCTGAATATCTAAAATTTGAAGAAAAAACCACTATTGCCTATAATTATTACAACCATCATCCAGGAACTGAACTCAATTGTACTTCCTGCTCTGACAGAGAATTTGATTTCTATTTTATGGAGTTCTATTTTATGGATTACTATTTTATTTTATTTTCAAATATGAAAATCACTTTTACAGGAAGTGCTAGAAAACAAACAGGAATAAAATTAGAATAAAGACACAGTGAAAGAGGAGATGTGTATATAGTTTACAGGTAATGCCCCTTTCCGTTTTTTCCAAACACTTACCCAGAGCTGCAGTTACCGCTCCAAGAATTGCTTTCAGCTCTTAAGCTTTCTCCTCCCTGAATTTTAATAAAGTAACAGCTCTGGAAAGTGATATCAACAGCCTTAGATAACTTGATTGCCAGGATACCTGTAACCTTTACCTTTTACCTTTATACCTTTAAGTTATAAGTTATACTTTAAGTTAAGGCTATGTGGCATATTGATCTATGTGACACTATTTGATATATATTACACTTATGTTCTTGGTTGAACAGTACCATCAGCCTTAATAGCTGGATTACAAAGTACTCCCAATTCATCCATTTTATTCCTTATAGTTTTCAAAGGATTGAAAGTAGCAGGTTTGGTCTTTTCAGGATAGGGATAAGCAGAGACCAGAAATCTTACTAGGAAATAGGTAAACTGTTTTGCAAGAGGACCTGAAGCATCAGATGTTGTATGCAGAAGGTATATTTGGTGCGCAAATAATAAATTGCCATGTCTAGTTAGAGACAGGAATACGTGTTTATGAATCAATTTTCCACAGAATTTCCTTACTTAAGTTTTCTTAATCAAAGTGAGAAACCAATTCAGATATATCTTTTGTCCACTGCTGAGTATCCTGTTGTCATATTCTTTTTACAATCCTCAGGAAATCCATAGCTTCCTGTAACGTTGAGAAGGCACCTGCCTCTTTTTCTTTTTTTCTCCTTCCCAAAGAAAATATATTTGCTTTTACTTTGTCTGGTGAAGCTTACATGTTAAGCTTCTAAACCCAGTGTGGTGCATTGACAGAGAAGTTTTGTAGGGTTTCAAGGTCCTCTTCTATACCCGGCTACAAGAGTTCTCTTAAAATCCCAACCAAATGCCTGTACAAATGACACATTGATGAAAACTTATAACAGAAAACCTCAATAGCAAATCCCAAAATTTTTAAGAAAGGTTGGCAAATGCTTAAAAAAAAAAAAACATCCCTGAATTATTGGCAAATGTATTCTAAGGAAACATTTCTGAAGTACCCTGACTGCAGCCTCTTGAGTAGTGGAAAAGCATGTATCCATAGTTCAAAATGTTTGGATTGTTTCTGACCAGGAAGAAAGACAAAGATTTAGAATCCCTTTTTGCTGATTTGTTTGCAGAATGCATATTGAGTTTTTCCTGTGCAGAGCGATTCCACTTGCAAGAACAAGCAAGTGAGCAGTCACATCAAGAGATCATGTTTTCATGTTCCATTGCTGAAGACTAAAATAAAATGTTCTGGTTATGACTTTGAAGTTGTTTATAATCCTTTACATAACTTAACAGAACCCTAAGACAATTATAAATTATAAATATATATATATATATGTATATACATATATTTGCCGTGCAGCCAAATAAAAGCATAAAAATCAAACATAGTGCAACTAATAAAAATGTAGAGCCACATAATATTGTAAAAACATTAGATCTTATACAAAATATAAGCATTTTACAGCAGAATATAATCCATTTGATCTTGATGATGTAAGGACCTAAGCAAAAAAAATCTGGCTCACAAAGGGCAAGATAATACCAAAGGACTAAAAATAGGCAGAATACCTTGCCCAACAAACCAAAACTCAATATAATCAGCAATGGGAGAAGAGAAGACCTTCTTGTTTTTGAGGGGAGCAGGAGCATTTGAACAAAATACTATACACCAGTGAAGACAACTGGAGAAGAACTAATATATGATAACTCCAGCTGCTACTTGACTTAAAGAGCTCGGAAGGCGAATCAAGTTCAGCTCAGTGTAATGTCAAGTACCACAGACATTATTGCTAAATACATGTAAACATTATCAGCTTTACAGTACTGTACATTGAGATATAATTTAAGAAGTCTAAAAGCATAAAGGTTTTGTCTTCATAATTGTGATGGTTAATAAGATACAAAAAGTAACCAGTAACAAAGTGTTGCTGATTTATTAATTTAGTAAAGTTTAAAGTTTCAAACTGTCCTGCTTTATCAATCTTATGACATCATTATAAAGTCCTAATTTTCGTGGGTGTGTGTGTATATATATACATTAATTTAATGGAAATACTTCTCCCCCAATTGACTAACTGAATGTTTTTCTTGGAAAGACAGGGATTATTCACCTTGCATCCTTATACTACCATTGCATTCTCTTCCTTTACTCTCATTACATTTTCCCTGAAATTGCATTTAACATTAAGCAATAAAGTTTTGGTGAGAGTATTCTCAGTATCCCTTTGGTTAGCCTTGAGCTTTCTGTTGCCATGCAGCATGACCTTCTATTTTTGTGTGCATATCAAAGTTGTTTTGAACAGAGATAAAATCTAGGGAAAAAAAAGAGCAAAGATAATATTGCAGAGATATATGAAGGAATCCAAATCTTTCTTTACTAAATTATTATCTGGTTTAAAATAACTATGAGATAAGTGCTGAAAACCTAATAATTATCAGCAATTTATAATCACAATTGTAGCTTCACTATCAGTTCAGTGAAATGATTTTAAATTATTTTCTTTTGAGCTGTTAATGTCTCATGAGTTTTCCACAGTGTCTGATGGTAAAAGTTTGCAAGAGAAATATTTTTTCCTGTAATAGACAAACAGACAATAGATTATTATCAGACGACAGATTACACAGTGGTGAAAATAATAACAACAAAAAAGATTCAATAAATCAGATAGGTCACAAACTTTTTTTTTCTTTCAGCATCACTGACTGTAGTGGAGTGAGCTGTTTTTAAAGATCTTTAAGCTTATGGGTGGCACAAAATTGTCCTAGATTGTTTGGTTTGGTTTCTTTTTTTGTCTTTTCCTGGTATTTGGTTTTGGGCTTTTTGATTTTTTTTTGGTTGGTTGTGTTTTTTTTTTTTTTTATTTTTTAAAAATTCCTCTCCCAAAGTAAAAAGTCTAAATTATGAGAAGCCACAAGCATTTCTGAGTAAGAGCTCAGGCTTGTCTCCCTTTCCACACAGCTGTTCAGCAGGAAGTTTAGATTGCAGCTCTTTATGTCAATTTTGTCTTCTTGTTATAGACTGTTGAATTTGCCTAAAAGGTATCATAAGTAAAGCACAGGTAGAGCTTTATGAATGATGTTCAGAAATTTCTCATAAACATTGCACAGCTTCCTCCTTCCCTGTCTTCTCTCTCTGTAAAAACAACACCCACCCACCCATGCACCCAACAAAAATAACCCCCAAAAACCTAGCCAAAAAACCAAGCCAACAAAATATGTCAAAACTGAGAAAGTATTAACACTATGCTAAGAAAGAAGTTGAAAATGGAAGGGCATATCCCACTACTGTGATTTGAGATATATAAAATTTTAATACATGATGAATCCTTAAAACATTGTCCATTTTCAAATTTTCATTGCTGTTTGATGCCATGTTACTCATTCTCCTACATAAACTGCACAGTGATATGCAAGCTTTTGATTTTTTTTTGGTTGGTTGTGTGTTTTTTTTTTTATTTTTTAAAAATCTGCATACTTAGACCCTCTGCTGGTGACCTGAATGGAGTTGTGCCAATTTACATTAACAGTGTTGACACATATTTGGCTGCAGATTAAACTAATGCATTTTTCATCTCATACATCTGCCCCAGCCTGTTATCAGAGGCTACTGTCCCTATGGCAAGGGCAGATGAATGAAAACCTATTTCTTAATCAAGGCTAACCTGTTAAAGAAACTTGAATTCAACATTAGCTTACCTTAATATGACTGGCTGTAAGTTCCAGAAAATGGTGAGGATCAATTTAGCTCTTCCTGTTCCTGTGGTGGCCTCTTCCACAAGTGGAATAGGCAGCTGGGGGTTGGAGACAGATTCAAATGTCAATCTCAACATGCTGCAGTTTTTTCTTTCTGACACAAAGTCTGGTGGAGACAGATTCAAATACCCAATCTCAACATGCCACAAGTTTTTTTTTTCTTTCTGACACGAAGTGTGCTTTAGGAGAAAACCTACTTGCAGCTGCTAGGGATGTATGGCTTCTGTTCCTCACAGGTCTGCACTGTTCACATGTCTAACCCTTCTTTGGGCTAGAAAGCAAACTGAGAAATAGAAACCAAAAAAAACAGAACCAAACAGCAACAACAATAACCCCCGAAAAAACAAAAACAAAAAAACAAAACAAAAAATACCCACCCACCCACCACCTTTAATTTTTTTTTTAAGTAAAAATCATGTTTTTTTAAAAGTAAAAGTAAGAAAAAAAAGGCATGGGAAATTATTCTGAGCCCTTAAAAGACTGTCTGGGTCATTGTGTGTATTTCTCTTAATACCAACCTCATTATAAAGCTGACTGGTTTAGCCTTTACACTATTCTATATAAAACATACTGAATTATATAAGAATGTGAGAGAACTCTGAATAATTCCCTAGGTAGCGAACATATATTTTCAATATTAAATTCTCAGATATAGCACAATGGAATTTTACCAGTCTTTCCAAAACACTGTGTTGAGGGGAAAGAAAAAGCATGAGAAATATCCTCCTGACAGGTAGGGAGATGAAAAGCATTTGAAAAATGCTGCTTTGAATGAAAATGCCATTCCAGCCCTAGCCATAACACCACATTTCCACCTCTACAGTTGCTTGCTTCCCCGTGAATATCCCCCTGCCTTTGAACACAAGTCCTTTATTATTCATTCAGCAGCCTTCCCAGGATGTTTGTTAGAACACAAGGAGGCATAAGGATTTTAAACAATAAATAAGTCACCTCAATACCACTTGGCTGTAGATTAAACACAGAGGTCACTGAAAGTAAAAACAAGATTTGACCTTCACAATTTCAGTGCACATTGAGCAGCGCAATGCAGAGCAATGTGAGCAGGCAAGCATCAGTACAGCTTGCAAACACCAGAAGAAGGTGCCTGTGCCATAGTCATCCACTGCTCTAGTGGAACAGCCCACATATTTTCAAACTGCATTTTGCTATTATGCTTCACCCCCTATATTGGTGTAAGAGACTGTGAACTGGAATATCTGAAAGAAGGGAAGTAGAGTTGCTTTTTTTAATGTGGCATTTTGTTGTTCTAGATGTCTTGGGGTAGTTTTTTAGTTGTTAGGGTTTTTTTTTCCAATGACTCTTGCTCAATGGCTGGTCACAGAGAGCTAAGGACACAAATGTTAGAAATAGTTTTGCCAAGTTGGAATTGTTATTGTTGTACCTGTATAATGTCAACTGTAAGTATACCACCCAGAATATACTTTAAATAAATTCATACACAACACATTACTGTACGTGTTGTAAGTATTTGATTTGAATAAATTTTTGGAATGCAATACAGTTTGTTGGATTTTTTTTGTCTAATTTATCTTTCTGTGTTTCAGAACACACAGAAGAGAAGTAAATGCTTCTCTTGATAGTTGCATCCACGTGTGCAGAAAAACATTGACAACCTCTTTGCGTGATTATTCAAGACAGAGAGATTTCCTTTTGATTTGAGAGTCTGTAGCAGGTAAAATTGCCTGGCTGCCAGATTTCCTGGCTTGCCAGAGAGCAAAAATGGCTCTCTCATAGGCTGCAGTGGGGATGCTTGGTCTGGTATGGTCTTCCTTGAACTGCAGAGGAACCTGATCCAGTGCCTGGAGCACCTTCTCCCCTCCTTCTTCTTTCACTTTTCTGCCTACAGGGCTGTTCTTGTCACATTTTCTTACTCCTCTAACTCATAGCCACTGTGTATTTTTTATCCTTTCATAAATATGATATCATAGAGGAACCAGCAGCATTGCTGAACAGCTCAGCTTTGTGCAGCAGTGGGATCATCTCAGAGCCAACTCAAATGGGCTCTGAGGCTGGAACAGCTGCTGATCTTACAGGAGCCACACTTGCATCCCTCCTGCTACCAAAACTGTCCCATTATCTTTGCTGCTGTTCATTTCTATTACTCCTTTTATCTTGATTAANCACCCACCCACCCATGCACCCAACAAAAATAACCCCCAAAAACCTAGCCAAAAAACCAAGCCAACAAAATATGTCAAAACTGAGAAAGTATTAACACTATGCTAAGAAAGAAGTTGAAAATGGAAGGGCATATCCCACTACTGTGATTTGAGATATATAAAATTTTAATACATGATGAATCCTTAAAACATTGTCCATTTTCAAATTTTCATTGCTGTTTGATGCCATGTTACTCATTCTCCTACATAAACTGCACAGTGATATGCAAGCAGATAAGAGACCTTTAATTTTTTTTTTAAGTAAAAATCATGTTTTTTTAAAAGTAAAAGTAAGAAAAAAAAGGCATGGGAAATTATTCTGAGCCCTTAAAAGACTGTCTGGGTCATTGTGTGTATTTCTCTTAATACCAACCTCATTATAAAGCTGACTGGTTTAGCCTTTACACTATTCTATATAAAACATACTGAATTATATAAGAATGTGAGAGAACTCTGAATAATTCCCTAGGTAGCGAACATATATTTTCAATATTAAATTCTCAGATATAGCACAATGGAATTTTACCAGTCTTTCCAAAACACTGTGTTGAGGGGAAAGAAAAAGCATGAGAAATATCCTCCTGACAGGTAGGGAGATGAAAAGCATTTGAAAAATGCTGCTTTGAATGAAAATGCCATTCCAGCCCTAGCCATAACACCACATTTCCACCTCTACAGTTGCTTGCTTCCCCGTGAATATCCCCCTGCCTTTGAACACAAGTCCTTTATTATTCATTCAGCAGCCTTCCCAGGATGTTTGTTAGAACACAAGGAGGCATAAGAATTTTAAACAATAAATAAGTCACCTCAATACCACTTGGCTGTAGATTAAACACAGAGGTCACTGAAAGTAAAAACAAGATTTGACCTTCACAATTTCAGTGCACATTGAGCAGCGCAATGCAGAGCAATGTGAGCAGGCAAGCATCAGTACAGCTTGCAAACACCAGAAGAAGGTGCCTGTGCCATAGTCATCCACTGCTCTAGTGGAACAGCCCACATATTTTCAAACTGCATTTTGCTATTATGCTTCACCCCCTATATTGGTGTAAGAGACTGTGAACTGGAATATCTGAAAGAAGGGAAGTAGAGTTGCTTTTTTTAATGTGGCATTTTGTTGTTCTAGATGTCTTGGGGTAGTTTTTTAGTTGTTAGGGTTTTTTTTTCCAATGACTCTTGCTCAATGGCTGGTCACAGAGAGCTAAGGACACAAATGTTAGAAATAGTTTTGCCAAGTTGGAATTGTTATTGTTGTACCTGTATAATGTCAACTGTAAGTATACCACCCAGAATATACTTTAAATAAATTCATACACAACACATTACTGTACGTGTTGTAAGTATTTGATTTGAATAAATTTTTGGAATGCAATACAGTTTGTTGGATTTTTTTTGTCTAATTTATCTTTCTGTGTTTCAGAACACACAGTAAATGCTTCTCTTGATAGTTGTATCCACGTGTGCAGAAAAACATTGACAACCTCTTTGCGTGATTATTCAAGACAGAGAGATTTCCTTTTGATTTGAGAGTCTGTAGCAGGTAAAATTGCCTGGCTGCCAGATTTCCTGGCTTGCCAGAGAGCAAGAATGGCTCTCTCATAGGCTGCAGTGGGGATGCTTCGTCTGGTATGGTCTTCCTTGAACTGCAGAGGAACCTGATCCAGTGCCTGGAGCACCTTCTCCCCTCCTTCTGCTTTCACTTTTCTGCCTACAGGGCTGTTCTTGTCACATTTTCTTACTCCTCTAACTCATAGCCACTGTGTATTTTTTATCCTTTCATAAATATGATATCATAGAGGAACCAGCAGCATTGCTGAACAGCTCAGCTTTGTGCAGCAGTGGGATCATCTCAGAGCCAACTCAAATGGGCTCTGAGGCTGGAACAGCTGCTGATCTTACAGGAGCCACACTTGCATCCCTCCTGCTACCAAAACTGTCCCATTATCTTTGCTGCTGTTCATTTCTATTACTCCTTTTATCTTGATTAACATCAAATTGCATTCCTCTCCTCTAATTTAAGAAAAGAAGAATCTTCTTTATGCATTTCTGTCATCAGTAACAATATTTATGTTTCCCTGCCTTATCCATTCCTAATTTCCTTTTTCGTCAATATCAAAATAACTCATTCTCATACAAGAAGAATTGGCCAATACATTAAAAAAAAGAAATTGTGTTTGGGTAGCCATATCCATTCCTAATTTCCTTTTTCGTCAATATCAAAATAACTCATTCTCATACAACAAGAATTGGCCAATATATTAAAAAAAAGAAATTGTGGTTGGGTAGCCTCACTCAGAAACAGGAAAAGAAAAAAAAAAAAGAAAAAATAAAATGGCCAATTTTGAATTACAGAATTGTACAAATTTTTTTTAAATTACAAGAGATTTAATGGCATTGCACATTCTTACTTTTGCTGATGCAGTTTTGGTTGCTTGGGGACAGCTGGGTGCCATGAAAATTTAGAAATATTTTTCTGTTTCTATGGATTAGAGTTTGCCAAAGTATCTTATCTGTTCTGTAGCGGCTGTCATGATTGGGAGCGACACAGTACACTTATTTTTAATTTCAAACAATAAATAAATAATTGTTAATGAATAAAAAGGGGATAAGCACTTAAAATATAACTGTATATCTTAAACCTGTGAGGTGCATCAAGTCACTTTGCCAATTGTTCGCAGTCATTCTCAAATAGGAAAACAAACTAGTAGCAAAACTAGATCCCAGAACTTACCTCCACCAGTAAACACAATTCCACATGTTTTCCTTGTATAAGATATGAATGGAGAATTATTATATTTATACAGCATGAGAATTACAACAGCAGGAAGGGCATTGAAGAAGAAACCAACTGAGCAAGTTCAAATTTTGAGTGTTAAATGTCAAAAGAAAGGCCATGTGTAGCAGCTGTGTTTCAGTGAATGAAAAGGATTCTCTTCAGAGACATCTCATCTACTGTTTAGTATATGTCTAATATTTATTGTGATGTAGTTGTGTATCATCTAATATAAGAAGACTGAAGTAAAAATAATTGAGAAATACAAAGCATCAACTTTACATTCACACAAATTAAATTGTAAAATTACTGGTTTCCTCCATCGTCAGTCAGCAGCAAGGTAGATAATTAGCAGGTAGGCTTCTTCTGTGCTCCAAAGATGTACCAATCCCAAACTAGAAAAAAATACTTAACTATGTGGGATAAGTTGTCCTGAGGAGAGCTACTTTATCCTCCACAGGAACTGAATTTCGCTGCACAGTAAGGCATCTAGTGCCCTAAGAAAGCAAGAAATTTATGTAAGAAGTGTAGAGATGAAAAAGGACCTATGCGAGATGTGTGTTCTTCTGAAGTAGAAGCTGGATGTCAGACAGGATAAAAGGTATGTGAAATGTTACTGAACATATGCTTGGTCAACTGGCACTCACTTTGATTTTTTTTCAGAGCAATTAATGGTGTTTCATTCAGCTGCACACTCTGCAGAGGCATCTCATGCCATCTTCAAACCACGCAGTTATCAAAAGCATGTGCACAGGGCTGACAGGGCAAGCGTACAGTGTTGTCTGAAATATCCTACATGATTCCACTTGGCCTAGGACTGCTGACTGGTGGTTCAGAACAGAGGGAATTTACCTCATTTTTATTTTTTCCCCCTTCCTTTTTTAATGCAGATATATCTGAAATCCTAAAAAGTTTCAAATAACACCAGGCAGCAGTGTTCAGATGACTGTTGGAACTGTTGGAGCTCTTAGGCTTACAGTGGTCATGAGATTACTCTGGACATATGAATAAACTCTCTGTTAAATATAACATGAGCTTAAAAAGTTGGCTTATAGGTAAACACTTACATTGAAACAAATGAATTTTAGGATCAACTGTTTGAGGATGGATTTCCTCTTTGTTTGGTTATCTAAATATAGGAATGGTTGGTGTAGGTTATTAAAGCTGTATGTTATTAAAGACAACCAACCTTATGTAGCAGCCTTTCCATTTACAGATTAGATAGGATCTCATAGGATGTCACGAACAACAAAAAATAGTCTATTTTCCAGCAATTAAATTCAGATCTAAATGCTGAGTAATATAGATGTCATGACTTCCCTGTGGCCAGCATTTTACATTAGCTTGTGAGAAGTTAATTATTTATTCTAAAAATGTGATAGAATAGACACCCAAATCTTTATTAACATTCCATGCATTTCAACAGCTGGATTTGTTTTCAGTGTTCTATTTGTATTATTAATAATTTAGAAGATAATTATTTTGTTTACCTTTGTTGTTGTCACGGCAGTCTTTGTTGTGTATAAATGTTTTGGGATAATTCTGTCTTTTGAGCATCATAAACAGTAACAAATGCTTTTTGATTCACTTACAAATTATAAGAGAAGAGCCATGAAATTTTCCTAACCTTTTCTGCAGCTCAATAAATCACAAACAGACAAGAAAGTTAAGCACTGCTTCAGTGGAAAATCAGCAGACAGATGTAGCACATATTCCCCTCAAAATAATTCAGAACCTGTTCCAATTTATCAAATGCCTACTTTATCTGTCAAAACAATGTCCTTTCTCAAATAAAGGGCATTGTTTCTGCAGCAAGAAAAAGGTTCTGATGTATTGTTATCTGCAAATGGATGGTGGAATAATGGAATAACAGGCAGCATTTCAAGCTAAGAGATCAAAGGGCAGAATACATTACAATTCTTGTTAAAATAAATTAGACTGAAATTGTAATTTTAATAAAGACATTTATAACCTTAAACAATATTTTTTCGAGTTCCCAGATCAGCAGAAACAATAAGAAAATCCCTTTAAGTATGTAAACTGATGCATTTCTTCCCATTGTGAGAACTTCAGATTTCAGAGCTGTAATGTACATTAGCTGGTATCTTGTGCTGACATGACACTATCTTATATTTGCAGAAGAAATATTTTCAATTGCTTTATTCATTTTTTACTGTATTTTCATATTACCATCATACTACAAAAGCATTTTTAGATTTCTAGATTAAGAATTTTGTTAAGCAAAATTTGGTATCTTGAAATCTGCCAGGATAATCTTGATCTTTAAATATTCAATGATGTATTATGATATTAAGTCACAATATAGAATCAAACTCCTCCTTAAAAGCAGCCATCCTTTTCAAATTCCACTAATAAAATTAAATAAAAAATTAAATCTTTTTAAATCTCTATCCTCTCTAGAGTATATTAGAAAACAACAACAAAAAAACAAACTGTTAATAATTGTCAATTAACAGAAAGAAGCCAGGAGTTTTAAGTACATAGCAAATCTGTTTACTCAAACCTAGTTCTATTATCAAGCTATTGTAATGCTCAGATACTTTCTTTAACCTCAACATGTCAGATATTTATGAAGAGTCCTGCAGCCAGCTTGATCCTGAGCTGAACTGTGGCAACTTTGCACTGATGTATCTGTCTCCTCCATGATTGCATGTGGCTCTTTCATTCTTATATTCTTCCATTTTTCAATTCTTCTTTATGTAACTGTGACCTCTATCAGTTATTAGGTTTTTCTCCTTATTATACATTTTTTACACAGAATCCTCTAAAAATACATTTGAATCAACTCCTTTAGAAAATTACTCATTTATAATCAGCTAATGAGAGCTTCAAAAGTTAGCAATATTACTTTTTTTTAATAAACACGTTACTTACACCTTGATGTTAATAATCTCTATAATAGAGTCCCAAATATTCTATGAAAAGAAACCCAAGGATAAGAATCATAGCAAAATAAAAATAAGAACAATTTGCCATATTTGCTCTGAGGTTGGATTTATTTCCAGTCTAAGTTCTTATTTTGGTGCCATTCCAAGACAAGGTAAAAACTAAGCCCATCATCTTTAAACTCAGATACCTGTTAAAGTTCAGTTGTGCCAGCTCTTGCTCAACTGTGTAAGTAGGTGTCTGTGTTTATAAATTGTCCAGCTGAAATCAGTTAGTCCTTGTACAGGGCAATACAACTGATGGGGAATTCTAGAATTTTTCTGATTAAGATTAGACTAATTTAGAAATATTACTGATAACATAACAATCTTTGACCAGTGTGAACCTGGGTACAATTGTGGAAGAGTCATTGCACATCAGCAGTCTCTGGCTCGAGGTAGTTCCACACACTTTTGCTACCACCACTGTGTGAGAGCATTTTCTGTTCTTTTGCAGGCTGGATTGAGCAGTTTAACACAGAAATTTGTACCAGTGCAACTGATTTTGCCCACTCTATGCTAGGGAACACATGCACAAACAAAGTTAGTTACTGAAAAGCTGCAGGATGACTGCCAGCTAGTGGGTAGTGAGAAGAAACCAGGTGATAAAAATTGTCATTCTACATAGCCCAAATGAGAAGGGATTGTGCATTTAAGTCTCAAAGGTATGCAGGATTGGGGTAGCACATGCAGACTACAATTCATTGAGAAATGAAGCATTCTTTTACTGGTCCTTGCTGCTGGAACCATTTAGAACAGCATTAGTTTGTCTCAACCAAGCAATAGCCCATTTTTCAGGACAGTTTTGTAGTATTGATCAAACTAAATTTAAACCAACAGATAAATAAAGAATATTGCTAGGAGAGTAAATAAACATTAATGTTGTGACAGCTAGACACACATATTCAAGAATCACTTCAAAATCTTCATCCTACCTATATTTTCAAGAAGTATTTGACAATAGTTCTATCATTTTATAAGCACATAAGTGAAAACTCAAAGATAATTCTATTTAAGGAGTTATGTATAGATACATTTTTATGATGGATATTTACACTCACAAGTGATGAAAATTAAGAATGGAGAGACAACTAAAATATAATTTTAATTTAATAAAGATATTCTGTAGCTATTGACAAAAGAAAATGGTCATTAAATAAAGATTAATGAGGAAGTGAATTAAATGCAAAAAATGTGAAGATAAACTAAAAAATGTATCTGGAGAAAACAAGCCTTTCTCTTCCAGATATTCTTAATCAAAATCAGAGACAAAACCTAAATTGAAATGGTTAATTAGGACCCAGGCCGAAATCTCTAGGCAACAAGAATGCCAGCTGAAATTATTGAGGTTTTCAGATGCACAGACGATTAGGAACAGGATGATCCCAGATCAGTGCAGTTTATACACAGGACCACAATCTCTATTGAAATCTGACTTTGGGTTGCTCTGGAAGCAAGCTGGAGGAATAGAAAATATCTAATTTGAATATCAGCCATAAACTATCTGAAACCAAAATCAACAGAGATACATCAGTGTAAATGGCTGGCAAAGAGTAAATTGCCATAATTCTCTGCAGAGCTGTAGCAGGAACCTTTCCTCAGAGTCACTTATGACGCTGAGAAAGCAAATTAGGACCTTGTTAACACTACTTTCTGCTGCCTTGCCCATTACATACTCACCCCTCTCCATGAAGCAAACATAAAAGTACAAGTAAAAATGAATAGATAATTCTGATGAGATAGCCCATTTCCCTGGGGAAAATGGCATGACAAAGCACAGGAGACTGGGAACTAAACCTGCTTTATTTAGGACATGCAAAGAACCCCATATCAAGTGAAAAAAGAAAATCAACGAACCCACTAATGTTGTCTGTGGAACTTTCAGATTCATGTTTCTGTATGACATACAGAGGAAAATCACACACAATTTTTGGTTTGGCACAGTTTCCTTTCTTTTGACTACATACTTCTTTTGGTCAAGAGAGAACTTTTTTTTTTTTTTTTTTTTTCCCCAGCAATAGCTGGAAAATCCAGTGCATGGGAAACAAAGTGAAAAATTTGTTAATTTGTTAATTAAAGTGATCAAGATTATAAGGGGCACATTCTGTGTAAGAAAGAATGCTCACAGGAAAAAAAAAAGGTAATAAAAATTTGCCTTCTTAAGGAAGTTAAAATATTCAGGAAATGTTTTATTCACTGATAGCCAAAAAACAGGATCTTGCCTCTTTACAGTACAAAGTAATGAAGAATAAAATAAATTATATATAAGTGATTTGACAAAGTTCTTCCTAACTGTAATAAACATTCACAAGGTGGTCAAAAACCACATTGTTATCTACACTTTCCACTAATATAATTCTGCTCAATTATTGTTTTTGCTTTGAAAGCTAGATTCACTTTTTTGCAGATGTGAAAGAAAAATGAAGCCATGTGTGTTGCTCTGCTTTAAAAAAAAGATCAACAAAGTGGTTTGTGGTTCATATTTCCATCCTCTTCTAACAGAAATTCATAGGAAATCAAGTGTGAAACCAAATAGGCACATCATATCCTTATTTTCCACTTGATATTCACATGTTG
This sequence comes from Pyrgilauda ruficollis, assembly GCF_017590135.1. Taxonomy (NCBI): domain Eukaryota; kingdom Metazoa; phylum Chordata; class Aves; order Passeriformes; family Passeridae; genus Pyrgilauda; species Pyrgilauda ruficollis. Next base: position 175,612 of record NW_024523933.1, on the reverse strand, counting down.
ATCTTGTAATTAGGGAAGGAAAATCAAGACAGTTTAATCTGGTTTCTCTCAGGAAAATGAGTTGAAGAATACAAAGATCTGTATACAGTTATTAATTTAGAAGGTAACTGTGACTAATACTTAGATGAACATTCAGGCTTACAAAGCCTTGATCTTGTCTGCTAAGTAGCTTTGTACAAGGTAATCCCAAATGGAGCTCTTTTTTCATATATCATTTAGTTTGAAAAGAAAAAACAACTCATTTCATTTACATTTCAACAAATTATGTTGACTTTGGTAGTGTATAGTATCAAATTAAATTACTACACATCATATTTTTCTCTAAAGTTAAAATTAATTGTGACATTGAGTAGATAGTTAAACACACAGTAAAAATGACAATTTAAAAATGAAATATTTCATGTTTAATTAAAAAAGGTTATGAATAACTTCCCATTTGGACTGTTTTACAGTTCTTTATCATTTGAGATACACATCAAAACATGAAAATAAAAACTATGGATCTTCCAGTCTAATACACAGCTTACAGTAAAGGGAACTTTGAATATCCCCTTAGAGATTTCGGCAATGATTTTCCACTCCATTAAACCAATTTCATACTGGGGTAAGTCCATTGATGTCAATGGTGTTACATCAGCTTAAAAACAATATGACAGAATAGAAGATCAAGGTTATTCAAGCTCTTATTTATGGTTATGGAAAATTACACACGTCTGATGTACATAACAAGACTCTGTTGTTTTGTATTTCTTTGATAATGAAAATGTCCTCGTATACAAAAAGACAGAAAACTGAAGTTGAAACATAACAGATATTTACCAGCTAAACATACATAGGTGTAGACAGCAAATGCTGGGTGTAAAATAACCATGCAAGATGACAGCTGCTCAGCTATACTAAAATTAAATGTGAGAAAAGTTTGAATAGACTGAATTTTCAGAATTTATGAAGTCCTAGGGAACAATAAATCAGAAAGTAAATAAATTTAGAGTTATAATTACTTCTGCAGTACTAGTATTTTATATTTAATTAATTATTTACTGTAGTATTTTATTTGTATTTGTTTTATGTTTCTAGAAAGGTTACCAGACTGATTATTAAGAATTTGTGAAATTGGTTGCTCTTGAAACAGTAGCCACATAAGTAAAATGCTGTCATAGTCACAAAGTCAATCTACAAAGGCAATCTCCTTTCTGGATCATAAAATTGGTCTAACTGGCTGAATTTTCATCTGAATTTTCAGAGACTTTACCTGAGAGCAGTCTGAATCTTTGGTTACTTCTAATACACAGTGCTGCCCAAATATATCAACAAGCTGTTTGCACAACCTGTCTGGCATGTGGCAGAGCATATCTGAGCTTTCTGTGAAAAAATCTGGAGTGTCTGTGGTGGGGAATCAGCTTCTCTTGTCTTCTAGATGCTATTGCCTTCCACAAGTGCAGAAGAGACAGTTAGAGGCATAGGATTCTTCCTCTTCTATGCTACAAGCAATGCTGGAAACCCTTAGGGATCTGTAGATTTACCCACAAAGCTTTATAAGAAACATACACAGACAGTCAACATGGATGAGTAGCTGTTCTATTCCCAAGGAGATCTGGGTATCATGTATTCATGGAATACTGTGTTGCCTCATTTAGCTTTTCATTCATGCAAGTCCCAGGTTTTTTTTCTACTGAAGTAATACCTAGCAATACTTTCACTTACTTTCTATTTGTGCAGTAATTTTTTGTCTAAGAGAACTTTGTAAGTAATTTTTACTTACTGAATTGCATGCTTCTACTTTAACACAATTGTTTTAATTTATGTTGTTTTGTTTTTTTCTTTTTTTTTTAATTCTAATCCCAAAACCTCCTTACATCCCCTCCTCTGCATCTTGGTGTCATATGTAGGGTAAGACCCATTAAGAGCATGTGCTCTTAAATAGTCAAAATCAGTAACACAAAACTGAGATTAGACAATTCTCTTCTCATTTTTCTCTTTCCTTCATTTCTCCAATATTATTGTGACCCTCTCTTTAACACTTTGTCAATTGTTTTCCAACTAAGCCATTTTTGCCATAGGAAAAGGTGACATGGAATTATGTCAACAGCTCAAAATTTGCAATATTCATTGCCTTTTAATTCTCACAAAACCTGCTCTCTTGGAAAAGGAGAAATTATGTGTTGTTTGAAGGTAAATATGTGACTTGTTTCTTGTCACCTTAATATTACAATTTTTTATGTGGCTGGATTTTGGCCCAGGTGTTTTATTTATTTTATGGGTGTAAACAGATACAGGCTTGAGATTCTATTATTACAGGGAACTGTGAGTAAGGCTACCCTATAAATGCAGCAGTGGCTGTTGTATTTTCTTCTGAAATACTCTGGGGAAGAATGGACAGTTTGACATCTGGGTATAAAATCCTTTTAATTTATAAAGCATCATATTTCAACATCTAAATTTAGTAGTTTACAGAGTAGGTATCTACTTATTAGAAGGAAATCTAATCTATTTGCCTAAACATACATATATAATACCATCCAAAATAGAAGAGCGAGGGTGTCACACTCAACTTTTAGCTTCAGAAAAGTATTTATTTCCAGTACATTATTTGTCATATCTTTCCTAAGTAAAATGAAGCTTGGACATGTAGATTGCATGTAGATTGATACACTGCAAATCCTAAATTCAGGTTTTTTGAATCTATGTTTGAACTCAAAATAAATATCCAATTACTTTAACTGAACTATCAAAAAAACAAACAAAACAAAATGAAAAAAAATGAAACAAAACAAAACAAAACAAGCAAAACCCAACCCTCAAACCTTAAATAGTGTTGAAAGAGACAAAAAACAAACAGTAACAAAAAAAATCTCAACTCAATAAGAGAATGTATAAAAAAATGGAAAAATATTGATGGAAACAAGAATGACAGAAGTCTATAAGAAATATACCACAGTGAATTTGGATTTGAAGATACATATTGATTTAAAAAAAAAATTTGAGTTAGTACAAAAGAATGGATAGTTTCCTGTTTCTCCTAGGTAAAAGGCAGGGTAAATCAGACAGAACACCCTCAGGTCTTTTATCCAGTTACAGACTTATTTTAGGCTGAACTGAGCCACCTTCTGGAAAGGTCTGTCTTCTTCTATTTAGAATTGAAGTAGCCAAATCTGTTACACTAGCAGCATTCAGATGACTACAGTTCAGTAAGATTAAACCCACCCTGTCTATTCTTCTACTCCAATTGTTTCATAGAATTTTAATCTTGTGCTTCAAAAGTTACATCAGTGGGGTAAAAGTAGATGCCAGAAAATAACTTCATTATTTCCTAGATTAGCACATTGATAATGTTTTTTTGTCAGTGGTATATTGGCAGTTAGCAAGCTGTCTCAAAAATTATTTTTTCTTATTTAGCCCTTTGCAATCTTTGACAGTCTGAGAGAGTTGGGGCTGTTCAGCCTGAAGAAGAGAATGCTCCAGGGAGACCTTATAGCAGCTAAGAACAGGCTGGAAAGGGGCTTTTTCAAGAGCATGTAGTGATAGGGCAAAGGTAATAGCTTTAAACTGAAAGAGAATAGATTTAGATTAGTTGTGAGGAAGAAATTCCTTAATGTGAGCCATTGGAAGAGGTTGCCCAAAAAATTGTGGACACCTCATTCCTGGAAGTGTTTAAGGGATGGGTCTTTGAGTAGCTCCTATAAAACGGAAGGTGTCCCTGCCCTTGGCAGTGGGGTTGGAACTAGATGATCTTCAGGGTTCTTTCCAACCCAAGCTATTCTATAAATCTCCAGAAGGTTTTGAGGGTTAGGTTTTTTTTTTGATATTTGTATTAAATAAACTATTTCTATGGTTGGTCAGCTGCAGATATTGGAAAAATAATGTTTTGAACATCATTTTTGATGAAGATAAGTTTGTAAATTATCTTCATTATTTCATATTATTATGATTTGTTCTTGGCTGGCTGTCAAAAGCCCATCCATCTGCTCACTCCCCATCCTGAACAGGATGGTGAGAAAAAGAGATGGATGAGTGGGAACAAAGAGAGGGAGAGAGGAGAGAAAAGTAAAATGAGTTTAGGCTAGTGATAAGTTATAGAGTCCTCATAAAGTGAGAAATGGGGACTCTTGGCCCATGGGATTTTAAGCCAATATTTCCAACAGCACAGGAGAGTGCCCTACCTACAGAACACAGTGCAGGAGTTATGGACAAGGATACGTGAAGCATGGGGAGCACTTACTACACTTCTGTGTAAGCTTTATTGCTCTCTTGGGAAAAATGATTCTCACAGAAGTTAGGGCATGATTCTTATTTTAGTAGTTAGGACACATGCCTTGGAACTGTATACAAGAATTTAATTCTTTTATTTTGAATGGTTCATACATTTAATAAACAAATAATTTTGGCTGCAAAGAAGAAAGACCCCTTCAAATTCAAAAGCATTCAAAGGAGACCAAAATGTTTGGAAAAGTCTCTTTTACAAGGTGTATAAGCAATCTTCTGCCAGATTCAAAAGCACGGATAAGTAATGTACCTTTCGTGACACTTGAAATAATTTAAAAGACTGTCTAGATCCTTTGCATTTACCATATGGTTGATATTCAGTTGCAAATAACATGGACTATTTTTCATATTTACTGTGAAACCATGAAATCCATACAGATTGGAAGACTTTTCTGTGAGATTGTGTTCCCTAATTGTTGCTTATTTTTTATTAATTATTTTTCTGTGTCTTTCTTCTGAGGACAGTTCTTGCAAGCCCTTCAAATAAGCACAATCGCATTAGAAATGTTTAGGCCGTATCAAAAGCCTGCAAAAGTTAATGGGAATATTCTTATTGATTTCAGTGGCATTGTTTACTGTTAAGAGACATGCAAGTTGAAGTCCATCATTCATTGATATGGTCAATATGGGATATTTCTTTGAATGTGTAGACATATTCAGATATTTTAATGCCAGTGCTGCTGATAAATAAACCTCATCTCTTGTACATGTTACTAGACAATTTCATCAAGTCAAATCATATGTGCAGTCAGCACAAAGCATTCTTCATTTTCCTTATATAATATATTTAAAGCTAGACAATTGCTTTATGTCTTTTCAATTTTGTATTTCTTCTGTTGAACCACTGTTTGTCTTAATGCATATTGAGTCCAAAACTGCAGAATTGTCTCTGAGTCACTATAAACCAGCAACTATAAACTTGTCTCTTAAAACCCCAGCTTCTTTATTTTAGTAACACAGGAATAAGACCTGCACACCATCCCCTTCTTATCTCCTTGAGCATCTGTTACACATGTGTAGGTTTCTTAAACTTTTAGAGAATATATTTCAAAATAGAGTTTAAAAGTGGTTAAAACCCACAGTGAACATCTTTCTCATATCCTTTGTGAAAACAAGTGCCATGCACTTGCATGCCCTGAAGAGCATTTTCAAATGGGACAAACTGACTGCTTTCAACTCTTGTGAGTTGGTGGGTGAAAATGTTCCTAAGCGTTTTCTTCCCAATGTATACACTTTTTTTCTAGAAGTTGAGCTAAAGCTTAAATTTTTAATCCATTAATTTAATTGATTTTATTCACTCAGTTACATATTGTAAGCTTCTATTTTAGTTATTTGGTTATTATTAATTTTATTCATTCCATTAATAGGAATTCAGAAGAGGAAAGATATTCTTTCAGCTCAAATCAACAGGAACACCTTTAAATATAATTCTTGCCACCCAACACCTGGCAGAATTTCTTTGAATAAATTTTTATCTATTTCATCCTCAAGTTTTTAAAACTCTAAAGTTTATTATATTTCTTCTTAAGAGGCATTTAAAATTTGAAATAAATTTTTGTGTTGCAAAGAAAAAAAAGAATAAAGAAAAATGTACCTTATCAATGCATTTTTTCAATAATGATAATGTTTGTTTGAGGGTTGCTTTTCAGTTTTCAGAGGCTTACTAGTTTTTCACAGAGTTTTGTAATATTCATATGACTATAAGGAAACAGGTAACAAGTATGACTTTGAGCATTTTCACAAATACAGCACAGTCATAAAACTAATAAATTTTACCCAATGTTTTCAGCATTATTATCTGGCTCTCTCATGTTGTATTTAATGCCAGCTTCAAATTAATTTTGAACTGACTATTAAGGCATATTCACTGGCAATCTTAGTCTTAATCTGATCTACTGATTTTGTTCTCATCTTTATTTCAGATTCCTACAATTTTTTCTCAAGTAACCTTTCAAAATTTCAGCATCGTTTGGCCTTGAACATGCTATACTATTCCAGTGTTTCCATGTTTCCTTTACTTTCTAATTAAAACCATATTTCTTGGTATATTTTTCCTCATAAAGCACTTCTCCCCTCTTTCATTTTAGGAATACAGTTTTCATTATTTTCCTTTGTCTCGTATAACAAAAAAAAAAATTAAACACTCAGCAGTTTCAGAATGAAAGACTTTTTAAAACTAAATATGCTTCTTGCCTCCTTTTTAGCTGGCACTTGTTTTGGTTTTGTATAAAGGGTTAAGTGTGTTCTAAATGACTTACAGTTATTCTCTTTGTGAGGTAACAGCATCACCCATCTCAAGGTAATTTCCATAGTTCACTAGTACTTCAGTCAAAGTGCCACAACAATTACTCAAAACCAAGTACCAGGTCTGGCTGTGGGTCCTCCTAAGAACAATTCATCTTCTCAAAAAATATGTGCAAGAGAGATAAATATTCTTTCCAAGAGGCCACCTTCTCTCTTTTTTTGTTGTTTTGTTTTGGTTTGGCTTGGTTTGTTTTGGTTTTGTTTTGTTTTGTTCTGTTCTGTTTTCTGCACAGAAAGGACTTGATACATTGCTCGCACTTCAGCATGAATTGACATTTGAAATCACTGGAAAGGACCCTGTGTAGTCCTGTGCTGTTCCCACAGTCCACTGTCATCCAATGCAAAAGTCTCAAACATAATCTCAATGACACTTGACACATACTTTAGGCTGTTCTATAAAGATCATAGTCCAAACACTAGCTCCAAATTGACCTCTACCTTTGGTCAGGTTATTTGGCAATACTGGCTGAAATCTGGACTCAGTTTCTGGTATCACTCCTTGATTTTTTATTTTACAGTTCATTCGTAATTGCTGCCTTACTGCCAATATATAGTGGCAATGTCAATTGTGCCAATATATACTTCCAATGTAGTTATAAACAACAAGAAGCTCTCACAAACTGGAAATAACATCCTGACACCATAAAATAAATAGGGATGAGATTTATATTTCTTGAAGTTCAGCACAAAAATCAATTGCTTAAACAGAGACATCCGGTGAAGTGTGAGATAACTGAGGGCATCTAACCTGACTTGCAGTTCCTCACCAGAAGCACACAAGTTTCCCACAGATCCTGTGTGTTATATACCAGCTGCGTGCACAACACCTCAGATGTCATGTGTCATTTCAGATAGTTCTCACTATGTGTGCTTCAGAAACTTAATCACACCACTTCAGATGCGTAGGTAAAATCCACGTTCTGTGTATTTACTAAAATTCAGCCAAATCATACAAAATAAACATGAAAAATAATTTTAGGGAGTTTGTGTAAGATCTCCCTTAAAAGCAGACACCCAAAGTTCAATTATTTTTATATGCTGATGATAAAAAATTAGTTTGGTCTGTACCAGAATTAAATGATCATGCTCTCACACTTCTCTTCTAAGTAAGCTATTGGTTAGATCTGAACATTTTGGTTTAAATTAGAACTTTTCCTGTGCACTTAATCAGAAAGGGACTTGAAACAAGGGAATGAAATTATTATTACCTTTTTTACAAATTTAATTAGAAATCCCATGGAGCCAGCATGTCCATACCTTGAGGGAGGGACTCACTCATATCAGTTAGCAACAAGCCATCTGGTCTCTTTAGAAGAAATACTGATGTAGTTTCAAGATTCCTTGGCCAGAGGAAGGGACTGTGGTCTTATTTATTTATTAAGAGAGATGCAAATATCGCCTTATCACCAGAATCATACTGTTTATGCAGCTTTTCTTAAAACTCCCCTTTGGAGAAAGGTTTATGAGCATTATGTATCCTAAGGTGATTCCCAGTCTGGGTGTAGCCTGACAGGTGCATAAAAAGGGAAATTCATAGAAGGTAGGCCACCTCCCATACGAACACTGCCTCTGAGATTGTCACATCCACGAGGTTGTCACTGCCTCTTCACCATTCTCTGTGGTTGTGAGCTCTGGCAGCAAGGAGATCAGAAACCTGACTGGTTTGGTTCAAGGCAGAACTGGTGATACAGAGCTATTTCAGCTCACTGGTGCTAGCAGCCTTTGAGGCAAAGGAAAAAAACAATTCCTTGTGGCTTGATTACTTCTATTTTTGTCTTGAGTAGAGAGAAAATTTAATTTTTTTCCCCCTAATACATCTGTGTTTATCAGGGTTTATGTGTATTATAGCATCACTGCACTCATAGGTTTTTCAAAGCAAGCAAACAAATGGAAGAAAGATTTCTCCAGAATCTTGTGTTGTATGTGACTTAAGAAGAGGGAACTTCTTGCAGGAGCTCTGGTGACTAATCAAAGTCAGAACATTTATTGACTTTACATCTGTTAAGATATGAATTCTTAATATAACCTGGTAAAGTATTTGGTTGATGCAAAACTGAGTGCCAGATTCAATTTCACCAAAGTCCAGGCTCCGCCCAATCTTACAGCTTAATATTCACCTCTATTTTCATCAGAAGTAAAAGTTTCTTTTGTGTGTTTAGATATGTATCCTCATCTATGACAGCATAAAATAACTATTTCAGTTTCATTTTTTAAGTCATTTCTGACTTAATTCTAGTTAAGACAAAGTTGCCAAGTTTCTGCTGCAAAACCTTTTTTCCCGATGACAGTGATTATACAATAAATAATTAATCTCTCACATTCTAAGATGAGAACATGTATTTCTTTTCCAGTAGAGTAAATATGGTAGAGGAATCAGCAATTATGAATTTTTAAAAAATACAATTTTTGTGAATGCAGTGTTTGAAACAAAAGCACTTTTTAATATTTTCATGCAACTTGTTACAGAGAAGTGATCTACTGTCATGCAATTAATTTGTTTTCAAATTTAGTGAATTTATATGAAAATAATAAGGATAAATGTTGCTACAGTACACTAAGTCATATGAATGTATTCCATGTGTTGAGCAATTAGAAAATAAGGGTGATGCAAATTCTTTGTCTTATTCTTTGTAATCACAAAAAAAGGAAAGTAAATGCAAAATTTTTGGTGAAGGATGTTCCTTTTGGAGTGTCATAAAGGTTTGTTCTTAATGTAGTTTATGTGGAGTCTCTCTTCCTGGTCCTGGCATATCAATAAATAAATACAATAATTACAAATAATAATTGCAAACTTTTCTAGGTAATTAAAAATTTATAAGTACTAAGCAGCAAAAGAAAATGTGCCAGTTGTGTGGAGAAGGCATGGACTTTTTGATAAAGAGGATCATACGAATCATGGATATTTAAGTGTGTTTTAACAAGTCATAAACACAGAAGTAAAGAATGCAGTCACATTCAACATTCTATTCTGAAATTTATTGAGACTGAGGAGGATTTCTAAGTCACAAAAGAGTGCCATTTTAGCTACATATATTTGGTGCCTGTACAAAGCTGTAGTCAACAGAAACAGGATGCCAAAAGCTCTCACATCCTGTACATGATATTCAAAACAACACTAAAAAATAACTTTAGAGATTTCTGCTTTTAAAGTTTTTTTTAAAAGGATGTGTAGAAATTGGGATGTTTCCAAAATAAGTAAGCATCAGGAATGCATGTGGCACACGAGGACAGTTTGGCCATACAGAAAAAGGTCCCAAAGCATTTGGGCTGCATAGGGAGCCACTGCAAAGTTTGGAGGGTGTGCAGAAAGGATTACTAACCCACATGGACACATTGAAACAAATAAAACCCACAAAACAAAGCAAAACAACACAACAAAAAACTCCAACAACAACAAAAAACAAAAAACAAACAAACAAAAAACCCCAAAAACACAAAAAAAAACCAACCAAAAAACCCCAACAACAACAACAACAACAACAACAACAAAAAAACCAAACAAACAAACAATAAAACAAAAAAACTACAAACAACCCAACAAAACAAAAAAACCCCATCTGTATACATCTGAGGTTCCTCAGGCCAAACACGAGTTTACAGGAAGGCACACAGCCCTAGTGGGTAGACTTAATCTCCCTAACTACACAGGGAACCCTTGAGCAAACCAGACACACACAATTCCATGGGCCTGTATGGATTACATCCAAGGGTCCTAAGAGAAGAGGCTAATGTCATTGTAAGGTTCCTCTCAATTGTCTTGGAATAGTTATGGTAAACAGGAGAGATTCCAGAAGCCTGGAAGAGAGAAAACCTTGCTCTTGACTTTGGTGGTGAAAAGAAAGCTCAGGATTACAGACAGGCCTGTCTCACCACTGTCCCTGGGAAAATGATTGGGAATATCTTTCTGGAAAGCATACAAATACAGGAAGGAAAAGAAAGCAGGGGGTAGTAAGAATGGGTTTAGAAAAGGGTAATCGTGTTCATTCAACCTGATAAGCTTTTACAATGAAGTGAATAGATTGGTGGGCACTGAGAAAACAATTGGTTAACGGGTCATACTTTCACAGCAGATGTGATATTCAACCTTCTCCACATTGTGAGAGAACCATAAGCATCCTTATTTATCTAAAGTGCTGTAATTCACTATGTAAATCTAACTTAAAATGTTGTGACTATAGATTTAGAGATAAATATTCAGAACTAAACAGTGCATCTTTATTCCTGAGATGAAGGCAATTTAATATGTCTTATATAAATGTTCCCATTTATACTCTGCTTAGAAAATGTAAGTCATTGTCAATACAATCACTGACTGAATGACAGAAATGCTAGGATCTTACAGCAGTCCAAAGAAAAGAAAAGTTTCTTATATTCAAGAAAAACAAGATATCAAGAAAAATACTGAAGCTTTTCTTTACTTTGGGAGCCTGGAAATCAGGGCATTTCTCTCTAGAGTAGAAAAAAATGTAGAAAAGATTAGAAGAAAGAGTAACCACATTGTCACAAAATGCAAGTTGTGTCTCTTGACCTTCTCTCCATTATCATTACAAGTTATAAGCCTAGAAGAATTATCATAAAAAAAATTAGAATTGTTTGGGTTGGATGGACCTTAAAGATCATTTAGTTCCCACCTCTCTGTCATAGGCAGGGACACCTTCCACTTCCAAGTTGCCCATCCAACCTGACATTTAACACCTCCAGGAATGAGACATCCCTAATTTCTCTGGGCAACATGTTTCAGTGTCTCACTACCCTCACCATAAAAAATTATTCATAATATCTAATTTCAACCTGCTGTCTTTCAGTTTAAAGCCATTCTTCCTTGTTCTGTCACTACATGCCCTCAGTAAAAGTCCTCTCAGGCTGTCTTGTAGGCCCCCTTTAGACACTGGAAGGTGTTCTAAGGTGTCCCCAGAGCCTTCTTTTCTCCAGGCTGAGTACTATTTAAATATTTCTGCCCTGTATGTGTGTTTCACTGCTAAATCTCACAATTATTTTTTTACTTTTTCAATGTATTGCACTACAGAAATCTATAGACGTATGAAAGAATATGACTCTATTAATAATCCTTAAATGACATAAATTGTCTGTATTCTGTCTTTGCTGCATAAAGTCACAAGAAACTGTGACTGAAGATCCTCTTTGCTCCATTACAAAGTTTTTCATGTGATAAGGGTGAGTCCTTGCACCTGAGAGGTGTTAAGTTGCTTTGGAAGCTCACAAACACATTTGCTGTTGAATTAAGAAGCTTTGTATGCTGAATACCTCAGATTAGAATCTCTCTCACAGTTAGTGCATTCAGCTTGCTGAGGAGCTTCATCACTTCCACAAATGAAAAGCAGATTCTTTACACATTTGTTTTGTCATAATTTTTGTGGTCTGATCCACACACTAACTGGAGTACAAGGACATTTGGTTGGATAAGCTACTGAAACATTCTTTGTAGAGCATGTTACTTTTCATTAGGTAGGAGAGGATATTTCAGTTTCTTCTAACAGAGTGATAAAATAAAACACATTTGGGGGTTGAATTACATGGTCACAGTCATTACAAAAGTAATTGCCATCAAGTAGCTGTGCCACTGAGGGTCTACAGTGACGAACAATGCACTTTAAGAGTACACTTTTGTCTCTTAAGTTGGGCTTCTTCCATAAGCCATCAGAAGAAGATCTTTAAACAAGTTATCAAGGTCAGGGTTGTTTTGAATAATGTTCCAATGTTTCCCTGATAATTGCTTGGATTCTGCCTATCTATTCTTTAACCTAGTGACATGGCTAATAGAAAGTTATTTGTGTTTTGATGCAGAGTTGTTTCAGTAAGAGCTCCACTCATGCTTTTCTAACTCCAGGTTTATTCTGGGCATGAGGGAATTGTGCTTAAAGCAAGCACCTATAAAATAAATAAAACTTCTTTTTCAGCCCATCAAACCTTTTCAATAAAGGCCTTTATGGTAGAGAATCTCTTGAATATAAAATGTTATTTAATCAGTAAGTCCCAGCTTTTATTAAAGCTAGCAATTTTTGTATGATTCTTTTTTCTTGTGAATAGGTGTATTTTCTATGATAGGCAATATTTCATCTTGAAACTTGTTAGTAAAACTATGTATCAAAATAATGTCCCTTTTTCCCATTATGTTCAATATGGAGATGAAATATTTTATGAATTTTCTCTGCACCTGTCAAAATAAACAAAATATAATTTCCAGGATAATTTGTAATGAATTTTAAACTTTGTTTTTTTCTTGGCCAGTTACATTTTCATCTTTACAATGTGGAAATAAAGAAGATTCATGTATGTTTTTCTCTGGGTATATAACATGTCACTTTGACTTGAATAAATGAGTAAGCTTACAGCAAGGTACATAACGTCTGCTAAGTAACGCAGAAATTATTATGTGTACACATTTTGGAAATGAAATAACTTGCATATTAATTATACTTCCCCACTTATTTAAGTGCTATTTTCAAAATTTTATTTGGTTTTGTACAAAAAAAACTCCATGTAAAGCCTATATTTTGATTTATGATGACAAAAAGAAAAAAAAAGAAAAACAAAAACAAAACCAAAACCAAAAACAAAAACATAACTTTCCCTCCACCTCTGACAGAAACAGCATTTTTATTCTTTATGTTGGAGTTAGAATTCTAGCTCCTTATTTGGAAGAAATCCCAAAGGTTTTTATGTGGAATGAAGATAGAATTCTATATCTCTTGATTATGAACATTTCTATTGAACTAGATGATCTGGAAAGTTTCTTCCAATCTGGATGGTTCTATGATTCTGTGATTAAAAAAAAATAAAAATAAAAGAATCCACAGAAAACCCCAGAATGTACAGAAAGAGAACACCTGTAATTGCAGCATCAGTTCTGACTAAAATCCTTGTGGAATACATGAAAAAGGGCATTAAAGCATCTGAAAAAGCAAAGTTTTGGAAGAATTGTCCAAACCATAGTGATGCTAGCCAGAAATTGATGACAAATTAACAAAACCCTCTAAATATGAAACTGAGAGAGTTTACTGGGAGAGAGTTTACTGTTTGAAAACAGAGCCCAAATTAATCATTTGTGTAATTTGAATGAAGTAAGTTGGAATTATCTGAGGAATGAATATAGCCCAATTTGTTAAAAATATGGTACTGTAAATACTGCACTGTGTCAGATGTACATCTGTTCAACAACTGCCTCAGCTAAATAAATAACACACTCTTTCCCCTTAGCTAAAAGCAACCTAAACACTTAACTCAGACTGTTCCGGTGTGCCAGGGTGCAGAAGTGGCATTCAAACAAAGCATCTCTGTATTTTTCACTTGGAATCAAGCAGGCAGCTAAAAATTATATAAAGAAAGAAAAGAAACAAAAATAAAAGAGAAGAAATTACCAAAGATCAGAAAGGAATAAAGGAAGGAGGGCAGCATGAAGGGGTATTCAGAATACAGCATTCAGTCACTAGCAGTCTGATCTTCAAAGGATTTCAACCAAGTCATTAAAATAGGAGGTTAGTTTTTAATGAGAAGGTATACAAGATGCCTAGTATAATTAGACAGTGGGCTCTGAGGATTTACAGGACTTCTTTTTGAAAGAGAAGAAGAAGCTGAGCAAACTACTGAGTTTGGCAAGTACTGTCCCTAATATTTTGCAACCTGCACATCTGTAAATTGTTTTAATGTTATTGTTCTGCAACCCCAGCTGGCAACCAAGCCCCACACAGCCACTTGCTCACTCTCTCACCATGGGATGGGAGAGAGAGTGGAAAAAATAAAAGTGAGAAAACTCAAGAGTTGATATAAAGATGGTTTAAGAGGTAAAGCAAGAATTGTGTGCACACAAGTAAAGCAAGACAAGGAATTCATTCACCACTTCCCAAGGGCAGGCAGGGGTTCAGCCAGGAGAGCAGGGCTCTGTCACATGTGATTGCGACTTGGGAAGACAAACACCACCGCTTTCAGCAACCCACTCTCTCTTCCTCCTTCTTCCCCCAGCTTTATATGCTGAGTGTTACAACCTAAAGTCTGGAATATCCCTTAGGTCAGCTGAGGTCAACTGTCCTGGCTGTGTCCCCTCCCAGCTTCTTGTGCACTCCCAGCCTTCTGTTAGTGTTGTGGGGTGGGGGGCAGAAAAACACCTTGACTCCGTTTAAGCTCAGCAGCAGCTAAAGGATCCCTGAATTACCCACACTGTTTTCAGTACAAATTCAAAACATAGCCCCATACAACTTACTGAAAAATAACTGTGCCCCAGCCAAAACCAGCACAAATACATATGCTTTGAACCTTGTGAGGCACTGTAAAACAAGTTCCTTCCTCACTAGCAACTTAATTGGGAAATCCTACATGGGTTGCACTGGATCCTCTTGTCTTCTCTCCTCACCATTCTCACACAGTGAAAGCTATTCTTTTTTTTTTACCAAATGATCCATCATGTGTACTTTACTTATGTACAAAAGAGTTTAGTAGGGTCAGTAAGTGAGAGCAAGGCCGTGCTTTCATGAAGGATTTTTTTCCCCCCTTTGTTTGTTGCTATGCAGTTAAAAGGCTCAAGTTTTACACAAATGCATCATCTACTTGAAATGCTGATAAGTTCTCCTAGTGATCAACACCTCTAAATTCTAGACAGTAACAAGCATTTAAGGTAGAGTAAAAAAAAAAAAAAAAAAAAAGTAAGGGTTTAGATAGAAAGAAACTTTAAATTATATCTTGCTCATACATATATGAAGTCTACATAAGCTTGTTTAAAGCTATGTTTCTCTCTAGCCTAATCTAGTAAATATAGTAGATATGATTTTTTTTTTCTGTCTCATGGATTCTTTTCCTTTACTTTGCTTTTGTTTTCCATGCCTGGTTGTGGTGGCCTCCCTGCCTTTCTTTTTTTTCCATATGAGAAGGTTTTTTTGCATGTAAGCATTTACCAATCTTTTTTATTTTTAGGAAATAAAAGAGCTGAATGCACGTTTTAATACATTTTTAATGGTTGTTGCTGACAGACAAGAGACTTTGTTGGTATTGTCTTACATTGCTATTATGTTAAAAGACTTTTATTTTTATCAATATCTATTGTGCCGTCTGGTTAAAATGACAAAGACTCCCACGCTGAGCAAATTGAACAAGCTTTTCACTTCATTGAAGAAAAGGACCAGTTCTGGCTGCAATGGCTTTTTTTTTTGGAGAGGGGGAGTCATTGTTCATATTCTATTGACTCTATAGTTCCTGTTAAATAATGTTCATGTATTATTAAGAGAATATTCATCTTTAGTGTACAAATAACTTCCTTTAAAACACGGTTCCCTCTAGACTATTTCCTCATGAGACTTGGTCTTCTGCTGCCACCTATAGCCAATATCACGTATTGTTGCAAGGAGTGTCATACAATACAGATCACAGGGGCATGTTACACAATTTCAGAGACATTCCTCCACTTTTATATGTCAGAATAATTTCATTTATAAAATACCTTGGAGAAAGTAATGTAGAAATACTCTAAGAGAAATCACAGAACTGGACAAAACCCTTCTCATTGACTTACAGTCAAAAATGTTTTACTGTAGGATGAACATATTCTAATCTTTTTATTTTCTCTCCAAAAGTGAAGAGAGTTCTATCTTTTAACTACATACATCAGTTTTGTTTTTGGTCATTGTTTGTTGTGCCTCTTGTATTCAAGACAGCACTTAGTGATAATGTTCTCTTGTATCTCACTCTAAGCTGGTGAAATACCCTTTTGTATGTCCTTCATGCTCATCATTCTTTTGCTGTATCATATTGTAAGAAGAATTCAGACTGGTACTTTTCTCTTCTCTTCTCTTCTCTTCTCTTCTCTTCTCTTCTCTTCTCTTCTCTTCTCTCTCTTCTCTTCTCTTCTCTTCTCTTCTCTTCTCTTCTCTTCTCAACACACAGTACAGATTAAATTCTGCCAGACTCCAGGCCTCCTGGAGCTGTAAATCTCACAACAGGCACCACACAGATGTGTGTCAGAAGGAATACCAACCTTTGCCTCATTCTGCTGAACCTCTGTGGGCACTGTGAAAGAAACCTCGGCTAAGAAATTGTACAGCCCAATTAAGTGTTTAAAAAGGTGTAAAAATGAGAAAACCCAAGTATATTGCCCTTTACTTAAACATGATGATCTAACATCTACAGAGGCTTGAAATCAAAATTACTCTTCTTCACCTGTTCCATCACTGGGGTCTTGTCCCAGCAGCAGAAGCAAGTTCCTGATGCACATTCAGACTGTAGTATATTGCAGCAATATAGCTGCAATGCAATCTGGAGCCAACACTTTCCTGTGCAGAAGAAAAACAATAGCTTAAGCTGCAAACACTGAAAGGCAACAGGTAGTTTTGTGTTTGTGTGTGTTTTGGGGAAAAGGAAGAAAGGAAGAAAAATCTGAACTTTTGCAAGAGGAAGCCTGCTGCATGCTAGTTAAGACTGATAAAGTCTAGCTGTAATTTTCTTTGACTTTGCCTATGCATAAACATCACTTCCTGAATCCTCCAGTTATTAAAGAGGCATGAGACAGAACCACCAGCTAAGACAGTAAGCAGACACTATGTTTCTGCATTTAAACTGCTTAAGCTGGGAAAACTGGAGATGGGAGTTCAGGAAAAGTAAAGGAGAAGGAAAAAAAAAAAAAAAAAAGCAAGTGGCTTCAGGAAACAGGAGGCAGCATGGAATAAATAAGGTGAAAATCACTGCTGGAGGAAAGGTCTGAGGAGCAGGCCAAGATCCCAGATGTCAGACAGATACATGGAGGAGGTGACATGGGAATGGTCAAAGGCCTTCTCTGATGTCCCCCAAGGTGGCTTACTGTCAGCAGCAGCATGGTGTGAAGAGGTACAACTTCATGCCTGATTTTCCCAGACCAGCTGGAGCCCCAAAGTGGCAGAGGGAAGCTGAAGTTGAACCTAGAGAGTATAATACAGGAGAAAGTGAGCAGGTGTCATAAATGAGTGGAGTGGAAGCTCTAATATTGATGGTTCACTACTTTTGATGGTTCTTAAATAAACATCAGTTTACATTCCACTATGGTTTTTATTCTGTCTGGTCTCTGTCAGCATGACAGACCATCTCCTGTGCAGGAATAAAAGTTACAAATACACAGAATCCCTAATATTGTCCCTACAAACTCAGTAGATCCCAACTATGGCTTGTTCTGCTCTCTGTCTTCTTTGAAATAAAACTTATTCACAACCCAAGAAATAAATCCCTTAAGTGTAATGTTAAATTGAGCACTGCAAATTAAATTGGTCTGGTCACTGTGATACTGGATCAGGGAGCTTCTGAGGAATTTAGACCTGAAGAATCTTAGGCTTATATGTCTGTGTTTGGTGGGCACAGAGAAACTAAAAACCATTGTGAATTTACAAATATTTTAAGAAAATAGAAGAGGTTTTTTGTCCTGATGAAAAAATAATTGGTGGTGACTCTTTTCTTATTAGACCAACATTGTTTTGTTCATAAAACAGACCTAAATTTAAAAAATAAACAAACAAAAAAAAATCACCCCTTACTTACATCATAATTTTCTTTCTTGCTCACCTCCTCAATTTTATAAGACCTGAAAGACCCATGAAGTTTCTGACTGACCTTCTGCTTAGCACAATTTTTAACCCTGTTCAGTGCCTTCTCACAATAACACATTTGCATAACTACGTTTATCAGCTACAATGACCTTCCTCTTGCCTTCTACCAGTCATTGTAATTTAACACAAGAGGTACTTCATATACTACAGATTTTAATATGCATTTTGTTGAAGAAGGTCTCATTTGTAAACACAGCCAGAATGTAAGTTTTATGGTTAAATTTACTCATAGATGTGCATCATGTCTATCACAACTTCAATATATCCATTTGGTGATTTTTATTTTAAATTATGTTTTTACCTACAGAGAAATCAGTTTTATTTCTTTCATTTTTATTCTTAGTAGTAAAATATAAGAAAAAATAGTTCAAAACCACCAATAGCAGATTTGTCATAGCAGACCCTTACAGGTATAGTATTGTTCATTTCTGCTTTATGTTACACTCAGAACCAGGAAATAGCATGCTAACTCAAGAGTAGAAACAAACTACACCAATGAGTTAATAGGGCAAGTATTTTCCAGATTATTTCTACATATTAAAATGTAAACTGTTAAATAAAACATTGCCATATTTCATAAATCTATCCTTCTGGTTCTTTTTTTTACCCCCCAAAAATTACACCAGTTTCTATTTATTCTCTCTCATTTTTATTAAGTGCTGATAACAATTACAAGCGCTGCATACTTTCATAAACACATAAGCTACATATTTTGATGTTGCCATTTTGAAGTAAATTGAACTGCTGAATGAGAATGAGTAATGTGTACAGAAAGAATCTGAACTTTTCATTTTGATGGAAAATGCAAAACCAGTTTTTCTTCCACAGGAAATAATTATTTTGCAAATATGAAATAATTAATGTCCAGACTCTAGTTCTCTTTTCAGATTATGAATATGAATTTTTACAGACTCTTCAAAAAATACTGTGAAGTTCAAGTCCAATAGAATAAATATTTTTTCCTGTGTAAATAGAGTAAATATATATTAAAAACTTTATTCCTTATGAGATAAAATGCTCATTCATTACTCACCCCCCCGTTGTCTTTGTCTGAGAACTTGTATCTTTACTCATCTTAATGAAGGAGCTAACAGTATTTCATTGGCATGGATTGCTACCATGAAAAAAGTCTGAAAAATCAATCCTGGATTAAGGATTGAAGAATTTGGCCCAATCTCTATAAAACATGAGAATATAATTATTTTTCAAGGAAGAAGAATTATCATCATCTATTGTCTATTGATGAACTCTGTGATGACTGCATTACATGGCACTCTTGATAGCAGTAAATGACCATTGTACTTGAGAAGTCAGATTTATTTTGCACATGTAAGATATTATTTTTATTCTTGGTCTTCAAGGACTCTTTGTTCAGAATTTAAAATGTTTCTTCAAACAATGTAGCATCTGTTAAAGTCATAATCATTTGTACCGAAATTCATATTAAAAAAATATACTGTACTTTACTTCCTTGTATTTGTTGTCCCCCCAAAATAGGTGTCTTAACAATATGGGAGAAATATAGCTGGCTTATATGGTGAAAAAAAAAAAGTGTTTCACTATATTTTTGTTTTTAGCTAACATTAGAAGTGCAATGTTAATTTAGAAAAATAAATAGACTTTAACTGTTTTTATTGACCATGCAAAGACAAAGTAATAAAGCAAGCATGTGGGCTTTATTAATCTATCATGAATAGTGTTATTAGCATAAAATATATTATGCAGACTTTAGTCAATTTGCAGCGTGATTTGTAAGAAATTAAACCACAGCTTTTTTAGTGTGAAGGTAAAGAGAAATCTTAATTTCTACTAGACCTTGCTGTTGAATCTTAACTGTAGGTAAAAGACTCAGGAAACCAAGAAGAGATGAAAGAAAGGATCAAAGAATGTCAAAAGTATCTACTACTGCATGGCAATTGTCATTTTGGCATCCAGCAACCATTGTCTTTTTAAAACCACACTAAAGGCATGAAAATACAAATATTAGTTTAATAGTAACAGCCTAATCTCTTTTGAAGTTCTGAGTCTCCTTCTCATTGTCTTTTATGTCTTTGTTCTCTGTATCATTCTGTGCATATTTATTTTTAACCCTGGGACATGCTAATAAATGACAAGGTAAGAAAGTAAAATCTGCTCCTTTTTTTGCACTATTTTTTTCTGTTTTTCATATATTTTTTCTTCTCATTTTCTCTAAGAGTCATGAAAATGCTTTAAGTTTCTGTTTCTTTGTGGAGAATCAGCATAACCTGGAAACACACTAATTTTCAAACTGGTTTCTCCCTGTACATCAGGAAATACTCTTTTGAATGGTGGGAGACACATAAGGGGAAATTTAGTCCTAAAGAAAATCTTCAGGATTTGCACAGTCCCTTGACTTGACTAACAGAGCAATTAGACTTAACACATTTTTGTTTGAGAAACACCCACTGATATCTGGGGTTGAAAGCTTCTATTGTATAAACATAAGAGGGGACTTGTATGCACTTCAAAGTTAGTTCAAATTAAAGTAAAGTGTTTAAAAATATTTAGTAGCCCTGTAAATCAGTACAGAAGCCATATTGTCTCTCTGTGATTTTTTTTTTTTTTTTCCTTAGAGGGAAAAATAAATTATTTATAGAAATGACTTTGTGAAAGAATGCTGTCATTTTGTTGGTAACCTGGGTAGGTAATGAGTCTTTTACACCTCCCAAAGAATAATCAAAAGCCTTGTTTAACAAAGATCCTGAAGTTCATTGAAGTACTATCAACAAGTGAGAGAAAAATAAGAAAAAAAATGTGGGTTTATAGCCTGAACCTCAGTGCTTTATGCATACAAACATGGACATGAAATACAAAACACTAATAAGGGCCTCTTGTCCTACTTGTATTATACAAGTGTATTGTATTACACAAGTGTAATTAGGCCATTCAGTTTAGAGCAGACCTTAGCATGGTACAATGAGGTACAATGAGGTTGTACATGACCCTATGATGATCTTGTTTTCTACTTATTCGATATTCAATTTGATTTTCAAAAATTGATGTAAATAATATTTTAAAAACTTAAGAAAAGCTTGAGTACATCAAAATCTCAAAAATAAAACATGATACAATTAAATGGTACATGTGTCATATTACAACAATTGGAAATGCATCCCAAGAGGACAAAAAAAAAAAAATGACAAAAGATTAGGGACATGTTTCAAAATACATCACCGAAGCAATCAACAATCATTAAAATGAACAACATATCACCATAGGGAGTCCTAAATTAAAAATCCTTCATACTTCAGAAGTCAGTATAGTTAGTGTTGGCAATGGTACACTTGGGATTATTTTAATATACTATAGGATCTAGCTGTTTGGTTGATACGCATAGTTACCCCTTTGATCAGTTATCATTTGTAATTTCCGTTTGATATTTTTGTTATTATTTTTCAGATAATGGTTCCAAAGATTTATCATCAGCCCTCTGTTTTAATGGAAAGGTTATTATTTATTACATGAAATAGTTTTGCCTCTCAGGTAGTGATGGGATTATTTTGTAATTTTTTTTTTAGGAAGAAGAAGAGGTAGTTTGGATATTTCATATTGTCCAACTTCTGTTTAGTAGTGAGGACATTTACTTCCTGGTGGCTATACTTCAACTAGCCCTACTGCAGAAGAAAACAAGTTTGATACAGCATTTTATTCTAGGATCTTTGAGTACCCATATATAAAAATATCAGCATCATTCAGTCCATATTTAAAACAAACAAACAAACAAAAAAAAAAAAAAGATTAGTGGATTCAGGATTTAATCTGTGTCTCTTTTGCAGATACTGTTTATATGACTTTCTTTTGTTTCACTTGAGCAGAAATTGAAGTAAAAAGAGGGAGGCATTTTCCACTTTATTCCCACCTAATAGAATCAGGTGAAATTTCAGGAGACTGAAATGATGTAGATATTCAGAAGAATAAATATCTACAGCATGGATAATAATGTATTAAAAATGGTGCAGATACGGACTTTATAATAAAGAGATGGTAGCAGGAGAAAGATACTTCACAAAAATATAGTAAACGAAACTTGAGGAATATTCTGAAATTTTGTTTCATTGTAGCTATAAATAGTGATGAAGAAGATTTTGAAAGGACTAAATTACATAAAAAATATATGACTGAAGCTAAATAGTTGATATTAATTTTAAGAGCTAAGATTTGGACAATCCAACCTGTAGTTATTCAAGTCATCAGTGATATATTGGTGTTGGGCCAGAAGGTTCTAACACTCTGTTTGCTGTTATAGTGCCATTAACTTTTACAGAAGAAATGCTGGAGCTGGAAGTAATTTCTGCTTGTGCTTCTGTTTTGATGTTATGAAATGCATTCTATGAATAACAAGACTTACTGTGCTAAAACAAACACAGTGCTAGCCTCTTCTGCAAAGAGCAACAACGATCTCTAGTGGCAGCAAGTTTTATTTCAAGTTTTGTGAAAATAGAAAGAATATATTCTGCATCCTCATTTTATTTAGGTTGAGTGTGTTGATAGTGAAAATGTTTTCTTTTAAAAAAAACATTCTAGCCTCAGAAGTTAATGAAACTTGATTCCGTTTATTCAGTATTTCTCTCCTCGCAATATGCATTCAAGTTTTCAAATCTAGCAGCCCCTTTGAAAATAACACAGTTTTACACATGCAACTGCTACATATTTTAATATCTGCTATATTTTTCCCCAAACTCTTTGAGTTATACTATTTTATAACACTTTCAGCTGAGGCCTAACAATCTCTGAGTTACTCTTGGTATAACAACAGAAAATAACTTACTGCTAAATTCACTCTCCCCTGTACCACAGAGTAGCTTTATACAGTCTTTATATGTTTGTAATTTGTTTTCCTTCAAAAATTTAAGGTTTTGATCACCCAAACCACCCAAAGCAGCATTCTCTTATCTAGGAACACATTGTTAGCAGTATGATTAGGAATTCTTGAAAAATTTTTGTATCTAAAGGGGACTCAGGACTATAAGATATAGGTCTTCCATTAGTTTTGAAGAAAGAAAAGAAAAAAACCCCAATCAAATATCAAAACTCTATTCTTTCCATATGCTGTCCTCATTTAGTTTTAAATATACTGTCATGGGGTCACTTCTTGAGCTTGTCCAGGCCTCTGTGGGTGGCATTTTTTTCTTCAGGTATGACAACCACAGTGCTCAGCTTCATGCCATCTGCAAATTTCTAAGCTACTGACCACTTCTGTCTGATTGCAACAGTCAAACCAATTCCTTATTCATCTAAAAGTCCATACATTGAATCCATCTCTCTCCAATAAATGAGAAGGATGGTGTGGGTGACTCTGTCAAAAGCTTTACAGAAGTCCAGATTAATGACATCTGTAGTCCTTCCCTTGTCCACTGATGTAGTCACTCCTTCAAAGAAGGCCACTGGGTTGGTCAGGGCAGACTTGCAAGACTTGTCCCTTGTTAAGCTACACTGGCTTTCCCAAATCATCTCCCTATCTCCCTGTTCCCCCTGTGTTTTAGAGCTTCTAGAGCTTCTAGAAGGATGTGTTTCATGATCTTCCCACAGAACTGGACTGACAGGTCACTGGTTCCCAGGGTCCTCCCTTACACCTTTTTGAAAGATGGGTCAAGAAAAGTAAGATATTCTCTTTTCTATCAGTACACTTAAGTAGTGCAGTATGCTAGATATATGATGGAAATCTTGACCTCTGTCAGGAACAGAGCATTCAGCTTTCTTTTTCTACTTTAGTTTTCCTCTTTCCACATGATTTTTTATTTGGCTCCACTTTTTCCCTTGATTGTTTTTTGTTTGTTTTTGTGTTTGTTTTTTTGGGGGGGATTTTATTGCTTGAATTGGATTGGGTTGGGTTTTTGCATGATACATAGATTATTATTATTATGTTTCAAGGAAATTAATAGTATTGAAAAAATGCTGCTGATTAATTGTTTACCTAGCTTTAAGAGCAAGGAACTCAGGGATGTAAAAGACATGTGTGGTGAAACATATTAGTAAAATATATCAAATGAAATCCCACATCGTAAGATAGGTGCTAGGAATACATACAATGATAGACAGAGCACCAAGTTTCTAAATAGATTCCAAAGTAGTTTTTAATCTGAACAATGTTTCCTAATGACATAGTCTGCTTGGATTTAATCAGTGAAGAAACTGTGAGAGTCAAAAAATCTGCACTTACATTTCAAGATGAGAATTTTTTTCTCTTTTGTGATGAGATTCTGTTCTGTAAAAACCTAGAATCTTACTCCAAAAGCAGAAAACCCTGTTTAGTTTATGCCCCCTTGTCATATAGTAGAGAAATAGCCTTCTAGCCAAGACTGTGAAAGACTTTTCAGACTACAGTGCTTTAACTTGTCTAAGCACTAAGTATTAATAGGGTATTAATACCCTATTTCCTTTTTCCTTGTAAGATTTCCAAAGTGTAAGCTATGTAAGAGAGAGTTTTACCTCTTACCTTTTGAAAATCCTAGTAGCTTGTTAGAAAGAAAGAAAGAAAGAAAGAAAGAAAGAAAATACCTGATAGAACACTCAGCTATTTTAGCCTCAACAGCTTGTGACACACTGTAGCAATGATGTTGTTTTGCTGCAAAAGTTTTAAAAAAAATATAACAAACAGAACTTTTGTCTTGGTTATATTTTGCCTCACTGGTACTATTGGTAAGAGAAATTTCCAGCACAAAAGTTCTACTGGCTGACTGATGATTTTATTTAGATTTGTATTTATGTGAATTTGACACAAATTCTTGTAACTACTCAGTGTATAAACTTGTACACAGACATCGATATTTTCCATGCTTTCACACTGCATGTCCACACAGAAAGAAAAGTTGTCCATGCAACTTTTGCTACTTTGAAAAAGACGAAGAAGATACATTTAGTAAAGAAATAAGAAGTTGTTTTCTTGCTTAGAAGATGTAGTCAAAACTAGTTCATTACTGCAGGGTTTCCAAGATACCACTATCTCCATATAGTTTGTGGGTACAATTCAAGATGTTAATCTTTAATTGCTCCTTAGTATACTGCATACTTCGGGTTTAGTTCTTTGGAAGCCTATTTCTTTTCCTTTGCATTAGATGGAGATCACTTGATGTAATATAATTTTAGGTCCCTGGATATATACATTTTTGATGTAAAAGTAGACCGTTTGCAATAAATATTGTTTGACTGCACATATATTTTACTGATGATACTCCCAGCCAGCCATTTTCATTCACTATTTACCCTGAAGCAGACTCTGGTCTTTATCTACACAACATTTTATACTATGAGAGCAATTTGTAACACTTTTTGCTGCATGTTTCATTTTTCTTAAATAGTCTGAGCACACACAGGTTACACAAAAGGTCAACCAGAACAGAAAAGATGTAAAGTACTTCCATTCACTCAGATAGCCTGAAGCTTCTTTTCCTTGTAATCCTTGCCTTTCACTCTAATCACCTCCTGTCACTGAAGTGGCAGGTGAATTCTTCTCTCACAGTAAAGGCTCTCCTTTTCCTTCCTAGTGTTTCTCTCCACTCTAGCATCATCATTTCGGACCCAGTAAATTCCTTTCAGCCTTTCTCATCCACCACCTGTTGTGTCACCACTTCCTATATCACTGCAGAGCCTGGAGCTGGCTCTGCCAAACAGCCTTTGACTAAAAAAAATTTTACATAAACTTTGTCATTCTTTCTAGCATAATTGCTGATCATAGCTGGTTCTGCAGGCATTAGGCACATGTGTGCATGTATTTAATTATACATATTAGTCTAGTATTGCTTAGATCCCAAAAGAAAAAATATTTGAATGTAGACAGCATACTAACATCTGAGATATAGCAAGATGGAACGTATGACATCTGTTTCCCACTGGAAGAGATTCTAAAGGCCTAAAGGGTTGTTAATACTTAAATTAAAATCTTTTCTTAATATAAACAAAAAGACAGACACCAAAAGTCAAAATTTAACAGATGTTTATCCCTTTACCCTGCAGAATTCTAGAATTACAAATCCCAGTTGGCTACATCCAAGAAAAAGCCTTCAGGTATTGAGGAGGAGGCTCAGAGGAGGAAAGAGGTGTCTCAGAGTGCTTTCTAATTTATTTGCATGAACAATAAGACAGGGAATTTGATGTGCCTGATTTCATATAGACTGATATAAAGTTACTTGCAATAATCCAGCTACAGCTCAAATTTTGAACAATACCACAGGATCTGTCATCCTCAAGAAATTTCTTGACTCATTCAGCAACTGTATATGATCAAATGATTTAGCTTCCAAGTTAGTTTGTACAATGTTGAACCCCCTTAATTAAATAAATAATAATCAAATGTCCATGCTATGTAGACATGGAAAAGGCACTTAACTGTGTCAATCATTTCTCGCAAAATGCACCTGCAAGTTCCAAATTAAAATATTTTTACTTCTGGGGAAGGGATCTAAAGGTGTATCTCCTAAACTGCTCTATTATTTAAAGGTACTGTTCTTAAAATTTTACTCACAGCTGTTCCCCTCTATAAATCATAGTAATTGGGTCAGAGAGAGAGAAGGATGGTTCAACATGGTTTGGTGCTTCAATTCATACTTGATTATTTTACAAAATAACCTGAATATAACCAAGTGTACAAAACATACTTGGGATGTCTTTGCATTACAAGCATAATTGCCAGTCCGTATCAATAAACACATGGAGACAAACAGGAAATGTATTTTAATAGTAAAAATATAAAAACCAAGTAGTAAATATAAATTTTATAATTAAATAATTAAATTAGTCAGGAGAAATACAGACAATTATTGATTAAGGCACACACAGAATTAAGCAATGTTGAGAGAGGGAGTTGTAAGCTGTCTGGTGCCTTGTATTCAACTCAAAAGGAATTTGCCATTGAGGAACAAATGCTAAAAGTACTCAGGACCTAAAGTGTGCAAGCACTGTATCTCACCATAGTTTTATGAAATGCACTAAAGTTTGCAGTATCCAAGCAATATTAAAATAAGAAAATTTATACATTAGATGCAATAAAATCTGATCACTGCACATTAACAACTATCCTGCAATAATGATTTTTTAGTTTCTCTTGTTATTTCAGTTGTTGGTTTCTTTTTGGTATTTTATATTTTGTTTGTCTTTTTTTTTTTTTTTTTTTTTTTTTTTTGTGACGAGACAACCCCTCTTCAGGTTCTGAAATAATCTGAGATGTTATAGTAATATGATTGTGTGGAAATCTTTTTCAACCATATAAAGACAAATAATCTTGCCAAAGAAATATTGTAGAAAGCAACTATTTACAATGACATCTATTTCATGTACCTGTTTGACTAGAAAATAAAGAATAGTATTGTTAATTTTGGCATTTAACTGAAATGAATAACCAGTATATCCTAACATGGGGAGCACACATTTTAAATAGGTTTTAGCAAATGAAATTTAATACAACTTTAAATATTCATAGCAAAACAGCTGTTGCTATTTTTGTTAAAATGTCAAAAAATACACAATTGTATTTGAAAAAGTGACAAAATTACAGTCCTTTACTACTTTTTGAAAGGCATCTTTAAAATTAAGAGATATATAAGTGAAGAAGTGTGTAATTTTAGAAATTAGTATTTTCAAAAGCCATTGGATGTGTTTTGTCTGGTATATATGGTAGCAGGTGAAAAATAGAAGAAAAAGATTCAGAGATAGTTGCTGTATTTAGGCAGGAAAGAAGTATAAGAGAAAGCACAAACAAAAGAGAAACATGCCCTAGATGGATTTCTAATCTATGGATACTGCTTAAAATTGAACATGTGGGTTGGACATATAGATTGCCTCTGCCACCAAAATGAAATTTCTTAGGTGGCAACAAGAGTGATGTGCTCTAAATTTTATATATATAGTATCTTCTAAAACCTATAACAATTTAAATTATCCAATTTTCCAAAGTGCTGAGTGTATGAATTTTCACTGAAGAATTTGGCTGTATTGTCTGCCCTTCCTTTTATCTGCCTTCTGAAAGAGGATATCTGAAAGATGCAATTAGTTTGATTGTTCATGTCAAGCTGATATCTATATCGGAAAATATCAATTCGACATATTCAACATTTACAGCACAGACAATGGAAGGTCCTTCATATATATATAAGAATATATAATAGTAATATATAATTGTGGGAAAGTGAGTTAATAATTTATTCACTATGGAATTTGGGTTCTGGCCTTATCTACTGAAAAGTCATACAGTTCTGATAATTAGAAGTAATCACTTTAGTTGGAATTCAGTCTGGGTTTATGTCTACTTAGAATTGCATAGAGATGCCTGTACCTGAAATAGCCATCAGCAAAGAAAAGCAAAAACTAATTGCTAGATGCTCAAAAGGGCTAAGAAGATGAGAGTTAGTGTAGACAGAAAGAAACAGATTCCTTTTAATATCTGTGACCTATTTTGTGATTGTTTTTATCCTGACTCTTGTTAATGATATTTTTGTTGGGAAAGTATCATTATGTTAAATTTTGCAGTTCCAGTGTAGTGCAAATCACTGTCCCTGTGGAAAAATTGTTCAGAATGTTTATGAGTGGGTTTTGACTACACAGGAACTCCTATCTTATATTAGCTCAGAAAGAATAAACTTTCTGTTGAGAGGATAACAATATTTGTTAGGAATTTTGTAGAAAGTCACAAGCAGCAAAATCTATAGAGATACAGAAACCAGCATGCTGTCAGATAAGACTATGGCTGGGATGACATCATGAGAACTTTTGGAAGATATGGATGAACACTATTATGGAACTTAAACTATTGGGACAGTGAATACCTCCATAACACATGAAACCTAATGAGTACAGGTGGAATATAGCTCCCATAATTTTTCCAATGGAAAATATCTCAATCATCTTCATCGTCAAATTGTACAATAGTTTGTGTTGGAAGGACCTGAAAGATCCCTTAGTTCAAACTCTCCTGCCATGAACAGGCATACTTTCAAATATACCAGTTTTCTTTAAAGCCCACCCGAGTGTGAACACAATAAACTAAACCCAGTCCTCTGAATACTTTTGCTGTGGTGTGCAGCAGAAGAATATGGATATGTAATTACAATAAAACCATTGTGAAATTGGATATTAACTTATACACCTGTAATGCTGGATTGAAAAAGAAAAATTTTTCTATATTAGTGTTATTTTGTCACAGTTTGATTATTACAAATGAAATTCACAGATAAACAGAATTCATACTGTTTTAAAAAAGCTGAAATACTAAGTGTTCCATTACCACAATCAATATTATGAAATAAACAGATTAAAAATCACAAAGCCAGCTTACCAGCAAAACCATAGGAAATCAAATAAAATCAATCCCTTTATAACCTTGATTTATGCATTCTTGCTGCCTCTTTGTTGGATTGTTTGCCTGAATACACTTGAATACAAGCAACTAACTGCTGGTAAATCCAGTTGTGCTCAGGGATGCAAAAAAGACTGGTTTTAGTCAGCATGATTTGCTTGCTATGTATTTAAGTCCCTGAAAACCAAAACTGACTGTAGTGGGTTGACTCTGGCTGAGTGTCAGGCCCCACCAAGATGCGCTATCCCTGCCCTCCTCAACTGGACAAGAAAAATATGATGAAAGGCTTATGAGTTATAGACAGGGAGCAATTGTTCATCAACTACTATCATGGGCAAAACAGACTCACCTTGGGGAAATTAATTTATTAGCCATCAGATCAGAACAAGTTAATGAGAAACAAACCCAAATATTGAAACTATCTCCCCTGTACTCCTCCCTTCTTCCTGGGCTTAAATTCACTCACTAATTTCACTACCTCATCCCAAATGGCTCAGGGGGATGGGGAATGGGGCTGTACTCAGTTCATCACATTTTTTCTCTGCCACTCCTTCATCCTCATTCTGTTCCATTCATCCAGCATGGGGTCTCCCCCATAGGAGACATCTCCACAAACTTTTTCAGTGTGAGTTTTTCATTAACTGATCCATTGTGGATCCCATCCACAGACTGGAGACCTTCAGCAACAAAATGCTTCAGTGTGGGTCCCCCACACAAGATCACAAGTCCTGTCCACACATGTTCCAGTGTAGGCTACTGTCTCCATGGGGACACAGGTCCTGCCAGGAGCTTTCCCAGTGTGGCCTTCCCACAGGGTTACAGCCTTTTTTCTGGCATCCACCTGTGCCATCACAGGGTACACAATGGTCTGAGGAAGAATTTCTTCTCTCCCTCATGGGATGCTGGGACACAGTTGCCTCACCATGGTCTGCACCATGATCTGCAGGGGAATCTCAGCTCTGGCACCTGAAGCCTATCCTCTCCTCCTTCTTCACTGACCTTGGTGTCTGTAGAATAGTTTTTCTCACATGTTTCACTCCTCTGTTTGGTTGACGTTGTGTAGCAGATTTTCCCCCTTCTCAAATCTGTTTTCTCAGAGACACTACCACCATCCCGGATGAGCTTGGCCTTTTCCAGCAGTGGGTCCCTCTCGGAGCTGGCTGGCATTAACTCCGTTGAACATGGGGCAAACCTCTGGCATCTTCTCACAGAAGTCTCCACAGTAGCACCCCTGCTACCAAAACCTTGCCACACAACCCAAATATATTTTAACACTCTACTACTACTACTCATAATCCAGCAAAAGAAAAATTAGGGGTGACTTCACTTCACATAATACCTAGTTTAGAACCACTCACATTTACTGTTTCATTTTCAGCTCATCAGGCACTACCTGTTACTGTGAAAATTACCATTTTAACCGTTAAGATATTAGCCCTTTATTTTGCTATTTTATTTTACCATGTAATTTGCTTGATTACATTCATCAACACTGGTGCCTTCCTTTCCATGTTCCTTTCCATCAGGCTCTATACTTGGGTGTAGTACCCAAAGTTTCATTGTTGTAGCCTACGCAAAATGGACATAACATATCAGGGGAATTAGACAAAAAAGTCACCTAATTTACAAGGAACAAGAAAAACCTTTGCAGAATAAGAATTCTGTGCTATGTACAGAGATAAATCATATGGGACAAAAGTACTAGTACTAGTTGAAGACATGCCAAACACTGTTTCAATAATTCAACAATCTAAGTGACTGGGTTCCAGATCCAGAGAACATGGCCTAACATTGTTTAATTTACTCATATAGATCCATGTGGGCTAAAATGAGCTTTAATGAATTTTACTATATATGTGAATGCTACATTGAGCTGAACTAGTTAATTTATCTTCAAGTTTGGCAAATTCATGGCACAAAAATGTCAAAACAAGTACCAGCTAAATTTGGTCTTTCTGCATCTAAAGGCTCTAGAAATACTGCTGATCAACAGAGATAAATGGCAGATCACCAGCTTCTGAGAAGAAGCAAACAGTCAGGTAGATGACTTCTGGAAATATGGCCACAGGCATCCCCTAGTACACTATCGACATTTTGTTCACTGGAAGTAAAGGGATACAGTTTGCATCACTTGTCAAGGTTTTCCATAGTAGTGCAACAGGCAGAGCATGTCACCTTTCAGGATATTTGTACAATTTTAGGCTCTTAAATTTTAAATATTTGGTATAAATTATTACAGATTATGTCCAACTCATTACAGCTATGCAAACAGAGGCATGTATCTGTTATATTATTTCTTTTCTAAGACTTTCTTTCAAAGGTCTTTGTGAAGCCCAGATTAATAGGCTAAAATAATCATGTTCTCATCCTAGTGCCAAAGTTGTTTTGCTCAAGGCAGAGACTCTGCAGTTCACAGTGTGAATGTTTGTTACTTACTCCAAAAAACATATAGAGCTACTGAATACATTTTTCTCAGAGACCAGTAATGTCTGAACACAAAGCTACTCTTTCTGAGTCTAGACATCTCATAAGAGAGAGTGTAGATACATGTGTTTGATTCTAAATGAAGGAAGGCAAGGAATGACCTGGAGAATTGGGCCTTAGATTATCCACATTGCTTGGCTGTCTTACTAACTGCATAATACCTAACTGCAAAATAAGGCTCACACACAATTCCAGGGCAATACTTCCACAAGACAATATAGCCTATGTAAGGTCACCAAGATTCATTTTTTGGTTGCTAGGAAATGCAAAAGTATAATTTTATCACAATTGTCCATTAAAACACAGTCTCAGATCAATGTTTATTCCATTCAAGTAGGCATGTGCATTACTGCATGACCAAGAAAGACGTGTTCCCACATCTGAAATATTTAAGCTCTGAAATATACTTCCACTCATAATCTTTTATTGTCCACATTATTTCAATAGTAGTTTTACTCTAGCATCTCTTCTGGAGTAAGAAACTTTTGCCCAGTGCAGCTCCAGAAACTGAGCTATGGCAAGCTTTGACTGTGCCTGTTGGATTTTCTTTCATAGTCTTCTGATACTCTTACAGCAGCTTAGTAGCCTCAAACGAGTCCATATGACCGCATGCAACATTCACCTTCAGAGCCTTACCATAAAAATGCCATTTTATGGCTTCAGTCCAAATGGGAGTAACAAGTGTGTAGACAGCTGTATTTAGCACACAGAACAGCAGCCAGAGGCATTTTTATTTAAAGTTACAGCCAAGAATGATAGCCATTTTTTCATGTGATGTGAAAGGATTGACAAATATTTCTGAAACACTTTCCCAGAAAGTGAAAGAGCTGAATTCAAACCATTGCTCTTTGTGGAAACCCACAGCACCGGGAATATTTCTCTGTCTGCTTTGGGGTGCCCTGACCACCAGGGGAGCACTGACTTTGACACTCATTCATGGAAAAAGTTTCCTAGACTTCAAGATAGCCTAGAATCCACAAAAGTGTGAAATAGATTATAGAGAGTAGTGTAGGTGTATCACTTGGTGAGACATATATGTTTTGGGATTTTTAGTATGTTGTGGATGGAAGGAAGATGGGAGGCACAGAGTGTTGTCCTGGGTTTCTTCTTCACGCTTCTTCCTTCTTCTTCATGGGTTTGGGTGGTATTTTGTAATTGGGCAGTAAAGTCCACATTGCGGGCTCTTTGGGATCACTTATTGGGTTAAAAGGGAAAATAATCTAGGTGTCAGTTCTTAATTGGATAGTTTAGTCTTAAAAGACCTTGCAACAAGGGATTGTTAGCCATTTTGTGCCTTCTAATGAAAAGGTGCTGAACTCACAATAGCGAGACTGTTTTACTGATAAGAAATAATAAACACTTGAGTCCAAACAGGAACTACTTCTCAAGTGCCTTCAATCCAGATCCAGAGAAACTGACAACTGGTACCCCTACAGCTCTTCATAAGGCTTTCCAAACCCACATCTTTCATCCCCATCTACTGAAATTGTGTCATTATCATAGTGTGGCAAAAATATAGGATCCATCAAGTAATTGAGAGTACAAGAAATCCAGAATTTGATTCTGTAATGTGGCAGTCTGGAAAATTCCCAGTGAAAAGTATGCTCAGACTTCTGGACAACTTCCAGAGCTCTACAAACATATTTCAAAAGTGTATTTAACACGGAGTGGATGAATGCATGAGAAACCACACAAACAGAGATTAAAACATAAAATCCTTCAGTTACACAAGCCCATTGTCAGCAAGGCTATGCAATTAGCCCTGGACCTTTTTTTTCTTTGTCCTAACTTGCAGTTCTTACTGGCAACACAGTGGCACAGCTTCAACAAGAAAGACAGCAAGCAAAATTCCAGGCCGGTTCTTTAAACAATACCAGTACATTAATGAGGAACTGCTGTTCCTTTAAAAATTACCAGTGTAGGCTTTTTTTTAAGCAGGATTTTGTTGGTTTGTTTTGTTTTCCTGATTTTTTTTTTTTTGTTTAGTTGATCGGATAGTTAGGGTTTTTGTTTGGTTTGCTGGGTTTGAATTTGATAATATTACCTAGGTTTACACATTTCACTCCTCCAACTCACTTGGCCTCTAGCTGTGAATTTGGGCACCACTAAATAATGTGGAAGAGAGCTGAATAGGAAATAACAGAAGAAAGATGGTCACTGATAAGGAGACTGCGCTAATCACCGAAATGCTTGATTTGGCAGCAGCTTATTCTTAAGTTTTCCTACTGATAAATAAGGGAAAAAAATAGGAAATAGCTGATTATGGAATTTTGCTGAATCTCTGAAATTGAAGGTCTTGTAAAGGATACAGTCATAAAGCATAAAAATTGCAGTACCAGATATAACTTGAAGGTTACTTTTTACAGATTCCTGCTATGTACCATGACTAGGAGACCTACATTTGCTTCAGAGGACAGAAAGAAATGATGATTAAAACAATTCTCAGGAACACTGTATCTTCAAAGTAGTGTTTACTGCCCAGTTAAGGCTGTTGTAAATTCTGAGGACATAGTTTATAAAACCGAGTTAGGAAGAAAAAACCTGAAAACATTATGGAAGCTGGTTTTGCTGTGGGAACTCAGCTACACAAAATACATGATTTTTGTGCACTCTGCTTTATTCCTTCATGCAACAGACCGTTCTTTATCTACCCACAAGATGGCATTAGAAGATTGAATAAAATTTAGTCCTGTGCGTGCCCTCACACACCTTGACTTTTCTGCATCTTAGCTTCCAAAGTGGAAGAAATATGTTATGTATGGCACAGACCCAGAAATTTGCACCTGCCAAACACTTTAAAATTATATATAGTTTTAATAAAGAGTAAATGCCGTACTCATCTTAGATTGATTCAAATAGGCATGTTAGATCAATACCTAAAAATATATACTTTGAGAAAATACTCCAGTCATGGTTTAAAAAATAAAGGTTAATTCCCAGGTAAGAATATTTCTTCAGTAACGTGATTTGAGTATACTACTCAAAGTGCCTTTTAAAGGTAGAGTAACATACATTTTATTAAACAGCCCTAAGTTTCATATAATTAAAATATTTTTCAAATGTAATATAAATTAACATAAATTTTAGTGGGTTTCTGTCCAAAGGGAGAAATTTTTTTTAGTGAGGCAACCACTGAGTAACATAGAGCTGATGAAACTTTGTTTATTTTCTACATTTTTGATTCATTAAATCTTAAGAAAAGTTTTAGTTTCTGTAGTAATAATAAGTCTATAATGAATGTTCAAATTACCCTCCTCTGGGAATCTTCAATATAAATATGTGTTATTTGTAAATTGAAATAAGAATTTATTTATTCATGAGTTATGGTAACATTTTCAAAAGGGTTCTTTGAAATTTTTCAAGATGATTGAACCCTAAAACTCATACAAAAATTGAGCTTTTACAAAAGAAAAGTCCTCTACTTTTGTAAAAACAAGATACATAATTAAGTTACAGAAATAATCTGATTTACTTCAGAACTCAGGTGTGTTTCCTTTCCTCTTATAAAAGATACAGTTTATGTACATAATGTGTATAAAAGGTATTTTAAAAAAATAACAGCCTAAGAAGAAGAGAAAACTAGCCCAGGAAATTTTATACCTTATGTCACAGCACTCTACAAATGCCAATAATATGTAGATTATTTGCCACAGCTGCAAAAAGTAAAGAGAAGCATATAATAAATCAGAAATATATTCTAGTAATGTCTATATACTGAATGAGTAATTTGTCCTTCTCTTCCCAAAATTCACAGCCAATTGGCTGATGTAGTTGCCAAGTCACTCTCTACAATAATTGCAATCACTAAGGTGAAGTCCCTGGAGATTGGAAAAAGAGAGACACCCCACCCCATCTTTAAAAAGGGTAGAATGGAGGCCACTGAGAACTACTGACCTGTCAGCCTCACCTCGCACAGTCCCCCACAACATTCTGCTCTCTAAATCAGAGAGATACGGATTTGGTGGCTTGTCTGTTCAGAGAATGGGGGATTAGTTGGATGCTCCCATCCAGAGGGTGGTGGTCAGTAACTGAATGCCCCAAAGGGTATCAGTGACAAGTGGTGCCCCTCAGTTGTCTGTACTGGGACCAGTACTGCTTCATATCTTCATTGGTGGCAGACGAAAGGTACAAGTCCACGCTCATGAAATTTGCAGATGACACCAAGCTGAGCAGTGTGGTTGGCACACCTGAAGAAAAGGATGGTATCCAGAGGGACCTGAAGAAGCTTGAGCTGTGGGCCCATGGGAATGTCATGAGGTTTAACAAGGCCAAGCACAAGGTGCTGCACCTGGATCGGGGCAATCCCTGGTATCAACACAGGCTGGGGGGTGAGCTGACCGAGAGCAGCCCTGCTGAGAACTTGTGGGTGCTGATGGATGAAAGGCTGGACATGAGGCCATCAACATGCTTGCGCAGCCCAAATGTGTCCTGAGCTGCACCAATAGAAGGGTGGCTTGTGGGAGAGTATCCAGAGAAGGCCACAAAAATGATCAGGGTGAGAGAAGACTTCTCTTATGAGTGTGGGCTGTAAGACCTGGGGTTGTTTAGCTTGGAGAAGGCTTCTATTGAGGCCTTTCAATACTTTTTACAAGGGGCTGCTGTAATAGGATAAAGAGTAATGGCTTTAAATTACAAGACTAGACAAGTTAGAGTGGGTATGAGGAAGACTTTTTTTACAGTGAAAGTGGTGAAACACTAGAACAGGTTTCCCGGAGAGGTGGTAGATGCCCAGTTCAGGGTCAGATTGGGTGCCACTCTGAGCATCCTTACCTAGCTGAAGATGACCCTGTCCATTCCAGGAAGGGTTGCGCTAGAAGACATTTAAAGGTAACTTCCAACCCAACATCATTTTTTCTGGTGGTCAATGACTACATCATATTTCATCAACATTAGATATCAGACTTCTTTTTTAATCTAAAATTACTAAAATAGTATTTCAGAATGAAAAGAAGTCAGATACTAATCTGATTTTAACTCTGTGAATTGCAGATAATTTCACTAAACTTAGGGTAATATGTAAATTGCACTCAGAATTCATACTGGTGTAGCAGATAACAGGAGAGAGACCTTAGAGTCAAAGTTCTCTTTTCAACATAATTTGAATGAGATTTTAAAATTCAAATTGCTTAAATCCCTTTGTGAACTCATAGAAATAATCTAACAGTTTCCATTCTATATTTTTGACACTCATGCTGTAGGAAAGTGTGGTCTGAATATACCTATTTTTTTTAGATGAAGACATCAGCATATTCAGCAATCAATAGAGTTCATGCATCTCAAATATGATCACTATGTAGTTTACCCCTGTATAATTTGCAGGAATACATGCTGCTCAGCTTTTTTTTTTTTCTATTTACAAGATGTGTGGATTTCGCACATAGATGAGCAGTCTGTGTCACCCTGTATATAAATAATTATGCATGGGTATTGTTAATTTCTGTTTCTGTGAAAGAGGGATTGCTTTTTACACCACTAAGTACTTGTAGGAAATCTCAATCTTTTCATAGTTTAACTCAGCTGAGAGTTTCCTGAAATGTCCCATTGAAAGCGACATGTTTTAGAAAATGCTGCCACCTTTGTGGCACATTTTTAAACAATGACATTGAATGTCTGCAGACTGATATCATAAAGGGTGTGTTTCTTAAGAGAATGTATAATTTTTTACTTCATCAGTCTCTAGAATCCATATAGGCAAAGCACAGCAAGTGCCACTTGAGTCATTTTCTGTTGATGTTTTAAAATAGAGGGTAATAATAATACCAATACTAAAAGCAAAAGTGATTTGACTTTCATAAACATTACACATAACTTCAAATTCATAACCTGTATGACTTTGTGTATAAAAACTAGTAAAAATGAGAATGCAAATTCAGGCATGCAAAAGCTAGGAAATAACAGAATAAAGGTTTTCCTTTGCCTTGAATGTTTCTGTTCAATAAGTGTACTAGGTGTATGCCTTTAACTTCATTTCATTTTCTTGCACTGCCCTTCCTTTCCATTTGGCACACAGGATGGATGGCAATGACAGACTGTCCCTATTTCCTCCTCTGTTTGAGACATACCACCAGTATATAATTTCCACATTTTGTTCAAGACATATAATGAAACCAAAATGGCTTATATCCTGATACTCCCACTCATCCTTTTTGTTCTTATTGTGAGAGTATTTAAATGCTTCATATCTACTAAGATGCAGAGTTATCCAACACCTCTTTGGTGCTTGAAGAAGAGATCATCAACCTTCTTCAATGCTGCACATAGTGTACTCTAACCTCCTTTTAGAAATTTAATTTGGATGCAAAGTGCTGCAGGATGTGACACTCTGCTGCTGCTCATGATGAAAAACTTCCATTTATTGTCTCTTTAAAACCCAAAATAAAGTCATATTCAGAATATTTTGTATGTGAAAAAACCTGAAATTGCAGTATTGTTTATATATTTTTCATTTTTCAAACCTGAAATGGTTACACCACCGGAGCTCTCTGAGCATGAGAAATTCACAAAATGTCCTTTTGTTTAAATAACAGGTACCAGATGTCACAGCAAGTAAACTATACCTCGGCTGCCTGTGGGTTAGCAAATTCCCTGTGTTCAATATAGCTTAGATTAATTGGCAGGACATTTGCTTTTGACATGCTGCTATTTGCACTGCAGGACAGGGCACAGGCTCAGCTATGTAATTACATCAAAGTCTACCAAAAAAACCCAAAAACAAAAAAAAAAAAAAAAAAAAACCAAAACACTTCAGCTTTAGCTACTATAGTAATTTAAAAAAAGCAGCAGACAAAGCCCCTCCAAAACAACATGCATATTTATATTCTTCAAACATTTCTTCTGCATATAACCCACAAATAAAAATGCCTTCAACAGTTCTATCTGAAGATATTTAAACAAACAAAACTGTTTTCAAAACCTCTGACTATTTATAAATCAGAACTGGTATTATGTAGTTTTGTAGAAGTTCTTGCCAACACCCAAGAGGAAAAAATGTATATGCAATAAAAATGTGAACTGGGAATACCCATGGTAATCTGAATCAACTAGTAAAGTTTGATACCCATCTATTTCTTTTGAGTCAGGCTGTTCAAGGTCTAAAGGACTCAAGTAACCATTTTTCTATAGCACCAATCATGAAATAAGAAAGTAAAACTGTATCCTACAAAGCATTAAATTGCTCTTCTAGTGCATCCTCATGTTTGTTAGGCAGCATCACAGAGCAGAACAGCAATATTACTTGATTATTCTACAAAAATATAGGAAAATAAAAATATATTTTTATTTTCAGACTCTGGATTGTATAATTTGAAGTGAAAATAACTTGAAATTTCATGCATTAAAATACTGAACAAGCATTTAATATATGATGCTACTTCCACTCCTTTGGAAAAGGGTGAAAAGGAGAATGACACTGAAGAAATTCAGTGGGGAAAAAAAAGGCAGTAAACAAAAATCAAATTTTTTCAGGAAGAAGGATCATGACTTTAAAAAAAACCAAAAAAAACCCAACTAAATGAATATTAATTTTTAGACTATTTGTTTAAAACCAATGTGAAACTAATAATTCAGACTCCATCTCTAGCAATTTTGCTGCAAAAGTGCATCTAAATGCTGTCTCCATAATGCTTCTTCATGATAAGCAAGAAAAAAGACTCAGAAAAGCTTTGGAGTCAGATGTTTGACAGCAGCAGCTGTCTCCAGGCTGTACACTGCTGCAGCATGTGTGTTTCAAGCCAAACTGGGAGCTGACTAACACAGATAATTTTGGTCCAGGAGCAGCCTCGCATAAGGCCAGTTCCACTCCATTGTCATAAAGCCTTCCCTCTGTTTCCTCCGTGCTGGGTTTGGGGCTCAGAAAGCCACACAGGAGGTTGGTGCTGGTGGTGATGCTCATCTCAGGAGCCAGAGAAGCCCTGGCATACACAGAGGCCTGTCAGGTGGCTGATGCTACAGTCTCTTTGACTCTAGGCACTTGGGCTCTGGTGCTCTGATGTGCCTACCAGGGCACCTGCATCTGCCCCGCCACTGATCAAAAGGAAGAAAGGAACAAGGCCTAGGACATACACAGCCTCATCAAAATCTTGCACTTCAATGCCTTTCAGAGATTCCTCTGTGATACAGTACTACAATGGCAAGAAGAATGCCGCTATGTGCTCCTCCTGTCACCTCTAAGAGCTATATATGTAAAGCATGGTTTATTACATTATTCCTGCTACACTGAGAAGAATGTTCCTAGCCTGAGTCCTCTAGACTCAGTAAAATCCCTGTTCCACTATCATCCAGACAGAGACATGCCCCAGAACAGAGACAAATTTTCATCACATTCCTTCCTAGAAAAGCTAAACTGTAACCTTGACATGACTGTCTCAAGCCCAGGGTTTGGCCAATGTGAACAGAGAAAATGTGTTGCTATCCTGGTATGTTGACTCCTGATTTCATAGACTATCACAGCAGTTTCCAACCGGGCTGTGCCCGGTGGGGTGCCGTGGCCAGGATAGCTCAGTGGAGGCTCAGAACAGGTCCGAACTCCCAAGCAGTTCCCAGCTGCAGGCAGCCAAGCAAGCGATAGTGATTTCAGCTCCTAGTGATTATCAGCTCTCTATGATTTCAGCTCTTTTTCTTGCTTGTGCCGTAGCAGCAGAGGCAGGGAGAGAGAGGAGAAGTGCTGTATAAGATTCCGCAGGATTCTTTATTAGGGTCTTCCACGAAGGTTCTCAGTGACAGCTCTTCTGCCGAACCAGGCAGAATTAGGGATTTTTATACCCTACAGGGGTTTTGGAAATTGTCCAATAGCAAGGGTCAGGGGAAAGTGACCTCTAGGCTTACAGAGAGATAAGCAGGGGTCCGAAAGGCGGAAGAGAGGGGCTTCTAAGGCTGGAGTCATCGTGACTTGGCATTTCCTAGCTCAGGCTTCTGATCTCCAAGGAAGCCTTGCAGGCCCTGGGCCTGCTACAATAGACGTCTATCATATTTCCTCTAACATTTTTAGATTAAAAATTCCTAATTTATTCAGTCATTTCTTCTACAGAAATTATTCTGTATTTTGCTGCCTTCTCTGGACTGTTTCCAAGTCTATTGCATATTTTTTTTAGAATCAGAGCTGCTTGCATTATTCAAGGTGTGGCAAAGTCAGAAACCAGCATTATAGTGGCTTCTGTCTTGTTATGTCTCCTTCTCCTAATTGTCCCTAGCATTTTACTTGCTTTTCTGAACATTGGTATTATAAAACTGGTATTTCAGCAAATGGTTTTTTACACCCCTAGATACCACTCTTGAGAGGTAATGGTTAGTTCAGAGCCTATAATTTTATATGTGAAATTAGGATTGTTTTTCTGCCATGTACAGCGCCTTGTATTATTTACGCTGAATTTCATTT
This sequence comes from Pyrgilauda ruficollis, assembly GCF_017590135.1. Classification (NCBI taxonomy): domain Eukaryota; kingdom Metazoa; phylum Chordata; class Aves; order Passeriformes; family Passeridae; genus Pyrgilauda; species Pyrgilauda ruficollis. Next base: position 134,304 of record NW_024523933.1, on the reverse strand, counting down.
GCCACTTTTTTGTCCTTCAGTCTCACAGACTTCTTTTAATTCCTCACAGTTATCTTTCAAACTTACTATCTTGAATAATACAGTATTGTCAGCAGCCTTTCTCTTTTCAGTAATCTCCTACTTTCCAGGTCAGTGATGAATATGTTTTACAGCACAAGCCTCTGCTTACCAGCATTGATGACCTGTCCCTACTTCAAGGACTGACAACTTACTCCTATTTGTGTTTTCTTTCTCCTAACCAGTCATTTATCTATGCAACAAATGCCTTTGCTCATGCCACCTAATTTACTTAAAAGCTTTGGGTGAGATACTTTGTCCAAAGGCCTTTTGAAATCTGTGAAAATGAAATAAATCCCCCCTCCTCTCCCACAATCACTCAGTTTCAGATGTCTCCTGCTGAGAGCAGCTCCCTAATGGGACTCTCCTCTCCCCTTTTTCTTCTGCAAGGTTCACCACTGAAGCCTCTCAACAACAACCTTTTTCTTCTTTGTTTTTAGCACACCTTTTGTATTCTGATCATCAAATGGCCATATAGACTTTGTGATCCTGATGTATGCAAAGAAAGAATATTAGTTTTGTTTCCCTTTGCCACTCGCTTGTTCTTCTTAAATTACTTTTTATGCATTCTCATTTTATAATCCTTCCTAGTTTCATTTGAATGCAAGTGTATGGCTTCAGCCTTTTTCTTAATTGTTTCTAGAAACCTCCCTTATATTTCTATTCAATTTTTGCTTTATATCTTATGATCTAACTTGATTTACAGACATATTAAAAATATTGATTCTTTTTTATGAAACAAGTTGCATGTTGCTATTTTTTCTTCACCTTGGAAAACTGACTTTCTGAGTTGCTACTCTGTTTAAAGTGGGAAATTAAGGGAAACAAAAATGACATTTACTCTCTTGCAAGTGATCCAGAGATCACTTTTCTTATGAAAATCATCTATTCACACAATTGGAAATGGCCTTCTTATCGAGTTTATTGCTGTATTTCTGGGGATGGCAAGGTGATAATTAGACTAGATTGGCTTAAGTACATTGGTCAAATTTGTCTTGCAAAATTTAAAACAAGCAACAGAGGTTTGAAGTTGATAAGAGAATGAAAGCCTAGACAACAGAAATTAATCATGATTTGCATTTCTGGGCAAGTAGTTAGGGAGAAATGTTATCCCTTTTGTCATGTGCCAGGAAGTGTATATTAATTTTCTTCTTTGCTGTAGATGTCATGAGTGAAAGGCATAGAGAAAAGGATGTTTTCTGAATATTTCATAATCAGGTATGTGTGTTTTATATTCTTTCATGGGATCATTTTAACTACCACTTTCTTTGGATTACTGCAATTTCCCCAGGCTTAAATTGAAGTAATTTACAGAAGATTGTGACATGTTTCTTAAAGGTTACAGAGAAAAGAGAAAAAGATCAAAAGATCAAATTTCACAAAGAACAATTAAGCAGTAAATCATGGGTGATGAAAATAATCAAAAATTAAGGGTTTTTTTCCTAGAAAAGCCTGCATTTACAGTCTCTCATATAACAAGAACATTGCTATTCTAGATCATAACTATTTATCTGGAATAATACTCTATTTAAATATATACCACTGTAAATTTTGTCTTTTTTTGTTCTTTATCACACCATTATTTTATTTTTTGAAAGTAAGTGCCACTTACAAATTTCTTGGAATATGACTAGTGTGACAGAAAGGAAGCCATTTATCCTTTCATTGGAAGTTGTGTATTTCTAGTGCTGTGCAGGTCAGTTGCTGGAAAAGAGGTCCTTCCATTTGGGACACTTTTATATTGCCACAACAAATAAAAAGAAGAATGGAGACTGAGTAATAATGAACTACATAATGCAAGGATTAGTATTGTATTTGTATAGTCTATATGATACACTTACTATTTTTGCACTGCCTTAGTTTTTACATTGTCTTATCAAGTATTTTACTTCACAATGTATATATGATAGAATAACCTGATAAGTTGTTAAAACTGTGTCAACACTTCCTCCACTCAAAAGGCTTTGACTTCAGCAGGGTCGAGGCTTTACCTGACAGGCAGGCTAGGTTCTGAATAAGCAGCTCATATAGTAGTAGAAAATGAAGAAAGATAATACAGTTCTTCAGGGACTAATAGAAGAGAATAAGTTTGGTCTTCTTTCCCTCTCCTGAGAGGGGCATATTAGATGGAACCTCATTCACTGAATGCAGTTTGTTGGTCTATTCTGACACCTCTGCTCCAGTTAAAATGAGTTCAATTAACTAGAAATTCAGCTTTAAGGTCTTTCCTCGCAGGTAAAAAGTATTTGCAATTTGCTTCTGGCAATGTAGTTGTGTCAGGGCCTCAGTAAACACTAAAAGTGAGAAAATTTGTTTCTTAGTTTCCAAACTTCCAACTTGACTGCCAAGAGTTACCACAGAGCCCTACTACCGGTCAGGTACGTGACCTGAGATCAAAGGAACATGTCAGAATACTCCAGCCTCTCAAAGCTCTGTAAGCAAAAAAGTGTGTTGCAAAACTACAGCATTTTAAAAAATACTGTTTTCTCCTTTTAATAGAAGTATCAATAACAACAATAATATGAACTGTTATGAGTAAAATAAAATGTTGCCTAAAATCATCAGAAAATAATTGCTAGCTTTTGTGGTGGATTAGCCTTGGCTAACACCCAGACACCCACACAATCACTATCTTACTTCTCCTCAACACTAGAGAGAAGAAAATAGGCTGAGAAAGCTCAAGGTCAAGATAAAGGTAGAGCGTTTATTTACTAATTACTCTCATGGGCAAAACAGCCTTGAACAGCAATTAAAAGCATATAAAGCATGACCCTTTTTGAAATTTCAAGGGCCATTTAGAAACAGATATATGGAACAGCCATTTGTAAAATTTTATTTCTGTGTGTATTTGACATTTACAGACTGCTACTCAAGTGAAAGGAAATCTCTTAGATAACCAGCCAAACCTCAACACATGTACCCTTTAATCAAGTTTCAAAATATTTTAGATTTTATTTTTCATTACTATTGCTTTATTTTTCCAAATGAATAAGAAATACTCGGAAATTTTTGAGTAGAATGTCCTTAAAAAATGAAGGTTCACCTGTCACTTAATAGCACTTGAAAACAGCAGATGCATTGCACATCTCAGACTATAAAAAGCTTTTTTTTTTCCTCACAGGAACAGCAAACAGTAACGTAATAAATATGTAGACAAACAAAGTCGAACAAAACGATAGTCTTGACAAGTGTAATGGGAGGAATTCTAACACAAATTTATACACAATTCAACTGTTGTAATGCTGAATTCATCTTTTATTGCCCACAAATATTGAATGAGAACATATTTAAATACAGTGAATTGTAGACTTATAGCAGGTGAAAAGAGAAACTAAAGACAACAGACAATCTTTAGTAACATTTAATTTCAGCTAGTTAATCTATCTTGCTCACATAGTCAACAATGCCCAAGAGGAAAGTCATGTCCAAATTTATATTTTGTAGAAAATACTAGATATGAAATATAGTTCTGCCAGTTTAATTTAAATCAAGTAAGAGGTCAATTAGAGGGAAAAAGTTTTAGATTGATGAATTCGATATTTAGTTTTCATTTGATACATACAGTGCAGTTAATTGCTTTCACATGCCCTTAGGAATGTAACAATGTAATATTTTAAATTTGCTTACAATTTTATTATAATGTAGAAAACCTAATATGGAAATGGTTTAATAAATTCAATTTTCTTAAACTCCTTAATGATAAATTGAATAGGTTACTATTTATGCAAAACTAAGCACTTAAAGTTGGCCTAGGCAATTTCAAGCAGGTAGAAGAAAACATTTATAAGCATTTGAAACTCTGATTTAGTTTTTTGATTCACATATCAACTAAAGTGACAAGACTGATTTGAATTTTGAAATTTGTTTTGCACACTATTTTTAATTTGTTTACAGACAAAGATAATTCACAAACTATATTTTCTGGACGCTGTAAAATTATTTATACATTTGAGAGTGTTCTAATTTGCCCACAGAGTATTCAAGAACACAGAGAGGTGAAATTCAATGAATAAATTAGAAAAAAAACTTTCTCAGCTTAAGTTAGAATGCAGAGATCAGCAAATTTTGTCATCTCTTTTCAGTGCTTACACTGATTAATATATCATCCCAGCATTTTTTAAACTTGCATAATCTTAGGGATGCTGTTTGTAGTTGTTAATGTGTGTCAGTCATTTCTATTGTATATTAATAGACGTCAAACTAATTTTCTTCATTGAAATAAGGCATCACAATTAAATTTTAAACTTATTTCGCTGATTTTTTTTATATCATGAAATGTATTCTACATGTTATCTGGCTTTTTAAATATGGAACACAGAAATAATTGAATAGAATACTGATTTAAAAATTAGTGATCCTAATCAAGCAATTCTTAAGATTAAAGTAAAAAATACATCTAAAAAACTGAAAAAAAAAGAACTTAAGAATAAAAAGTAATTTTCATACCCAGATAACACTTGAAGTGTTCCATATAGGGTAGAAATCTATTTTATGCTGAGTGTGTAGCTAAGTATTAGTTATGACTCATTTTTAGCTGATAATTGGATCTCATGAAAATGTTATGTTGAACTACTGCTCAGGTAATTATACTTTTTAAAATAAACAATCTGTTTCTACTGAAACAATTTTCAAATCCAACTAGTTCAGTGGCTTAAAATTGAGCAAATCTGAACATAGCCACTCATTTGGGAGAAAGAACATGTCTGTTCCATAAAAATGCAAATTTTTTGAGAATGTACTACAGCTTGCAAAAATACAAGCAACTTGGGTCAGCTAGGAAGAATAGGTAAATAAGTTAAGTACTAAAACTGAATTTTCCTCCTTAGTGTTATTTAAAGAGTGCTGGTGAGAACTGGTGGTTTTAATGTTTTTTTCCCAGAACTCATTATTCCATGAGTATAAGCCTAGATGAAGGTGAAAAGATCTTGAGATGAAGAAATAATTTTGACAATCTAAGAAGTATTCATCCCTAAGTGCTAAGCAATACAGCCCTTTCTTTGTGATAGATGTTTAAATAATAGAAGCTATCTTTCTGTGTGATTGGTAGGAGGGCTAATATCCAAATCTCATGTGAGAAATAGTTAAAATATTTGTATTAGTTTATGTATATATGAATATTAACTAATGATAAATATTTGCTTGATTTAGCAAGAAGATTACCTTGCCAGATATGAAATATGATTACAAAAGGAAACTTTCTGATAAATGAAAAGACCCATTACTTGAAGAAGACGTGTTATTAGAGTGAAAATAATTGTAAATTCATGGACCAAGATGGGTAATATTTTGCTTCAAATATTTATGGAAATACTGTGCTGTCTATATTTGATGATAAGTGGTTGTTGAAAAGCTGACATGTCATTCTATCCAATTTTTGACGCAAGACTATATTAACCTTGAGTTCAGGATGATATTAATACTTCTTGTGCTCTCCTCACACAATACAGCAGTGTGTCATCTGCAGCATAGATACTTGAAAAAATCAGGAGGAATTTTCAAGAATATTGGCAAAATGAGAACGTGAAAAAAAAAATAATCTGTCCTGAAATGTTATGGTAAAGATGGCATGATTAGAAAATAAGCTAAAGGGTGAGATTAGATTCATTTAGTCAATTAAATAGAAATAGACTGGGTTTTGTTTGTCTGCACTTTTGTTTTTAAGAAAACAACAACTAAGGAAGGTTCAGGGATATTGCTTATTATATTTTTAGTTTTTATTTTAATCAATTGAGGCCTCAATAGTACTTAATTATAAGTTGAGTCCTTATGAGCATACAATAATAGGAAAAGCTAAAAAATCCCTCATTGCCCAAAATCAAACAAGTTGAATACTACCTTATATGAACAGGCATTTGTTTCATTGAAACAAAAAAAAAGAAAACTCATGAATAAAATATTTTAAATCAGAAAGTCTATCAATCACAATTGATCCACAGAAATTAATGACAGTAACATGCAATTCCACTGTTGAGGCAAAAATTACATCATGAAAAAATAGATGGACAGAAGGGGTAGGAGAGAAAGAAGGCAATATAGAGTTATGTTATAACTCTTTCTAGGAGTATGTAATAGAATCTCTTTTATTTTATGGACTTGACAATACTCTATTTGAACATGAAATTACTTTTCTGTGCTCCCTCAGAGATGTGTCAGAGTACAAGAAAGGAATTATTTAATATGAAAATGAATATTTTATATATGTTACCTCTTTCTGGGATAAAAGAGTACAGCCTCCACCACAGTCCACAAACTCAATTTCATCTACTTTTGATAATTTCATTTTGTGTGTGGAAGACCACATCCAGTGAGTTGAAGCCAACAGCTCTCTATCCCACTGGACATCAGTAACAAGCTATGTGTATCAAGGTTCCATACTGCGACCAGTCCTGTTTAATGTCTTTATTAGTTATATAAACACTGGGACTTCATATTCTTTCAGCAAATTTGTGGATAACCAAGATATGTGGTATGGCTGAACACACATGATAGATAGGATGCCATGCAGAAATTTTGTTGTTTTAAGTGCAGCAGGCAATTAAGCCCCACACAGCCACTCACACACTGGAGGGGAGAATCAGAAGTGTAAAACTGAGAGCACTCATGGATTGAGGTAAAGACAGTTTAGCAGGCAAAGAAAAAGCAGTGCACCCAAAAAAAGCAAAACAAGGAATTAATTCACCATTTCCCATGGGCGGGCAGGTGTTCAGCCATCTCTGGGAAAGTAGGGCTCCATTCTGCATAACAGTTATTTGGGAAGACAAACATCATTAACCCCTTCCTTCTTCTTCCCCCAGCTTTATATGCTGAGCACTGTGCTGTATGCCATGGGATGTCCCTTAGGTCAGTTGGGGTCAGCTGTCACATCTGTGTGTCCTCACATCTTCTTGTGCACTCCCGTTCTCCTCGCTCACAGATTGGGCTGAGAGGCAGAAAAGGCCCAGACTGTGCAAGCTCTGCTCAGCAATAAAAAAACCATCTCTATATATCAACTCTGTTTCCAGCCTAAAACCAATACACAGCCCCATACCAGCCAGTCTGAAGAAAATTAACCCTACTGCAGCCAAAAAAAGTACGAGAGGGATCTTGATAGGCTTCAGGAGTGGGCACATGTGAATCTCTTGAAGTTCAGCAAGGCAAAGTGCAAAGTCCTGCATGTGGGCTGGGGTAATCCCCAGCATCAATACAGGGTAGAGATGGGTGGAAAAAAAATTGAACAGGAGTTAACAATGTTTTCTTTTAGCCCAAGACACCAACTGTGTCCTGGACTGCATAAAAAGATGTGAATCTGCCCCTGTACTCTGCTCTGGTGAAAGCCAAATGGGAGTACTACATCCAGATCTAGGGCCTCCAGCCCAAAACATGGAATTGTTGGTGGAAGGGATTGAAAACCACTCCTGTGAAGACAGGCTAAGAGAAATAGGTCTGTTCAACATGGAGAAGAAAAGGCTTTAGGGAAACCTTATTGCAGGCTTTCAATATATAAAGGGGAGTTATAAGAGAGAAGGAGACACATTTTTTACCAAGGTCTACAGAGCAATGATTTTAAACATAAAGAAGGTAGGTTTAGAGCTAAGAAGGTGGCGAGGCACAGGAACTGGCTGCTCAGACAAGCGGTGGATGGCCCATCCTCAGCAGTGCTCAAGGCCAGGCTGGGTGGGGCTTAGAGTAACCTAATTAACTACAAGATGTCCCATGTAACTGAGGTTGAACAGGATGAATTTTTAAGGTCTCATTCAAACCAAGGTATTCTATAATTCTATAATCACCATACAAAAAAAGCATTGCTGTATCAGTAATAAATGAAAAATATTCTATGGAGAGATTAACAATAGAAGGAGAAGACTATGGTTGGCTTCAGATCCAACAAGATGGCATTTCTTGTAGAATGTGTGTCCTAGAATCATAGGATCACATAGTTAGGAAAGATCCGTTATGTCATCAAGTCCAGCAGTTAACATAACACTGCTGAGCCCGCCACTGAACCATTACCCTAAACACCACATCTACACATCTAAATACCTCCAGGAGTAGTGGCACAACCACTTTCCTGGGCAGGTTGTTCCATTGCCACCATCCTGGCAGTGTAGCATAGTGACATTGCTGACTCTGGTTTTACTGATATCTTTAGCTCTTAGTAGTTGATTATCATCATCAGTAGAAATTATTACAGATAGCCATAAAATATTTACTGCTTTATAAGTCAAAATATCTCAAAAAAATTGAAGGAGAACTGTGTGATTTGCTAGCAGGCATTACAAACTCACTGTGAGTTACATGTTCCAGCTGTTTATTAAGCATTCAAAGTACATTTGCATTTGAAGACATAAAATGTGTGGATTCATTATATGTTACATATTAGATATGTATTAGATATTACTTTCTAATTTTATTTTATTTAACAACAGTTAATTTAATCTTCAGATTTAATGAACCCATTCACCAACAGATTAAATTCTTCTACGAAATTTTCAGAAACAATGTAATGAAGTCACCCTCGATCTGGAGTTTTCAGACCACAAATTAACATAGTGAAATATCCTCCTTGTTCAGCATTAAGCATGAAAGTTTTTATTGAAATATTTGCCCTAATAACTTAAAGAAGAAGTTATAAACAATGAATGTGTTTTTTTCTAATGTAAAAAGTTAGATCAAACTATTAAAAAATGCAGTTCGTCACTCAGAATTCAAATAAAGTATTTAGACTTAATGAAAGCGAATGTTCAGGTTAAAAGAAAACTTAGTTTTTAAGCCATAATTTGAACAGAAGAAACTGGGCACAAAGAAAAATTTGAAAACATTAAGCAGTGATAAATGATGGTCTTACCAGTGTGAAAAACACAGATGCAAATTTTATCTATGAAATGCAAACATGATTTTGTTATAAAAGTGAAAACCTATTCACTGTAGTTACAGTAATATTTATTTAATTCTAAAAAATGGAATATGGCCTTGCCAGATAATCTTGTAATTATAGAAGGAAATCCATACCAAAATAAATTGAACATTGTAGCACTCTGTTACAATCTAATAAACTTTTTTGCCATTTGTCTAACAAAAATATTACGAGTGTGGTCTGGTGATCTGAGTAGTGGGCTGTGAAATTGGCACCTGTATTCTCCACCCCTGGATGTGACCTTGAGTATTGTAAATGTAAATCTTATTGTATATCAAAAGCACATTTAACTGAGAAACAAGTTATAAATATCTCAAAAACTGAATTCCATAAAAGGTTAATAAAGGAATAAGTCAACATGTTTGAAAATGTGTGATGTGTATTACCTTATACATCAAATTACTATCAGTTTTATCTAAAAATAGGATATCAACAAAGACTTGTATAATGCAGAGATCTAAAATGTGTTGGATGCCACATAAAATATCAGGAAAAAAATTCCACACTTGAACATTAACATCCTTGATCTATTAACAAGGTATGAAAATTTATTGTTTGGGGTTTTGAGTTCTACATCATACAACCATGTAAAACGTTATGTGAAAAGTTTAATCTCCTATTTTCATTCTCTTTAACAAAAGAAATATAAAAAAAAAAATCTTTCTTCTCACTTTTTTTTTTTTAAATTTCAAAAATTAAACTTCTGTGCCTTAGAGCGTTAATACTTTTGTTCTTTGCACTTCCTTCCAATTTTAAGCACTACCTGTATTCAAGTACATCCACTGTTCACAACATTTTTATATTACATCAGCTTAGAAATATTAGGACCACAAAGTCCAAGTAACACCAGTAGAAAGCTTTGAACTGAATTTGCATTACTATTTGAAGACAGTTTGTATTAGCACTCGAGTAGCACCTGACCCTTCCAGCTTCCCACTGAAATTTCACATAACACAGTAAAGGGACTTTGTGGCTTACAAAATGTTTTATGGTCTGACTTAAATGTGAAGGACAAAATTCTTCCAAATCTTCCTGCAGTCTGGTCTATTCATAAAAGATTAATAAAGAAGTAGGAAAATGGTTTAAAAGAAGACTTCTGATACTAAGAAGGAATACAATTTCTTAAGAGAGTTTTAACAGTTATTATCTGTTCTAGTTACTCTCCATTCTAATTATATATATGTGAACATTCTATGGCAAAAGAAAAAGACAATAAACTTCCTTCTTGCCATCAGAGGGACTGTGAAGAAGGACTAAACCTCTGGGTTGACCAAATAGAAAGATAGTAGATAAATGTAAATTTTTCCTGAAGGAGTAAATCAAATACATCCAAAAACATTCCCCATCACTGAGGTCAAGCAATAGAAAACTGCCCATATCTGTGGTGATAATTTATTTTAGGGAATGTGACAATGTACAATAATAAGAAATAATACATTTAATAAGAAATTATTAATTTTATTATTAAAAATAATAACAGTATAATAAGAAAGAAGCATGGAATATCATAATACCTCATATATATATATATATTATATATATATAGAGAGAGAGAGAGAGGAATTAATTAGAAGAAGACTGGTTTTCTTGGGTCAGAAGTATTTTTCTTATTATTAGTCTTTAACTTAATTTTAGGTGTATCTGTAGCTGCCTTTACCTGTGAAAATTTGTAAAGACCTTCTATTTATACAACACCATTTTAGACACATTTAAGCATAAAATCTGAGAGAATTGTAAGAAAATAATGTACTCTATTCCTAGAGTGATCTATGTCACAGAATGGGAAACAAATCTTAAATACATAAATTGATAGATTTAAACCATCAAAAATTTCCATAACATAGGATTTAGACATTATTAATGTTCTTGAATTCAAAACAATGACTCAGTCAGCCTGCTCTCAAGTTCAGGCTAACCTCAAGGGAATGTTAAACTGAGTGGTAGCTCCTTTTCGAAGAGCACAGATCTCAAGGCACCAGAACTTAGGTATTTATGTTAGTGCTCCAAACCAAATTGCTAGAAACTCAGCTCTTGCTGAAGTATCAGGGCCATGCAGAGACAACACAAAGTATCGCTGAGCTGCACAGGGGAACCTATCTCACCTGTGTTCAGAGTTTTCCTAATGTCCAGAGACAGCCTTGAGTTCAGCAAGACACAGAGCAGTCACAGTCACTTCACAGGGCATGCCTGTTGGCACTGTCACCACCAGCTGACTTTTATACAGTGCTCTATTCTCAACATTATTTACCCAGCAGGTGTGGAACAAAGATTCTGAATTCTCCACAGCATGGCAATATATAGTCAAACACCAAGCTCTAAGCCTCCAGATAGGCTAGACACTGTCAGATGAAGCTGCCCCATTTAGAGTTTCAAATTTCATGTCAAACTCCTGGCAGGCTTCATTGTAGATATGTGCTTCTGTTGCACAAAAAAAGAATTGAAGAAAAGAAGAATTGGACCTGAGAAAATAATGAATGGATTTTATCTCCAAATATATGCCACACACTCAACTGAATGATCTAAATATTTCCCTAAAATTATGTCAGTGTGACTCAATGCAGTGAGACTTTCAGAAGGGTACCAAGCTAGTCTAAAAATATCTAGAGATCTCTAGTATAAAACATGAATGCGTATACTCAAGAAATTTAAGGATAAAAAAATCCAAAACTTGCCTCAACTGAAGACTGCAAACTGCATGAGTTAATGAAGTGATGTGATGACCCTAATATTGCAAGAACTCCTCAGGGAAAGACACTGAACACTTTTCTACAGAGCTCCAAACCCACTTCCTGAGTATTGAAAGATATCAAAGAAAATAATGTGTGAATAATTTTTAAGTTCAAACCTGGGGAGGGGGGTGGGGTCCTAGTTTTCATCCCTTAAATTATCTAGATGTGAATTTGAAGGATATATTTTATTTTTCAGTTTGGGAAAAAAACCCACAGTTTTTATATCTTATATTTAAAAATTGATACTATTCCTTAAGAGAGGTGATGTCTTCAGAGTTTCTCTTTTCAGTTCATAGTTCTCTTTCAAAAATTCAAAGCCAAGTTGCAATATTTTTGCAGCGGATGTGTTTTGCAATCTGGGAACTTTTTCTACCAGTTTCATGTGGTGTTGGTTATGAAAACCTATTAAGCATTTCCAGCACCTCTGAAAATATTTCCTCCCTTTGTGTATCTTGTTTCAAAGTTTTAATACATTAACAGGAGACTGGGAACAAAGAGTACATTTTACCAGAATGTCAGGAAATCCCATGAGTTTTCTCTCATTGTATTTTCAATTTCATTGTGCAATTTTGAGATGTGAAATCCTTTTCTTTAACTGCCATTTCCTAATATAAGATATGGGTATAATAACATGATATCCTGGGTTTTATGGCCTGAAGGCAGAAAGACATCTATGGAGTTTAAATTATTAGCACTTCTCCAGTTCATGGGGTAAGTGTTTATCTTTTCAATAATACTTTTAAATTCTGAGTTAGAAACAATATGAATTCCTGTTTGATTGCTTGCACATACAAAAATAAAACTTCAAGCCTCCATAGACTTTTAAAACCTATCACTGGCTTAATTGAAATAGTTTTACACCCCTTGAGTTTTAATTTAATAAACCTGGTTTCTTGAAAACTGTTATGAAAAAGGCGAAATACAAAATGAAACTCAATTAATAAGATCTTCAGATTGCTTATGAGGTCACCAGTGCTTATTTCACCAACAAATCACCACCTGTTACCTGTTTCATTTTCAAGTCAAAAATAGTTTCTTCTGATTTTGCTAAACAGTCCTTAGAAAAATTAGAATCATCAGATAAGCATTGTCCTTCTCATTCCATAAAACTCTCGATACTTCTAAACTGTTGTATTGTAGAATCAGGGACTGAAATCTGCACCAGTTAGTGAAAAAGATACATTGAAAATAAACATGAACTGTCTTTCAGTGAGTAAAAGCTAGGATGCTTTCCTTTAGGATGATTACGGTGATTAACCTTATGATAATACTTTAGTTTCGATGAGAACTGTTCTGAAATGTCTCACAGCCATCCCCACTTAATGGGCTTGCATAGTGTTTGGAGCATGTATTAGATTGTTTTATTACAAAACTAACCTGGAAAAGACAATCCAGGAGTCCAGAAAATATGCTCCAGCTGTATAAGGACATAGAATCATAAAATAGAATGATAGAATGATTACAGTAGGAAAAGATCTCCATCATCATGATATATAATTTATAACATACAGTGTCTAACTGATAATATCAAGTTAGTCTGAAATTAAAACAAAACATGCTTATAGTGTAAATATCAGGTCCTCAGTACCAATAAATTCACTTCTCTGATTTGTTTCTGTCTACCCCAGTGTGATGACTTAGAATTAAATTATCATTAAGGCTGATCAAAGCTACCTAAAAATAATTTTAAAAATTATGATAATAACAATAACTGCAACAACAACAGCAACAAAGAATGTTACATGTACACCAATATTTAAAAAGAAGACAACAGTAATGATTAAGAAGTAATAAAAATATATCAGTTTAGTCTTTCTGAAACCTTCTAAGACATATTGACACTGGTGTAAGCCATTAACATTATATTTCCCTTAACTTTGCACGCATTTATAATCACCTTGAGCTGCCCTTCATAAAATATGAGAGGATTTGATTTGCCTTTCTCCTGAGAATACATGGAAATTTTGTATCAGAAAAAAACTTGAGAAAAGGACCATAGAATAAAGACTGCACACTGATGTTCAATCAGACTTGCATTTCCCCACCAAAAAAAATTAAAAGGAAAGCTAAGGCTGGAGGGGGGAATTAATATGAAAGCAGGAAGATATAATTCTGTCTCCCTTACTCTTGAGGAATCAACCTTTTGTTCAAACTCCTTCACTTATTTAGCCACCAAAGAAAAGGCTCCTGAGCTACTCTTCATGAGGTGTATTAGATAAGATGAACACAGTGTGTACATGTGTGTATTTTTCTTTTGCAAACTTATTAGTCACATATATATATGGATATAAAATGCAAATATATATTAATTTATATATATTAATAATGCACATATATAATTAATTTATATTAATATAAATATATGTGTATGTATACATATGTATATAGAGAGATATATTAATTATTAAATAGTGGAATTATAAAATTAGTGGAATCCATGTTATAATAGAATCACAAAGTAAGCTGAGTTGGAAAGGACCCACAAGGATCATCAAGTCCAACTCATGGCCCTGCACAGCACCAAGAGTCACACCATTTGCCTGAGAGCACTGTCCAAATGCTTCCTGAACTCTGTCAGACTTGATGTTGTGATAAATTCCCTGAGGAGCCTGTCCCAGTGCCCAGCCACCCTCTGGGTGAAGAACTTGTTCGTGATATCCAACGTAAACCTCCCCTGACACAACTTCAGGCCATTCCCTTGGGTCCTGTCACTGATAATCAGGGAGAAGAGATCAGTGTCTGCCCCTTCTCTTCCCCTCATGTCGAAGTTGTAACTGCAATGAGGTCTTTCCTCAGTCTTCTCTTCTCCAGGCTGAATAAACCAAGTGACCTCAGGCACTTTTCCTAGGGCTTCTCTTATAAAATCCTCACAATCTTTGTATCCCTCCTTTGGACACTTTCCAGTAGCTTTATTATTTCCATAGAGTTATCTGATTGATATTCTGCAGTATATTTTTATACAGAGGGTGTGAAAGTCTGCAGCTGTCTCAGCAGCCAGCAGTAAGTAAAGATTAATCAGACAATTCCAAGCCGAGGAGTAAAATGTCTCCAGTCATCAGCCAGGTGACAGAAAGTGTGAAGGCTGGGACAGCTGGCAAGGAAGACAAGGAGGCTGCGTTCCAGGAGGCAGGCAATTTACTGTCACACATTTACACCATTTGATTCAAAGTCCATTAATATACTAATATACTGTCATTATTCATGCAATTTGAAAATCATAGTACTTAATCCTTTTTTTATTTTAGATTGGATTTTATCATGAACATCCTAACAAGAGTGGGCTGTAAGTTACTAGTCCATTAGATTTACAATGAACAATGGCATACAATGAATGATTTAGGAGTTATCTGTCCCAAATCATGAGCACATTTCTGACGAGACTAATTGATAATCTTTGCAAGTTCCACAGTCTCTGAGTTTTAGATGCTTGTGCCTCACATATTTGTGAATGCATAGGAGAAAGAAAATGTAACACTGAGTGGTGGGAAACACTTCCAATAGGAAAATGAAAAATGAAGATTTTGTCATATAAGAAAGAGAATATACTTGTTTTCCTACTGACAAAATGCAGAAGTGTTTGTCCTGTCCTTCTGCATCTGACTGTTGGTCCGATATTCCCCACCTCCCTTTCAAATAATCTTACTAATGCTCATTAGGCTACATATTAGTTCAATTTTCCAGAAATATACCTGATAAAGGAAACTGCATAGCCATTACAGAGAAAAAGTAGAATTTTATACTTCATGGCATCAAGAATATGTCAATTCACCATCATTACAATCATATCTGGTTTCGCAAAGTAATATTTGCTCTTGCAAAACAAGGACTGTTTCTCATAAGCCAGATGGCTGGACACAGAGAAAGTTTAGATTAATCTTGCTGTAAATAGATTAAGTAATCTGACTCTTCAATTTCTTCTATTTTTTTCACTCAGACAGATTTTTTGCTATAATTATTATCATTTTGACAAGGGGAACATTAGTATTTCTGAACCATTTTAGTTCATCTGGAGTAGCAGAAATCTGGAGGAAAAAGGACCAACTCTAAGTCTGCTTAGCAAAGCACTAAAATTTTTATGGAACAGCGCACACAGCATGTGCTCTATTATTTTAGCACGTTCTGCAGAGAGTTCAAGTCTGCATAGACCATTCCGAAAATTTATCCAGAGAGTTAAGCTAAAAAGAAGAACCTCCTGTCCTTGTAACCTCCAAAAATTCCCATAATGAAACATTGCGTTGGTAGCATACTTTAATTCCCTTCCAAAAGAAAATTGTTCCCATCAGTTTCAAAAGAACCTAAAACTCATAACCTTGTATGTCTGAACAGCTGCATTGAGCTCTGGCACTCTTGCCTCATGGGACACTTAGCTTTTGAGAATGCACCATTCCCAAAGAAATGGCAAGGCAAGGAACGGGAAACATTGTCCAGTGGTTACCTATATTGTGTCAGCTAGAACATTCAGGACTACCTGAATGCCTCCATTATGTACTTAGAAAATAAAGAACATGGGTTCTTTGTCTTGAAGAAGGTAAATTTCTTCACATTCCTAGTCTTTAGTGAGGGAGCACTAAATTAGATGCCAAACTTTGAGACTTCATTAAATCAAACAAATGAGACATTTTGTAGATTCACGATTTCAGAACATATTTTGTGATTTGATAATACTTTTTTATTGACTAAAATATATTCAACATACAAAAGGGCATCATGTTCCATTAAAACAATATTTATCTCCCTCTTTTATGGAACTTCTAAAGTTACAAGAATGTTCCTATTTTTTTTTTCTTTTAAGAATGAATAGTAACTGCAGTGCTTGAAGTGCAAACATTCATATTCACACTTCCAAGTATCACTGAAACTTGTGAAGATAGTCCAAGAAAAAGTAATAGTCTGAATAATGGTTACAAGCACTATCAATTATAGTGTTTAATGCAAAAATTAGAATAACTTGAACTTTACTCTATAATGCTCTATACTCAGTCTTCTAAGGAAAAAAACACAATTATCTCATATTCATGTTGAAGAAATTCAATTTTCTGAAGTAATTTCTGGCTATTTGGTCTTCATTAAGTTGTATTTCTGAAATTATTTAATTTACATTTGACAGCTGAAATCTGTCCATAATTCTTGGAATTAACCATTGTAATTGTTCTTGTCCATTAAAAAACTATGCAGATAAATTTAACTCTTCTCCACATTTTAAAATATCTTGAACTCATTTGTGCAGTTGAGTAGATATTGCATTATATGAAGAGAAAATTTGTAGTCATCAAGATGACTAATTTTGCTATATAAGTCTGATTTTATTTAAAATGCCTTTTATTCTTTCAATTTCAAATGAACATGGCAAAATAAATTGTATACCCCTGATTTAAATTTGTGACAGACCTTTTCATCCTTAATTAGGATTTATTTAAAAATTAATTTCAACTAAAAATGAAACAATCTTATTTAGTAAAAAGACACTTTCTAGAAATTATCATTTAATTTGAACAAACTTAAATATCTGTCTTGATTGTGTGTTCTAAATTATTGATTTTAAAATGTCAAAACCTAGCATTTCTTGTTCTAACTGAAAGAATATACATTTAACTATGGATCAGCATTACTGATGTAATTGATCTCAGAAAAAACCTTCTTCCTATATTCATTATTTTACTTACGGCATCAGCCTTTGCCTGTGAATGCACTATAAAGGATAGCAATTTTTAAATTGAAACATTCAATTTTGTATCTTTTTCCATTTGGTAGAAGTTTAATCCTAATTTGTATTTAACCTCTGTATGTCATTACTTTGTTTACTTCTCTGTTATCTCAATATCAGTATGTATAGAGAACTGCATTTCTGCTGGAGGAGTAATAACCCATAATGTGAATGTTACATTTCAGAGGCTTTCTTTTTAGAATTATTGGCATGAAAAATGAAGGAGCTGGCATCTGATGTAGCAGCTAGAGGTTAAGTTAAAAAACATGCTACCATCAATCCATAATAATGGTGGAGGGAAATTCCTCCCATCTAACTTCAGTAATCTGTTATGTAAATGTGTACACCTTAGGTGATATCTTTAGGCATCTGTCAGAGCTGCTGAAGAGAAATAGGCATATTTAGTTATGATATATCCACCATATTAAATGTCTGTGTGAGAATAAAATAGATGATACCTCATAAGTGATTCTTTCTCTTCATTAACTATAAAATGAGCCTTGGGTATCTATTTGAGGTTCATACATCTGTGATATTTCCGCAGTTCAAAAAAATGTGTTGCATCCTAAATGTCAGTAAGACATTTTAAGAAATTAACATAGATTCAGAAAAATATCACTGGTAATTTTCCATCTTCACTGTCTATTGATTCACTACTAAAATAATACAATTTATATTTCTGGTTTTTTATTTCCATTTTTGTTAGTGCCAAGATTAAAATGAGACCTGGAGTTTTAGCATTCTACCTCTAATTCCAGGAGAAAGCTTGAGGAGAAAAGGGATTTGCCATGACTCCAGTGTTGCCCAGAACTGCAACTGTAAACATCTTAATGTAGGCGTCTGGTTGTGAGCTTCACTGAATTTAAGTGAATCAAGGATTTCCATTTAAGTTGCCCAAATACATCCTTGGTTACTAGGAGCTGGTCCAAAATAAAGTGAATCTTCTGCATTTCCTCTGCCCTATCTTCAGCCCTGTGAGATGTTTCAGTCATCCTAGTAAAGCTCAGATGACAATAGGTACCTAGAGAAATGTAACCGATTTGAGTCAAAATAAAGGCAGGGAGATTGCTTGCCACTTGCCATCAGAGGCAAACCAGACTTGACTTTGGGAAAATTACTGTAATTTATTGCAAATTGACATGGACAGTGAGAAGCAAAGACAAAAACACACCATCCTGCCAACCTCTCCCCCTCTTTTTTTCCAGGCTTAACTTCACTCTTTCACTCCTGACTCTTCTACCTTCTATCACACCAACAGCACTGGTTAATGTAGAATGGGAGTTGAGGTCAGTCCTTAAAAGGTCCTCTCTGCCACTCCTTTCTCCTCATACTTTTCCCATTCTCTGTTGTCCACAGGCTACAGTGTACTTATTCTGGTGTGGTCCCATTAAAAGGCTGCAGGGACATCTCCTTCCCTCCTTTTTCTCTCACCCTGCTGTCTGCAGTGCTATGTGAAACAGGACATATGTGAAATACACACATTCCTCACTTTTCCTTCTGATGCTGTCATACAGTATTATTTAATGTTTTTAAAACATGTTCTAAAATATGATTTCCTAAAGACACTTCCCCAAGGTCCCTCCACCTTGGCTGTGGGGCTCAGACATGCCCTGAGATGGGTTGTTTGGTTCCAGTGGAACAAGCTGTGTCCACCATGGGGCAGCCCTGACCAATCCTCATAGAGGTTTCTGAACCCCCGCTGCCAGCCCCAGGGCATTGTCGTGGTTTGACCCGGATGTGAGGTTTTGGGAAGTCATGGTCAAACCAATCAGTGGTGGGGAATACACCTTTCATGGGGGCACTGGCATTGTGCCAGTGTCAATCCATGACAGGCATCTAACTCAATTAAAGGTGAAAAGCCAATAGTATTTCAGTCTTTTTCAGAAACTGTGATTTTGGAAGCTTGCTTCACTGTAAAGCTCTTTTTTGGCATTATAGTAGTCAAAATATTCCTGTAAAGTAGGTGATGCCTGATAAGCCTAAAAACCTATTGTTATGGATATCTGAGTGGAAGTACTTTTGTATGCTACTCACATGATTTCCCAATGCAATATTTTCAAATACATGCTGTATGCTTTTTCTGTTTAGATTTTTCTGAAAAGTAATGAAAGCAGGTGGGACAGCTTGTGAAACATGTCTGAGGAATCATGGATTTGAAAAGTGAAGAAGAATAAGAGTATCAGACAGAAAATTGACATCATATGTTCCAAATTATTCTCCAAATTATTCTTTGCTTCAGTAATTGAAGCCTTTGTGTTTGAATGAAGTTTCCTAGGATTTTGAGATGTTTTTAAGGGTTGTGGAAGTTTCTTTGCTTCTTTTTCATGGAAGAAGAGAGTGCTGTATAACAATTTTTTACTGAAGTTGAAGCTTCAGGTAGGAGAATAAATATGTATCCATCAACAGTTAAAAAGTGTGGCATTTCTATTTTAACTATAGAAAAAATCCAAGTGACTTCCTATTTCAGCAGAAAAATGTCAAAGTTTCCAGCACATATAAGTTTGGCAGATATGTGACATAAATATCACAGCTAACTATAAATGATGAACAACTAATACATCCCCAGAAAGTGACTGGTTGAGACGTATAAGAGCAGCAATATATTGACCTTCTTAATGTCTGAACATCATGATAAAAACTTTGCAGCAAATGAGAAAGTAAGAGCGATGTATTGAAAATTCAGTACATGAGAAATGAGAATGACAAAACGCTCCCAAATAAGGATGTGCAAATGCTGAAGTATAGGCAGAACTCAGGGGAGAATTTGCATTGAGTGGAAATGATGTTGCTATTTTGACTGTGCCTGCTGCATAGCAGGTGATTACTTCATGACAGAGAAGAATGATTCTTCTATCTCCCATCTCTCTAGGTAGTTACAGAGCTGTCATCACTTCAGTACATGAATGTAGTTTCCTCTTCCTTCATTTATACAACACATCGTTTATCTACTTTATGTACACCATTTAGAACTACTTGCAGGAAGTCTCTGTGGCAACCTTGCTTGCAATTAGGTTCTGTCAAGTTAATTTCAAAAGTTATAAGTCATCTAAATTTCTCTTGCATTTTATCAAAACCTGTTCCCTTTAGGATACTAAGATGCTCTTACAGAAGAATACTAGCTCAATGTCCACTCATCTGAAGCTATTAATTGTAACTTTCATCAATAGAAGAGAAAACTGCTAAATGGATAGTTAGAAGATGTAAAATTGTTTTTGTTGACAGATCTTTTTCATTTTGCAAGTGAGTCACAAGCAAAAAAAGAACACATTAAAAATTTTAGAATTTTAAACTAGTAAACTAAAAAAATAAGAACTTTCTAAAGTCAGTCACAATCCTAATGTACTGATAAAATGGCTAAGAAAAAGGAAAGGTAATAGTAATCATAACCATTTTCTGTTCCTGAGCTAGTTTAGGTCGTTGGTAGATGCCATACTAGTAAATCTTGAGAAAAAAAAATAATATAACTACAATGTAGTAGGATTTACCATGAATTAAAAAATTCCCTGCACTTAATATGACACAATACTTTATGACCCTTTTTCAGATCCTCCCTGTCAATTTCATCCCTCCCTGTGAAAGGCCACAGATTTCAAGTTTTATAACTTAGCAGAAACTGATGCACAGGACATTCCATTTGAACCTGAGGAAGAAGTTCTTCACTGGGAGGGTGACCACACACTGGAGCAGATTGACCAGAGAGGTTGTGGAGTTTCCTTCACTGCAGATGTTCAAGAACCATCTGGGTTCTATCCTGTGCCATGTTCTCTAGGATGACCCTACTTGAGCAGAGATTTTGGACCAGATGAGCCACTGTGGTCCTTTTCATCCTCATGCATTCTGTGATTCTGTGATTAAGAGAGAAATTATGACAATAACCAAGGCACCACTCCTTAGGCACTACTCCTTACAGTTTTAATATTTGTAAAATTCAACACCTCCAATTTTATTGCTACTTAATAGAATTGCAATTATGCTTTTATTTGAGTAGATCCCCTTCATTTTCCTCCAATGGTATGAGACTTTAGTTAACATATTTTTGGCAGTTATTAAAGTTTACCACCTACTCTTGTCAGGCAAAGTTATAGGATGGAGCAATAAAATTTTGCTTCCCATTCAGGTTCTGTTCTGTTGTTTATCTACCCAGGTAAAAAAATGAAGTTGCTCCAAGTGTGAAGACATAATTTGTCAACAAACAGAAACAGCATGCTTTGTATAAATGAAAATGGTTTTTCACTGATTTTTTTAAAGCATTTTCTACTCTAGCAATTAATCCTCTCTTCAGCTTTGTTGAAACCATAGTAGCTATCATTGTTTTATCCAAGTTTCCCGCAAGATTTCTTTTCCTATAATTACTAAACATTAGTTTAGGCATTCTTTCAAGGTCTTAATTATTTAAAATTAATTGTGTTTTCCCAATGAAAACAACTGCAAAAATACATATGTATATCTGTATTTGCATTCTGTTTATATATCAGACATTCAGTAAGACTCACAAATATTAAAAAACTAGAATTTGTGACCAGAATAAGGAGAAAAAAGACGCCTTTTGAAATTTATTGCATTATTAAAAACACTAAGAATTGCTTTTCGATTAAACCACAATAATTTACGAAACCTAGGTATGCTGGACCCAGGAGGTGAGCAGCCTTCTGTTTTCTTGTACTCTGCCTTTCAACTATTAAACTGTATACAAATTTGCAGCTGCCAAGTGTCAGGTCATTGATTTTCCTTCCTACGAGGCAACAGCTGCTCTACTCACTCTTCAGAAATCTTCCTCTCCAGATGACATTAGGAGTGTAACAAGAGACTGCATTACTGATGAAATAAAGCCTTGGACTACTCCAAGAAAGTTATAAATCCTCTCCAAATTTTAGTAAAAATGTATAAATGAAGTGCAGAAGAGATTTGTGAGAACAAATGTGATACTCTTCTGGAGTCAAGTCATACAAATCTCAGTTTTCTTATATACCCTCTATTATACAAAAATTTTCTTTGTTTGCTAGCAAAATAAAGAGAGACTCCAGCTGTTGTGCTTACTCTTTTATTAAATGCTTAGACAATATTGCTGCCCCCATAACGTGAAAGGATGATTTTATCTGTTAAATGAAGCATTAAAAAAAAAAAAAAAAGTGAATGTTGACACAGCTCTAACAAGTAGATCCTCTTGCATTTAAAAAAGTTATGTTATCTGGTCAAAATTTCTCTTCCATTTTCAATTTACATCAAAAATATAATACATAAACTTAGAAATTATTAGAACGTGAATTAAGAAGAGAAAGGAACACATAGTCATGCACAATTGCACAATTTAAACAATACATGTACTCCTGGTCACACTATTTGATAAAAGGCATAGTAAAATGAATACATAAAGAGAGAGCAGCACAGGTATAAATCACAGAATGACAGAGAATCACCCTGAACAAAATA
This sequence comes from Pyrgilauda ruficollis, assembly GCF_017590135.1. NCBI lineage: Eukaryota > Metazoa > Chordata > Aves > Passeriformes > Passeridae > Pyrgilauda > Pyrgilauda ruficollis. The sequence continues at coordinate 111,491 of NW_024523933.1, read as the reverse complement.
TTTTCAAAGAAAGTGTCCATTTGTGTGGAACAGTTTCCATGTCTCTAATTTATCAGATTTGCCCTACCCTTGGTGGAAAAGGATCAAGTCAAAGGCAAACAGGACATAGACAAGTCCTTGGGTTCTCATGAGATGCACTCACAAGTACTAATGCAATTTCAAGGCTACTTTCAGTAATGTTTGAATGGTCATGCTGAAGAAGTGGAAGAAGTGCCCAAGGAATGGAGAAAAAAGGTGTCACTCTTGTATAAAAAAGGACAAGAAAGAAGAACCAAGAACCTATAGATCAGTTAGCTGCACTTTGACTCTCATAAAGGTAATGAAAGAACTAACCTGGAACCTCTTTCCAGGATCACAAAGGACAGGAAGGTGACTGGGAGCAGTCAGCATGGATTCATCAAGGGGAATTCATGCTTGAAAAATATGATACAGTTTTGTGATAAAATGACCTAGTAGAAGCAGGGAGATGCAGTGGATATTGTCTAATTAAATCTTTTGACACTTTCATTCATAAGATCCGCATGGAAAAGTTGAAATATGGGGTGGATGAGCAGACCCTAAGGTGGAATGAAAACTGTCTGAGTGACCAGAGCCAGAATGTGGCACCAAATCTAGTTCAAGGCCAGTAATTTGAAGCATACCCTAGGGGTCAATACTGAGTCTGATGCTGTTCAAGATTTTCATTAATGCAAGCATGCTAGTTTATCGTTGAATACTAAGAACTTAAAGAATCTTGTTTGGGTTTAGTTTAGATTTTTTTCCCTATGAGAAAACTCACAGAACTATAACTCATTTGTTACCAGTTAAGAATTTTTCCATTGCTCTTCTGGGTCTAGGTGCCAACAATTATGTTCACCTCCATCAGCTTTAAACGCCTCTCAATGCTAGATTCAGTTTGTTTATTAAAATCAGCAGAGAGAAATAAACATCTCTCAGAGAGTCATTTCTTTGATCTGTTGAAAGAGATTACATGAAGAGATGATCTGTATAGTGGAAGGGTTCCTTTCTCTTCACTGATTAAGAGTGGCAAAGGTTTACAGTTCAGATGCCTGTACCAAGAAGCTCCTATTTCTGGTGAAGGAACACCAATCAAAATATCTAAGTACTTAAGTATTTCCTTTGGCTACTCATACTGATTCCATATTTGCTATGTAATAAATAGTTTCAGAAAAAAGTAATTTTCATGAGCTAAAAATAAAATGCTCAAAAATGAAAATACGTAAATTTTGGATGAAGTGTCATTAATTTTCCCATGCCAAATGATACGTATCACTCATAGGTTGGAAAAATAGCCAGAAAAATAAACAAAAAATTTACGTTCCACATGCATCTAGTAGCATTAAAAATTATTAATGAGATAATTAATTTCCTATGCCTGTTAAAATTATTTGTTTCAATTTTGATATAGTCAGTTTTCAAAGCTTAAAATAATTTCAGTGCAAAATTTTCAAGGTAAAATTCCAACCCCAAGACTCATTATCCTCTTAAAGACTTTTAATTTGCATAAAATGAGGCATACATATAAAGAAAAACCAACAATCTATTAAGACAATATATTTTCATGATTGATGCACAATACAGATTAATAAGCAGCAAATCTTCCAAAACTTGCTAGATCCGTGTTCAGATAAAAGTGGAAATTAGGGAAGGCTGATAAAATATACACTTTAATAAGAATGATACTTGCATCATAAGAAATATTACATGAAAATTAATTGTAATTACCTCATTAAAACTGGTTCATAGATTGAAAGCTGTGTGAGGAACAGTAAATGAAGGAGAACAAAGCACAGCAGTGTATAAAATCTGGATATGCAGTGCAAAATTAATAACTATTAGAGTCTGTAAGGGGCAGTAAGTCAACAATTAATATCTACAAATAATTTTAAACTGGAAAATAAGGCATATTATAAATACAGGGGAGACAGAGAATATGTTGTCAGCTAACAAATTTAGTGTGCTCCCCATCAATAAAAAAAGGACTATTTCAGACAGCTGGAATATGTATTTAAAGGTATTGTTTTAAAAAAGCAGTTAGACAGTAAAGCCCAAAAGTACCACTGATTGAGAATTATTCTATTACCTTTAGATGGAAAAGAAGTAAATAAACAAAAGGCCCAGAACAGACTTGCTAGTGCTAAATTACAGAAACAATTACAGAATCTAAGTTACCAGGTAGAAAAAAGGACACAGTCCCATTCTCAATATGTCTATTGTGGAAGATCCAAATAAAATGCAATTGTGAGCAGTGAAGGATTCTTCTTAGCCAAAACAGATATTTTTTGTCTTATTTTTGTCACCACACTGCCTTCTGAGATGAGACAGGCAGTATGGCTTAACAAACCTAGTCAGAGAAATGTGTTGAGTGAACAATTCGCAATTCATTCCAGGAAATAAATCAATTATATATTTATCAAGTTGAACTCTGGCTAGAGTACAAAACACAGATTAGACTGGCCAGTCAGATAGTGCTCTGAATTGAAAATAAAAAGTAAATGCTTCTCTTCATCCAAAACTTACTTAAAGAAAGGTAGGGACTCACTGAGGCCTTGTATTTGAACAGATCTTCCATCAATGTAAGACAAGAAATGTCCAGAATATACTAAAGCATATATAATTCTGACATGGGCTTGAGCACAACCTTTGCATTGGGTTCCGTCCCAAGCATAGATACTTCTGTTCTATTCCTTCAAATTTCTTATTAAATAATGGTTACTTAATAATTACTTCTGCATCTAAATTGCATATGTATCTGTACCCTGAATGAAAACATACTGAAACCATACTGAAACATACAGATAAAGATTCTAGTGATGAGTGAACAAATCAAGAGGACACTCAACAAGTATTTGGTTTACATTTTTACCTTCAGAAGAAAGAGCACCTGTTTTCTCCTATATTTCATGAACAAATATATCTTTTTAGCTAGTTCCAGCAATAAAGAGGTCATGCAAAAGCACCCTTGAGAAAAGATTTCCTTGAGTAGCTTATTGCATGCAGTTAAGACTGCAAACTTAAATAGATAAGCTATGTAAGGCAAGAGCATAATCTGACTTCTCTTATTTCTCACTAAACAATCCATACTGAACATAGAGTTTTTTAAAAGGGCCATAAATTAGAGACATCAAGTGTCTTTCTTATAAAATAGGACAAGAATATTTTTTAAGTATTTCTGTAGAATTTGGATGCACAATTCCAGTGCTTATTAGACCATCTCAAGAAGGGTTAACTTCCATTCCTTATTTCCCCACTTACAAATTGTCACTGACATTATAGTCCATTTAAATCCAGTGAGTGGACAAAAATATTTGTATTTGAAACCTTTCCTTAGCTTGTATCATTTGCAAAAACAGTCAAAGCTTAGATGGAAAAAATTTGCCCTTTTGGCTCAAGGCTTCTTAAAAAAAAATCTAATGGAAGTTAAATGAAAAGTTGTAGTCCTCTATGTAACCTCTCCAAATAGAAAGCAATAATAGGTTTACTTGAGTGATACCCTGAAATAAATACATTTAGAGAGATCTCATTAGATACAGACTTTCTTTGCCTTTAGTCCAGTCATGTACCTATAATTTTCCTTCAAGGTCATACTGTAGGATGTTCGATCTGAAGCAAAATCACAGCATTTCTTTTCACTAAATCCTGATTTCCTGAAGCGCTGAAGTGCTATTTGAGCATTCCTAAGCTCTGATGTGCCATGAGCTACATCATACATTCTGTGATCATTTATGAGTCCAATTTAATGTCAGATGCTATCCTTGCAATGTTTACCTTTAGGAAGTTAACTGGAATTAGGCAGTTGCCTGAGAGATTAGATGGTATCACATAGTAATAATATTAAAAAAAAAAAACTAAAAAAACAAAATCAGTTTTTAAAAAAGCTACTATAAATCTAGATAACAGATTTAGTAAAGGCTTATGCTAAGATAAGAGAACTTAGGTCTATTTGGTAAATATAATCTAAAACCACAATATATAGCATCATCTAAAGTTGTTATTAAATTTTCTGTGCAGTTTCAGTGTCAATATTCTGCTAATGAAATGAGCAGATGCTTTCTAACCTTACAATTCCCCTGAAAAGATTTTCTTCAGTAGTAGCAATCTGTTAATCAGCACTATTTGGAGCCACTACCTGAAAATGCTGCAGACATGTTGAAAAGCCTTCCAAGAGACCTTGCTTTTCACACTGGCATTAGTCTTGGATAAAATCCAGTCCTGTAAATGTGTAACTTCTGAGTTACACACCAACTTCTGAGTAACACCCTTACAGAAACCAGCAGTGACGTCAGGAAATATATCTATTATATACAAATAAGTAGAAGCCCAATTTTCAGACATGACCTTTACCCATATTTTTAGTATATTCCCTCAAGAGTTAGGAACATAGAGACAACTAAAAAGGATTTTTAAGTAGTTTACTTCTTTTTTACAAGAGAGCTTCTGACACTTGAGAGAATAACATATCCCCTAAAAAAATTAGTTAGCTTTATATAAGGACAAATGTATTCATTGAAATCATGACTTGGTTTTGAATTGTATGTCACAATCATTTTGGAAGAACTTTGTTGTATCAATATCAGCAGCTATATTTAAATTTTGAGTTATTGTGTTAGAAATTAAAAGTGTAAGATTTCTTCATTCACAAAGTTATAAGTTAAAGCAATAGTGTCAGAACAATGTATTTATATATCTTGGTTGTCCTAAATCTTTCTCTGAACATTTCAAAATTCCAATGCTAAGAGACAATTATTGGAGGAAAAAGAAAATTGATCATTGGTTTATATAGTCTGTGCATGGCATATACTGCTTTGAAGTCAAAATTCACACTGCAATACTTTAGAATCACTTTTATTTTAATTGTATTGCATTCCAAATTGCTATAGATATATTTTTATATTACATTATATTTTGACATAATATTAATATTACACACACCACATATTATTATAGCTATCATCTGTAAGGAAACAAAGTCTATGATTTGCTTTACTAGGAATTCCTTCTTCAGTTTTTAAACTTTTCTCGTGTTACACAAACATCTCTTTTAACATTCTAGATGTTCACAATCAAATGATATTATTTTTACAATCAAAAAGTGCTTTCAATATGTCTCCAAACCGTGTGGTAATTTACAGAAATTAATGCTGGAAAAGAACTCATATTCTTGCCCAGCATGAATTCTCTTTCCAAGATACATTTAATTAATCATATGTTGCCTTTTTTGTACATTTGAACTGAACATTTTCATCTTTACATGATTTAAAAATAGAGTTTTAGAGATTTCAAAGCAACAGATGCAGAATGTTTAATGTAGAATACTTTTTTTGCATTCTTTGAACAGTATTTCCAGGGATCTAGAAGGCTACGAGGGTTAAAATCCTGTTTAAATTTCATTTAATTTCTGAAAGGTTTTGCTTCTCTGAAGATTTAGAATTAATCATAGTAAATAATACAAGAACACATAACCTTTAGTAACTAGAACAGATTAAACAACATTTGTAATTAATAAGCATTACTTCATCATTAAATGACATCAGGGATGACTGATAGCGATATTAACATTGATGGAAAGCATTAAAGTATCTAAATGTCAAGCCATTTTCCTTAGGTTTCAACCATTCTTCCATTTTTATATATAACAAATTGGTCAAGCTACAGCATTTAAATACCAGAAAGGTTATTGAAGGACCAGCATGATCCCATTCTAACCTATTGTCTACTGAGGTCAAATATTCCTGATGTTAAAAAAGTTTCAAGGCTGTATTCAGCTATAAATAGCATATCTGAGTAGCTATAGATACTATAACTGAGAACAGATTGTATAAATGCTTCTGGAATATTCATATAGACAATTTTTCTCTCCACAAAAAACAGCGTACTATTAAACTTCAAATGAAATGTAAAGTTATAGAAGCTACTGATAATGGTTCCATTAAATCCATTGCAACATTATGTTGAGGAGACATGAAGTAATTCCTTTTTATATTCCAAGAACAATTACTGTAAAAAAAAAAAAAAAAAAAAAAGACAATTTCCTAAAATTTTATAATTAGTCATATGGTTCTCTATTTTTTATCTGATTGGTAAAGTTCCTTAAATGTTCAAAGCAAAGATAGTACAATATATCAGCTGGATGGATTCCTTTATCCATTTTATGCCATCTTCTGGCACAGATCATAATCAAATCAGCTTTTAAAGATCCTTAAAATTATCATTTATGTAGACTTATTAATACAGGATATGGTAATCACTCCAAAAACCATCTCCTCCAGCCTGTCATTCTTTCCCAGACAGCAACATTAGGACAGACTAGTATTCATCAAACCTCAGTCAACTTTAAGTAAATTAAATCTCCTATCAAGATTATCAGTTTCTGGCTCATCTCCAATTTAAGATAATCAAATGCATTTTACATAAAATGACATCACAAATAGATCCATTTAAAGGGCACATGTATTTCTTGTCTACTCTGAATATGCTTACAGAAAGAACTTGATAAAGGCTTCTATATATCTATATTTATATTACTTCTATTCATCTATATATGAATATGATATTTTTAAAAGATAAATGCTTAAAAATTTAAGGTAAAATGGTCAGAGCACCAGCCTGCCATTGTTTAAGAATTGTTTGGACAGGCATACAGTGTGATTCTTGGGGATGATGTCCAACAAGGTGTTGGACTCAATGATCCTTGTGGGTCCCTTCCAACTCAGTGTATTCTGTGATTCTGTGAGATCTAAGAATTTAATGCTGTTGAAGCTCAGTATAGGTATTTTTTACAGATTATGTGTTTCCTAGTGAAAAGTGTGTATAAGAACTTGTAGTGAAACAAACTCCATATTTGGTATGCAAAATTTCTGCTTTTTTGAAGAGTTATTTCATCTTTGTATTTTAAGTAAATGTAATAATAAAAAAGGAACTGGTTTCCTGGAAAGCATCCAAGCATCCAAGTCTACTAAGTACCTGTATTCTCACAGAATGTAATTGTGCCATTTATTTAACTATAAGATAAGGACATAAAATTTCAGCCTCGTTAGGTTTTAGAATGTGTAAGTTGTTTTCCCTGTAATACATATAACTTTTTTTTACATGAGAATAAGAGACAAAAATTGCATAATCATTTACAAATGTTAAATAATTCTTAGTTAATCTTTCTTGGTAATGCATTGAAGTACCACAAAACCCTGAGGGCAAAGTTAATGCTTTGCTGATTTTAGTGTATTGTTGATTTTTCATGACAGTATGAAGAAATTTAGTGTACAATGGTTCTAGACTATATATAAATAAATATATGATAAACTAACTCTGCTAAATCTGTTTGTGTTTCTATTTATAACATCTGTTCATTCGGATTCATGTGTCCGGCAGAATTTTGTGACTATCACATTGCAGTGTTACTATAAACTACATGAAATTTCACTGAGTTTCTAAGAGATTTATGTATGTGTTTCAATATGGAGTAGCCTACCTACATATGCAACAGGAAACTATAACCTGAATGCTATGACTGGTACTTGGAAGTGAAAGGTAGATTGAAGAGATTTCACAAACAGAATCCAAACAAAAACTTGCTTGAGAACCAAATGATAATCTGTCTGGATAGGAAAGGGAATTATTTTCTTTCCCCCAAGAAACGATGTCAGAATTTTATAATTATGTAATACTGTTAGTATTGTATATTACTTGAAGATGCCTGTTCCAATTACTTGAAAACCAATCAACTTTGAGTATATAACTTACCCAATTAAGGCCAAAATAATTTATTTACTAATGATAAAGGCTTCAAGGAGCAGAATGTAGCCTAATGATAATCCTTTCAAGTTTCTCTGCTCTTGTCTTGGGTCATGATGAAAAAGAATATGAATCAAAATACTACAGAAATGAAGATCACATGAGATTTTCAAGGAATAATCCATAAAGAAAATGAAGGAATATTTAGATTTTGGCAAAGAACTTAAGATTTGGAATATGCCAGAGAAACATAGGGTAACTTGTGTGGAAGTGAATGTGTTAAGGGAAAATGGCAAAGCTGCTGAAGGTAAAGCCTGGAAGCAGCCTATTTGCTCCTGCTATACCAAGTTTGTTTATTTTATTTGTTCTTTTCCTTCACTGATTCAGTTGAAAAAGTCAGTGACATAGAAGCAGCTTTGAAATTTGTTTAACTGAGAGTGAACTGACCTAGATGAGCGCATGTGGGAATCAAGCTCACACACGACATTTGAAAAGTACAGCATTAAATAAATGTCAGTCATCCATATATCATCAAGGAGCTCCTCAAAGCCAAGTTTACAGTAATTTATATTACTCAAAGCTCCTCTGAAGGGTTCCAGGACAATTAAATAGCCAGGAGCTCACCATATGCCCCATAGTGTGAATTGCCTGATAAGGCTAGTCTGAGATTATTAGGAAACAACCTACTCCACAAAGTATGGAAGAGACATCAGAATGAATATTTTCCTCCAGCTTTATGTTCCTTTACCTTAAATATGTCTGAAAAAATCTTGACCCAAACTTTCTTCTAAGCTTTCTATTAATCTCCTATCACAAAACACCAAACTATTAACCCTACATGGATAAAAGTTGTGGCAAGTCTTACAAAGATGACAGATAATTTCAGATCTAAGAGAAATATGTCTCTGCAACAATAGGAAAGTCACAATGTAAACCGCAACATTTATCTTACTAATTCAGTGTTTATTTCAAAACAATAATTAAATAGTACTTTACAGTTTAATAGAAGCAAGTAAAACTGCCCCACTTACACATTTTTTTAGGCTTTTCACATTTTTCTATCCAATATGCTTTCTGGTACCTCATGGAAAATAGAATTTGACTAAAATTTAGTTTATTATACTCTAAACAATTACTAAGTACATTTTTGAAGTTTTCCAATTCATGGTGATGCACTTCTAAAGGAAAAAAAAGCAACACAAAACCACTTTTAGAGTCTACTTTGTTCTCCATTGATAAAAAGTCTTAATATCATAGAGGTTATTATAGGAGATTTGTTTAAATTAGAACCCTTTCTCTTCACTACTTTTAAACATATAAATAGCTTATCTTGATGTAAAATCAATAAACGTTTCATTTCCACTTCTAATTACCTCTGGTCCTGCTTATAACAAATTCCCTTTAAAACAGACAACCTGACAAATTCTCTAGATGAAGTTCTGCAAAATCCTGGCAAGGCAAGAATAAAAAAAATGTTCTGTGAAAAACCCAGTCATGCAGTGAATATTGTGTCTGTGTCCATGATCCTTTGTGACTGAAACTGTTTATCAAGCTCTCCAGAGTGAGTGTTAGCATGTGCGAAGTTATCATCCAACTTCCAGCTTCCAAGACTTCCAACTGTAACTTTCATGTTCATCTGTTACTGTCTAACCAATGAGACAAAATTCTAATTTAAAAAAAATACTTTTTTTCCATTACATCTCCAATAAGGTTAAATTATAACGTACTTGAAAAATGTTACTTGAGGTTGTGGGTTGGAGACAGACCCACAACACAGTACACCGATCATCATTGGCAAAGAGCAGTGAGTTTATTATGGCTGCCCTTTTCATAGGGGCTCTGAAACTCCTGGGCCCAGATAGCTGATTGGATAGGACCTCTTTCCACCCAGCTCTCTGGCCAGTGGTGTATCTGCATCTAAGCTTGAGCAGGGTTGGCTGAGGTCTCTGTTACCTCTTTTTTAGAATGAGCTAGGTCAGCTGAACTGGATTCTTGAAGGCCAGATATATGTTATTCAGCTACAGCCTAGCTGCGCTGCAACAGACAAACATTGCAAATTTTTTGTTTTCGAAATAAAAAAATAAAAAAGTAGTGCAAGTCAAGAGTTATATCATGGGTTATAAATTTTTGTTGAGGTTATGAATTCATTACTCCATTTTTAAACTTTGGGTTCTTTTGCAATATATTAAAACTCTGCAGTAATAAGACTAAGATTCTTTTTGAAGAAACAAGTTGGGACTTATTTCTTTTTGACTTCATCCTTTCATATTTCATTATGAAGGAACAGCTTCTGCCTATGCCCAATAGCTTATTGACTGCTTGTGCTTCTGCCCTACTTTGCAAGGCAGTGCTGTGTCTTCCTAGCAAGATACAATCAGCTGGATAAGAATATTGTAAGATTGTACAAGGAATACTAATTATTTCATAATGGTACAAAGCCTATACAAGGGCTACAAAGCCATGAAGGCCTAGTGATGACACCAGAATATCGGCATTTGAAATGGGACTTCCTTTTTTCCTCATGGCTTCCAGGCATTGGCAATGCACAGATATGATTGGCCTACGTTCTGCAAAAAAACACAGCAGAAGCTGTAGTACTAAATCAAACCAATACCAAAGGTATGTCACTATTTAAGAAATATGTGGGGTTTTTTCCAATTTTCCTCTTGCAAAATTACTGCTTTATCCCAGAAATAGTACCAAGAGGAAAAATGTCTGTACAAATAGTTTGTAGCAAGAGAGTTATTATGTCATCTTTCTATTTTCATAGTATATCCATAAGAACTCTGGCAAAATCTGGAATCTTGGGAAAGTGAATTTGTCCTTGCAGGTTCTTCAAGTATCTGCATTTGCTTTATAGAACCAATAAGCCAACTGTTTTTCTTACTTGAGCACCTTCATCAGAAACATAAAACTTAGCTGAGCTACATCCTGGCCTTTATCTTATTCAGAAGGATGCTTCTTTTATTGCAATTGCTGTATTACTGTAGAGTATATCAATAATTTCAGAGAAGTGTCCAAGTAGAGAGACAGGGTAGGAATCCAGTCTACATAAAACTAGATGTCTGAATTTACATTCTGTCACTGTTGTTGTAATCAGCACTCAGTGAGGTTTACCCTACCTGTTTAATCTTTTGAATACCTCTCTAGAAACCAATTCTATTGAGTAGGTTCCTAAGTTCAGTGAGAGGAAGTAGGGTATCAAACCCACATAGATGCACCTATCATTTAAACACAGAGTAATGGTGAGAGAATCTCATCAGCAGAACTACAGGTATATGAAACCCTGAGACAACTGCAGTAGGAAAGTACAAAATAGGGTAGTAACAGTGACCAGCATGGGTATATGCTTAGGTTAAGCTGACCACAAGAATTGGCTAATTTACTAAAATGGAAAACCAGATATGTTTCTTGCATTTCTCTTTTTAATGAGTTCAGTGTTGATAATGATGATAATGAGGAAAAATATACCAATGAGAACTGAAAAAATATTATCATGATTTAATTATAAAGCAGACTTCTTTGATAATCTTTAACAGCAAGAACATGACAAAAATGTGATGAGAACAAGAAATTGAAAGTAAAGGGCATGAAGGAAGTTAAAATAAATGCATGACATGATATATGCATGATATGATATGAAGTTGCTTAGTATACAGAAAGAAAATTAACTCCAAACTGTGGGTGTTAAACCTCTGGAAGATTATACTACCTGTATGTTTAACTGCCCAAAGGGAAAGAAAATATTTTCCTTTGCCTATTGTGGTCAGCTTGACTGACTACCAGGTGCTCACTAAGCCATTCTATCACTTTCCCTCCTTTACAGAAAAAAGGGAGAAAATTAGACTAAAGGCTTATGGGTCAAAAAGCAGAGGGAGATAAACTTACCAATTACCATTATGGGCAAAATGGACAACTTGACAGGAAATTAATTAATTTATTGCCAGTTTATAGCAGAGTAAGATAGTGAGAAATGAAATCAACTGAAACCACCTTTCCCTCATCTCTCCTCTTCCCAGGCTGAACTTTATTCCTGGCTCTTCTGCCTCTTTCCCACAGGTAGCACAAAGGGATGGGGACTGGGCTTGTGTCTGCTTCATCAAGTGTTTTCTCTGCTGTTCCTTCCTCTTCACACTCTGCCCCTGCTCCAGTGTGGTAACCCACAGGATACAGCCCTTCATGAACTGCTCCAGTGTGGGTCTGCCCCCCAGGCTGTAGTTATCCACAAACTGCTCCTACATGGAACAGACTTAGCATGTGTCTTCTGGCAGGGTCTGGCAGGGTCACAAGTCCTGACAGAAAACCTACTCTTGCAGAAGCTTCTCTCCATAGATTACAGATCTTGAAGGATCCCACTACAGCACAGGATCTCCAGCGGCTTTGGATTCCTTCAGGACACATCCACCAGACTCTGCAAAAGCTGCAGAGCAACCTGATTCAGCATAGTCTTCTCCAAGGACTGCAGCCAAATCTTTGTTCTGGTGTGTGGAGCATCTGCTTGCCCTCCTCTCATGTTGCATGTTTTTAAGGCTCTTTGTTTTTCACTCCTTTTTCTCTTTTAAAGTCTTTTTCCAGAGGTAGTATCAGCATCATGGGCAGGCTCAGATGTGCCCTTCAAGAGGTCCACTGGAGCCAAATGAAATTCTCTGTGTCCAACACAGGAGCACATGTGCCACCAAAACCTTACCACAGTCATGCAATACACTGATGTGTGCAGAGTACATAAACAAAGAACAGTTTCTCAGAAGTGAAAAGGGAAAAGAGAATTAAACTTTGCTATGTTTTGCGTTATGTATTCCAAACAGAGTAGTGTTATGAATGTGTGTCTGAGGAGCTTTTTGTTTAGTGAAGTTACTCCTTTACCAGAAAGCACAAACAACTGGGAGATTAGTCCCAGAGCAAGAGATAAAGGAGGGTGAGTGCTGCGCTAGTGTATTCAGTCCATGACTCTCTAATATTTGATGCTGTCAGAAAACTGGGTAGAAAATGTGTATATGAGCTGTTTTAATGCTATTGAATCATTCTCCTTTAGTATTTGAGTTTTGGATCAGGACAATAGTTTTGAAGTGTACCTCCTAATTGTCTCCTATGATTTCCACAGTGGAGTGGTTCCAGCCAGGAAGTCATTAAAATCTTTCCGGCCAAAAACTAAACCCCTGCATGCATTCCAGGGGCTCATGTAATGCACTCCAGTTTCTGAATTCATCTCATAGACCAAAGTAAGCTGGGCCAGAGTAAATGCCCGTGAAACACACAGAGTGATTGCCCTTTTCTCATCTTCATCTCTTGGCTCTATTACCTGATGAAATTGTGTTTCACCACTTACTGATATACATGTGGTCCTCGTGGCCATATCTGAATATAAGTGATAATTTTAGCATTATTAAAATGAGAAATTATATACAAACCTGTCATAAGAAATTCAGTAGCTGCAGAATGTTGTCATAACTATTTGTTTCTTACTTTCTGAACTATTAAAATCATGCTGTCTTAATCAACCAAAACAAGATTTGAGCTTTTATTAAAACAGCTGCTCAACAGTTTCCTTCCATAGAAGCATACAAAGAGGAAATCTCACTGACAGAATTATTAACACAATTATTGTCTCAAGGAACAAATGAAAAATGATCATTTCAAATAGCAGTTTGTGTGAGAATATCACCTAAATTAATCACTACCTAGATTAATTTATTTCATAATTAAGAAGATCTTTTCTTCTGCATGAAAAAAGTGAGCCATTAATAGAACAGACATCCATAAATTCAGATGGCTTTGTTCAAGCATGCAGCTTTGTAGATGTAAAATCTTTTTTAAGCATATTTTAATTTCTTGATTTAATAAAATACAGCAAGATGAATGTAGAGGAAAAAATCCTGCAGAACCACAGAATAATTCAGGTTGGAAAAGACCCTTAAGATTGTCAAGTCCAATCATTAACCTGATGCTGCCAAGTCCACCACTAAACCATGCATTTAAATCCTACCTCTACATATCTTTTAAATACCTCCATGTAAGAGACTCAACCACTGCCCTGAGAAGCCTTTCCTAAGGCTTGGCCACCCTTTCAGTGAAGAAATGCTTCCTAATATACAACATAAACCTCTTCTGGCACAACTTGAGACCTTTTCCTCTTGTCCTATCCAGACAGATTTTTTACTTAGTGAAGAGTGAGCCTGTCCAAGCTGCCAGTTTCCCCAGGAGAACCCTGTGTCAAGGGCTTTACTAAAGTCCAGGTAGACAACATTCACAGTCTTTCCCTTATCCACTGGATAGCTCATCTTTTCATACAAAGAGATCAGGTTGGCCAAGCAGGACCTGTCTTTTATAAATCAGTGCTAGCTGGGTCCCATAACTTGCTTGTCTACATATCCTGCAGAGACAATCAAACTTCATAAGGTGGATCAGGTGAAGTATTCAGGGTTATGAGTATCTCTAAGAAATAAGACACTTTACATAGTCTGACTACAAATGTCAGTTCTAAATTACGCATCATGTTACAAATTAAAAAAAAAAATATTAACAAGCTGCCACTAGTATAATAGTGTTGCATGGATTGAAAATTTTAGTTGGCTGAGTAATTTGGATTTGACTGTTTATTACTTTTTGATGTGACAAATAAAAGCAGAAATCAATAAGAAATGTTCAGAAACTTATAAGACTAGTATGCAAAAGTTTTATTCATTGAGGGAGAGATGTTCAGCCTTTTTGAAAATGAAATTAGGTTTTATTCATGAGTATCTTGTATTCTTAGTTACTTTTTGATATTACCTATGTATATTATTTCATGTATTAATTTTGGTTTTATTTAAATGTCAAAGACAATACAAGCTTTTTGAATTAAAAGAGAAATAATCTCTGGAAAAGAAGCCTTAGCACCTTATTATTGCATATATATGTATATGTATGTGTTTATAATTTTTATGTTTTCTGGATTATGCTCTATTTAATATTGTAAATTAAAGCCATATGGGAAAAATTCAGATATGTAAGTAATATATTATTGTTGTTTCAGTGATCTTCTCTCATCTGAATGATGACTTCTGAGTATTTTCCAGAATAGTATTTGAAATACCAGAATAGTATTTTAAAAACCATGTCCTATGGTACCAACACATAAAAATGTAGAAAGATAGACAGTTGAAACAAATTTAACTTGAATTCAAATGCCATCTTTTCATGTTGATTTCATGTGAAGTACAAACTTTCCTATGAACAAAACTCAAAATGTGTTGCACTATTTGAATCTTTATCTGTAGGATATCAACCTGCTCAGTAATAATTGGGAGAGTCAGTGAAATGTAGAATGTCACAGAAATGCTTTCTCATTTGTTTTGCTTCATCTCTTGCAACACTGTGCATCTGACCTGCTGTCATCAAATACAAAAATAAATTACTAGTGTTATGTTAGATCAGGTTTTGCTTTTTTTTTTTTAATTGTTATAAATTTAATTTTGTCACATTCCTTGCTAATGGTTTCTAAGTAGCTGAAACACTGAAAAGATTGTTTCTAAAAGTTAATATAAATGTGAGATTTCTTCAATTTTGGTTTCAGAAGGGGGTGCTGGCTGATTTATAGGACAATCTTATATTCCATCACATTTTATTTGTTTAATATTTACTTCTGATATGGATTCTGAAAGACATAACTTTTCAATATGCATAAGTGAATGCTATTATACTGTTGCACACTTGTCATGCCAATACCTCCACTAGCACCAGTCCATAAAACAAACCAGTAGCCAGGTATTTCATCATTATGAATCTTTAAATATTTAAAAGTTCTGTAAAAATAATCAATAAAATGCATCTCATTTTTTAAACTCAGCATTAAATTTACAAACTAAAGAACAAATTAATGTGTTTATAGTGCACTTATGCATTTGACATTCAACTCAACTGCCTTTTTTACAGATTTGTCCCCCTTTAATAAAGCGACGAGTGAAGAATGTTAGGAACATCCGTCACCATCAGGTCTGACGTTTCAAACGCATGTTGGTAAAGCAAATGATCTTCCCATAACTTCTTGCAGACCTTATGACTTTAATCCATTTAAACAAATTACATTAAGTATCTGAGAAGAAATCGATAGTCTCATCAGCTTTCACTCATGTTATTTTTGACATGAAGATGAAAACTACAATTAGTGCATTTTCTTGATAAAAGTCCAGAAAATTTGGATTCTCCTCTGAAACAGGAGAGATAAGATTAGGAGAAATTAATTTCTATGTATGTCCCAACACTGGGAGAGCACAATCTGGTTTCATGGTGAATCTCTCTTCTATTCTACTGCATACAATATGCTTCTTCTGTAGCAAGGGTCTAAATGGGCAAAACAAAAAGTGATTTGGATGTGTTCAACAGTCAAATAATCCAGTCCTTTGCCATTTTTCTTTTCCATTGATTGTGCAGTTCCCTTTGGAGTGACACAGTAGACACAGTAGGGCTTTTATTAAGGACTGCTGAGTCATCAAGAGTCATTTGTAGATGAGATGTGAGTAATAGTAAGACAAATTGCCTGGTGCATACTCAGTTGGACCTCTGTGACACTGTGCAAGATAATTTTTGCTCTAATTTTTGCTCATTTGCTCATAACTTTAGCTTTATTTAATTCTATGCAAGAGCATAGCCTGAAACATACTAAGAGAAATGTCTGTACCCACACTTTTTCAAGTCCATGCATAAAAATGAAACTTACCTTTATTTTGTAATTAAAAAAAGAGGTAAAGAAAAAGTAAAAGGAAAAGAAGGAAAAACCCAATGCAACCAAAACTCAGGTATATATATTTTTTTTTGTTCTGAATAAAACAGCAAAAAAAAATAAAAAGAAATGAAAAAGTAAAGAAATGTGGAGACTAGTACAGTAGATTTTTATATTCTCTACAGAAGTCTAATAGTGGTGTCTCCTAGTGATTATGTGCTACAGTGGGGTTTTGGTTTTTTTTTTTTTTTTTTTTTTTTTGTTGTTGTTGTTGTTGTTGTTGTTGTTGTTGTTGTTGTTGTTGTTGTTGTTGTTGTTGTTGTTGTTGTTGTTGTTGTTGTTGTTGTTGGTTTTTTTTTATAACAGCTCTTATGAGAAATTGCAACTGAGACCAGTAATTGTTAAATTCAAACTGCTTTGAAATATCCAGATTTTTTTTGTCATTACACACACCACAGAGAAGAAGGGAATATAGGGGAATATAGGGTACCCAGTACCCAAAAGACACGGGTCAGAAGATAAAGCAAAAATTAAGTAGATGGTAGACATTTAATCTGTGTTTTTAAAAAATCATGATCTAGATTCTAAGCACCTCATATGATGGGAGAACGCTTTTGAACCTCTGCTTATTACATTTCTAAACCTGTCACTGCATAAGCAAATCTGGCTTTAGTAGACAAGCCAAATTATAATGTAGAAACTAGATGAAATTCTATTTCAATTTGCCAGTCCATTGTGGTTGACATTTTGAAAGTGCACTTAAGGACTAGCTGGCAATACATAAGCTCCATAGAAGAATGCACGTGTAATTTTCAAGTTCAGTTTGGGGAGAAGTAAGAGCTAAAATCAAGACTGTAGCACTCATTCAAGAAGTGGAAAATCTTAGTCCTAGCTAGGACCTTCATAGCCAAACCCTAGTCAAACTTTCACCTTCTACCAGTCAAGAAGTTCTCATTAACATCTTTAGGAATAGTACCTTAGTAGGGCCTCAATGAATAATCTAGAACTCATGTATTGATTTCCATAATTATTTCATATTTGATTTATATATTCAATTTTAGCCTGAGTTAACCCCAAGGAAGTAATGAGGGTGAAGGACAAATTAAAAAAGCAAAGAAGAAAGAACAACTGGGATCTATTTGTTTGTTGATGTCTCTCATTTTTCTCCAAGGACAAATAGCAACATTTGCTTTCACAGATCTGGAAAGAAGCTAAGTCCAGTAAGCCTCAAAAGCTTTTATCTAAGAAAAGGACATTACATATGAGGTTTGGATAAATCAAATTAGCCACCAAGATGCCTGATTGAGTGGGCTCTGAAAGAGATTAATTTTTGTCAGAAAGGCTGAAAATGCATGCTGAGACAGACTCTGTAATATGACTGAAAAAAAATGGTATGAAAAAAAAAGATGAACATTTAGATGTGAGAAAAGAATGCACTAGAGCTTTTAAAAATATTTAAAGTGATTGGAAGCAAATAAATAACGTTTTAGGCTATTTAAACTAAATTTGAAAAGGAATTCATTTTTCTCTGCATTATTCTGGCAGTGTGGAACCTCAGTGAAAGGAAAAGATATTAATGCCAAATAGCTTCTTTCTTTGTCCTCTCCAGTGCAGGAAATTATGACTTCAGTATTATTACTATCAGTGTTACCTGCTGCAAATGTAATTGCAGAATGATCATGGAATATTAGAATGGCTGGGCTGGAAGGGACCTTAAAGACCACGTAGTTCCAATCTCCCTTCTGCAGACAGGGACACCTTTGTCTAGACAGGTTACTCAGAACCAATCTGACCTGATTTTGAGCAAGTCCAGGAATGGGGCAGATGGGTACTTCAGAACTTGTTTATTTTGGGTTATTCACCCACTATGCACTTGGCCTATCGAAAATTAGGTTCAAAACATGTGAGTTTAGTTCTTTACCCACCTTAATTTTGTATCTCTTCCTCTTTTCACTACTTAAACGTGTCATTTATACTGTGACTGTACCTTTTTTATTGCTTGATTGATTTACTTTGTGAACACCTAATTGTGGAAACCTAAGTTTAACGACTATGTAATTTAAACAGCACAAAAAAAACCCATATAATTTTGAACCTGACTGATAACACTAGAAGCTCACATACACAGAACTCAAAATGAATTCAACATTATGCAGACTTTCTGAAGCAACCTGGCTTCTGAAGAGTAATAAACACATCTAATAGCCTATTAGGCAAAGATATTCAAGGAAAAATATCCAAATCATTCAACAAACAGTGACTATGTAGCATAATGTAAAAAATGAAATATAGAGAAGTAAATGTGTTTTGACAGGCTAAATGAATTTTACTCTTTCTTCAAAAAATTGCTTTTTTTACTTATGGCTTTCCTTAGGGAAAATATGTCCTTGTTGCATATTCCTTTTTAAACACCCTGTAAAGCTGTTATGATACCTGCAGTAGAATGACTTGATTGGTTTATGCCCACATAGATAGAACCATAGTGCTGTAAATTTTAGAACTGCCAAACTGTCCATGCACACTATGCTGGAATTGCCTGTGATTTTCTATTATTTTTCTTTAAATATTTTATGCTTGTGACACAAATCCAGTATTGCTTGCATGGCTGGATGATGTTTTCAGATTCAAGGTCATTTGCTGTGGCCAGGGATCATGAACTCCATAAACCCCCTCTCACAAATATTTTCTAGCTCTGTTTGGTTATATGATATTATATTAAAAAAGGCCTCTTTCTCAAACATAATCTGAAGATTCTAACATGAGCAGGGAAAATGTCAACAAATGCATGAAATGGAAACAGTCAGATAATCCTGAATTCTTGCTCCCACTGGTAAAACTTTTAGCTTTTCTGTCTGTCACATGATTGTGAAAATCTAAAGGTCAGCAAGTGACTGTTTAGCTTTCTGTATAGGACCCAAAAAATCACCTGCTTCACAGGCCAATTTTAATTTATGTCACTTCAAGATATGTTTTAATAAATCCTTAACACACACTTTTCTCCTATTCCAAATATTAAATAAATAGTTCAGTCTTATAAGATGCCAGCCATCAGAAAACAATTTTAACCCATGAACCTGAGTATAAATCTTGGCCTAATTTTCCACCTTCAAAACCCACTTGAAAATAGATTCTGAGACTCACAAAATTGTTGGTATTACAAAGGACCACTGGAGGCCATCTGGTCCCACTTCCTACTCAAGTACCTAAGGCCCAGTACTCAGGACAGTGTTGAAACAGTCTTTGAATATCTCCAAGCATGGAGACTTCACAACCACTCTGGGCTGTCTGTGCCAGGACTCAGACATTATCACAGCAGAAAAAAAAGTTTCCTGATATTCCTTAGGAAACTTGTGTGTTTCAGTTTGTAGCCATTGCCTTTTGTTCTGTTAGTGGGAACTACTCAAAAGATGCTGAATTCATCCTCCCTTCATATATTTATATACATTAATAAGATATCCTCACAAGCCTTCTCTTCTGGCTGAACTATCCTAGAGATCTCAGCCTTTCTTCATAGGAGAGATGCTCCTGTCCCTTAATCCTCTTTTTGTCCCTTTGCTGGACTCTGAAGTACATCCATGCCTCTCTGGTATTGAGGGGCCCTGAACTGGACACAGCAGTCCACTGTGACATCATCAGAGCTGAGTAGAGTGGAAGGATCATCTCCCTTGACTAATGCCAGTAATGCATCCCAGAATACCATGGGCCTTTTTGTCCAGGGAACCTGGTCTTGCTCAGAGTACTGTCCATCAGGACTTCGAAGTCCAAATTTACTTTCCAGCTAGTTACTCCCCAACTTATACACATGCATGGGGCTGGTCTTTCCTGTGTGCAGGACTTTCCCACGTTGAACCTTGTAAGATTCCTGTTAGCCCATTTCTTCAGCCTGCCAAAGTTTTTCTGGACAGTCACAAGAGCCTCTTGTGTATGAAGAACTCATTCCCAGTTTTGTGTCATTAGCCAGCTAGTTAAGGGTTCACTTTGCCCCAGCATCCATCTCCCTAATGAAGATTTAAAACAGCATTTACCCTTGGGTTACACCACTTGATTAGTGGTCTCCAACTAGACTTCATCACTGATCATCACTCTGGGCACAGTTGTTCAGCTAATTTTCAATCTACTGCTAGGTTCTGCTCATCCAGTCACTATTTTCTCAGCTTCTCCATGAAGACCATGTCAAAAGCCTTTCTTAATTCAAGATGTCTGCCGCTTCTGTTCCCCGGCTAGCTGATGTTTAGAGTGGGGGGTGGCAGTTTTTCCCCCTGAAGCTCCTTGAATCCCAGTTGTCAGTTGTTTTGGCACAGTATAAAACACAGGCAGCGCACAGGGGTCCCAGGGAAACTTTATTTGATGGTGTTTCTTCCCCTCTTTCTTCCTGGGCCCCAATTAGGGGGCCAACAAAGACTTATATCTCAGGGGAAAGGCAGGGGCTGACCCAACTTCCAACAAATCAGGAGAGTTGGGAGTAAAACCCAGGCGGGAATAACAGTAACGAACCAATAAACTTCCAAGGAAGAAAAACAGTCTTAGGAAATGGGTAAAATTTGGAGAAACAGAAACTAGAAACTAGCTGACGACATTTCTGGGAAAAGGGTGGAGACAAAAGAAAAACCAGCACCAAGGAAAACTACTAAATCACAAATCAAACCATAGACCTACTGATAAAACAAAAAGCACGATACAACAAAGATGAACAATAATCAGCATTGTTCCCTTCTCTATCAAGGTAGCCATTTCATGGTCAAAGGTTATCAAGTTGAAAGGTGTACTGAATTCATAAGGAAATGTTTTTGCATCTGGCTGCAGCAGGAGTAAAATCTTGGGGAAGAGGTCAGGGTTTTTCCTTTACAACACATTGCCAGGGCCAGCAGGGTCTGCAGTGGACCCAACCTCAGAGGACTTGGCGGGGCCTTTGTAAAATATCTTTAAGAAAGTTCAGAAAATACTGTATAGAAAGAAAGAAGGAAAAAAATTAACCAACAAGGGGAACACCAAGATAGAGCAGGAGGTGGGTGCATGACAGGGCAGGCATACCTTCCAAAGGCATGTCAACTCATGGGTGAGCCCACACTGGAGCACCCCAGTGGGAGTGAGTCCTGTGGAGCACGTGTGTTGGAGCATAGGAAAAGAATGGGAAGGAAGGAGATGTCAAGAGAAGCTGCTACACCCTGACTGCAACCCCCACCAATCACCCCACTGCCACCTGTTGACTCGCTGAAGTTACTGAATCAACTGAGTGCAATCCATGATGACAACAGGGTGCAGAGGACAGGTGCTTTGAATGAATTTCAGCCTTTTGTGTTATTTAGCAAATATATTTTTTAGGTACAAAAGGGGATAAAACGTGTAAATATAGTTTCTTTTTTCCTGTGGTTTTTAGGGGTTTTTTGTTGTTGTTTTTTTTTTTGGGTTTTTTCCTCCACTATTCAAATCAGTAATTAAATATTTATTTTAATTTGCAATAAATAGTGTTAATATCTGCATGTTGCCTGCTTTGCTCACTACAGCAACTGGTAAGTGAGCTGCTTGTCTTAATCTTGACTCCACAGCTTTCTTGTTCGTATTCTTTTTATTTTTCTACTTGCTGCACTGTTTATGTTCTCCAATTAACTAGTATACAGTGGTTTTTTTAACTGTTTTATGGGGAACTTAGAGCACTTTAAGAACAATTACTATGCTTGCTCCAAACTGCTTATCTCAGTGTGCATCACTACACCTACATGGTATGAAACTCCAGTACCTTAATATAGTTTGTAAATGAAGTAATAGAACTCTCTCTTACCATTTTTTTTCACTAATGCATCTTTATTAATCAGCAGCACAAAAAACTTCAGTTTTTTTATATCTCACCTATTTCAGGAATAATTTGTAGCTTAGATTTATTGAATTATTACAAGGTATGCTTTATGAGAAAAATACAAATTAAAATATTTCACATAACACATGCAAAGGCATGGTATTTTATATATTAAAGCTTACAAAATGGAACATAATTATCATGTAGCAGCAGTGTAAATAATCATCTGATTTATTTTCAGAAGTATCACCTACAAAAAATGGTTAGCAATTTTTAGTAATTAATCTATTCTGATGGGAAATCTTAATAATATCATAAAACATGACAGAACGTTGTCGATGGTTATTTAATCATTATCCTCTACAGGTGAAATTTTATAGTGAAGGAGATATGATAGAAGAGAGGAGCTAGAAATGGTAAGAGAGGAAGAGTACAATATCTCTATGTAGTGCTCCTGGAGAGAGTTGAATTAAGTAGGGTCCTCCAAGGAGAGTTAAATATTATTTTATTTAACTATTTATTTATTTAAATATTATTTTATTTAACTATTCTTTGTTTCATTACATCATTGATTTTAGAAGAGACCAGAGATATGTCTAAATATTTGGCCCAATTTTGTATTCAATCCACTGAATGTTCCCACTATGTTGCATTAATGGAAAAGTTTTGATGCATATAAATAAATTCCTTTTAGAGGAAATGGAACTGCAAGCTCTTCTCTAAAATGTGCTGCTCACCTTAATGGAGAAAAGTGACCTTTTAATCAATGACTGGAATTTTCAACATCTTTGGCCAAGTGTTTGAGAGATGTCCAGTCCTACAAATTAGACTACAACTAGTGTGACAAAAAAAATGTTAAAGTAAAAATTGTGTGGATATAAGTAGCTTAGAAGCAATCATTTCAGTCTTCTGGGCTTTTTCTATTGAGCCAAATTGCTTGGCACTACATGCTTTGCCTACAATGAATACAACAGCAGGCTAAAGGTACCATGTAATCTGAAAATTACAGACCATAAGGGTACAGTTCTATACTTCTAATCTTTTCCTTTAGCTACCACTGCCCATAAAGTACTCCACTTTCCATGCTCCCCCCAAATATTCTGACAAAATGGTTTAATTTTTCTTAGTTATCTAATCACTCAGCAGTAACCCTGTTAATATTTCTGCCAAGAATTTCCAGTAGAAACAGACTTCTATGAAGCATTATTTTCCTCTTCTAGTGCCCTTTTCACCTGTCATTTTAAAGACTCCTGCCATGCAGAATGGCTGCCTGCCATCTGTTTGCAGGGAGGAAGAAAGCATTTAATAATTCATCGGGTGGATGAAAAACAATGTTTGACATTTTCCTCTGATTGCAATATAGTTAAGAAAATATTTTGTATGTAGAAATGAGTCTATCATTCAGTGGGTAGGAGAGTTTTACTTGTCACTCAAATAATCTAGAGGCAAGAAGATCAATGGAACAGCAGCTTTTCTAAAGCTTGTTGTGGGTTTTTTTAGCATCAACAGCCCTATTAATTCTACTAGTGGTTAACATTTTCAATTAATAATTAAACTCAATCAAACTTCACATAAATTAGAAGAGGCCTAATGATATGCTATGGTCAAGCTCAAATATACAGATATTCAGCAAAATGAAGGGTTCATTTTCATAAACTGAGGAAAATAAATCTGATTTATTTTATTTAGCAATAGACTTGAATAGAAAACAGACTAAATAGAAAACAAATTCAAGTGAAAATAGTGTTTTTTAAATTCAAGCTTGTGGAATTGAACCAGCATATATAAATTTCAGTAATTTTTCAGATTTATTCATAGATCACATCTTACAGTGGCTGTCAAATAATTGTGAAAATTTAAAAAGCCTGGTAATGCAAAAAAGAGTTTTGTTGGGATAGGAGGTGAGATTTAACCATAGGACATAATCAATCACATCCCATATTTGCCTGACTTATTAAAAACTTTTTCCTGTTACCATTAAAATTCACATTCGCAAATATTTGTTTATCTGTATTTCTCTGGATCTTCTGAGGATCTGTGTTTCTTCAGTTAGCAAGAGGCAAACTGATTTGAAATAGGTGCAGTAAATTGTTCCAAGCTTCCTCTTTGGATTCAGAGTTCAAAAGTCACTTTTGAAAAAAAAGTTTCTAAAAAATTTATATAACCTTCTTTATAGAGAAAATAAATAATTTTCATACTTACCATTACAAAATAAAATACTTCATATATCCTAGTCCATAAGTTAATTCCTTCCTGTCTTGACGTGCATATTCATATTATTTGAAAGAAAATAGAAAAAAAAGACAAATTGTATGCAAGTAAGAGCACACTTACATCATATTATAAGCTGGCATATAGAAAATTAGAAGTTCATTTGTTATATTATGTATTTATTTTATGACTGAGTTGTAAATAAGATAAAATAGGAGACAGTAATCAACTAATAAATATATCAAAAAACCCCACAGAATTTTAACTCTGAGTAAAAATGGGTAAGAGACTCACAGATTTTCAAAAAAAGGGGGGACCTGTAGAACAAGATTTTAATTTGTTTTTAACCTTTTATTTAATGATTAGGTGAGATGATTAAGTGCTTTCAGATAGATTGGCTGCTAAATGCTACCATAATCTTTCACTGTCATTTCTATTGGCAGCCTCTCCATGATTTTTCTTGAAAGATGATAATCCAAAGTAGTTTTGGGGTGTTTTTTAAGTTTTTCTTGCAAAAATATTATTACCATATAAATACAGCTGACTTTCTTTAAACTGCTCTAAGATTATTTTTAATTTCTTGCTTAATAAATATACTTAGTTGAGCTATATTTTCAAACCTCATATTGAAATAATATTCATAGGAGTTCTTTAATAGTTCATTATTTTTAGTACAAAGATTGCTTAAATCATGAAATTGTACATGTGAGCAAAGTTATAAAGAAATTAATACACTGCTTTGTTTTTAAATATACCATTAAAAAAAATCTATTTCAAAGCAATCCTATTTATTTGCCTATAATGTTTTCCAGGCAATATCAGCATATATGAATTTTTTACTGTTTAATAACTTTGCATTTAAAACTTTTTATTTATAATATTATTTGGTATGTCTACTGAAATACTTAAAAAATTCTTATTGCTTTTCAGTTTAAATCAGAATCTATTTCTATGGCACAATTTTGTTTGTGTTGTCTAATTTATGTCAGCTAAGTTGCAATGTTTATGACCATATAATCTACTATGACAATTGTTCAGAATAGGACAGCAGGCATGAGTTTGCATAAGGACAGAGCAAATAGTAAGCTCAAAATTCTTTTTTTGTTGTTGTTGCTGGATGATCATGGAGAAAAATATATAGTCATACATCAAAGTACAGAGGTTTTTACTGAGGCTTAAGTGATAGATCATCTTCCTGCTGGAAAAACTTTAAAATTACTAAAAGTCTGTTGGCTTCCACATAGCTTGAAAAAGACAGGTCACTTGAAAAAAAAAATATTTCTAGAAAAATAAAAGGGCAGATGAAGAATTTTTTCTTTGTTTTGTTTTTTGTTTTGTTTTGGGTTTTTTAAATGATTTTTATTAATTTTAGCTGGGTCATGCAAAGGAATAAATATAAGCAGAGGAACTGCAAATTTTCTCATTCTCTGCATCATCCAAGGTACCTCATTTTGAAGATGAAAATAATTGCATTTTAGGAATACAAACTAGATGTTAAATGTTCAAGATTAACAAGATTTCCTTTTTTCAAAGTTTTTTAGGGCTTTTTCATTGTTTGGGGGATTTGCCTTTCATCTTGCAGCAACCTGCTCAAAATGCATTTTCAAAGCTGGAAATGTGATAATGAAGTTAACTGAGTAGAATTCACTTTTGAGATCCCATTAACCAACCTCTGTTCCTCATATTCTTCACTAAAAGCATGTACTGTTTCTTATATTTTATTTGCACCATATTCCACTCCAGTGGATTTGGATATTATTTCATAGAAGACTTTCTGTGTTATATACCTTAATAAAACCTGAATTCCCAATGGTATTAGCTCTAATTTTCATTAGGAAGTTTCAGATAAGGAAATGGCAGATAGACAGAAAGTTTAGTTTCCTTCTAAAAGAAGTAAATAGAAGATTTGTTTTATTTTTATTTAGTACAAATGCATTATTATAGTCTCCTTTACATTTAATGGGTTTCTATGTTGCCCAACAAATATGCATTCACGTATCAAAAATATCCCAGGTTTCTAAGCACACAAAAAGTCAGTTTGAACTGACCTTGATTTCTTTTTCTTCTCAACCTTATCATCAATATCAATCATGCACTGTCATTTCTTCTTCCTTCCAGTCTTTGTATCCCAGTTCATCATATTTACCCTAGCACTAATCACTAATAACCCATAATTTGCTCGGACTGTAAATATTTTTTTTATGTCCTTATAATGGTACCTTTCCATCATTCTTTTATATAAATTGTACTAATCTGTATTGACATCCCAGTTATAAGAATCTTCTCACCAGGTTAAAGTTATGCCTACAAGATCACAATCACCGTCATTTAACAATCTTTTCAGTTTTCTTTGCTTGTTCTCATTCTTCTAGAATTGTGCAAAGGCACTGTAATGCAGAGGTCTTTTGATTCTTCAAGTTTCATTCTTTTAGCAAATGTGTTTTCTGATTTATTACTGTGTCCTAAAGGTGCCAAAAGCCTAGCAGAACTCAGAGGACTAGATTTTTATAACAGTCATTATCTGACAGATAATAAAATCTCCAGTTTTTTAATGCAGAAAAAAACCCCCTACAAACCTTCTTGCTTCAGGGTTTAATCAGGTGCTAGCTACATCTTTTTAGAAATAATTTTTTTTAACATGGAAGTACTTATTAGGAAATTTAAAGTTCACTATTTCTCCTGATAAAAGGTGTGGAATATAACCGTGGGTGTTCCCACACCTTGGCACTTTTGAAGCTAAGATCTATTTATCCCTAACCAGGCACCTATTTTTAAGGATTTTCACCTACAAGCTACGTACTGTTCTGAAGTTATGCAGTAAAATTAATTGAAAACATTGTAAGTTATGTTGTGATGTGTAAATAAACGCTGAAACTTTTCTTCTCAAAAATATTTTTGGTAGCATTGTTGATGCTTCATGTGCAAGATTTAGTATTTAACAGTAAAATATAGCAAACAAAAAAAAAATTTGGAAATCCAATTCCTGTCTTAGTAGGAGTTACTCCTGAGCAACACCAAAACTGATTCTACTCAGTGATAAGAATAAAGGTCTTGTTTCTTTATATTCACTCTTTTTTTTGCTTACAGTTTTCATTTGTTTTCTCAGATACAGTATGGGAGTTAATTTATTCAAATATGACTCTACCACGTATGGGTATTTATATCCATATCTTGTCTGTCTCTGTAATTTTTTATTTTACATAAGTAAACTATTTTCATATTTAGAGCTTCTATTCACTGTAGATTTTTTGCTTCTTACTATGGGTGCAATTTTTATCAAAAGTAGTTTTTAGCTGATTGTTATGGTTTGTTTCATAGTCAATGCATAGTAGTCATTCAAACAAACAAAAATTTTTCTCTGTAAAATTTAAGTTACATCCTTTATTACACTTAAAATCACTTCATTTACAGACAAAAGTTTCAGAGAGAACACTAAAATATCTTTAGTATAAACCTATGCTTATTTTTTTGAGTGTTTGGACATTTCTACATTAGTCCCAAATGTCTCAAAATTCTGAACCAGAATTCCCAATTTAACATGCATTTCAACCTGTAAATTATGAGGGTTTATGCTACATACAGATAAGAGGATCTATTTTCTCCTTCCATTATAAGGTAGCGACTAAACTGTCTTGCACATCTTTCTATTGAACAGACAGTGGTGTGTGGTCATTCACCACCCTGGATTAGATTGAAGTCAGTGCTACCCTTTTCATTTTCCAAATTTGTATTGGTCACTCATCCCTAAACAGAGACAAAAGACCAAATTTTAAACATACTCTATGTATACATAGAAAATATATGAACAGATATCATTAAAAAGCCTGAGAGAATTTTGAAAGTCATCTATAAACACAAACTGTGGAAAACCAGGATAACTCAGGCAAAATTTTTACTGAGCACAGGGAGATATTATGGTAGCTAAGCTGCTATTTTTGTTAGCTTTAGATAGTTATCAAAGGTGAAAGGTGATAGAACAGATGAAATGCATATATCAATGGGTAGGTTAAATTAATAATAATAATAATAATAATGTGATATAAATCCAAAGGGCACAAAGTGATGATGACATTGCTGCAGTACTTGAGGCAAGATAAAACATCAAACTATGTGTCTATGATTCTGAATACATAGATATCCGTACAGACATACTTGCCTACCTTCTCACTTGGATTAGTCCTGCTGATAAATTACCAGATGCAAATTGACTACTATAGAAGAAAATTTCTAAGGTTAATGCCTCCCTTGGCCCAGGTTTAGGATAGCACTACGAAACTTCCTAGCGAGGTTTGGCCTTCACACTATTCCCCATTATTGCTCTTCCACATGGGTGGTGATGAAGTTAAAATGTGTAGTCCAGGGGCAATCAAAAGCCGCTTTAGTGCCTTGGGATGGCTGGTAAGGGAATCCAGAGAACAAGTAAGTTTTTCTCTATCTTTCCAGTTGCATGCCATGATATGTGAAGAAACAGATTAACTCAGTCTATTAATGACTCCATGGCTGGTGTCACCGCTGCCACGGTGTGGTTTTGGGGTTTTTCAGTAATGGGATGATGCCAGGTCCCCAATCCAATTTGGTTGGATTCACCTTTCTCAAATGGAGAAGAGGGTTTTTAACAGAGCTTTAAACTAGACTTGAAGTGGGAAGTGGATAATACCAGTCTTGCCAATGATAAATGCAAATTAATACATTGATCCAAATGGATTTGCTTTCTTTTGCTACACTTACACTTAGATGTCTTACAGTATTTAAAACGCAGTAAGTTTTTTTTTTTTTTTAATTTCTTTTTTTTAAGGAATCTGCTAAATAAAGTGGGAAATATCAGCTAATTTGAAATGGTCTTTTTACCCGTCATACATAATGAAATCCACATTCTGTGTGTTCCCAGTGCTGCAAATTAGAGAAACAAGATGATCTTTTATCTTGTGGTAGAAATTTGCTCACCAAAATCCTATAGGTAGCAAAAAGCTGACATTTTCTTTGTTCCAGTTAGCAATACTGGACTTTATTTCACTGCTTATGCCTATTGATATTTTGCAGCTGATGATATTAGTGATGACGCCCCAATTCTGTGGGATAGCAAAAAAAAAGAAAAAAATGAATTCGAGTTCTTTCTTGGAATAAAATAAATTAATAAATAAATTACTAGCACCCCCAGGAAACCCCAAGAAAGGAAGAGCAAACTATTGATTGTTTTAGGTATCACTTTTTATTCCTTTATAAAAATCTACAATCTGTCAGAAATGAAATAACAACCTCTTCCTCTGGGAGAAAACAATGTTTTCCTGATTTCTTTTTTTCTTGCCATTCACTCTTTTCATCTGGGATAGTCTGTGCTTGACTAAATTTGCATTCTTAGGATCACAACCTTTAATATAATCTGCATTTTGCTCTGCTGAGTTCAAATCATACAGAGATGAACCCAAGCATTGAAAACAATACATTTTCATAAAACACTTAAATCTTTCCAGCATCAAGAACTCTGCATCAATTTTTACAAATAATTCTGATCAAGTCTACTAAAAAGTATTAAAAAATTAACTACTTTTGCCAAGAAAGCAAATAATAGGATTAAAATATTATGTTCTCTTTGGCTACCTGTAAAAACTTTGTGTATGCCCATCACAGATAATCATCATTCACCAATTTCAGTTTGTATTCTAGTTGATTTCAGGCATTAAAATAAGGAAATATCACAGAACCAAAACCATAGAACAATCCAGCTGTGAAGACCTCAGGAGGTCTCTAATCCAGCCTCCTGGTCCTAACAGACTTAACTCTGAGGTGACACAGAGAGCTCTGGGCTTCATTTAGTTGGATTTTGAAAATCTCTAGGGATAAAAACTGTATATCCTCTCCCAGGAGTCTGTTTCACTGCTTGACTCTCTTCATTGCTGCTTTAAGGGCATGGGAATTTAGAAGAAAATAAATGCTCTTGCAGTCCAGCTGATCCAGAGAGATCAGAGGGGCTAGGTGTGGCTGAGCTTAGTTTCTGACTATAGCCAGTTTAAGTCTGGTGGAGTTCAAAAGGCCTTGCACGAGAACAGGTGCACAAGTAATGCAATTTACCAATCCAGCCCTATAGGTCTGATCACATTCAATAAGGACTTTGCACAATCGAGACTCAGGAATACTTGAAACCACAGGAAATCAGGTTCAGGATTCCTAAAGCACAGTTAATATGCGTTGTGACAGAAAGTATACCAAGAGAGATTCTAATAACACTGTGTATGTTTAAGTGGATATTCCTGGGTGTCCTCCTATGTAGTTGGAGGTGCAAAACCAATAATCTAAAGGTATTCCTTCAGGGGAAGAGAAGCAATACAGTCCATTGACTGATCCAGAACAGGCAGGGATGTATTTCCCTTTCAGTCTTTTCTGCCGTGAAGCAGTCCTTTTGTTCTGTAAATTTTGGCCCATCCTAATGCGACTGAGCAATGTTATAGGTGGGGTTTAGTGACTTTGGTCACATGTGCATTGTATATCCCATGCCCTCCTTCATTTGCATCCCAAGGGTTTCTGTAAGTTAATACTGTGAATATGTGCTAGGTAGAAAAAGTGCAAATCAGCTCTCCATTATCCATCCCTGATACAGGTGTTCCTTCTGATCTCACGGAAATTCGACAGCAATTTTACATCTGTGCTTTACTAACTTAAAAAAAACCAATACTGGTCCTGTTTAAAATTGAATTCTGTTATCAATTCAGGAAAACACAGAGGGAAGAAGAGTTAGGGTGGGATGGCTATAGTAGAGAATTACCTGTAAAATCCCACAGATTTAACTGAACATAGTCCTCTCATAAAGTATTGCAGGAAGTAAAGATTCTGGATGATGAGAGGAGAGATATGATACAGAGAAAGCTGAATACTGACATTATTTGTCACAGAGATAGTGGGGGATGCTAGTTTAATTACCTGTTCTCTGTTGAGGAGACTAAGTTTTCAACTATTTCTTGTCAGGAATTATCATCTTTCAGAAGACATTCCAATCCCTCACAATCACAGAATTTTTAATGGTTGACTGCGCCTTGAGTTTTCATTCCCAGCAATATCTGTGATTCAAGGTAAAGCATAGACATAGTTCCCAAATAGCCTTCATGTGTATAAAATCATTAGAATATTTTTGTAGCATGCTTTATCATATAAAGCCAACCAGAATCCTTATAGGCTTTTTTAACTGTGCATGCACACTTAGGTCAGCCACTGGTTAAGGAAGCAAATAAGCTGCTTGAGTATCTTAAAAAAGCAATGGAAAGTAATATAGAGAAGATTATTTTAATATTGCTTCAAAGCAGCTAAGCATCACACTTTGTAAATGGTTATGTATTCTGCATAGCCACTATTTGAAAGAGTAAATATGATACCTTTTTTCTGTAGAAAGCAATAGCACAAGCACATCACATTTTGTATGCTGTCATGCTGCCTAATCCATGAAAATAAATCACTGCTCACATTTATCCATGGTATTTATTCACTGAAGCAACTTGGAATCTCATTCACCTTTCTTTACCCCTGAAGCACTACTTGTGAATTAGTATCCTTTAGCACCAGAAGAAATGTCAGAGTCAAAGAATATAATCCTCTTTTAAGTATTTTTAAGTATTTTATAAACATGTTTTTTTCAGCTGAAGGAGGGAGGCAAAGCATGTTGTTTTATGTACTTTCGTTTAGGCCTTTGCACAGTTCTAGTCTTGAACAGAATTTTTGGCTTAATAGGTTAGTAGCAACATTGGTTGCAGTGAGCATAAGATAGTAAAATTCAGAATGCTGAGAGAATGGACCACAGCAAAAAAGCAAAGTCTTAACCATGTGCTTCAAGAGAAAAGTTTTCCCCAGTTAAGAGATTAGTTTGAAAGTATTAGGGGGCAAGAAGGGTTGGCTGCCCAACAAGGAAAGTTGAGTCAGAAGAATTGCGTGATAAAAAGGCAGATGCAAAAGTGACCACACCAAGGAGGACTCAAGGTGGGGAATGGCAAATCAGGGTCAAGTTCAGAGCCAAAGAGTGTAGTCAAAGTCAAACATAGTTCAGTGGTCACTCAACTAGATTGCAGCTCTGCATGAACAATTCAAGACTGATTTGAACCATTTTGGATGGCCATAGTCTGTTTTGAGTTTGAACAGAAGAAAACCCTTCTCTTAGAACAAAGGTTTATGGTATCTGAACATAAATTTTTATGATGCCCTAACATTTAGAAATTAAAAAACACATTAAAAATCTATTAGCAAGAAAGTGAGATTTTTATCTCAAAATTAATGGGGACAGAGGTAAGAGAACACTTTCTCATTATTACTATTGTCTGATTATTTTGTGATGAAAATGTGTTGTAAGCCAGAGTTTCAGTCTAATGCAAGGAACAAGTAATTTGTACACAGGAGCCGTAAGCCATGTCACTTTGAATGAAGGGTACAGGTTTTTGTTTTCCCCAGCCACTGCTGACCATTCGTTCAGTTTTTATCCTCAAGTCTGGATCTTGCTCATAGCAGTGAATGCTTCAAACTGCTTGTTTACTGACAGGGTGCTGAAGGATGCTGAAATAATTGAAATGAACTTTGCTTTTTGGATCAACTGCTAAGGAGGCAAGATGACATAAAAGTGACACTTTGGAGGCAGAGAAACCTTCTTTGAATACATATTAGAAGCCAGTATTGCTTATATAAGTATAACTATAGTGCAGATTTTGAACTACTTTTTTTTATATGACAGTAATGAAAGAATAGAAACATAACTACAAAATCAGACATCTTTTTGTACGTATATTTGGTTTTAAACTTGTTTACCAGCTCTGCTAGTGTTAATTTTCCCTAAAATTTGTGACATTCTGTAGTATTTATCGTGCACTAAATGTTCTTCTAGGAGAAAACAAAACCAAAAAACAAAATTATATTTTACATTTTAAGGTGGGTTTGCTAATGTCTGTTTCTAGTTTACAGATATATCAAGATCTGATATTAAACTGTTTAGAATGTCTTAAAATACAGAAATAAAGCTGGCAGTTTTTGTTTGGTTTGTTTTGGTTGTCAGGGAAAAGCAAAGGCCAACTTGTAGAAAAGAGGAGAATGAGTTACACAAAATAGTGGATAACCTTGCTCTATTATAATTTCAAATTAAAAGGACACATATTTCCCATGTAAAAACAAACAAACAAAAGGAAAATACATAGTCAGTATTACACACTAACTTGATACTCTTTTTCAGTGTAGTTATATTTGATTTAAAGAAGGCAAAGATTCAGTGTATCTTGCACAGTGTGATTCTACTTTGGAGGGAAAACAGGCTTCTGCTCCGGATATTGGATGGACAAAAATATTGTGATAAATATGATAGAAGAAAGTTCTACAAAAAACATTCTGACTATCATTAAACCAGATGATAAGCCCAAAGTAGCTTAGTTTCTAAAGTATTTAAACTCCCAAGGTCAGCTTTGTTCTTAGGCAAGTACTGAATCAGGGCAAGGGAGAAAGCCTGACCCCTAAATACTTCCCAAAGTGCTTTCCTTATCCATTTATCTTGTTCCTAATGGAAGCACATGTGGAAATATTAAAAAAAAAATCAAACTTTGAGGACTAAGTGTTCGTGTATAGCAAACAGTTCAGATTACAACATTAAAAAGGACAGTTTGTGGGCTTATAGGCCCAAAAATAGGATATCTATCTTTGAGCAACATGGACTGTGTCACTGAAAAAAATCATATTCAAAGTAATTAGTCTAACTACTACTTGGAGAGAATTGGAAAAAAGCTATTTCAACTTCCTCTTGTTTTTAATTACCCCTAGTCCAAGGTGAAAAGCAGAAATAGCTAAATTAAATTAAAAATATTACTTCCTAACGTTACCTCTTATTAAGCTTTTGTAGAACACACCAAGTGATAATTTAATATCACACATATTATACTTTGTTCAACAAAGTTGTCTATATTAGTTAATAACAGACAATAAATCACAATTAATTAATAGCTCATTTCACACACTTCTCAAACATATAAGCTTTTGCAAAGAATAGAAAATAATTTTGTAATAAGATTTAGTTTTGTAACTGGGTAGAAGCTTTGTAAATATATCAAAAAATTTTCAAAATGCTCTTTTCATATAAGCTCTTTACCGATATCTAAGTGATAAAGGCAATAATCTTATGGCTAATAAATGTCATGTTTCACATTACCTTTACTTAACGCCAAATTAGTGTAGCCAGACATTTTACTCCAGGAAAATTAAATTAATCATATTTTATGATAAAAACCCTAAAATAGCTGTCACAAAAGGCAGAATAACTTTTAAAAGGAATATCATGTTATCCTGTCGAGGTAAGTATATGTATTCCAAATTATACATCAATGTCATACATAAAAGCCAGACTTAAGGAAAATTCATAACATAATTCATAAGAGAAACAGATAAATTCTAGGCTGAGTAAAACTCTTCAAGACTAACCAAATTATTCAATACTTACATATTGATAGTTTACATACAGCTTTTGTTATTGCCTGGATTATATGAAGTACTGAGTTGCTTTACAGAAATCTAATTCTACTTCTATATCACTCATAAATGCTCATTGATTACTAATTGCTATTATTCATGCCTCAAACTAGTAATTTTCTTCCAATGTATGTTTGACAAGACTGCTACATCTGCCCTGGGAGATAAAAGTTTCAGAGATTTGTGCTCCACAGATCCTCTGAGTAGACAATTGTGTCTTTTAGCACAATAGTTGAGAATTTGCAGTGTATATAGCAAAAAGTATTGGTCATAACAGGATGTCTGCACGCATTTTAAATTTGCAGGAGAAATTATCAGCAGAATTTAATTGTATAATTCTCAGTACCTTACAGACCATGCTATTGCCAAAATCTGATCAATATTAACATTGCTTTATACAACTAAAGGCTTGAAAACAATATTTGAAAGTATCAGGCACATTGGCATTAGAAATTGACACTGAAAATACAATATGCATTCACACTCCCATGTGGACTTTAATACATGCAGAATTAAAACTGAAAGAAATTGCAGAAGGTATTTTCAGCTTAATGGCTTAGTCTGTGGACAAGCCTTATTTTCTATTTTAATTTTCTAGAATAACAGTATTACAAACAAATAAATCATCAGGGACAGGAGCTGCCTGGTGTTGTAATTTAATTGTGCTCAACTTGTCTCAGGCCAAGAGTCTGAGCTTACTAGGTAGGCTCCACAAAATGACAGTCCAAAATGGTTTTGGGACATATATCCAAATATCCATATATCTATATCCAGATATCCATATATCTCAGTTTTGATGAGGCTAGTAATTTCTTATTTTAATATATCAGTGTTAATTTAATCAAGAATATTTACATGAAATTTATAAATTTTAATCAGACTGTTTTATCTACAATAGAAAGACAGAAAAATGCATGTGTAGAAAATTGTATGCAGTTGACAGTAATACAATTAGATAGTCCAAACTGACTACTAGATAAGGTAAAATTTAACAGTATCAGGTTTGTCAGCAATAAAAATACGTTTCGTCTTCTGCAAAATTTAACTTTGATGCACTAATATAAATATAACAAAATAAGTATATGTAATCTAAAATCATTTCACAGATATAAGTATTACTTTTCACCAATAAAAAAATCAGTGAACAGCTGATAACTTGAGTATTACTCACTGCATCACTTCAGATGATTCCTCTCCTTTGAGTTGTTTTGATGGTTTGGGTTGGGGATATTTTATTTGGTAGCTTTTTTTTTTTTTTTCTGTATTCAGAAAATCAGAAATTAATAGGCAATATCTTATGAAACAAGAAAGATGAGAAATTACTGTAGCCATGGTCACAACGTTAGATTAGTGAGTTATGAAAAAATACCACATGCACATGCTCTGTATCTTTTCATTTACACTTTCACAAATTAAGAAATCAATTCAACTGTTAAAGCTTAGATATTTATATAACTGAGCACATAGGAGTCTAAAGTGGAAATAATTCACTTCCTCATTTTTCATAGTAACTATTTGTGGATGACAAAGTATTATATCAGTTATGCTAAGTTATAGGTAGAATGATTGCCTAACAGTGACTGATATTTGAAAACATACAGGCTTCTACAAACTTTCTCATTATTTTGGATTCAGATAGCATAAGAGCCACATCAGGTTTGCCAGCCTTTGCATATTTTCATTACATATACTACAGTGCAATAGATCATAACATAATGCTTCTCAGATGCCTTTCATTCATTTAGTTTATGTCTGAGTTGGCTTGCAAAACACATTTCTGAAAAACAAAATTAAGGATATTTATGTTAAAAATATCTATGTGGTGATGTTAAAAGAAACACTAGACATAACTGGATGGATACGTTTAATTCTGTGTAACATAAATGTTGCTATTTCTTATTAAGGCAAAGTATCCATTTTCAGATAGATCCAGAAGTTTAGGTTTATCTGTTGATACTCAAATTTCTCAAAATATGGTAAAAGAAAAGAAAGAGGGGGGAAAGAAGACTAAGTATAAACCAAGGTACAAATAGTCTGCTTAGGTACCTTGTCCTGTTGAAATAGCAGCTTGAATCAATAGGCTATTTACTCAGTCTGAACATTATTTCAACTTCTTCTATATTTATATCAGTATCAGCATGTGCCATAGTTTACTTCCTCCTAGCACGTAATTCCATTATTTTATTACAAGCAAAAGCAGAAATTGTCAAGGATGTTATTAAAACTTGAATCACCATTTCTGTGATATTCTCTTTCTAATAAGACAGCAGTGGCTCTAGACAGTTCATTAGTGTAATTGTTTGGAGTATTACATGCCATTTTCCAAGTTTTATTTCAGTAACTGTTTATATAAGTCTGGCATTTGATGCAGAGGGCCAGTAGTGACATTTCAAGTAGAAGAGCTTGAATATCATTTTCTTGGAGTTCAGAATTTTATTTGCCATCCAAGAGTCTCAAACTCTGACATTTTTCTCCAAGATTTCAATTGTTTTCTGAAGAGACAATATAAAATATATTTTCCTCTATGTACCACTGAATGCTGAAGTGCTAAAAGCACCCTGTTTCAAGAAATATAGGTCTCATTCTACTGTAACTAGCTTGCCAAGACAAAAAAAATAATATGAGACTTCATTTGAAAAAGAAATATAAACTCAGCATTAAATAATAAATCTTTTAATGCTCTACATCTATCCTATGCAGTTTATACTGATGGTAAAGATCCAGGTGTTATTTGGTGCTGCCTTATTAAATCTCTATGGCTTTTCTAAATTTACTAATTCAGCAACACAGATGAAATATTAAAAAAAAAAACTCAGCAAAAACAGTTGTAGAGGAACTCAAATAATTTCCCTGAGTTCAATATGGCTCATAAACTATTTACCACTGCTCAGAGACACTGCATTCTCTATATACAAACTCCTAAGGGAATGGAGAAGTAGAAAGGTAAATGTGGAACACTCCATCCCAGTGGGATGAAGTGTTCATCCCATAAGGGAATTGCTAAAGATTAAAAAGAAAATATTTTATTTTCAGTAGACACAATGCAGCTATTTGATGGGACAGCTGAGCCAGGAAGTGTAGCATCATGCCTGGAAGTCTAGGCATGTTCTCTACCATAACTACATTTTTGACTATGTGTCTGGGGATATCTTCAATGTAAAATTCATTGTTATGGTAAAAAAAGCACATAAAAATGACCAGTAAATATTGCTTAACTCCAATGCTTGGTAGGAGAAATTATCTGAAGGTATATTTCAATAATTGTCCTGCTATAGTAGTATTCCCTGTCCACTTTGAAGATGTTTTCCAAGTAGAAAATAACTTGTCTTGTTTGTTTCATGTGACATTTAGTAGTTCACAGATTAGAGACAGCAAGGGACCTAGACAGTTTGAAATATGTGTGGTGGTGTGGGCACATCTCCTGTTCTGTGCTTGTCACCGTCCTTAGAGAGGGAGTATCTCTCCTCAGTCTTTATTGATGTGTTTCAAAGAGTAATGGAGTCTAACAACACATTATAAATCAAGCTTTACTGAGACAGTAAGAAAGATGAGCAAGAACATTCCTGTGCAGTACCAAAATCACAGAATCATAGAAAGGCTTGGGCTGGCAGAAGACCTTGAAAGTTCATCTTGTTCCAACCTCCCTGCCGTGGACAGAAACACTTTTAATTAGACCTGGTTGGTCAGAGGCCCATTCAGCCTAGCTTTGAACACTTCCAGGGACGGGGCATCCACAACTTCCTTGGGCAACCTGTTCCAATATCCTGCCACCATCACAGGAAAGACTTTCTTCTAAGATCTAATCTAAATCTACCTGCCATCAATTTGAACCCACCCATTCACCCTTTTCCTGTCACTACATGTTATTGTAAATAGTCTTGCCACATCATTTCTGAAAGTTCCCTTCAGGTACTGCTAGGCTGCAATTAGGTTATCCCAAAACCTTCTCTTTTTCAGGCTGAACAACGCCAATTCTCTCAGCCTTTCATCATAGGAAAGGTGCTCCAGCCCTCTGATGAGTTTTGTGGCCCTCTTGTGGACTCACTCCCACAGGTCCATGTCCTTTCTGTGCTGGGACCCCAGAGCTGGATGCAGCACTGCAGGTG
Organism: Pyrgilauda ruficollis; assembly: GCF_017590135.1. Taxonomy (NCBI): domain Eukaryota; kingdom Metazoa; phylum Chordata; class Aves; order Passeriformes; family Passeridae; genus Pyrgilauda; species Pyrgilauda ruficollis. The sequence continues at coordinate 72,475 of NW_024523933.1, read as the reverse complement.
GGGTCAGAGCAGAGCAGAGGAGCAGAATCCCCTTCTTATCCCTGCTGCTCACGCTGCTTTGTATGCAGCCCAGGACATGTTTGGCTTTCTGGGCTGTGAGTGCCCCTGGCTGGGTCATATCCAGCTTCTCACCCTCTCAGTGGGTCATACAGGCATTCACCTGACCACCCATGGCAGGTACAGGATGGTCGGTGACATCATGGCTCTACTGGCGCTTAATGTGTAAGCCAACAGTAAAAGCCAGTGGCACAAAAGCTTTTTGGATGTGGTTAAGAGTTGTGCTATGCCTTGGGTCCACCAAAGATTACAGCTGGAGAAAATCAGACCTTACACGGCAGTAGTGTGCCCTACATGTCAATGGCTTGATGTGGGCCTGCCTATATGGTGGTATTGGTCAAGGGGCAGAGTATCAGTTACTTTGGCCCTCCTGGAAATTTCTACATCCCTGCTCCTGCAAGTATTTTCTGGCCTTCCTTTCTCTAAATGAGTTGAGTTGGTAAGTTTCAACTGTTTAAACCACTGAGGATAACTTGGCTAGTTTTGATTGCACCAGGTTCAATCAGTTACCTGTCTGCCTTTCCGGTGTGCAACAAAGAAAGGCTGTCATATATAATTGAGAGAGAGAAAGTACAGGCTAGGCTGACTTGCTAGCCTCTTTATACCTCTGCAGCAAAGCAGAGTACATAAACACCATTTGAGAATTTTAGACAGATTATGGGAATTTTTGAAGTATTCAGCTCTGACCTAATTTTTTTTAAGCTGTCATTTTACCATCACAGAATTAGATCTGGATTTTCAGAACTAGTTGAGAACTGATTTGTTCTGATAAGCCTCACCTCTAATATTTAACATATTAACAGCAAGAAATGTCATTTGAGAAAATGAAATAGTTGGTTTACCTAAAGCTGCAGCCTTTGTGGACATATGCCATTAATCAAACTTCTTTTGCTGGCAGTCATCAAGAAAATGCTGTTGGCATACCAAGAAATGTTAAACTACTTGAATAATTTGAATAGAATAAATTTAAATGAGAGCAAACAAAGAAGCCTTAAAATTAGGAGTAATGTCAAGTAACTTAAAAGGCCAAAAGGGCATTTATGAATTGAAATAGCTATAGAGCTACCTAGTGGACAAGTTCTGAACTGTGAAACAGGTGTAATTTCAAAATGTCTTTTCAAAATTTTCACCAGTTTGGCTCTTTTTAAACGCAAATATTATTTTAATGAAACGTTAACAGGAACCAATTGACACAAGATGTCAGCTTTCGGGGCTGAAGACCATTTTTCTAGGGACATCATATCACCCAATTATAGGCTTTACCACAAGTGTGTACAATTATCATTCCAAAGACTTTCTGAGCTTTAGCAATTTGTCCCAGGGCAGAATTTTTTCTAAAACCTTATGGTGAGCTGACAGGCCTCACCATAATGGCCAGTAACTAAGCCACTCACTCATCTTCTCTGCTCCCATTGGGATGGGGGAGAGAAGAGGAAGAACATAAACATGGAAACTTACGAATAAATATACAGACTGTTTAATAAGTGAAAGAAAGACATTTCAGCCTTTGGATATCTCCCATATCAGAAAACTACAGAAAAATAGATTACTGTGAAGGAAAAAAAGTGAGGAAATGGTGCTAAAAAATCAAAACAAAAACCCTCAAATGAAACTACTTTAAAAATATAACAAAACAGCAGAAAAGGCAGTCTCATTAACATTGCACACTGACAGGAATTACCGTACTACCTTCAGCTGGTGACAAAAGGCAAACAAAGCTGGTAGAGATTATAAAGATATTTTCCCCAACTGTACTTTTCCTTTTCTGTGGGTAGTATGCATTGAGGATTAGAAAGTTGAAGGATTACATTGCTCCATTCCACAGCTGCATAGGATAAATTTGGTTTTTTGGTTATTGTTTGGGGTTTTGGGCTTTTGTTTTGGTTTATTTGTTTGTTTTTGTTTTGTTGGTTGGTTGGTTGATTTATTTTTTGGGTTTTTTTTTCGGCAGGGTTGTTTATGTGATGGAGTTGAAAATGAGAATTCAAAAGTGAATTCTGGTAGTGACTTCAGTGAATTCAGGATATGAACACAAGACTGTATTGAGCTCCTGTCCTGAACTTTGTTTACTTCAAAGAGCTGAAAGAGAGCTGTTAAAAGAGAGGGTCTTGCTGCACAATACTGCTAACAAAGATGTCAAAAGTACTGATTTGTAATAAGAGTCACCAGCTAAAAATATATTGGTTTTGCAAATTATTTTTTATATACTACATACATGTATTTGTGTATGTAGATAGAAAATGTCAATGCAAAAATAAAGCAATCATCTTATTTTTTTTCTCACAGTTATATTAATTCCCAGAAAGTTACCTTTTTTTTTTTTCCTGAAATTTGATAATTCTAAATACTTGAAGAACTACTTTGCGCCAGTTTTTCCTATTTTTATTTAGAAACTTTATAGATTATACAATGGCACAAGAGAATTCCCAAACCAGTATATTTTTAGTATAAAATATCCTACACAGCAATTTCTCTGTGCAGTAATAGTACTTTGTCAAAGCTATGCGAACTTTAAATCCCAAAAACATAAGCACTAAAATGGCACTGCAAACTTCACTTTTAAGGAAAATAAACTGTAATTTTAAGGAAAAATGTTTAAATTGATCACATGCCATGTAACTATGAAAGCATTGATTGCTCAGAAAAACTTATAAGACTAACATAACTTGAAAACTTGTATGCATACTGTAAAGAACACAGTGTGGTACCTGGTATGGAATTGTGAAGCTCTGAGAAATTCTTTTATTTTGTAGCAATAAAAGCTCTACTTCACTGCAATCTGTGAGGTTACTTTTTTAAATGTATATTTATTTCTAAGTTCAAGCTGAACCGTTGCTCCTCATGCATCTCAGCTGACCACAAAGAATGTGATTGATTCCTAATAACAAAAGAACTGTAATGTTACTTGTCCAGATGGTATTTGTGGGCCATAAAATGAAGTCAAAATAAAAACTCAGGAAACTTAAATCACCATGGAGGAAATATTGCAATGTCTGTATTCTGTAAGACAGGTTTACTGCAGTCAGGAAAGATACTGGGGCATAGAACATCAGATTTCATAAGTTTCACTGCTCTTGAAGCAAGACCATAATTGTTTTTAGGATAATGCATACAATTTTAGAACTAAGCAAAACTTCTAGACATATGTATTTTAATCATATTAAACACAACTCCAAATTATTTTCTTGAAATACTATTATTTGTTAAATTAGTTTAATAAAAATATAAGTTAAAACCTTGTTTTGATAGGTTTCCAAAAGCAATGAAATGTCAAACCTTTTGTGTGCTTAGTGTAATGATGTTTAAGAGTTTGTGAAACAACTAGAAGTTATATAATCTAGTTTACAGCTAACTCAGTTTTAAATTATCAGGTGACTGAATTATTTGTAGGAATTTGTCTTCTGTTATTGTTAGTGCACAGTGTAGAGCTGAAATATCAAAGCAGAAGTTGGCTGGAAGTGCTGATGTAGTACTTCTTTTTTGTCTCATTGTCTACTAGTTTGCAAAATAGGGATGGCAAAGTGATTGCTACAAAAACAAAACAAAACAAAACAAAGCAAAACAAACCCCCAAACACCCCACCTTTCTTTTTAAATTAAAAGCAGTAAAATCCATGACAGCCAAGTAGATAAGCAGATTAAACCAAGTCTTGAAAGCAGTAGGGAATTTGCTCTAAGATAAGGATATGCATGTTCAAAGGTATGGAAACAAAAATTTTCAGTATTTCATCATTATTTCCTGGATTCAGAATGAATGCTGAGAAAAAATTTGTTTTAAAAAATAATTTATTACAAAATCATAATATATGGAATTCACATATATCTAGATGTGTGCACACATGTATATGTGACTATTTGATCATGAATATTTGTATAGAAAACATTTTTTTGAATGCCTGTTGTGAGGGAATATCCTGGCTTAGATCAGGATGAATTAAATGTATTAACTACTGCTCAATAATTGTATCAGTGTCAATAAGTTCTGAAATGCAATATTGTCTGTGTGTAAGATAATGCCAAGTATGAAAAAGTTGCAGAAAAGTGTCTATTTCTGCTTCCTCTTTTTTTGCTCATAGGTGTTTCAGACTTCAGAGTCAGGGAGGAGCCAGGATCTGAGTGTGGTGGCTCTGGCTGAGTAAACTCAGAGGCATCCCTGGTCTTCCATAGTCAGGTGCCGCCAAGGGTGTAGATCATGCTGGGGTGGTGGGGATGGATAAACTTTATGAGGTGGGGACCATCTCCCAGCGTGATCTTTACTTGTTGGCAGACTGCTTCAAGACGTTGCTTGTTGATGGGCGCACATTGTTGAGTCAATGTGCAAACACTCTTGTATAAATGAAGTGCTGCTGTTGCCTTTCACACGTCGGTGGTATTTTTTACAAAATACCTTCCTAATTGTGCTTTAACCAGTGGAAACTTTGTCCCTAAAAACTGCTTAGCAACATACCTCAGACCTCCAATATTAGCCTGATTACTTAAGTGATGTCAGCTCAGGAGTCAAAGACAGGGAAAAAGTTAAATGAGGTGAATTCCATCCTGGCATTCTTTTCCTGTTTTTGTTAGAAAACCTAAGGTTCCTTTCATTCTGTACAGACTCACTTTGAAAAATGGTTTCCTTGACAGTATGTTGTGTACCCTCTTTCTTTCTTTCAGCTAGTGAGATCACCACCTTGCAGAGTTTGTCAAACTGACTGCAGCTCCCTGTAAAAGGTCAATGTCACCGTGTCCAGAGTAAATGAGATATTTCTTCTCCTTGTAATAACTTCTATTCTTTTTATAACACTGCACTGTAAGACTGCTGTCATCCATACTGAAATCTGAAAGTCAAGGTTTCAGACCACAGCTGCTGGTTTTTGGGGTTTTTTATGATCTGATTTAGATTTTATGCTCTTGTCCTACTTTTCATATTCTAGTCAACAACTACAATTTTTTTTTCATGCTTCTAGAAACTAATTTTGGGGGTCCATTAGTTTTCACTAGTAGTAATAAACAAATTATCTTTTTTTTTAAGCAAAAACTTGTCTGTCTAAATGGAAAATACACAATATTATAGTCAAATTAAATACCTTATATTTTATTCAGCTCTTCAAAGGCACATCTGACTTTAAGTGCGCGATTATATGAAAGGTGCAAACAATGTATGATACATTATCCTGAGTTAGAAGGAATCCACAAGGATCATTGAACCCAATTGCTGAATCAACAAAGGGCAACCTAAAAATTACACCAAATAACTAATAGTTGCTCAAATGCCTGTTGAACACTGACAGTCTTTGGATAACAACCACATCCTTGACGATTTTATGCCTGACTACTGCCCAATAATGTAAATATTGTAAATTCTCTAGTCAAAGTGACTAGATGACTATATGTCCCCTAAAACTATCCACAGTAATTTGTAGTGATTGAGTAATTACAAATATATATCATATCGGATTTTTCCTTGTATTTCAGAATTTATAAAAATCAATCCATGGTAATTCATGCTTCACAATATTAATGCTCTCTTAATATAGATTTTGCTCCTTTAATAAGTCATCTTTTTAATATGCATTTAGATAATATTACAGAACATAGATAAGTATTCTGGAATTCTAATCCATGTTTATTTTTCTTACTTACCTATTGAAAACAACATTATGTATAAAGTATGGTTTTCAAAAAGCATTCTTCTTAAATATCACTTTAGCTATTACAGTTTGAAATAAACTAAGTCACCTAGGATGTTTCTCTCTACACTTACATTTCTCTGTATTGTTGAAAAAATGACATATTTTCTGACCTTAAATGACCTCATTTAGAATGCCTTCTTGAAACCACAGACAAGTCCATGGTAGCTGCAGCTTTGAAAAATTACTATATAATTTTACACAGAAAGTAATCTGAAATTCAGCTTTTTATATAAATATCCAGCAAATGAATAAAGTTGTCAAAACTGATTTTTAGAATTTATTTTCTGATTTTATATAAAAATCAGATTGGACAATTTTATTTATGCTACTTGAAGGAAGTATATCTCAGGTTATTCAAAAATATCAGAGAAATACACTGGGGAGTGTCACATAATGACAAACAAACTGAGAATAAGTGAACTGTTTCCTTTGTATTTTGTTTTACTTTAAATAAATAGGGTGACTCAATAAATATTCCTTTAAATCCCCTCTATTTCTTTATATATGAAAAGAAACAGGATTATATAATATGTGTTCAGCTTCAAAGAATAATTCATATACAAGATTTTTGGGAAACTACTTGGTCTCTAGAAACCAGTTATCACACATCTGTAAGTTAATGACTCACTAAATGTGATAGCCACTTATGTCAGCCTTCACTAACATAAGCACACATATCTTCTGATGAAGGAACAGCAGTTTTTATGCAAACAGCAGAAATTATTTTTCTCTCTTTCTCTAAGCAAATTTGTTATATTTTGTATCTATAATAAACACATTATATTTCATATATATTTTATAGGCAAAATATTTCTTCCAATCAATAAAGAATGTGGTCATTGACACTTGTTTATCAACTTGTGACTGCAATATATGACTTACATTTCATAAAGAGACAACAGATGTCTCTGATCCTTGTCGTCTTAAAATTATTCCAGTTGTCTTCTAAAAAAGCAGAAAATATGTGAGAAGTGAAAAATTGTATCTTCATTAATCAAGGCCAAAACAAAACACTTGCCTTAAAAATGTGAGTTATAACATTAGACTAAGAGCCTGGGTGATTTTTCCACTCTACTTAATGATAGAAAACCATAAAGGATTGAGTTATGGATTATCAGAAACTTATTTTATGCTGCAGAGTGTATACCAAATTAGAGATCCTTGCACAATAACTCTTTATTCAGATCAGTCTTTTATGCTGATTCTATTGCTGTGGTTTTATTCTTTTTTTGTCCTGCAACAGGCTGCTGGCAAAATGAAAATTAAGTATCCTGACACTGACATTTAAAAAACCAAATTATATTATTAGGAGGAAATATCTGTACTAAAATAACACTGTTAGAATGAAATTAGATTTAAATTCGGTTTATTATATAGTTACAGCCCTGAAACCATAGGCTCATGAAGAATCACTGCATTGTCAGGCTTTTCTCATGAAGGCAATGTATTACTCAAGGAATGTGCATGTCAAAGTTTTATAGAGGTAAAATAATTTCATCATCTTTTGTAGTTCTGGTCCCCACGTTCTAAGAAGGACTTAGGATAGATACAGAAAGGATATAAAATAACAGCAAGAAGATGTTGCTTTGTGAGGAAGTGCTGTAAAGGACAGCACTCTTCAATTCAGAGAGGAAAAAAATGAAGAGAATTATGACAAATGTTTAAAAAATCATTAAGAACCTTGATTAGCTGTTCTCAAACAAAATTGGAAGCATTCTGTTAAAGTACCAAGAATTTGATTTGAATAAATATAACAGACTACTTGACACAGTGGGAATGAACTAATAGTAGTTTGTTGCTGCAAGACTCTATGAAAGCAGGCAGTATCCTAAATTAAAAAAAAAAAAAAAGAAAAAAAAATTGATCAGGCAATCCATTGGACTACAAGTTCCTGAAGAGATCATAAAACGAAAGTCCAAACCAGAAGTTGTACTGGGACCATGAGGTAAATCTACTTCAGAAAGTGATCAAATTGAACAGTGTATGTTACTCCCATTGTCAGACACTCCAGTCTGGGCAAAAGGGAGCATTAGTTTGGCCCAGCAGGGCTTTTCTTCTGTTCTTCCAGCCTCTCCTGGACACCTGGGAGTTTCCAATTCTTCATAGAAAATACCTATAATTATTTTTCACAATTTGAAAAATAGCACAATAGAGAAAATTGGTGAAGTTACAGAAAATCCTAAAGGCTATAGACTTTTACTTATCTTCCAGATCAATTTAATACTTTCAGTAATTAAAGGGGTTTGTACTTTTGTTTCTTTTTTATTTTAGAGTATACTGCCTCTTCTCAATGTGGGTCATGGCATCACCACAGGCAACAAAAGTTGCAGAATAATAATGTCTTCCTGCTGTTAAATAAAGGATGAGAGATTCTTACACTGAGTTTGAACAGAATCTTCTGAGAGCTCCTGATCATCTGGCAACTAGTCCCAAATACCTACACTTGGAAAAAAGCATGAGACTGTTTTAGAGATTCAGATAATAGTTCTAAGGTGATTAGAGAACTCTTTCTTAAGAATAAGAAAATAGTACTTACTTGCCTTTTGTTTTTCTACTTGTAAAATTCAAAACAAGGAAAAATATTTGACTTTACAATTGAATTAATCTGAAGTCAAATTTCTAAGACATTATTTCAATCTAGAAAACTCAAATCAAAAGATTAACACATCTGTGTTATCTTTGTGAGTTTGTGTTTACTTTAAATCTTTTTTTTCAGTAGCAATAATTGGAAAAGAGAAAAACCACTTGAATTCACATAATAGATATATCAAATTAAGCAATAAGTACTTATTTAGAAACTTCTGTCTTCAAGACTTAAATTCATTGGGGTCATCAACTACCTTTAATCATATCTAGTTAATTTTGAGTATGTTTGTTTTTTGTTTTTATTTTCCAAGAACGTGTTTATAAATGTTTAAGACATTTGACCTCAAACTTTTTCAAAACATGATTACTTTTTTTTTAGAGGAAACACATTTGTACAAAACATACAGGAGGTAGGATAAAAGTTTAAACAAAAAAAAAGGGATAATTCAGAAAAAAAAAAATATACTGTAGTTATGATATTTTATGAAAAATTCTTTGCTAGGATTTTTCCCTCCTGAGGAGCTGAGGGCCTCAGGAAAGAAATGTAAACAGTAACTGTGTGCTGCTGTGGAATGCAACAGGTGCATCTGTGATTGGTGCATGTTGGTTGTTTCTAATTAATGGCCAAACACAGATGCAGCTGCATCGGACTCTGGGAGTCACAAGATTTTGTTATTCTCTTCTATTCTTGTTCTTTCAAACCATCTGATGATCTTTTTCTCTCTATTCTGTTAGTATAGTTTTAATGTAGTATTATAATATAATATGTATCATAAGATAATAAACCAGCCTTCTGAAATGGAGTCAAGCCTCGCATCTCCACACATGGAGAGTTCACAACAATATACAATACTGGGGCAGGTACTCCAACGGAAGACATGTAATAGCCATATCTTTTAGGAAGAAACCTTTTATAACTTTTAGGCAGAAAGAAACAACCAAGGACTTTAACTATCAAAATTGTGTGATGTCTGCAGGCAAAGTATACTTGCAGACAATGAAGAATATTTTTGAATACTAATGGTTTTTATGTACCATAATAATGGTGAATATTGTGTATGAACACATTATTTATTCAAATACATTGTTAAAGAATGTAGCAGTGTGGGTTTAAGGCTTGAAACCAGCCTGATTTGTTGGTCTTTTAATCTGATCTGTCACTCTTTTAATCTGATCGGTCACTATCTCTGTATTTGGTTGCAATAGTAAAGTAAGATTGCATGAATATTTTGTATTCATAAGCTTATATAAGAATAATTTATTAATGGTTATGTCTACTTCAGCATTTTGATTCAGAGTGTGTATTTTAAATTGAATTTACAGATCATTTCCATTTACTTAATTTCCCTATGGTTTTTTTTTTTTTTGAAGCTTTTCATGTCCAGAGACTAGAACTAGATTCTTTTTGAGAGCAAACTAAAGCACAAGTTCTTATTAAAGTGCATATTATATGTTGGAACAGCTAGTGAGCCCATACAGGTGCTTATGGACATCTTTGAACCACAGATGTGCTGAGGACATTTGGTTCAGGGAACCAGGTGATGCTGATAACAAGTACAAATCTGAACTATAAAGTCAGCACAAAACACATTAATGCGCTGACACTCCTATTCCAATCAAATATCTTACTTATATAATATGTAATATGTAATTAAATTGCAAGCTAATATTGTAGAAGTTTCAATGATACATATAGATAATATACCACTAGTCTAAATCTTTTCCTAAATGAAAACAATTTATTCATCTATGTATGTTTTGAAATTTTTGGCAAGCACATTATCATCGTGAAAGTACCTCTGAATTGAAAATCAATAATGCAGGTTAAACAGAGTGTATTTTGTTGTTAAGAGTGGATGGGAAAAGACTTGTGAACATTGCATACACAGAAATAGAAAAGCAATCTGCCATGTTCACTAAAGCTGCAATATGAAGCTGGGTTCTTCTACCCAGCACAAAGAAAAATAAATTAATAATGTGGCTTGGGTTGGATGTGGCTTTTTGTTTTTTGGTCTTTGGGGTTTTTTTAATGCTAGTATGAACTACTGCATTACCTAGAAAAGTGTGAGAATAAATGGAATGTAATTTTGAGGAAAAATAACTTGGAGATTTTGATTCTTTTGCTTGTCCTGGACTGCTGTACAATAGTGGGACAGAACAAAAATAATCATGTGCTGTGCAAATTCCCTACATGTGTGTTAAGTGAATGTATTTTAAACTGACACTTTTTTGTTAAAAAGCACACACTGGAATATTCCACTGAATTTTAAGGGTCAAGAATTCACCAATGCATAAAAATACTGTTTCAGTGATATGAATTAAACTCTATGCTGTAGTTCCCTGAAACTAAAATATCAAAGCAGGGAATGCATAATGAATCCTAGAAACAGATTAGTATATAGAAATCAGCAGAGAATTTCATATCTTGGCATCTGAGAGAGCAGATGTCATGGTATGATGCACAAACACCAAATTGAGCTGCTTTGATTTTAAAAAAAAATTATTTTAAAATTAACACATAGAGTAGAACAGAGTAAAGAGACTAGATATTCACTGAACATCTGCTATTTCTGTGTCATTCAGGTGACTCATATACCTGCATTTTCTCTGGGGATGCCAAGTTGTTAAAACAAGCCTCTACTACAAGATTGGTGCCAGTAGAAAATATGCATAAATTTGACTTCGGTGAAGTGTCATTTCAGTATATTTCTTTTGCTGAAACAATAAAACAAAGTTACAATCCATCTCCTTTACATTTTTTTAAATTACTACTGGTATTTTAGGCAAAAAAAAAAAAATTAATTAGTGGCTATGTTTAGAAAATCCTCATTCTTGGGCAGATATCCTATCATGTAAGGTAAAGATAGAATCTGGATTCTTTGAGTTACTCATAAATGGTTGAGCCCTGTGATGAGCTACATGTAGCATATTTGAATACATGCCTCTTCAGGCATCTGCAGAACCACCCTGATACATTCAGCCTTTTCCAAATTTCCCTGCTGCACAGTTTAAAAGGTGACATAAAACTATGTTCAGCAACAAGCTGACTAAAAAAATAATAGTCATTGATTGATTTCTTGTTTTCTTGCATTTGTTGCCTCAGTGTTTTGAAAGTGTTTTCCCTATCAGCAACGAACAGGAGCACTTCACATTGCCCTAGTTAAGAGAATAATGGCAACTGCTTTACATTACAAAGTGTTCATCTTGTGTACTTTCAATGATCTTTTTAGTTTTCTTCATTCCAAAAGTGGAAATATCTCCAACCCTTACGGCTTCCTCTTTCACACTTTTCATGTGGCTAATGATGAATTTAGTAATCACTCATATGGGAATGATGATGAGATTCAATTGTCTGCCTGTTTGATTTCTGATTATCTAAATATCCTTTAATAGTAACTGAAGTAATCATAAACTTTTACCAAGCTGCATAATAATTAGCCCATTGCAGAAAATTATATATGTCTTAGATATATATTGGTATACCTAGACAGCACTGGTTATGAATCAGTAGACTGTTATTATAGAGCCTTTTCCCTGAATTAAGCCTTAGTCATTGAAGTTTTTGGAAATAAATAAGATTTTATCAATATATTTCAAAAAATCTTGTCTCTGAATAAAGCAGATAGAGTTCCTTAGTTGCAGAAATTCTTACTTCAAAATGATAGCTCTTCATTAAGCAACAGTTACGCACTATGATTTATTAGATCTCTTTCATGACAGAAAGAAACATTATCACAGAGATACAGAAAACAACTTTCCAATAAAATTCTTGTGTCACCAAAGTGATTGACAAAATTCCCATTAACTTCAATAGGTTCAAGAAAAGCCTTTACATGGATTTGTTTGCAATCAGTTACTTAACTGTATCTATGCACTCAGGCTAAATAATGAATCTTCTCAAAGTAGTCCAAAAAGTTATACCAAAAAAGAATTACATTTTTGTATGTCATTTTTACAAGAGCAGAAGGTTCATAGAACAGAAAAGCAATATTGTGCCATTTCCTGACACAGAAAGAGATATCTTGGTGACAGAGAAAGTTGTTTCACTAAAATCTCACCTACCAAAGAAAGTAAGACACAGTGAGAAAGGCATTTCTAGCTTGACTCATAAGGAAAAGTGTGAGAAAGATTTATATTGAAAAACAATACCAAAAAAGCAAGGCTTAGATGTGGAGAAAAGAAATAGTGTAATCTAATTAATTTTTCCTGTATTATCAGAAACTGGAATCTATTTTGTTCTTGTAGATGTACCAAAAAACATTTTATCCTTGTTTTTCCTAATCATGAAAACAGATGTCTAGATACTTTTGACTTACAAGTACAGTCCAACCAAGTATCACAGTTTTGAATCTAGACAATATAAATTTATAAATACAATGATTTTTCCCATTGAGATAATTCTCACATGATCATTTTGCATAAGGCAAATAAAAGCTCTCAAGACAGTAGTCCTGCACAACTGTGATGATGAACTGAACAAAGTAACTCTAGATATAGATGGATTTTAATAAGTAAACATAGTCTGCAATTATTTTGTTGAAGTCTATCCCTCAGTGAACAAATAAAAAACTTAACAAAATGGTTGAGGCTCACCTTGTGTGAGTCTCTCTTTTGTTTGGTTTTTTTTATTAATGTGGTATTTTGTGGAAGCAAGCATTACAAATTATTAACCTATGACATAGCTGGAGAAATGAGACCTCACTAAGGTACATTTAGCACTTATTAAGCATTCTTTGTATGCAAACTCTCCCACCTACCACTCCTTGGCAGTTGTGTTTTGGAAGACCAGGAGCTTAGACACAATCTTTACTAAGGGGTAAAGGAATGCAATTAAATTAATACTTGAATGTACCTGAGGGGAAAAAAAAAAAAAAAAAAATCAGCTCTTCCATTCCGTTATTCTTTGTTTAAAGCAGTAACTGTTTATATCTAACAAGGTTGTGACCCTAATCCCTTCTTCTAAGAACACATCTATAATTTTATCTTCAGAATAATTTCCTCTACTGTAAACACAAGTAATTCAGACAAGCTAACTTGAAATTCTGACTCAGCTTCCCAATCACCAGAAAGGAGTAAAATAATGATGGCTGGCACTACTTTGTGATCAGCTGTATGTAACTCTGAACTCAATTATTTAAAATTATTTTTATCCATCTATAGATGGATTACTAATCTATTGATTAGTAATCATTACTCATAAAATGTCAAAAAAATCTAGGCACATACTCCAAGTTTTAGAAACCTCATGTTACAGACATGCAATTATTAATTCCATCTTGCACTAATGACTTCGGATAATTTAAATCTATGTAATTAAATCTTTCAGAAATGTGTCTACAGTTTACAAATTTTAACATATACAAGACCTTAGTACTTTTAAATTTACTTCAAAGGAAAAATTAATTCTCTTATATCATGGCAAGCACTAATTGTTGGTGGGGTGGTTTTCCTGTGAAGACAGCTTAGTCATGAAACAAGCACTGTCTAGATTATTTTACTGCTACCAAAGCAAGCATTTCATGATGACCATTATCTTTTCACTTTCCTACATGTTCAGGCTCACCACAGTGAAAGAAAAGGCAGAAAATGATTTCTCCAATTTATTATTGCATTTGTCTGGAGGCAATTTTCTGACTGAAATGACACAAAATCCACTGGGAAACTAGAGCTATGGACCTTATAAATATGCAGCCATCTCTTCTATGATCAAGCTTTTGACTCCGTTGCTATGGCTGTCATAATAAGATGGAATGCTATGGGAGAAAAATAAAAAGGGTTTTTGTTTGAAATTCTTTGGTGCATTCCTCGCACCCACAAAATTGCTGCCTATTGTAGGCACCACAGAGACTAAAAAATTATTACACACACTGTTGGCAGCTGCTGTCGGCTGAGATGGTAACTGTTATTCCCTTGAGCATGTCAGTATTTTTAAAAAATCATTACAGCTGCCTATTCTTCAGTGTATTATATTAATGTGGGTGATTGGGGCAATTGTTTTTCTTCTGTTGCCTATCAGAATCTTCTGGTATACTTTAGCTTCTCTGCTTTTCAATTTCTTCTTATCAAACAAAAAAACCAGAAGAAATTTATGGGAGGAATGACATAAAAATTGTTTTCCTGGACAGAACACCATCAATATTATCTTCTGCTAACTGTAGGCTTATCATTACTACATTTCCATGTATCCAATTACAATTTCTGTAACTCAGGAGCCTCAGATTCTGCTTGCAATGTACTGCAGCTGGCACACTGCTCCTCCTCATCAAGTGTGACTGGGCAGGTAGACACTCTTATCATTCTGATTTAACAGGAGCATGATGTGGTAAAAAAAAAAAAACCTCTGACAGTCAAAAAATGGCTGAGAGTACTTATACGGCCTTTTCCACTTAATTTTCTGATCCAGCTGGGCAGGAACTACAGCTGACTACAGAAATATCTATGCTCTGTTGGGTGGCAGAAGATTAAACAGTGAACCCCAATCAGGTTGGAAACAGAAACGTGCTTAGTATGAACAGACAGCTGTGTGGAGGTTGGTGACTAGGGCTGTGATTCACTGCATGGAGCTCAGGAAGAGCTAAATAAGTATTGGCTCAGTCCTCGGGAAGAAGTATTTTGTTACTGCTGTTATTGTCTTCATGATCTAAGAAGCAGTGAATATGGATGGAGGCTATATTGAAAGTGAATCTTAGGGAAATACAATATATTCAATTTTCTACTGGTTAGTGAGAAGCAGAAGTTGACAAAGAGGTCCTGAAGTCAACAAGCAATGCTGTAAGTTCTGCAGAATGCGTGAGTCCAGGAGCAAAAAATTCAAATGTGTAGGTTCGAGAGCTCCCTAGACCCTCAGAAGCTCACCTGTACATAAATAATAACTATGTTTCTAGCTCCTGCAGGTGCTGAACTTCACTTAAGACTTAAAAACAGCAGCTGTGTCCTGATTTGCCAGCTGGCCTGAAAGAGCACTAGATCTCTATTTGTTTCACTTGAACTGTTCCCCACAGGAAACAGATTTTTTCCCTTTCCCTCCATGTACTGTTTTTGAAACAGAAGTCTACTTCTATTCCCGAAGTGGAATTCATAATTATAGAAAGGGCATTATAATTTCAGATTTGAGCAACTCAGTCTGCATATTTGTACATTCAAGAAATCTATCCAAACAAGAAGCATAATTTAATTATTATGGTTTTAATTGGTACCAAAGGTCAAACACTCATTTTTTATTAGATGATAGCTTCTTTTTATCTCTCAGATCAACAGAAAAAAGTGGAAGGTGGGAAAAAAAAGCCTGAGATTTTTATTCTTCTCAAGCTTTCCTTGTGTATAGTGAGTAGCAATTGAACAAAGAAAGAAGCCATACTGAGAATAGTAATAGTCTGAAAAAGCCACTCACCAAATAAGAAGCTGATAAAACAGGAGTGACAAGCCAAAGGGAACAAAGTATTATCTGACTTGCATATTCAAATGCAAAATGCAAATTTTAGAAGTCCAGTTCTATTCTGCTGTGAACCACCTTTCAGCATGTGAACTTGGAATTATGATAAACTTTGACAACTCCATTTGTTCTGTTTCTAATTGTACATTCCTTTCCTTAAATACAAACATTTCTCTAATTTATCTCTTTCCTTTATATACCCGCATTAATGGAATTTTCTCCTCTGTGTTTTCTGTCCAGCATATTTTTTCCTCTTCCATTTTATTTTTTTTCTTTGCACATACTCCTGAATTCCCCAATCTCCCTGCACAATAATATTTTTATTATTATTTTTTCTCCTTTTATTATTATTTTTTTCTCCTTTCTGGTTTAGTGAGAAAGTGCTAGGAACAGTCAGGAAACTGCAGTTCCAGTAGAACAGAATTCCCAACAGAGAGCTGGCACTGCCTTCATAATTTTTTGGAGATCTTTCCTTACCTTCCATGAACATCTTGTATCATAAATACTTCAAATACTTCAGGTGACTGAAAGGCTCATTTTCAGCTCATTAGAGGAGCAGAAAATTGAAGAAGAGATGCTGCCATAGATTTTTTTGAGAAAATCCAACTTAGCTCTTGCTTCTTCATCTGATTTATTAAAGAACAAAAACAACAAAAGAGAAATGGAAAAAAGAAAATGTTCCGGAAATGCAACTTCTGTGATGCAAAGGTGTTATTGAGTTTCTAATTACTTACCAGAAGCTTTCATAAATTTTTCTGACTCTCTGTGCTGTACATTTTTTTTCTATGATACAACCAACTTGTTTAACCCCTATGTTGATCTTTTGAATTGTGACTGCTTGCAGCTTATGATCAGAGGTATAACATGAAAGATAGGTCAGCTGGGAAACAACAAACATAATCACCAGTTGCATGCAAGTCAGCAGTTTTTCATTATTAAAATATTTTTACAAAAAATAGGCTTCTATTACATTACTTTAATGAAAGCTCGAATTTAGACTTAAAACCAAAACTGATCCATTTTGACAAGAATTTTCAAAAGAAATCCTGATGAAAATTTTTAATTTACCTCTTCAAAACAGGCAACACATTATTTCCTATAACTTCTTTGACTTGTTTTTGATTTTTTTTTTTCTTTCACTTCCCGTCAGCAGAAAAAATGGAAGAAATAGGATGTAAGACTCATGGGTTGAGATAAGGAGAGGAAGATCACTTACCAATTATGGTCCTGGGCAAAACAGAAGCAACTTGAAGAAGGTTAATTTAATTTATATCTAATTAATAAGAGGGTAGTTGGTGAGAAATAAACCCAAAACTTCCTCCCACCTAGCTTCTCCCCAGGCTCAATGTCTCTCATGATTCTTTTACTTGCTTCCCCTGAGCAGTGCAGAAGAGGAATGGGGGTTGCAGTCAATCCATAACACATTTTCTCTGTTGCCCCTTCCTCCTCACACTGCTTTCCTGTTCCAGTGTGGGTTTCCTTCCACAGGATACAGTCCTTCAGGAACAGGTTACTGTAGCCTGGATCCCCCACAGACCCAGTTCTTGCCACAAAATTTTGTCTAGCATTGGCTCCCCTCCACAGACCACAGTTCCAACCAGGATCTCGCTTCTGCATGGACTTTCCATGGGCTATAGCATCCTTCAGGACACATCCACCTGCTGCAGCATGGGGTTCTCCATGGGCTTCAGTGTGAATATCTGCTCCAACACAGCCCTGCATGGGCTGCATCTCTACGCAATATGTGACTGCAACCTGTAGAGAGGCATAGACTAGGTAAAAAATCCATCTAAGTAATGTTAAACAATGTATAAAATCATTTAGAAGTAAAACCTGAATTTTGGGCTTGGATTAATTAATATAGTCTAAATTTCTGCTCCTATTACATAAGTAACTGTTGGAATCTCGACCTTAATCCTCATCTAATGTATCAGTAACATGCAGTGAGGAGAATACAGTGTGAATACAGGTGAAAAAGAATCATTGACATTAATTTGGTCTATTAGGCTTCAGGATTACAGCAGCATCAGTGTCAAGCATGGACTTCTCATAAAAATAAAATTTTTTAAAGTATCTTAGAAAGTCAAGTAGACTTCAAGCTGTCATGTTATTTTCAGCTGCTATCTCAAACATGGCTTCCCAAGAGACAGAGCTTATTCCAGTCTGTGAATCAGGTGTGCCTCTGAAGATGAGCACAAAGAAGACAAGCCTGTAGTGGTGGCTTTCCAGTTTCTCTGCTGTCAGACTTTTTTTTTTTTTTAACTGAAATTTTGCAAGGTATTTAATCTCTTTCTCTGGCAGTTATAGATTTATAAATAGAAGAATCTGATTTTCTCAGGCATTCTCTTTGTTATCCTTGGCCCTTGGTCTCCTTTGAGTAATATCTGATACCCAGTGAAACACGAGGGAGGCCAAGGAGAATCTCCATCCTTTTCTGGATGTAGGGGGAAACATAATCAAGTCCCCAGTGGCCACACTAGGTGCCAATCTGAAATTTGGCCACTGATTGGTTTGACCATAACTTCCCAAAACCTTACTTCCGGGTCAAACCATGACAAAAGGATAAGAAAAAGGCTGAGGGCCTTAATATCTTCTTTACCTTACTTTTTAATAATAAAACCAAGACCAGTGGTTGTCAAGATACCTAGCTCCCTTAGCTGAAGGACAGACAGGGAAGAGAATGAAGGCCCATAACACCGGAGGAAATGATCAGAGAAGGCCCATAACACCGGAGGAAATGATCAGAGAACTCTCTTAACACCCTCCCTTCAGATGCTTACTGACACTGACAAGGTCATTTCTCAGTCAGTTTCTTCTCAAGGCTGAACAGGCCCAGCTCCTTCAGCCTTTCCTCGTAAGAGAGATGTTCCAGTTCTTTAATTATCTTCATGTTCCTCTGCTGGACCTGCTCCAGGAGCTCCATGGATGTTTTGCACTGAAGAGTCCAGAACTGGGCACGGCACTCCAGATGTGACCTCACCAGAGCTGACTATAGGGGTGGGATCACCTGATTTTTGGGCCATTCACTCCAAGAAGGACATTTAGGTGCTGGAGTGCATCCAGAGAAGGACAACAGAGCTGGAGCACAATGAGGAGCAGCTGAGGGAGCTGAGGGAGTTGTTCAGTCTGGAGGAGGCCCAGGCGTGCCATCACTCTCCAGAACTACCTGAAAGGAGGTTGTAGTGAGGTGGGTGTTTGTCATTTCTGCCAATTAACAACTAACAGAATGAAAGGAAATAGCTTCAAGTTGCACCATAGGAGCATTGCATTAGAAATTAGATTTTTTTTTTTTAATGGAATGGTAAAGTAATGGAACAGACTGACAAGGGAAGTGGTAGAGTCCAAAACCTGTTGTACTTGAGGATGGTGGTGGTGCTAGGTTGACGGTTGGATTTGGTGACCTTAAAGGTCTTTTCCAACCTTAATGATTCTATGAAACTATGATTATACATATATTTTAACTCAAAGTGTACAAAACACTGGCAGCGCTGCACTGTTATCTTACTGGTAGGTCAGTGTTTTTTATAACTCTGATGAATTTGTTACATGCCTTTGGGTTCTAAAGCCTGGAATGGAGACCTCTGGAGTACTTTGTGGGTAAAGGGAACTTAAACTTGAAGCAGTTTTCATCTATACTGACTTTGGAAGAAGAATTTACAATTAAATAGCCCCTCAAGTTATGCTCAGTCTTTCTTCTGGAAACAGCTAGATGTGGTGGTCCAAAACGGATACAGGGATAAAATTAACAGGTAAATGCATGGTCAGGAAATTATACTTTGGCTTACCTTCCAGCACTCTTACTTATAGCAGGGACATTAATGGAAGAAGAGAGCAATTTATTTGATAGACAAAGATACATTTTTTTATCTTTATTCCCTTTTTTGTCTTTTGCTTTTGAATCCCAATGAGAAGTAAACTGACAAGTCTGTGCTTATTCACTTGTAAATTAATGAAAATATGTTAAGAACTTTCATCTTTATTCTAAGTAGAGATAGAACAGGAATGTTCTGTATATCACCATGCAGAAGAGAGGAAAGATTATTAGGTGCAGGTATGGCAAAAGATCAATGCATTCAGTGTATAATTTAATGCTCATGGGAAATGAGTTTATTCTTTATAATAGAAAGGTCGACTGTTTCAGCTTTGTTAATGATGAAGAGTCACAAAAGAGATAGAATCTCAAATGAGAGAGAGATCTAAAAGAGGACAAAAATCTTGATATACATTTAATTGGGATATCAGACAATACAATTCATTCCCAGTAGAGAAAATTATTCATGTGTTGTAGCAAAGTTTGCATGAAAAGGAGCCATGTATCTCTCTATGCCATGGTGACTAACAGTTTCAATAATTTTCCTTTTCCTTTTTACAGATTTTTGCAGCTGGATATAGTGGCAATCTAAAAATTAAAATATTAACATAATTTCCTTTTTACCATTTCAGCACAAATATAGCATTAAAAAAATATTTTCCCAAGCGTAAGGATTAAAGATCCCAACTCCCTGTCTCAAGCAATATTAAGGCCACAGAAGGAATTTGCCATGAGAAGAGCACAGAAGGAAGTGACAGGATGGTGCTAACTCCAGACCCGGCAGAGGTGAGATCTGGTTAGCAAATCCTAGATAACACATTCAGACAAAAAATCACACTGGCAAACCATGTAAAGAACCAACTGTTGATACACGTATTTCTGGTCAAACAGAGATCACCCCACATTATGAGACAGATGTCATCTGAGACCAACAAAAACCAAGAAGGCTCCCCCAATATCCTTCCCCGGAAACCTGGAGCTTGGACTGGAAGATAAGCTACAACAGCTGGGAACTTTAGATAAGATAAAGGTGTTGCAATTGTCCAGGTGTTATCTCAGGCCTAGAAGGAGGCAGGGGAAGAAGCTGGGAGAGAAGAATGGATCACTGCTAATGGACACAAAAAAATGCAGAATTTATGGGCTACAAGCAAAGCCAACTCAGGAACTGTGATGAAATCAACACCGAATGGATGAAGAGCAGTCCAGCAGGGGGAGATCACAATCACTGACTCAGGAGCCACCAATGGAAGAAAAGCACCAACTCAATGGGAAAGAAAGAATGGGAATGGGAATAATTAACTTTAGAAGTGAGGGAATTATTTAACCAATAGAACAAGGAAGCTGTGCAGTCAATGAATTAATTCTTTTGTTTGCTAAAACACATAAATATTAAAAAATTTTGAATGACCCTCACCATCTAGAAGCCCAAGGAGAAGAAGGACCAACTGGACACTGCTGGTGGTGGCTGTCTTCTCCTTGAACTCTCCCTACCTTTTCTATTTCTTCCTGTCTTTCTGCCTCACATTCATTGTAAAATAAATTATGGGCTATTGACTTTGGCATATGGTTTAGTTTTATTTAGTTTGGGCTGAGACATCTCTCAATAATTGGATTGTAACACTAAGTGTTTAAGTTTTGGTAGTTTTTGACATAACAGGTGGTGTTAATTTAATCTTAGACTAAACAAATTAAACTATCCTACTAGTAACTAATCAAATTCAGCTAGCTCTTCCAGTTTTTTCCCTCAGGATTAAGAAAAGAAACCTCACTAACATTTAATTTATATTATCCTCAAAAGATTTCAAAATTATGTTCAAAAATTTGTAGATGTCTTCAATATCTACATAATCCAAATCTTTGTCTAAGTCTTTGAGATGTATCATATGTCACTAATCCTAGCACAAGGGATAATATAAAAATAAAACAAAATATGAGAAGCATGTTATCTAACTCATCTGATCATATATCCACATATATTTTAGGATTAAATAAGCCATATTTTTTTCTCTTCTCTAACTAGGAAGGCAGTCTAGTTTTATTACTTCAGATACAATGTATCCTCATTTCATCAATATCACACAAACATTATTATTTGTAAGAATTAAGACATTAATTGAACAGCTCGTTGGAAGAAAATTAGGGTGTTTTGGTTTGGTTTGGTTTTTTTTACATGGAGTCTCTGAAATTCATTCACTGAATTTCCATTGTGATCCTTCTGGAGGCAATGCAGCATGTAATTCTAAAGCTTCTATGAGATGGTAATCTATCAGAAGCAATAGAGTGATTTAATGATTACAAAGTGCGGAAGGAAGGAAGGAAGGAAGGAAGGAAGGAAGGAAGGAAGGAAGGAAGGAAGAAAGAAAGAAAGAAAGAAAGAAAGAAAGAAAGAAAGAAAGAAAGAAAGAAAGAAAGAAAGAAAGAAAGAAAGAAAGGAAAGAAAGAAAGAAAGAAAGAAAGAAAGAAAGAAAGAAAGAAAGAAAGAAAGAAAGAAAGAAAGAAAGAAAGAAAGAAAAAGAAATTTACACTCTCCCCACCCCCCTCTGCACACAGAGAAGGTCATTATTTTAGCTTTCTAGATTCATTCTCATTTTCCCCCTCAGAATCCCTGTCAGACATGTAGACTTTGCTCTTTTCTGATTTCTTCACAGATAAAATAATTTTAAATTTCCTTACTGAGCATGGAAGAACCAGACAATACATAAATCAGCCAGATCCGCAGCTGAAATTCTACAGAATCAGTCTTCACAGAAATGAAAGACCAAGAATGTTCTGTGGCTAATTTTATTTAGCCTTACAAGAGTCCTGTCTTAGATAATAATAATAACAATATTCCCCTGTCTTGCTAGGGATTATAAAGCAATATTGTTTTCTTTGCACCTTTTTTTTTCTTTTTTGTCAGAAAGGTCATTTAAAGCACAGCTAATCAATTTATCTGAGATCCTTTGAGTCAGAAAGTAAATAATGTTATACCCTTATCCCAATAAATCTTTATCATCCCAGTTACTGGATTCTTCCTCCCCTTGGGTATCATTTGCTTTCTTGCAGCAATTTTTTGCCCTAACATTTCATCACATTCCTTATTTTTGCACATTTATTAAAAAGCTTTTTTATTAGAATGAAAGTTAGAAACCTATCTGCAACTAACCTAGCGAATACTTAACTGGCAGTTAATGTCACTTCCTCTTTCACTTCCTGCTATTATTCAAGATAGACTTTTTTCCTTATTTGCCTTTATACTTTTAACATTTTTAATTATCATACCTATATTCTCCATTATTTTCTCTATTGCCATTTCTTAAAAATATGTTCAATCACATGAAATCTTATATTTCTCACAATGCTTTCTTGCTATTTACAGGTCTATTAGAAAAGCTACTTGCTTTCTTTAATCTGTATCTACTAAAATGTCTTTTCCCTCATATAGTTGTTTGTGGACATAGATACTATTTGGAGTTTTGGGATAGGATCTTTTATTAGTGGAAAATAGTTCTCTCTGTTTCGCAGCATCCAGTTCCTTTGGCCTTGGTATCTAGTGGCAGATGTATTTACAGCAGAAGTTATTTCTTAAAGGTTTTAGTAGAATGGAATTCTGATAGTCATTGCAGGCTAAGTCAAAATAAATGGACAAAACCAATTTATTCTTCAGCACTTTTTATATTTCCCTCCTAAATGTCTCAACAGTTCACAGTTTATCTTCCTAAATAAAATAAAATTAATATATTTTAGCTGAAAAACTAATTTAGATGAAAAATTAAATGTTAGATTTGCATGGTATTATTAAACATGGCCCTGCAGCATTACAATAATTGCAAATTTTGACACCAGCTCTTGGGAGCATTCACATGAGGCCATCTGTCTTGGAAAAGGAAAAGCCTTCTTTGCAAATGCAAGGTGACAGCTGGAGGTGAGTTGTCCTTCGACAGGTTGAAGATAGTTGTGTTTTGAGAGCAAGCAGATATGCCTCTAATCAAACACTCTGTAAACACGTTTATCTCAATATAGTCTACATGTTGGGAATAGACAATACATTGTACACATTTTATGTATTGGTAAAATACCATCTTAAGACCTCACCTGCCATCATCTTACTCCCTTTGTCAGCCCATCAATTCATTTCCAAGAGGATAATAAGTCCTTTAAATAATATATATATTTTAGGGTGGTATAAATCACTAAATTTATTATAGTAAAACCTCCTTGCTTGGAAACAAAACCATGCTTTTCCACAGTGGAAGTCGACATTATGATCAGCATGTGAAAAAGAGACATCCAGTCTTAATAACATTTAGACAAATTTAAAAACACTTGTTTTTAGGACTACAATCTTCTCTTTCTGGCTGCCCATAGAAACAGAATGCCAGAAATAATCCCACTGAAACACAACAGGCAGGAACCTGAAAAGCTTTTCAAAGCCTAGTAAAATGACTTAATGCAGACCTCTGCAAAGGACACGCAATGGAGTTTTTCTACTACCGTTCTTCTTCCTGGATTTACATCATAGTTATCCCAGACATTATGAATTAATTTCTAAACGTGCACTTTTTACAGTATGCTAGTGTGCAGTTCTTACTATTAAAGTATTACAAAACCATGAACATTTGGGTTACTGATACTACCCAAATCATACATGTAATAACCTTCCTATCTCTTTAATGCATCAACTGTAACGTCTCTCAAAATATTCAAGAGCACATCCTAGGTTTTGGGGATGGAATGAATTGGTTTTCATTATGACTTTTCTTTAGACTTTATGAAAACCTTTAAGTCAACTGTAATGTAAAGAAAACCACTATAAAGCCAATAAAGTTGTTCAAAAGATAAACCATATAGAAATATTTAGGTCAAACAAAATATTTAAGAGTAATTACTATAATCTCAGGACTATTATAGCTTTTCAGTTGAATTCTATTTATCCCTAAAATAGTAATTACTCTGGCTATTATTTCAGAAACTACTCCTATAAAATAATTAAAGGGTCAATAGAAAAATATTCAAAAATATAGAAAATATCAAAATGGAATATTTGAAAAATGAAGGGAAAGTTTTTCTAAGCTACTTGATTCCTGGATATTTAGGAAGGACACTGTGTTTTAGACCTCACAATCATTGAGACAAATTGCATTCAGATTGGAGCCATCATAAAATACAGCACAGAAGGTCCTTTCTTGTTATCAGAGTCAGCCTATTCTTTCAAAAAAAAAAAAAAAAAGTGATCAATGGACAGACTCTGATTGATTTTGGTTAAAACCAGATAAATAAATAAGGTGTAGAGTCAAAAGATCATCTGGTCCAGCCTTTCATAGAAAAGGGAACCTAGATAAGACTATCAGAAAGGGAGCCTAGATGAGTTTCTTGGGAGCTAAAATGAGAATAACATGCTGTCACTTTTGAGATGAGTCTTGTCTTCACTGTAGCCTGTTCATGCTTCTCCCTAAAATCTCTCAAGTGGATACAAAAACCAGATAGACTCTAGGGTGGGTGCCAACACTGTTCCAATCTTCCAGGTCAGACTTTGAAGTCTGGTCAGGTTCCCCAGGTCATGCTCACCAGAGATTTGAAAAAAATTCATAACCTTCTTGGGAAACAAGTTCCAGCTTGTTTTTTTGTTTGTTTGTTTTGTTTTAGTTTTTCTTTGGGCAGGTGATTTTTTGATGGTTTTTTGTTTTGTTTTGCTTTGTTTTGTTTGGGGTTTTTGGATGTTGTTTTTGTTATTGTTTTCTAGGGATTTTTTGGTTTTTGTTTTGTTTTTTTTCTCAAACTTATATAGCTCTCTGAGTTTTATGTTCTAAGGTCTGTTGTTGGACATGTACATAATACAATGTATTATTTGTATAGATCACATCTGCTTAACAGCTCTATAAATTCCACTGCTTTGGATTAGTGACCTACAAGTAATAACCTAATGTCACAATATGCCTTAAAGTTATCGACATCAACTACGCGGACTGACAGTTTTCTCAGAGGACATATATAAGATCCATATTCACTTTTAATGGCAGTTATTAGAGAGGTAAATAACCAAGGTGCCCTCAAGTGACAATTGGTACCTTGTGTGTGCACAACTGAATCAAATCCATTAACTGTATTGTTGTTTTTCCTTTGACTATACTCAGCTTTTTGTCACAGACCTCACTTAAGGAAACAGAAATTTAGATGAGGTCTGTAGACAGTTGTGCACACCTGAGAGCTGAATCCCAGCTTCAAAGACTGATGTCTGGAATCCACAATATAGTCCTATTTGAGCCATCTGATTTCCCAACTACTCTCTATTTTGCCTGGAAATAATATTCTTTTTAAAGTCAATGTGAATACAAATTCTGCCAGTAATCTGGCATCTTGGAAAGCATTGACAGAAAATGTGGGGACTTGTGGTTTCCACTTAGAAGTAAATTGCACTTCCTAAATATCTCTTTCTGAAGTCAGTTCTCATTGCTTCAGTTAAATCCAATTTCAGAATGACTTTTGAAACAAAAAGCGAGACAGCTTGAGATAAACATGAGGAAGAAATTAAAGAATGAGGAGCTGTGCTCTGTTGAGTGAGGTGGCACTGCAGGGTGCACTACTCATGGTGACAAGGCAGGGACCACACCTTGGCTATGTGAGCATGAGCCCACGAAGTGCTGTCTCAGCCGTGCATTTGCCAGTAAGGTGCACTCAAAGTCAGGGCACCCTTATCTCCCACAAAAGGCTGAACACAGAGGGGCTGCCCCACTCCCGGGCAATGGTACACTGGTAACCTTCATTCATGACCTGTATCTTTGTGTGAATGAGTGTGTGTGTGCACGTGTGACAGAGAGAAGGTCGCTGGCTACAGAAGGGTGCTCAGAAATATGTGTTTATTGACTTTTTAAAATGTCTAGTACAGTGTTTTATCTTCTGTATTGTTGTTATTGATTTTGACTGTGTATTCACAAATTGCTTGTTAATTACTTGTCACCAATAAATCAATAAGTCACTTAGATCATGATTATGTTTAAATTACCTGAACTTAGAATTTTTATCTGTGATAGATATTCTGAGGTTCAGATTTTTGTTGTGCATAGCTGGAAAACCTATTTATTTTTTTGCCTTTAAAAATTGTCTTTTATTTCATAGAATGCAAGCATAAATATTATCTACCATGTCAGACACCAATATTTTAAAGTGCAACTCTTGACATTTCTGAGAACATTAGTTCCACAGATTTGTGTTCTAATATAGTTAAAAAAGAATGCTATTCATTACAGACCCTATTTAATAGCTTGCCCAATGGCATACTACCCAGCCTCTAAACAATCCAGAAGTGTCATAAATTATAGCTCTCTTTGCACCTCTTGGAACCAAAAACACTGTGGCATTTTAAATAATATTATGCATCTCCATTTGGACAACTCACCAAGCTCTCTATCAACACTTAAAGTAGGACCATTTACACACAATGAGAAAGATTCCCGCAGAATGAGTGCTCTCAGCTGGATACAGATTAATGTAAAGAATTACTGAAAAATTGATTCAAAATGTGTTGTGGAAATACCAGGAACAAAATCAGCACAACCAAACCAATGTGTGGAAAAAACCCGCTACTGATGTTGAGAAAGAAAGAGCAATAAAACTGGAAGATTGTGATGGACACTGAATTAATTGTACATCTACTTAATGTTTTTTCTTCCTGTAGTGATATACTTTATAAGATAAATTTCAAAAAATAAAACTTTTTCTTTAATATGTGATAAAATTTGATAGGTTTAAAAATCACAGAAATATGCCATACCCCCTGAAAAATTAATATCCTAATTACTGAATATGAGAAAACCCACAAGATATTATCACATCAGCAAGTTTTGCAGAACCCTTTTAATCACAACAAGCTCTTTTATTAGGAATAAGCATTTATTAAGCTCAAACCTAAATTTATCAAGGATAGCTTACTTGTCAAATTGCAAAATCAATATGTAAGTAATTAGTCAGCATTTGAGATACAATTCATTAGGTTTTATTTAGTATAAGAAACCTAAAAAATAGATATATTTGGAGTATAAGAAAATGGTTTTAATCACATGGCAATATCTTTGTTTTTATTAAAGATATTTGAATATCCATTTACCAGACTCTGTACTCACATCACATACTTTCTTAAGTGCAAAGGTTTTCTCCAGACTGAAATACTTAAACTACACTTCATACCGTGATGTATTTGACAATGGGATATATTGTGTATTGCTCCTTAAAGGCACAAGATGCAGAAAAAGTCAACAGAGGGGAAGAAGAGGCAACAGATTTTACATTCTTCACCCAGCAGATTTGCAGTTCAGACTTGTTTTACAGTAAAGCACTTCAGTACACTTCTGCCACCCTGATATGTGACTTCCCATACAGTTCTGGGCAAGAGAAACTATAGTGAGAAGAACATAAAATTTCTCCCCTCTAGCTCTAGGTGAATTCCTATAATTTGCTAATCCCATGTGTAGGAATACAGTAATGAGAATTAAAGATAAAGGCTTTATAAATTTACTGTTTCATCAATAAAATATCCAATCATGTTCCCATCTTATTTGAAATGACAAATGAAATAGTTAATTAATTAATAGGTAAAATATTTAGTAGCATAAAAATGGACAATATCAAATAATAAAAATTTTTGTTGCTCTGAAGAGATGAGAAACTTAAAAAGTCTTTTTTGTGTAGCTCAGCACAAATATACTACTGGGACTTTGTTTCTATTTATTGTGTGTAGGGGTTTAGATTGGGTAGGGCTTGCTCAGTTGGTGGAGCCTTGGGTGTCACCCTAGGACAATTTCTTTCTTTCTTTCTTTCTCTTTCTTTTCTTTTCTTTTCTTTCAGTGATAACACATTAAAACAGCAGTAAAGTTTAATAAGAACAGTAGTAAAAGTCAGCATTGAATTTAGGTGTTTATATGATCAGTTGTGAAATACTGATTTATGTAGGATATCATAACCCTCTACTGCTAAAAGTGTTTTTATAAGTGCTGTGTTTAAGACACAGCTTCAAAACACTGGAAACTTGAAAATAAAGCAGAATATAAATTCTTCATGAGTCCTAAACAGACCTTTTGCACGTGGTGATTTTCTCCTTTGACGCACTTCTGCTAAAATTGCTTTGGCTCTGGTAAGTGTGTAACAGACTGATTTTGCTCAAAATTTTCCAGTAATGAAAAAAATTATAAGGTTTGCCCAATTTAAGTCAATAAATACATCATCTAAGCTGAAAGGGGTTTTCTGTTCCCTTCCATTGGTGTATGGCAGGAAAAGAAAAATAGTGTTTATTTCATTTTATTCATTTAACGATATAGCAAAAAAGAAACTTCTGTAGTTTCGAATATTGAAGATATTAAGATATTTGAAACTCAAATATTGAAGCTAACATTAATGCAAAATATTGAAGATATTGAAGATATCAAAATATTGAAGATAACATTAATGCAATAAAATTGTACTGATTTATATTGTTAAAATTAAGTTTAATAAAAGTAAACCCAAATTAAATTAACACTACTTTTATTAATTTTGGATTTGGGTATTTTCATATATTCCTGAATAAAATCAGTTAGAGGAGGTAATTTGGTTCCAAATTTATTTTAATATTTTTGTCATTGGAAGTGTAAGATGGAGATTAGACGTATTATTTTTATTAGGTGAGATGATACAAAATAGTACAAATATGAAGAATAAAAGCCTGAAAACTACAGAGATATTCAACTAAAGGGATTGATTTAAAAAAAAAAAGAAAAATAATTAGTTTAAGAAAATTAAAATGCTTATAAGTAAGCTTTATAAAAACAAAAATGTTTAAAAGTATTCAGCAACTCCAGAACTTGACACTAAGCATCGACTTACTCCTGAACCACTGGTGATGTAAACTTAATAATGCATTTTCATTAGAAGAAAAAACACCAGCGCTTCTCATAAAATGCTTTCCAACCGAGGTATTTCAAAGGACACAATTTTAAGCAAATGGCCACAGGTGAATTCCTTAATATTATTTGAGACTCTGTTTTCCTGTCTTTCCCTTTTTCTATGTGCCTTTCACTGAGTCAGGAAATTTTGCTGCCTTGAAATTTTATGTCCATTTGCTACAGACATTCTGCTTCATTACTCCTTCCAAACTTTTTACCTTCCTTCAGATTGCCCACTTTATTTTCTCTGTGTCTCATGTCTCTCTTTAAATCTTCATTCCTTCAGATATATATACTTTATATATATACACAGTAGAGGGGAGTTATATATATTTTTTTAAGAAGGGATTTAGATACTCTGCTGTTGAAGAGCAGAATGAAACAATGTGATATGGTAAGATTGCTTATAATTACCGATGTATTGTTTCACTGATTTTTTACTTAACACTTAATGAAGTAATTAATTACTGCAACTAATACTTTCAATGAATCCAAATGAGTTCTTATTTGAATAAACCATCCCACCTAAATATTCTCTTTTAGAACATTTGATTTTTTAAGCACTTTATTTTTACCAATTGAAATATTGTCTTCATTGATGTTGCACTGAGAGGTTTTTCACTAACATATGAATTAATTCCAATAACAAATTTTATATCTGGATCATTTTAATTGCCTCCATGTTTACATTGCAAAAGAGTGAGATGAAGTTAGGAATCAAAGTGAGGAATATGAACCGTGATTGCTAGACTGCAACTTATATTTTCAAATATTCCTGACAGACTTTCCTGTAATAAAAAGATGTTGTACATAGTTGCATCAAGAAAAGAATTTACAGCATCTGTTCTAAAATGTGTATTCATAACAAATGTAGTGTCTTTATAAAGCACTGTACCTCATCTCTTCTCTCCCTGTTTTCCTTCACTGTTATTGCTGTTGGAAGTGGAATTCCAGTGGGAATTAGTAAGGGATGATAACAACAGTAATAGCAAAACAAAGTTGCTCATTGGTCACAAAATTCAACAGAAATTATTCTTAAGACAAAATAAAAAATATAATATCCTAAGAGGCAAAAAGCTCAGAGGAGAGATGTAGGAAGATACAAGATACATTTATAGAAAATTGGATTGTAGATTTCCCATTCTGCTACTGTCAGTTTCTAAGTTTGAAAAAAAAAAAAAAAAAAAAAAAAGAAACTCAACAACCAACAAACAAAACAAACCAACAAAGAAGTCGAATTTCAGCCACATTGCTGAAGACAGCAAAGAAGAATGACTCTGGACATCCTGATATGGCAAAGAACCATTCACAGAGACAACAAAATGTGGCAGACTAGGTGAATTGTGTGGACAGATTGCTTCCTCTGTCCCTTAAGAGATGTACAAACACTGTATTTTAAGTACATGGTTCCCCTTGAATTCAAATCCCAGCAAAGGATTTTTCATAATATCATAGCTACAGGTGCTTTCTATTAAGCTGCACTGTTGACTTTGTTCCTCCAGTAGCTTCCTGAAACCTGCATGGGTTTTCGTTTTGCATTCTAATAAATAAAATTGATGAAGAAACATTCTCTGGTGCTGAGATCAAGTGCCATGGAGCCCTCATTTCATGCTTTTCAGACTCTGTACCCCTCAGTGTGCTTTTCCCTGCTGCACCATCCTTTGGTAACAATCCCTGCAATTTTGTATCCCCACACCATGGTGAGGTAGCTTTGGAAAATGTAGAAAAAAAAATATCTCAGGCTAGCTTGATAAAATGTGTGTACATGGTCCCTAGTGCAGTACCAGCCGTACTTTCCTTAATGGTATTGACATAGCCTTAAGGCACCTCTGTTCATGATTTTCACCTTCTATATATTTTCCCCTGTGTAATATAAAAGCTGGAGAAAGTGAGAACAAGGACTTAAAAATGCATAATTGGGAGGTTGAATGATCTGAATTCAATGCAGAGAAAAAGAGGGAAGAGCAAACAAAGTTATTTCAAGTGAATTTTCTGACTCCTCCCTACAGGGAGACGAGGCTGAACTCAAGGACAAAACAGTCATGGGGTTGCTCCAAGATTTATCAGCATCCTTTATAGACATTTTTTTCAGCCAGGAACTTATGAAGCACAGGAGCAAGCAGAAAAGACTATATGTCCTGGTACAGTTTTAATATTAAGGCTGGAAGAAGAGACAGAGGAAATAAATAAGTCCATATTTTACATGACTTCAGTTTTTTTTCTTGATTAACTGGCTTCTGTTAATCATTTATTGGTGGTGCAAGCTAGAGGAAAACACCAATTTCTCATCTAATAAGAACTTTATAATTCTTCTTCAGGGATATCACAAGTTTCTAAGTACAGTTAGCTTGTCAATACCAAGGTTAGCTTTTAATTACAGATTTCAGCAGCATGTACTCATATACGGTAAAATAGCATGTTTATGCTGACATAGGCACTTAAATCCTTTCCTGTTATAGGAAAATACACTACAACCTATGTTCTTGTCTAGTTTCAGTGAGGTGTTTCTTTAAAAATGTAAATTTTGGAGCAGCTCGCCCTTTAATAAACCTTGACATTACTGGGGGAACAAGTGACTTTGGTGTGATTTAAAGGAGCCTACAATTTCAGTTACTCAATCTCATTTCAGTTACTCATTTCTCAGAAGACAAAATAAATAAACACAAACTGATTTCTGTTACCATGTGTAACTATATATTGGGCTGGACTAAGCATTATTTTGCACATTGCTGTCAACCTTTCTATTAAAAGCATAAAGTATTCTGAGACATGATGCCGTATGGCTCTTATAGCTGCAGAGCAGCTGGGCTAAATTATCAAAGGAGGATGCACAATTAAGCAGGATCTTACTAGTACAATCGAGGTCTGTAATTAAGCCTCTGTCTCCATAGACACATCTGGTCCCTGCTTCCTCACTGTGCTCTGGAATCTGAAATTTACTCTTGTTTGGCAGTCGTGTGTCTGCTGGGGAGGGTCGGGGGGGTGGGCTGTGTGGGCACTAGGTACTATACACCTCAGAAAGGTCTGCAGGATCAAGATCTTAGTGTTAATAAACTGAATTTCAGAGGAGGACATAATTTAACTTCTTACAAAGGTCTAAAATTTCCATTAGTCACACATTTATCTATATCTACTTGACTGTTTTTGAAAAAACACAGATCTCTGAAAACAGTGTAATCAATTACTACATAACACACAGTTGTCTGTAAAACTGTCTTTTTTTTTAAATTCTATATAAGTAATGTGGTAATGGCTAAAGGCTAAAAAGATTTTCCATTTCTATGCTATACTTCATTATTATTTTTAATGTATTGTAAATGTGTTATTCAGTGCTGCACATACAAAATTTAAAAACACATGTTATAAAACATATATTAAGGATCACATGACTCTAAATTAAAAGTAAACATATTTTAAATTGTCTCTATTTTGTACTATTCTCGTGCCTCTATCAATACAACCAGAGATGATGTCACTCATATCTGCAATCACAGAATCGTAGAATGCTTTGGGTTGGAAGGAACCTTTAAAGAATTTCTAGTTCTAAGTGTCTGCCTTGGGCAGAGACACTTGAATTTAGATCTCATTGCTCAAAGTCCCCTTCAAACTGGCCTTGAACATTTCCACTAATGGGAATTTACAACCTCTCTAGACACCTATCCCAATGTGTCACCATCCTGATTCTAAAAAAGTTCTTCCTTGCCTTCCATCTAAACCTATATTCTCTCAGTTTAAAACCATTGCTCCTTGTCCTATCACTACAGACCCATGGTAAAAAGTCTTTCTCCCTCTTTCTTATAGGCTGCAATTCTTTATATGGAAAGGCCACAATAAGGTGTCCCCACAATCTTTTACAGGCTGAAAACTACCAACTCTCTCAGCTTTTCCTCATAAGAGAGGTGTTCCATTTCTCTGATAATTTTCATGGCCTCCTCTGGGTTCTCTCCAACAAGTCCCCTTCTTTCCTTTACCAAAGACCCCAGAGCTGGATGCAACACTCAAGGTGTGGTCTCAGAACAGCAGATTAGAAGGACAAAATCACCTTCCCCTGCTGGCCACACTTCTTTTGGTGCAGTTGGCTTTTGGATCTACAAGTGCATAATGGAAGTTCATGTCCAATTTTTCACCACCAACTCCTTCTCTCTGTCTAGCTGCTTTTAACACTTTAATCACCCAGTCTGTAGTGACACTTTGCCTTGTTTAACTTTCATATATTTACATGTGCTTACTCCTCCAAACTGTCCAGTATCTGGATGGCATCTCATCCCTCAGATATGTCAACCACAATACTTGAATTGGTGTGACCTGCAAGTCTGCTGAGGGTGCTCTCAATCATCCCGTCTACATCATCCATAAATACATAAAATAATATTGGTCCCAGTGAAAACACCTGAGGGAGACCTCTTGTTGCTGATTTCCCCTTGTATGTCAATCCATTGATTGTAACTCTTTAAACATCCATCCATCCATCCATCCATATCTTTATCCATTTGAAAATTTGAAAGTTCACTCAGGAAATCCATACCTCTCCAATACAGAAGTAAGAATATTGTGTGGGACCTTATCAAAGGTCTGGGCAGATGACATTTATAGTTTTTCCTCTGTTCACTGGTGCAATTGCTCCATCATAGGAGGCTACTTGTTAGTGAGGATACAGGCTGAAAACTACCAACTCTCTCAGCTTTTCCTCATAAGAGAGGTGTTCCATTTCTCTGATAATTTTCATGGCCTCCTCTGGGTTCTCTCCAACAAGTCCCCTTCTTTCCTTTACCAAAGACCCCAGAGCTGGATGCAACACTCAAGGTGTGGTCTCAGAACAGCAGATTAGAAGGACAAAATCACCTTCCCCTGCTGGCCACACTTCTTTTGGTGCAGTTGGCTTTTGGATCTACAAGTGCATAATGGAAGTTCATGTCCAATTTTTCACCACCAACTCCTTCTCTCTGTCTAGCTGCTTTTAACACTTTAATCACCCAGTCTGTAGTGACACTTTGCCTTGTTTAACTTTCATATATTTACATGTGCTTACTCCTCCAAACTGTCCAGTATCTGGATGGCATCTCATCCCTCAGATATGTCAACCACAATACTTGAATTGGTGTGACCTGCAAGTCTGCTGAGGGTGCTCTCAATCATCCCGTCTACATCATCCATAAATACATAAAATAATATTGGTCCCAGTGAAAACACCTGAGGGAGACCTCTTGTTGCTGATTTCCCCTTGTATGTCAATCCATTGATTGTAACTCTTTAAACATCCATCCATCCATCCATCCATATCTTTATCCATTTGAAAATTTGAAAGTTCACTCAGCAAATCCATACCTCTCCAATACAGAAGTAAGAATATTGTGTGGGACCTTATCAAAGGTCTGGGCAGATGACATTTATAGTTTTTCCTCTGTTCACTGGTGCAATTGCTCCATCATAGGAGGCTACTTGTTAGTGAGGAAAACACATTCAATTAACAGCTGAATAGAAGGGAAATGGGAAGTGAGGGCACAGAAAAAATCAATCAGCACATACATTGTCATTGCAAACATGCACACATACATATTTAATTAACAAGAAGCATGCTTTCAAGTCTTTGAAGAATATATGGGTTGTACTGAGTTAGTTCCTGTTGAGTCAGAGTGGCATGAGTATAAACAAGTCTCTACATGTGTCACAAATGTGAGAAAAGATAATTATATCTGCACTGCAGATATTTATTGCTGACAATCAGACTTAAATAAAGCCTATTGGAAAAAAGGGAAAAGTCGTTCAGTTGGTTTTTTATTAAACACCATGTGAAGAGTTTGTTTACAATATAGCAAGTAGATTTTGCATTTAAATAAAGTGCTAATTTTATTTATCCAAAATTAGGAATTTTTGCTAATTTTAGTGGATAAATAAAAAAATACAATCCCTGTGCAACTAACATTTATAAAATTAAAAACTGTGAGATTGATATTTTCTTTCTAAATCTCATATTCTGTTGTATTTATGCAATGAAAGTATACTAATACACAAATAGATGAACTCACCTCTTCTCTGAACTGGAGCAGGAATAAAATTATTACTTCACTATTACTATATTCTAATGAAAAACCTGAAAATCTTAAAAATACTTTATTTTACCAATAGGGACAAAAAAAAAAGCTAAGCTAGGTCTTGACATTCAGGCTAGTACAGTCTAATAGGCAGAAGTTTGCATATCGAGGCCAGAAACACACTGCTGACTCCACACCCTTGGTACAATGCAGACAGTAGCTGACCTGTGCATGTAAGGAAGATGATATTAAAACTAAAAGCATGAACTTACCCTGTGTGGCTTTTTTCCCCACTCTACTCTGCAGATTTTATGAATAAAATCTTCAGGACATTTTTTAAGCCCTTTTATGATTTTGTTAGAACTGAAAGACACTCATAACTTGAAGGTTTAGTTATTTAGTAATTTCTTTGGCCCATGAGAGACAGCTAGGATGTTCTGTAAAGACATTTCTTTTCAGAAAAAAAAAAAAAAAGATACTTAAAACGATGATGCCTGCTCAACACTAGGCATAGAGAGTTTTGAAATTGCATCTTTGAATTTGATCCTATTTTGCTGGCAAAAGTCTTGAACAGCATTTTGTTACTTGACTCTATCTCAGTAAATATGAACTATGTGGTGTTCTTGTTACTGAGGAGACACTGCAAATGTCCTACCATTGTTGCACGATAAATGGTGGCACAGTATCTTTGTGCTGTTCAGAATAAAAGGAACGAAAGGAATGGAGAACCAGAAATCAAAGGATTGCAGCTGGTGGGCAGTCAGCATTAAATTGTTGAGAAATGTTAAAATTATTTAAGTCACCATTTCTAAAATTTTCTTTCCACATCCAGAATACACCTGTGGAATACACAGGCTTTCCTTGAATATGGGAGAAGAGGAACAGAAACCCACGTGAAATATTAAAAGTTTCACTGTGTAGCTTTGAATATTGTATTAAGTTAACAAACACCATCCTATTTATTTCTATTTAATTAATTTTATAAATATCTGTTTTATTAATTTCAAATCTGAGATTATTTCATATTAACTGTATGAGCCATGGGTTATGGAATTGTGAGAAATAGTTGTATTATTATTGTTTATTATGGATGTACAAGGATTTTTCCCAGCACAAATTAGATTTTGACTTCTGATACTATCTGTTTGTTTACCATAAAGGAAGTAGTAACAGCAAAAAAAAAAGGCAGCTGGAATGAATATGTGCTTTTCTAGAAACTTTACCCTTCAGCTGAATGACTGCTACCCTGAAGCAGGACAAAAGTGTTATAATTGGTTTTACCGTTATGGAGGGATAAAACCTAAATTCAAAAATTTTTGCCAGATGTTTTGGGAGACTGCATTGTGGTATTTTCATTCACAGGAACTACTATTCAGTGAAATAGATGATGATGTCTGTTCAATACTTTTCCATATCTTGAGAGGCTGGACCTCCAAAAATCTACCTTTCTATAACAAAAAAGATAAAATAACTTCTTACTGTATTTGTTCTATACTACAGTGAAACAGCAGCCTATGAACAAAAATGGTATAGATAGTATGGTTTGGACTAAAAGGAGGGTTTAAAGGTAATAATAATAAAAAAAATGTAATTTCACAGGGACAAAAATGTTCAACCAAATGGCATAGACAAAACCATCAAAACAGAATGGCAACAAAGTTAGATGCACTTTAAGACGAAAAGTAGAAACTCTGTTTTCTCCTTCACTGTGTCTGAAATTAAGTGACAGTTTATACCATATGGTATTATTTCATG
The DNA here is from genome assembly GCF_017590135.1 of Pyrgilauda ruficollis. Taxonomy (NCBI): domain Eukaryota; kingdom Metazoa; phylum Chordata; class Aves; order Passeriformes; family Passeridae; genus Pyrgilauda; species Pyrgilauda ruficollis. The sequence goes on along the minus strand of NW_024523933.1, from coordinate 35,238 downwards.
ACTCATAGAGAACATTCAAGAAGGATGCATCAATTTCAATAAAAATTTCAAACGAAACAAGGTTTGGGTCCGGTGTAGATACTGGTTTGTACCTAGCAATACAGTAATGCCCTACAAATGTAATGAAATGTTTGACCTTCTGAAATTCAAAGAAATTTATTTCAGTGCAGTCTAAGAACTGCAGGAAGTAAGATAGCTCTATAGACAAACACGTTGATTCATGGTTAAAGATACAGCAGCTTTAAAAAAATCAATTTTGATGCAGTTACATGTTATTTTCTGCAAGGGACACTTCTTTGATCTCAGGCTTAGGTGGCAAAGCCTTATTGTGTACTCTTGCTGAAACTGTCTCATCGCCACACAGGGTTTGTTCTTCTGTACTGCCTGGGGGGATGTGCTGCCCAAGCCTAGATGCTTCCTGGGGAAGAGCTGGCATACAGAAACGATGTTGTAGATGGTGCTGGCAATTCAGCGTGAATAATGGCAAACCTTCTTCCTGTCCCTGTGCTACTTTTACTCACAGAAATAGCCTCAGTGTCTTGCGGATGTTTATTAATGTCACTGGTGTCAGCATTATCCCTTACTTAAATATAAGGCACACTTTCAAGACTTTTGTTTTGAAAGTTAAGGCGCATGGCAAATATTTTCTCTATAAATTAAATTAATTCCTCTTAGTCTATACCTGGAAGAAAATAGATTCTATAAAATTAAAATATGCACTTGGGAACAAAGACTCCTGTACTCTCATGCTGCAGGCAGGTATTACCTATTTAGCAAGTCACTGAGTTGTTTATGCTTCATAAATCCCATCTAACAAAAAAAGGCATGTCCTAGTCATTAACCCTAGAAAAATACTAATAACCTACAGTAAAACAAAACAAAACAAAAAACAACAGGGGCCGGGGGGAAGAGGTTAAATAATAGTGATTTTTATGTTTATTTAAATATCAGTGAATTTTATCTTTGAAGAAATCACACATTTTGATTAATAAAAAGAAAATATAAACATATGTGTGGGTAGAGTCAAAGTAGTCTATCAAAAAAGGAAGAGACTAGCTCTGTCCAATAGATAACCTGACAGGACACATATGATAATATTATTCAATCTAACTGAAAAACATAATTGAATTTTGAAATTAATGGGAAGTATTAATATTTAGCAATTCATACTCCCATCTTATACTCACTAGAGATTAATGAGTGTTCAAAGAATGAGCAAAATCTTAAATTAGAAATCATTTGTCATTTGGAAGTTGTCATTGATCAACATCAGCTTTCAGTAGCATATTTGATTTCTATTAAATTATGTCTTTTCTGTTCTTAGTAAGTATTCACAGAAAGATCCTTCAGCTCCCATTCATGTGCACACCCTGTGATTATAGACTAGACAGGGGTTGTCCATTTTTTAGGCTCTTTATTGGCAAAATTTACATGACCATGCTTAATAATGATGAGAAAACAGTATATGCTTGGTGTCCTAGAAAACTTTTATCTAAAAGTACAGGTGTCCTATACTTCTATAGCCAACAGAGAATTCCTAGTTTATTAATCTGATATGCTAGTTTGTCTCCTTCGATACTTGCAAGGAGCCTGCTTTGATCATGTTTCCAGATATGCCAGGTGCCTAAAGTGAGATTGAACGTTTCTGCATCAGGAAATGCTGCAGCTACAACAACTAGAAAGATGTTAATGTCACTAATGCTTTTTCACTCTTTTTGGAAGACATAAGTTTTAATAAGTAATAATAATAATTAGAAAAAATTCTGCTCCAGTCCTCAAGGAATGGAGTTGGAATTTTTATGTAGATTCTTTTTCTTCATATGACTTATGAATTGATGGAAAATTATACATTGCCTCACTGCATTATCATAAAGCATATTTATCATGGTTTAGTTTGAATGACAAATTTGACACTTATTTCTCTGTTACTATGATTTAAAAACCGCAAAACCTAAACCAAAATTAAAATAGATAAACTATGTGAAAAAAGAAAAGTAGTGCAATTAGATGTACTGTTTAAGGAGATGGTATATTCACTGAAGCAATGAAATTATGTTACTTGAAAAGAATATAAATATTTTCCCATTAACCTGCCATTTCTGTTATTAACATTCAATAGGACTCAGCCAAAGAAGCACAGGAGTCATATTGAAATCTTCAGTGTCATGGAGGCATTTTCACAGCTGTACACCAGCAGGGGATGCCAAAAGAAAACATAAAAGTCATCTTGTCCCATGAGCCTATACCTGAGTTGTCAGTGGATTCCTTCATATTGCATACCTTGGTCTTGAAATTCTGAAGTCAGAAGACTGAAAAAAAAGTGTATTAGTAGAAAAAAAAATACAGAATAATCACTACAATGTACTGATTATTAATCAAGATACAATAAAACCTTGTAATGGAAGAAGCAGGCTACTTTATTGGCATGCAAGCAGTGCTCTGAAAAATTTGAAAATAATAGAACTATCACACATAATTAATAGTAGGGTTGTAAAGAATCAGCCAATATATATCACCACAGGAAAATATCCTTTTTTTCTTTTTCTTTAAGGAAGTATCTAGGTTTGTATTTATGAGTTTAAAACATCACAAGTATATATTAATTGACTGACATTTCTCTCTGAGTTTGGCAATTGGTTTCCCTATGGTTTATCACTTATAGCGTAACACTTTTAATACATTTTTCTAATTTAAGTTATATTTCTATACTGTGTGGTAATTAAAACAATTACTTTTATTAAATTATGTATTGCATTGAAATGTCATTTTGCTTTATGAACTCATATTGACTTGTTTGTTGTTTTTAGCATACTTTTCCTTTCCAGCATTAGCATTCTGTGGTGCATTGTAAACTAACAGAGCTAGTCAGGCATTCAACCAAAAGACTTCAGTTACATTATGCTCAAAATTGTGAAATGTAACTGCTCAGTTCCAGCAGTAGAATTTACAATGCAAATGATTAAGTTCACATGATTCCCATAAACCTCTTTAAATACTGGAGTACTCCACATGGAAAACAGAAAATAAGAAAGGGATAGACTCAAGTGGGCTGCCTAAAGTGAACTGTCATGGTCTGGGAATCCCAAGACATTAAATATGTGAACCCATTGGAACAAATCCAGAGGAGGCCACAAGGGTGATCAGAGGTCTGGAACACCTCTCCTATGAAGGTAGGCTGAGAGAGTTGAGCCCGTTCAGCCTGGAGAAGAGAAGGTACTGAGGAGAACTTACAGCACTCTTCAAGTATCTAAAGGGGGTCTACAAGAAATCTAGAAAGGAACTTCTTCCAAATGCATGTAGTGGCAGAACAATGGGGAATACATAGCAAATTACAGATCCATCTACTTTCTATTGGTCTTGTAAGACTAATCATCTCAGCTAGCATTTACACCTCTAAAAGTTATGGGTGTTTGAGAGAAGATGAAGCCACAAAGAAGGGAGCAGCGGCGGTGTGCGCGACCCCTCGGGCCCCCAGCCAGAGCTGATCACTTAATAAAGGCATCCAAAAGGAGCAGGTCTCCTTGCCCTTTTATTTCAGAGGGGACCCGAAGTGTTGGACCAAAAAGCAGGAATTTGCTAATCTCTTGTGAGGACGCAGTCCCCAGCTCTGCCTGCAGACCAGCAGACAAAGCTGCATCATTCTCCTCCTCCTCCGTGCCACTCCTGGGAGCGGCGGCGGCGTGGGCGCGACCCATCAGTTTCTCCCCACCTGAGCTGAATCTCTTTAATAAAGGCATTAAAAAGGAGAAAGATCTCCTGCCCATTTATTTCAGTAGCAGCCGGCAGGGAAGGAGACTCCACACGGCTTCTGAGGGTGCTACTTAGATGAGGGTTTATTGGGGGTCCCACCCCCAGGAGCAACATGGTTACTGAGGGAGAAGGGGGGAAGGGGGAGGGTGGGGGAGAGAGAGAGAGCCTGGGGAGAGAAGAGCCAAGAGAAATCTGGTCTGCTTCGCACAGTGGCCCTGATCTGTGGGGCTCCCGCTGGGGCTTGGGGTGCCTTGCCCTCCCTGCTCCCCTCTGCAGAGTGGGAGGGACTGTTTCTGAGAATGCTCCCGCTGGTCTCACGCCCAGGAGGAATGGGGGTGGCGCTGTGAATCAGAGAGCTGGGCAACAGTTGATTGCGTCGTGGTGGAGGGAGGCAAAGGAGATAGTGTGGATCACCCACTTCTCTTGGGCAGGTGTGGGTGATGCCATGAACCCCAAATTCTGGGTGAAATTTACTATTCCCAGGAAAGCCTCTCCTCCCATTCTGATGGGGGAGGGGCGAGATGCCAAAGGAGTTGCTGGGACATTGGCAGCATGGTGGGGGCAGGCTGTGAAAATGAAGACCCTGCCCCACAAGCTGGGTCAGGGCCTTTTGGCCTGCCCATCAGGGCCCCGCCCCCCACCCCACAGGCTGGGTCTGGGTGCCTTGGCCCACCCACCAGGGCTAGGGTCTCTGTCCCACTCACTGCCACAGGGTCCTAGGACCCACTGTTGCTGCTGGCCTTTCAGGAAAAAAAAAAAAAAAAAAAAAAAAGAAAAGGCTATGTTTTCACTGCTACCTCAAAGTACTGGAAAGCCACCAGCCAGCCTCAGCCCAAGTGGTTGAATGGCTGTGGCCATGGCATTCCAGGGATTTTCTCAGTGGTTCTGAATTTGGTGATGGTTTTTGCGCAGAAAAAGTATTTCTGCAAACCATCCTATTAGAGCTAGGGCTGTGGCCTGGTCCTAACTCTGTCTGGATGGGGGATGATTGACGATCACCCCAGATGTTTTCTGCATCCAAATCAAAGGGTATTTGAAGATCATGATCTGGACATGATTTTCCAACTCTGCAGATTTGATATTTATCAGCTGGTGCAGACTCTGGGATGACAGTCAGTGTTTTAGTTCTTGATAATTATATTATGTCACATCTGATGGATTTCTAACAGTTGTTAGTGACTTTTTTTAGCAGTTCTCTGTTTCAGGATTCTGCAGGTCTGTTTCAGGACCGAAAAGAACCTTCAGGTATGTTAAAGATCAACATCTCCAGCCAATGGACCTTCTCCTAAAACTCAGATATTTGGACTTGAAACAATGAGCATTCTTTGCATTGTTCTTTGGGTTTCTGATATTGTAAACTTTGTTTTAGTGATTTGATAGAAGTAGATATTATACAGGTAAAGAATCTCCTTGATCATTCTACGTCAGCACTTGATTGAGGTTTTGATTGGCAATGGATAAACCTCTTGAGATGTGTTTTTTCTCTCTTCTGCAAAGGCCCAACTGAAGAATTGCAAACACAGCTCCTTTTCTTTTTATTATAGTAAACAGGGGGAAATGCGGTATTCACATGCCCTCTGAACAGAGAGAAGCTGTGAGAGAAGAAAAGAATGATCAAAATAATTCTTATCTCATTTGCTGCTCCTGGTGTTTTGCACATGTGGAATGTGTTAGAAGATTGTTTATCTGAAGGAGTTTGGTAATTGGATTCTGGCGGAGATTGTTTATGTTAATTAGCCTATCAGGTCCAAGCAGTGTCCTGACTGTCAGGAGACAGTCATGAGTTTTCTGTAGTATCTTTTAGCATTCTTCAATATTCTTTATAGTATAGTATAATATAGTATAATAAAGTAATTAATTAGCCTTCTGATATAATGGAGTTCTGTGCATCATTCTTCCCTGCGACAGGGGCACCTTGCAAATCCAATATTCATCCTTCACTGATTCCCTTGTGAAACACATTGGACTTCATTCTTCCTTACATGTCAATTTATCTACTCCAGCAGAAGCACAGTGGCATTCCTGTTCTGCAATGCCTCCAAAGTTAGAGGCTCTGAAGACTTGCTATGGACTTTTCTATTGTCTTCTAGCCATCAGAAAATTTAAATAATAATTTGTTCCATTATTTCTTATGTAGTTCACTACGTATACAGGATGCAGGTTTTTGAATTTGCAGGAAATTTTTATGGATTTGTAAAGTATCATCATACCAGAGCCATGAGAACATTCCCACACCCTTTTTAATCATCTTCAAACTAAGCAATTCTCACAATAACTTAACTCATGAATGACTTGCAAGTGAGTTGAAGAAACATGGCAAATAAATAATAAATAGGGTTCAACTGCAGAAAACTGTTTAGGGACACCATACCCTAATATTTTAAATTAGTAAGCATGGATGGAACAATTTTTTTATTAGTTGACTAAAGAACCGATGGTACTTTGCAGGAGGGTGTTTGGATTCAAGATGACACTGGAATCTAAGAGCATGGCTACACAGAAAGTGCTACTTTTAGACCAGAACATTCAACTATTTAAAGGCAGATGGGAGAATAGCTGACTAGTGACAGCTCTGACAGGAAGGGTCTGAGGATTACTTCATGGGAGCAATATTAACACATTTCAATTAATAAATCATTTTCAGAGCACCAAGCATCAGTAAAAATAAAAAGTCGAGTAAAGACATCCTCCTACTCTGCTTATCAGAAGCATATTCCTCCATATGAGTATTTAGGTGAGGACCTTTAGGTGCCTTCATAAGGAAAAGTGTGCTAGCTAGAAAGCCTGTAGAACAATGCAAGACAAACTTACACGATATACATCATAACATCCAAAATTGATAAATGATAATTGAAATCTTCCATGGAACAAATTACATTTTAATTGTTATTTTAGCTTAAGCTGATAAAAAAAAAATTTAGACTGAATTTTATTAATTCAGCAAAGCTATCTTTTTGAATGGCTTCATACCTGTAGTGAACACTGAGGAGACTAAGAGGACAGCACTGGGAGGAAACTTGGTCCATCTCCTCCTCCTTGTAGCTTCGGGCCTGTGAGTGATTAGAAGTTGGTCACTTTGTTTGAGATAAATAGCTTTACCCAGAGAGTATATTACCCAGCCTTTATCATTCCTCTTGGAGCTGTTCCATTTTGTAGTAATAAATTATTGACTCAGTTGGTGAGAAACAATGGCATTGCAGCCATGGTTGTTAGAGTGCACTGATGGGAAATGAAATTTTCATGTTCAGGTCCTTGCTTCAGTGAATATTCAAAATTCATCAGAAAGGAAGTTCAAAGACCAGTAATCCCCACTCAAATGACCTAATTAGAATAGTCTGTATGCATAAGAGACATGAAGCAGGTGCTCTAATCTGTTAGGGGAATACCCAGACAGTACATTATTGTCTAGTTAGGAGGCAGTAATTGCTGAAATAATTTAATTTTTTTATATTGCAAATGAATGGTCAATACATTTTATTACTGGATAAGGTAAAATAATGTCTTCTGGGTCCTTTCAGGGGGGAATGCTACTTGGATCTAAGGCTGCTTAGCTCCATGATAGGATGCTTATTCTTAAGAGGGAACTCTATTCTTTGTCCTGTTGGATTGTGCTTCCATAGCTTTTCCCTCACTTTGCAGGTACCTGTTAATATGTCCTATTATCCCATGCAAATTTTTATGGGCATAGTCACTGAATTCATAAGTATTCCATTAAGTCCACAGGTCCTGTTGAGATGGATCCACAGGTCTCAAGGGTGCCAGCAGATGTTTTTCTGAGGGCACTCTTAATAATGTTTGATGGATCATGGGGTCTGAGGAAAGGGCCCAAAGACTGGGTGAAAGCAAATGTCACCCATCTTCAAGAAAGGCAACTGGGAGGACTCAAAAAAGTACAAGTCAGTCAGCTTCATTTTTATCCCTAGAAGTTTATGAAGCAGCTATTCCTGGAAAACATTGCCAAGCATATGAAGGAGGAAAAAATAAAGTAGTCGGCATAGATTCACCAGGGGAAATTCATGCTTGACAACTTTTTAAACTCCTGTGAGGAATCAACTTGCCTGGTAGATGAAGGGAATATTGTCTGCCTGGGCTTCAGGGAGATTTTTGACATTTATCTACATAGCAGCACACATACATACCTGAAGGAACAGTGCAAAGAGGAGGGAACCAGAGTCTTTTAAATGATGCTCAGAGAAAAGACAAGAGGCAGAGGGCACACACTGAAGTGCAGGAAACTGCCTCTAAACATCAGGAAGTGATTTTTTAATGTGAAGGTGAATGAACCATGACATAGGCTGCCCAGAAATGTTGTTTAGTCTGGATCTGTGAAGACATTAAAAGACATTAAAAAGACAAAAAAAGACTTTAAAAGAATGATTCTGGGCAACAGGCTCTAGATATCCTGGTTTAAGCAGGGGGGTTGGACTTGGTAACTCCCACAGATCCCTTCCACTTTCATTCATTCTGTGATAGTGAATTCTCTTCTCTAGAGATGCATTTCAAGGACTTACATTACAAATTTTGGTGCAGAGATAGATCTGAATGGACATGGGATTTAAGTTCCTTAAGTGGTGTTCAAGAAGAATGCAAAACTCCAGGATAATTCTTTCTTCCATAACTGAATCCCTTTCATGGGAAAATTCCTCTGGTATCTAAACATCTTCTGATATACGTGCTTAAGACTGACACTGGCTGAGCAAATTTCTCCCTAGGATCTTCACTGAAAATGTTGTGAATATAGTTATAGAAGGTAAATTGTTAAGAAGTGACAACTTACATCACAATGGCAAATATTGGTCCACAAAATGTATGGGAATTATCTATCTGTGTTCAAAATAAAAATAAAGAATTTGTCTTTATTTAACACTTTTATTGCAATATTCATAAGGGAAGAAAAAGACCTAAGTCCTTAACGTTTTTAACTCTAACAAAGTTTTTAAAAATTACTTGTAAAAAAATGTGTCATAATTATCAGACTATAAAGCCATTTTAGTTATGAAAAAAGGTTATATTATTTTGTATAAAGTGAATAAGATAACAATAAGAAAGAAACAAAAACAGAGAAAAGGAGAGAGCTTGAGTCTGCAAGCTAGTTCTCTAAGTAGTCTTCTAGAACAAGGAAACCCAAGTTGCATTTCAAATGTATTCATGCACTTTATTCAGTAAATGGTCAGTGTAAATCCCAATAATCTTGTACAACTTCTCCCAGCAACAAAAACTCCAACAGGTTGACACCACCATCATGCCTGTCCCAGATATATTTAAAATTGAAATTATGATTTTCTTGAAAATTTATTTGTGTAAAAGTTGCAAGGAATTTCAGGGATTCTCCACATTCTCATTTCTCTATGTTGCTTGAAAGTATATTTGATAAAATATGCAACAAAGCATATGATTTATAAGGTAGAGTAAAATGGATGATTTGGGAATTGATCTCTTCTTGATAATAAACTGGTCTCCACTCTCTGTGAAGTTTCTAAAAAAAGTTATGGAGCTGAAGCATGAATCCACCACTACAGAAGTTTTTACACATTAGTACTCCTTTTGGAAGTAACACCCCTCCTTAGACATTCAAACCCATGTTTTCACTAACTCTCCATTTCATGTGTGTTGCTACTTTCACAGATGCAAGAGTGGGAGAGAGTTTAATGTATCTATTTGGAAATATGTCAAAATTATTATTAGCAATATAAAATTCTATCAATCATACAGAATGATATTGAAGAGTGAATAATATTCCAACTAAAGTAAAATAATCTAAAATTATAGGTAAAGTATTAGGAAAAGAAAACCAGTGCTTCTACAAATACATGCCCAGACTTTATTTTTCACTTTTACTTCATTGCAGAATGCAAATAAACTAAGAGTAATAAACTTGTCACATTACAAATACATGCAACATGCCAGTAGAAAATAGGATAGGCAGAAGTAATTAGTTGGAATATGTAGAACAAAGAATTACCCTTTAAATATTTACAGCATTAGTTTTGATATTCCCTTTGAATCTTTTATTTACTTAAATTAATTAAAGTTTTGCAGGAGCTTTCAAAAGGATAGCTGCAATCTGAAATCTTAAACATCATATTTTCCATGTATTAGAATTGACTGCTTATAGTTTAAATTATTAAAACAAAAAAGGAAATAATTTGAAAGTGTGTTAAAGAGAAGATGTTAATTTATACATCATTGGTTCATAAATATGTCACTTTTAAAACTAATTAGAGACAATAAAAGAAAATAAATTAGCAGGATTTAAGAATTGTGCAAGAAGTATTATGAACAAAAAAATGGATCAGTCTTTAAATTTCCAACCTCCGAGGTCTGGGTCAATAACCATCGCATGCTGAAGTTAGAAAAGCAAATTTCAGCTTCCAAAACAGACATTCAAGTAAACATTCATCTCAGAAGATTTACACTATATTACAACTTTTTCAGTAAACAAAAGGAAGATGAGAATTCATATTGATGCAGCACAATAAATGGAAGACAAAGAGGACAATTTAAAAGGGTTAAATAAAATTAAGTGTGTAAAGAGATGTAAATTATTTTAAAAGTTTAGCTACTTTTCCTATAACTTTATCATATATTTCTTTAAAAAATATATATATGCATTTGTATAAGTATAGATGTTTCCTCAGTATAAAATTTTGGACAGTAAACTGAAACTGGCATAATTAGAACTCTAGGAAGATTTTTATTCATGCTCTACTCTTTACTTGAGCTCAAATAGACAGTGTAATCACCCTGTCTGTGGAAGATAAAATATTTTAACATATGTTTATGTTGTTAAGTCACACATCTAATAGACCCATCTATGTATTTGTTATTCCATTAACTAGATTAACAACATATGGTATGAACATACCTCATCAACCAGTTATATTGCTTTGTACATCTTATGCATAGCTGTTGATAAATGGGGCAATAACACATTAACATTGCTGAAGCCGTATATAACATGCTTTGAATATTTTTTTCATCATTAATATTTAATAAATTAATTAATGTGTTGAAGTAATAAACTTAAAGCTTACTTTGTGTTATAGCAATGGGGAAATATATTTTGGTTACTAACAATAATGTCACAAATAAATGCTTTTAGTTGGCAGCCTCAATGCCAACTATTTACACAATGCTTGCACAGCACTTTCAAGCAAAAGCATTAAGCATTCCACATTGAGTTGATAAAAAACACCTTAATAGGGTAAAGATGGAGAAAACTTCTCCTTTATTCATGAGTTTACAGTTTTTCCTTCCTATCACTATCCCACTAATTGATGAAGATTTTGACTTCATGGAATAAACTAGCACAACATAATAGGAAAAGGAATTTGTCAAAAAAAATTAACCTACTATCATTTTCTGTAGGAAAAAGAATTTTCTGGCTGTTAATGATTTAAAATAATTTCTTTGTTTAAGTTTCTTGACATTTATAGAAGTTCTGCAAGTGTTTGATACCCATATAGCAGAATGTGAAAACTACTAAATTATTAATCCATGCAAGAAAATTCTGAGTATTTAAGGAACATAAAAATGTCTGTATGGGAAGAGACCAAAGAATTATCTGGCACAAAAGTCTGAAAACAATGAATGTTTAGGAAAGAACATAATAAAAACAAATGAAGAGGCAGCTAATCTTATTGAGCAATTTACATTTCATATAAATTTGTAGAGTATTAGTGAATAAAAAATATATAGTCCTGATTTGCAATTACTTACATATAGATAATAAGAAATAAGACTAAAATTACTAAAATTGCTGAGAGTGTCAAGTTTTATGAGGGCTGCAGAAATTACTCATCAACTTCAGTGGGCATTTGCTTTCTCCAAACTTCCTGTCAACATCAGAATGAACTTGAAGTGTAAAACTTAAAATAAATACACACTTCTTCACATTCAACCTTGAAATGACTCATGCTAAGGGAGCAGGGTTATACAGTGGTGTGAGAACACTACTCATGTAAGAAAGAAATGGAGGACCAAACAAAATTAGTTTAGATGCTGACTTTGCATACATCTGGCTACAAGTCTGAATATAAATCAAAAGAGATTCATTTCCATTGACATTATGAAGGCTACTAAATTTCTCTGAGGAGATGATAGCATTTTTATTTACTGACAGTGGAATGACATTAAAAGAAAACAAAACAATACAAGAAAAAATCCAGTTCAGCTGTTTTGCTAGAAACTGTGAGATGTGTCAGTGCTTAGGTCTTCTGCAGTAACTCAGTGATTGACTAAATTGGGCTAGTGACATTTTGAAATAAAAGCAAGTTACAGCTTCTGTCTGTAGGCACTGAATTTATTTGGGAATATAAAAGTAACTACTGTCATACTGTGGCATTCTAACTTCTGGCTTTTGTTTTTCCATGTTCTTCCAAAGTGTCCTGCCCACGTGCTGTATTTAGCATCAAGTAGTACAGCAACTCATGTCTGGTTTCTTTTTGTGCTTCAATTTAGTCTATGTTTGCCACACTGTGCTTTACCTTTTCTGCAGTGGTTATTCAGCTGCAAATAATCCAAAATTGATCACCACAAGTTGAATGCAAAAAAAGTTTTTAAGAGAACTGCTGTTAAAAATCAATATTTGATGAAAGAATGAACTTTCCAGAAGGACATTGACGAGAAAGTTGAAACTTTTCCTTAATGTCCTGAGTGTGGAAGTGCCCTTGCCAAACCTTCTGTCATTTGTGAGAGGCATCCAATGAAAATACTTGTCATAACCAATGATAATAAATAAATAATTTTTAAGACTGCTGAACAATACATACACACACACACACATACACACACACACATTTTACTTCAGGATGTGAATGATTTGACTGACAAAGGGGCAAAGAAATGTGCAGTTTTCTCTGGGAGGCATAGTAAAACTTGCAAACAGTGACACAAGTAGCAGATATGGCAGACAGAGAACATAAAAAATAAGATTGGCATAAGTGTCTGCAAATAAGCAAGACATCCTGATAAATGTGTGAGAAGGATGAAAGGAAAATGAAAATCAGGATAATCAGCAGTGGGAACAGATGAGATTCCCCATTTTTTAAGTGGGACAAGCAGCATGTCTTGAATGAGGGAATCCAGGTAAAATTCTGCTTCAGTCTGATTTTCTTTGTTCTCAATAATGGTAACCTCAATCATAGTAATTCAGAATAACCAAGGACCACAGGCCTCAGTGCTATTTATAAGACATCAATTGTGTATACAGCTAATTTGGGATATGAACTTCAAAGACTAACAGCTGAGTATATGAATTGCCTAGCAATAGCCGTAACTTTCAAACTGTGCTCCTAAAAAAATTCATTCAAATATTTGAAAGAAGCCAAGTGAATCAGTCAATTGTCACAGTGATTCCTAAATCTCAGACATAACATATGTAGGTGTATAGAAATATTTACATATGTGCGTGTGTGTTAGTCTATTTGTGTTCTCTATATATATATACATGCATAAAGATATTCAGCTTGAGTAATACATATTTACTAACTCCATTCAGTTGTGATTTTCATGGACAAACCAGATCAAAATTAGTATTTGAATAGTTACTGTAGTTCTTTCACAATGGGTCAGCTAAAATCAATGGAGCCTTTCCACTCACTACCAATGAGTCCCATGGCAGGATACAATCTCTGTGAGTTCAAACTATGAAAGCAATTGCTGCTGAAAAAAAAAAAAAAATCAAAATATGTTGAAGTGTTCCAGTTTTAAAGCAAACTTTTTGACATTGATTCAGACTTTCAGGTCTGGTAATGAACCACAGAGGGAAAACACTAGCAGATTGCTGGGGTTTTCCACATGGTAACATCAGCTATGTCAAGATAGTACAGTCTGCTAATGGATGTGGAGCAAGGTACATCACTTCAGCACCACTTCAAGTCCCAACTTTTACAACCAACAAATCAGCCAAAACCCCACTCAGTACTCAAAATATATATTGAAAAGGTAAGCACACATAAGGTCAACATGTATTGTGTTATAACAGGGATAATATTAGTGGTAAGGAATTACTATCTTAGTAATAGTAATAGCAACAGTAATAGATTTTTTAATATCTAATAATGAATATTGCATCTATAAACAGTGAAAGTAGACATTACAAAAGTGATGAATAAATTCGTGAAAGATGCAACAGTGTTTGAAAGTTTGAGATCTTTTATATGTGGAAAAAAAGGAGAAAAAACGGTTAAAATGCAAACTATGGCATGTCTTTTAACAGCAATCATTAATTAATTAAGTAGTATTAATAAAATAATTAATGAATATCATTATGGAAAACAGGGAGCTACACAAATCAGACACTGTGAAGGCTACTGCTCAAATATATTTACCAAATTATTCTTCAAAGCAATTTATAAATTAAGGAGGATGACTGAAACATGTTGATTTTTTAGTAAAGTTTGCGCGTCATCACTGGAAGAAAATGGTACAAATTTTTTGCTGCTCTTGGATAAGCTTTAAATTTTGTGTTGGTTTTTTTATATCTATATATATATATCTTTACCAGTTTGCTATCTACTATGTTCACCTCCTCTCAAAAACTGTCTCTTCCTTCATGGCTTTTAATCTATAATCTGTGCTCTTTCTCCATGTCACTGAGCAAATTCAAAACTTTGGCAATCTATAGTACACAAAAGCATAGCAAGCTATTTATAGCTATAATTCAGTGTCTGACACATTCCACATGAGACAGGGTTTGATGCCTGCAGAATGTCTGTTCCATTTGACAGTGTACACACTTACCAAATCCTTTGAAAAACAATAAAAAGGCATTTGGTCATGTTAGATGTTTGAAAACCAGCTACTTTCCAAAAAGTTAATGAATTAAACATATTATCCTGGCTTACTATTCACTTATTTTCCCTTAAAGGATATCAGACAAAATAATCTTTGTGCTGTACGACAGATTTATTTGAGAGGGCACTTTTTTACAACTATTTCATTGTGGAGGCTGTTAAACAGCAAATGAAATGAAGGCCTGTTCCACTGAAATTTAAAATGAACTGCCACTATTAGTTGAAGGGAGATGGACAAGAACTGTTTATGAAGTAAAAGGGAGAAAAACCCCACAAACGAACAATCACGGTGAAATTGGTTCCCAAAATCCACTGTTGTGGATATTAACACTAGGAATCTTGCTACTGTGTGGTGTGAAATTCATAGTGTTCTGAATAAAATAGATATAAATACAGACCCACAGAACAGCTGAGATTAGAAGGGTCTCTTGAGACTGCCTAGTCCAAATGCCCTGCTAAAATCGCACCAGCTAGATCAGGTTGCTCATGACTGTACACAGTAGGGTCTTGGATGCCTTCACAGAGACTGCAAAGACTTTCTGAGTAACCTGTTGGGCACTCTCAGAAACAAAATGATTTTTTTCTTTTGTTCAGGTGGAATTTCTTATATTTCAGTTTCTGCCCATTGTCTCTTCTACATTTACTGAATACAACCGAGAGGAGTACGCATCCATCTTCTTCATCAGTTATAAATACTAATAAGTTTTCTTCTGTCTTTCTTCCCTTCTCCACCTTGAGTAGTCCCAGCACCTTCAGCATCTCTTTGCACCAACAGATGCTTCAGACCCTATTCAACTTTGTGGCCTTTCACGGGAATATTCATATCTCTGTTGTATTTGAGAGTTCAGAACTAGGTCTGGCAATTGAAATGTGTTTCCCCAGGAAAAGATCCCCTCCTGAATCTACTAGCAATAATATTGCCAAAGTAACCCAGTAGGCTGTTGACATGCTTGGCCATAAGATCACATTGTTGGACATAATCTATTATTTGTGGAAAGGGATTGGTTAAAACAAAGAGGAGGTAACTCATTTTAGAGTGACCACCTCTTAAAATTTGTCTTAAACCAAGAAACTAGGAGAAAAAATGCCTATTAGAATACCTTTAAGACTTATATACAACAGGGTGTTTCATCATAAAGTACAAGGTAGATGCTAATGCAACAAATGAAAATTTCCTCCTTTATGAAATTTAACTAATTTAAATCTTATCCCAAAAGTAGTTCAAAATTCTGGTAAAATTCACCTTTTATTAGAGTGAGATTAGCAATTCAGAGTTGCTACTTGTGAATGTCAACAAAATATCAAAGTTTATGAGTTAATATTTGAAGGAAGAAATACGCCATATAATAATAAAACTATTTAAATTAACTTGTTAGTGCAATATTGAATAAAGACTAATACAATAAAGATATTTTAATAAAATTAACATATTAAACAGTGAAGGTGCAAAGGTCTCAGTTGAAAGTGATGAACAGTCGCAACACTTTCTGAAATCAGGAGAATTTTAAGTTACTTTATGCATTCCAATTCATGCCTCATTAATATTAATATAGGTTAGATACCTAGGAGAGGCAGAACTGGATTTATACTTCCCAGTTTTCATCTTTATCCAAGAATTGTTTTCAGAGGAGTTAAAGGAGCTCTTATGGCAAAGCAGGTCAACATCCTGCTAGTTACTTTGGCAATACTGTTGCTAGCTAGTAGGTTCTTCCAGGTGATTCTTCTAACTTTTTCTTACTTTTTTGTCTCCCCTTCCCAATCCCAAAACTCTATTCACTACTCTTCTATATCTCTGCCAGATAGCAGGGAGAATAGCAGAAGTCACAAGCATGTCTTTTTCCCTTAAATCTACAAGCTTTACTTTAAATCACTGGGGCCTATTAAATACTTGCTAGATATCAACAAAACTTATTTCTTTTTAAGATATATGGATATGTCTTGCAATCAAAAAAAACCCAAATAAGTGTGATTCAAACAAAAAAACAAACAAGTGTGAAAGAAATACATATCGGCTTCTTTGCACTTAAAAGACAGAATTGATAAAAACAGGAATGTGTCTGTAAACTTATGAACCTCTATAACAGCTGCTATTTTAGTGTGAAAAAATACATTATTTAATAAATAAATAAATAAACAATATTCCTGCAAAAATATATTACCTTTTTTGTAAAAGTTAATGTTATGTTATTGGTAAATTAACAAGTATGACAGAAAAATATTGCTCAACTGTTCTCTATGAAGGTCAGACTGACAGACAAAATGTAGCAAGAATGATTACAGGTTAAGGTGCGTATATATTTGTCTGACTATGACAGGAGTAAAAAGTTTAGAATTTCACCCATTTCAATATACACATGATTGGTCTTCCAATGATCAAACTGGACTGTGGAAAAAATAGAAACCCTTAGTAGAGGCAACACAACTATATAGAGATCACCTAGTTAACTTTTGACTTAAAGCATATACAAAATATATATCATGTTTTTTTACATAAATAACTGGCTTACTTTTGTTCTGGAGTGTGGCAAAAGTCAAAATTCGGGTCAAAAAATGTTTTGCAACAGTGTTGCTATGTGCGAAACAACTACGGTAACATTTGGGAAAAACCTCAAATTAATATCATTATGTCACAAAAAAACCCACAGAAACATTGAAAAAAGGAATTCTGGAGATGATATTGGGTAAAGAGAGGAAGAGGAAATGAAAAGTCAAGAATGACATTCAAGAATGACAAGCAGAATTCTAAAATGTGAATTAAAGTAATGGCAGAACCAAGACTCCATGCTTTGCTTTTACTTTGCAAAAACTTAAATACTCCCTCAAAATAACAAGCAGGCAAGCCTGGTTCTTCTGAAATCTTGCCCTTAAATGGTTGTGTTGGGTTTTTAAAGGAAATTTTTTATTGTCAAAGGAAAAAAAACCAGTATATATTCAATCCAATAAAGTGCTCTTTGCATCCAGTAACAGAGTGGTAAAAAGTAACTTTGAGAAAACTGCTAAACCAGTACAGGCAGAAGAGTAACTTTGAAGCTGCTTTTGCAAGAGAAGATAGAAAAAGTCCTTTGAACAACTTAGAATGAACTGCTTGTGTCAAACCAGCAGCTGAGTTCTGTGGTAGTCTGTGTAATTCACTGAGAGTGTAAGAAAAAAAAGTCAGATGTGACAACCATTATATTGTCTTCCTAAAATTATTTCTAGCTTGTGTATGTGCTTCTTAACCTACTTTTAGTGTGGCATCCTACAGATCTATTCCTTTTTTTAACAGAACATTCTACCTCGGGATGTATTGATAAAGGGAGCTCATTTGACAGGAAACCTCTTATACAAGATTAGAGGCAGGATTTACTTTGTTTTTTGCAGCCTCATGAAAAACTGACATCTATGGGACAGAAGGACACATGGTCCCAACTCCATCTAATGCTGTAGAGCATTGAAGGTTTCACAAATCTGTTCTAAGGCTTAGAACTATTTTCTGACTGGAATATTAAGCCTTTCCAGAATATTATGTAATTTTTTTTATATGGTAATTGCAAGGTAAAACGGGTGTTACCTTAGGTGTAAGGAGATGATACACTAAACTAAATTTTCTGTAGGTGCTCCTGGTACAGAGATATCACATTTTCTGTTATTGGCTTGTCATTACTGTGGATTTTGTATTAAATGATATGAAATGGTGTCTTATAATTTTTGTTCAAAACAACATTTGTTAAAGCAATGTGTAAGATCATTAAAATTAACAGGGAAAAAACTGCAAAATCGTTTGTGAAGACTCATTTGGCTTTAATCAGAAAATCAAGAAGAATTAATCTGATTATAAAAGTAAGATGTGAATTATCTCTTTATACATGTCTCTTTCAATGCCAACAGAAAGTGATTAAACATTACCAATTTTATTCAAGCATCTTAATACAGAAATTGGAAGAATTATTTTCTTCCTCTCTGCAGTAAGGGGCATCATTTTCAGCTTTGTTAACTAAAATATTTTCTGTTACATACAGGATATTGCTGCAAGCAGGTTCCGTGTTACAGAGATTTTATGGTTTGTCAGACTGGGGGAACCACAGCACAAGCTAGTTCAGGCAGTTAAGTCCAGGGGCAGAAATCTAAACAGGAAAAGGTGTGATAATCCAGTCACTCATGGTAAGGAGCCAAGAATCTAATTACACTGAAAAACAGTTCTGATGAAAACCCCAGTTTCACTTTCAAAACAGATATGATATTGCTGGGGTTTTGAGACTCCCAAACCTCAATATTTCCTTTTTTTCTATGGCCATTTCAGAAAAAGTAGACTGGTTACATCGGAGGTTTTAGAAACCCCAAGTTAATTTTGTGCTAGCTAAAAAGCCTGGTCACATGACTAAGAGTCTACGAAGTTTCAGAAGCCATGGTTTTCTGGTATTGGTATTTTGCAGTATCTGGAATTGTTCTGGTAGTCAAGAAACTACAGAGCTATGTATGTATTTAATATGTAAAAAAATATTCTTTATGATCCCCTGGTTTTTTTACTGTCCTGAGATCATCACCTGGATTTGTGGACTTTTACCTGGACATTAGTAAAGCTCTTACCACCATTTCTCATGGCATGTTCCTGGAGAAACTGGCTGCTGATAACTTGGTCAGATGTGCTCATTTCTGGGTAAAAAACTGGATGGACAGCTGGGCTGAGAGAGTGGTGGTGAATGGATATACATCCAGCTGGTGGCTGGTCACAAGTGCTGTTCCCCAGGGCTCAGTACTGGGACCAGCCCTGTTTAATGACTTTATCAATTATCTGGGAGAGGGGATAAATGCACACTCAGTTATTTCACAGATGACACAAAGCTGGGCAAGAGTGTTGATCTACTTTGGGAAGGAAAGGCTGGATCTATAGGATGAGGCCAGTTGTATGATTTAGTGATGGACTTGCCAGTGTCAGGCCAATGGCTGGAGTCAATGACCTTATAGGTGGCTTCCAATGTAAGTAATTCTATGATTCTGTGATTTGCTGTCCCTTGTTTACCTCGTTCATCAAGCAGAGAGAGTCCCTAATTTGTCTAAAGAATGCTTAGTAACATTAAGATTAAAAATTATGTAGATTTTCACAATTTCAACACTAGCTTAAAACAGTCATGTATGCTAACAGCCCTACTTTCCAGACATGCTGCACAATGCCTTAAGCATGCAGAATGACCTTAAGCATAACAAAGAAAACTTCCACTCAGCATAAAGGGCATAATTCTGAAAATATTGGAGTGATATTTGGGTGTTGAAAGAAACATTCACAGCTGCCCCAGCAAGGCCAATGTGGCAGCCTAATCAGAGTGGTGTGGATGACATCACCATCTTCAAGCAGACAAAGAGAGTTCAGCACATGTTTTCCAAAACATAGAATTTCCAAAGCCTATTCAGGTTTATTTTTCCACTGAAATGATATCCGAATCTGTATTACTGGATCCAAAGCAATCTGAATACACATCCTCATTGTGTTCTGATTTTTGCAAAAAAAAACCCCTTTAGCCAGTTTCTTTTGACCTCACAAATCCAACTAATGTGATCAAGTTCAGGCCATGAAAATTTTCCAAGCGTGAGGAAGAGCCTCATAGTCCAGGGTGTGATGGGTGCTAAGGATACATTTATTATTGTTCCAGGAAATAACCAGAGAAACTTCTTGGTGAAAGGCCACAATCTGAGATTTCAGAAGAATTTCAATTTTGACATCTGTTTTAACAGATGTGGGTCAGCTGTGTCAAGGATTTTTTGCTGTCTTTGAAAATTTTTATTGGCCTAAAAGCAGAAGAGGATCCACTGCATCATTCTCAGCATCAGGTGTTTGTATTAGTTTGCATTTCCCAAGCAATGGTTAAATGCAGCAAATTAACGTAATGTACATCCTTTGGGAAAAAAATAATTTCCTCTTTTATTGCTTTTTACAGTTAATTAAGCATGAATTAATAATGATCTGTTATACCAAAATATGAGGAGAAATTTAGAGTGACCCTGCACTGCAGCAGTAATTCAGTGGAATGGGAACTCATTTCATGTCCTTCCTTGTGAAGATATTTATGCATCAGATCTGAAAACCTAAACACTGCATGACTGGGTAAAAAGTTCCAAAAGTTGTGGAGGAATAGAAGTCAGACCATCAGCAAAACTGATAATGGACTTAACATAAGAAAGAAGCTCTACAGTAAAAGGACTGTTAAATATCATTCTATGAGAAAAAGATTTTAATGAGATGGAATATGATCCTGCAAGAAGGAATCCTAAAGTAGATCTTTTAGGACTAGTAGGCAGATTTTCACATAAGCCTACACATTCTTTGATCCACATGCTAAGGATAGTTAGAGGACAGTTATAAGCCCTTAGTCAGATTTAGCTGACTTGCCAACTGCAGTTACACTGATTTGAGAGATTTTGTGCATGTTCCTTACATTCTACATCAGTAAAAATGGTGAGTGGCTTTTTTGAAGTCTTTACTTTCCCAATACCTCCTGAAAAAGTTACTTCATATTGCCTTTACCTTCAGGGAAAGAAGCAATGGTAGAAGATAGAAAGACAAAAATATTTATTTTGCCTTATATCATGGTTCACCTCAAGGCTAGAAGAGCCAAGAGGGAACTAATAAAACAGGAATGTAAGGATGAAGTCAGAGGAAGAGATGATAGCTACTTATACTGCCTCTGACCTTTTAAATAAGGTTTTAGAACCTGGCCCTAAATTTATCTCCTTAGAAATGATATATGAAATTTATACGCAGACTTTTTGACGGTTGTACTTAGTCTACAATTCGTTTTGTCTCTGGTGAGTTCACTTTTTGTTAATTTATGTAATCTCTTGTTGCTTGTATGTATCCATGTTTTGTTACTGCCTTAGACTTGTTCCTTCCTCTTTTGAGTTATTATATTTATTTACATATTTTTTAAAATTCCTACTGTTCACAATAAAGACCTAAGGAAAAAGTTCCTGTTTTCAGTTCTCTGTCTATTAACCTGTTGGCTGTACTTGTTTACTGCCCATTTCTCATCATGAGCCTTGCACAAGCTTCTATTGAAGTGGTGTAAAACAAAATAATACACAGTTCAGAAGAGATGTGTCATTAGCACAAACTAGCTAGGAGACAAATACATGCAAGATATTGGCACATCTGTTATGGTTCATAGTGCTTTGGTAATGCTTATATTTGACCGGTTCCTATGTTTAAATATTTTTTCTGTTTACTTGCTGCCTTGTTAAGGTGTGACTAACCAGGATAAATTAATGTTCTGCAGTGCTGACAGTAGCCCACTGTTTTCCTTGTCTGCTCCCAGCTGCCTACCCATTACAAAAACAGCTTGTCAGTACTTTACATCAGACACTGTGAAAGAGAATGTGCAAAGGCACAGTATCACAAAATAAAAAATCCAGCTTTTTACAGAGGAACTTCTTACAAAACTCCAGGTACACTTGTCATTTAGAGCACTGAGTGTTACACCTTGATTTAATCTTCAGGGAATGCTCTTTGCTTGACTTCCATTTAAATGAGAAAAGCTGACATCACTATGGCCAGTCCATTTATCAATGATCTGGAAGAGAGGATCAGGTGTACTCTCTGTCAATTTGCAGATAACACAGAGTCTAGCATGAATGTTGATCTGCTGAGGGTAGGAAGACGCTACAGAGGGATCTAGACAGGCTGGATCAGTTGGTGGTGTTCAATTACATGGCATTCAATGGGAGAAAGTGCTGTGTCCTGCAATTTGGTCACAACAACCCACTGCAGGATCTGGGAAGAGTGGCTGGAAAGCTGCCTCTCGGGATCTCTGTGGTGAAGATGACCCCGACAATGTTAGAAAGTCTCTTTTTCCCAGCCTGGTGCTCGAAGAAGGAGTCGGAGTTCCTTGTATCTGGTTTTCAAGGTTGTTTATTTTCTCTTATCTCTTACATTCTTTTCCTGATCCGCCGAGGTCTGTCTAGCAGGTTGGTTCATGCCACACTGACTGCCCTTGAGGTGGTCTCAATATTTTACACTAAGAACTACATGTACTTTATTTACAATCATTTTCCAATACCTATCACCTATGTTAGACAGAATGTCTCTCCTCTGAACCAATCTAAAAGTGCCAGCATCACACAGAAGATGGAGGCTAAGAAGAAAAAGGAAGAAGGAGAGGGTGCGCCCAAATCCCTCCATCTTGCCTCCTGAACCCCTATTCTAAAAACCTTTAAATTCTACCTTTTCACCCTGTGACAAACTAACTATTATTCTATTTAAATCGTCGTGTCTTTTAACTCTTCACATCATGTTGGTAATTTTCTCCATGGGTCAAAATCAAAGGCACAGGTGTCTTTGGCTTCGTGCCAGGGTCTCTGAGCCCCCTGCCAGGGGCTCGAGCCATCCAGGGCAGCCAAAGGGATGTCCTGGTTTCTGACAGCTGCCCAGCAGAAAAGAGCTTGGGGGGGCTGGTGGAGAACTGCTGAACATGAGCCTTGCCCAGGTGGACAAGAAGGCCAATGGAATCCTGGCCTGCATCAGCAATGGTGTGGCCAGCAGGACTTAGCAGAGCACATTTGAGGTGTTGATGCTGCAGTGTTCCAGAGAAGGGTAACAAAGGTGATGAAGGGTGTGGAGCACAAGCCTTAAGAGCAACTGAGGGAGCTGGTTTTATTCAGTCTGGAAAAAAAGAGGCTCAGGGGAGAAATAGCCTCAAATTGTTCCAGGAGAGATTTAGACTGGATATCAGGGAAAATCATCTTCCAGCAAGAGTACACCTTCTTTGCTCCAGCACTTGCCTTTGATTTTTGTGACCTGGGATTCCCAAAGACTGGTCTCACTAAAAAAGACTGAGGGAAAGAAAGCATCCAGGACTTTCAACTTTTCCATGAAGAAGATATGCCTGTTAGGTATCCAGTCTTCATACCAATGACAAAACATACAAATATATCAGAAGAAACAGATGCTGGGCCTTAAAGTACAGTATTTTCAGTAGATTAGAAATTCCCTGCCAGCAATGTGGAAAAACCCAAATCCAAAACCTATATCTAGAGAATATCTGTCCATAAATTATATTAACCTATGGAAAATGAGAGATTTTGGGCTCAGAATATCCTTAACAGTGTCTCTTTTATTTGCTGAGACAAATGATTAAAACACCCAGAGGGACTGATCTAGGAGCAATATATATGCATACTTACAGTCACAGTTTTGACTGAGACATTGAAAAAAATTTTTCTTAACATATTTGCAAAATTCTTCTTAATAAAACCTGCAGAATATTCCAAGAGATCTGCACTATTAGGAAACAAAGCATGCTTTCACATGCTCTAAAATTCTCTGTAACATGTATGATTCAATATTTGGGTGTGTCCCAGATAAATTAAACAAAGAAAAAATTCTCCTAGTGGACTTCACAGACTGAAGCCTTTTTTTTTCCCCCATCTATATTCTTATGAAATACTTATTTGTTTCAGCACTGCTTTGAATTTATATTTTTGTGGTATAAATAATGTAGAAATAAATAATTGTCATTAAAAGTTTTGCAGAGTGCATGCACACAAAAACACCTAATATTTTCCTGCTGAACTGGAAATGCTACTATTATCTGAATCTCTGAATAATCTGAATGAAATTGTCTTAGCTATCTTTCCCTCTAGATTTTATCTTTTTGTGGCTTTATTTTGTAAGTTGCACTGCTTCAAACAAGTAGTGTAGGTTATATGGGAAGATTTGACATACAGGATCTTGAAAATCTCCAAGATGGTGCTGACACCTGAGCTGACAATAAAAGCAGACTTGATGAACACAAGTGACGATGAAAATACTTGTACTGGCTAATTTCAGTGAGGACACAATAGAGATTCATCTTCAAATAGAACACATACAAACAGACATGATTCTCCTCTGGTTCTGTCCTCATCACGAGTAAGGTATTAAGCTTACTAATCAATTTATCTAAGAACTATGATATTGTACTGCTGGTTCCGCATTATCTAGGGGCAAAAAAGTCTTTTAGCAACAATTCTCCAATTTTTTTTTTAAACTATCATTCATATGGGCACATTTTTAGATATATTGTAAACTACTAGGGAAAAACCCACAAAAGCTCACATGCACTTTTCAAGAGTTGTGGAATGAATCAGAAATGTTTAGCATTTAATCTGAAGGATAAAAGGGTGAGAGAATGGA
Organism: Pyrgilauda ruficollis; assembly: GCF_017590135.1. Taxonomy (NCBI): domain Eukaryota; kingdom Metazoa; phylum Chordata; class Aves; order Passeriformes; family Passeridae; genus Pyrgilauda; species Pyrgilauda ruficollis. Next base: position 10,551 of record NW_024523933.1, on the reverse strand, counting down.
AAAAATTCTATAAAAACCTAAATACCCTGGATATCTCATAGCAACATAAAGAAAAACAGCAGACACCTAATTGCCATCTTCACCTATATAGTTAAAAGTGGTCTGCTATAAAAATTACATGTAATCAATATGAATGCAGCTATAAACAGAACCACACATGGCACCCTGCAATTTAATTCTGTCCCTACTACTGCTGGGTTCCACTTTTATATTTATAGTAAGCATAATGAATGGCTGCATTTTAGAGCTGATACAAAGGGGAAAAAAATCTCTTTCCTTTTTGACACATTCAAAATCAACTACTTGTTTTTCTTAAAGCCAAGTAAAAATATATTTGGGTTGCGGCTGAGCTGAGGAAGAATGGAATTTGGTTTGTGTAGCAAAGAAGCTATGTGAAGGAGAATATTTCATTAAATAAAATAATAAAATGACATATATATATATATAATAATCAAAAATTCAAATAAAGAAAACAAACAAAACTGCACCAGCTGCAAATGAAAAATAATTAACAAATGAATATATATTTCTTCCAGATTTACGGGTATTTGTCTCTCAATCACTTTTAAAATCTGCCTTCTTTAACAATAACTGTAAAAGCGTTTACTGTTGAAATATAAGATGCATAACTTAATGGATAATATAATATGTGTTGAAAAATAATTTTCCAGATGTTTGTGATTTTTGTTAGCTTATGCAACTCAACCTTAATTAATTTTGCTTGAACAATTGAGTGCTGAAGCATCTATTGGGGATTGAGACCTGAAGAATCTGTTGGGGATTTATTTTCTGTCTTGTACCATTGTGATGGGTGAATTCATCCTCTGCATCCAGATATCTGCTCTTCTTTAGTGAAAAAAAAAAATCTTTTAAATTAACAATTCTATGCTGCTCAATAAGCATTTCAAATCCAAGCTCAGTGACTCTTTTTTAACTAATTATGTAAAATAAAATTTTAAAGAAAGTAGAGATAGCAACACAAATCTTAGTAATAACTAAGTCAAAAAAATTCTCTATTTTTATGGCAAAGGCATAACAGCAGTGTAACACTGTTAAAAGGGAGTGTGATTAGCAACTCAAAGGAAGTAAGCAGGTCTCCACTCTGCTCCTGTGAGACTCTACCTTGAGTATTATATCCAGCCCATGAATCCTCAGTACAGGAAAGGCCTCCTGGACCTGTTGGAGTGTGTCTAGAGGAGGACCACAAAAATGATCAAAGGAACACCTCTCCTGTGAGGAGAGGCTGAGATGGCTGGGGTTGTTCAGCCTGGAAAAGAGAAGGTTTCAGGGAGATCTCAATGCAGCTTTTAAATGGTGCCTGTAAATAAAACAGGGACAGCTATTTTAGCAGGGCCTGTAGTGATAGGCCAAGGGATACTGGTTTTAAACTGAAAGAGAATAGAATCAGATTGTGTGCGAGGAAATAATTTTTTTTTCTTTTAAAGAAAGAAGTAAAACACTGGAAGAGTTTTCCCAGAGAGGTGGTAGATGCTCCACCCCTGGAAACATTCAGGGTGGACGGGGCTTTTGAGCAACCTGATCTAGTTGAAGATGTCACTGCAAGGGCATAGGACTAGATGATTTTTAAAGGTCCCTTACAACTCAGACTGGTCACTGATTCTACGATGCTATTGTTACTATTTACTGAAAATAACAAGATTAGAATGGATGTGTTGCCTTTATTGAAATTAGTTGTCAAAATCTTTGCTAGCAGGAAAACCATGAAGAAGCAAACATTTTATAAGTATGCAAGAATCTTCTTCTGCATGTTTAAGAGGGTGGAGTGCATGCTAAACTAAGAGAAGAGATTCTTTTGCTTTGCAGTCTGTGTCAATCATCAGACCCAAGGCCTTTGAATCCATGGAGTGTGCACAGAAGACCAAACCAACACCATACACATCAGATCTACCTCTATGTGTTGTGTTATTGTCTCTATATAGGCTGCAACCCTGAAACCTGAGATCTGTCCTTTCAAGAGTCTGAATGTGGCAGATATGCTCATGTCATCTTCTATCCATATAGAAACATGTCACATAGAGACTGAACTGACCATGTTGCTATGGATCCCGGGGTCACCTTGGAAAAGCAGATATTATTCTATGTTGATGGAAACTACTAAATATTCTTCTGTTCAGACTCTATAGCATCCTTTTCCATGCATCATCTACTGCTCTGATATAGCTGCCATTATAACAGAGCTAGTACTTTGTATTCACAACATTATTATTCAATAACCTTTCTTTTCTGTTGAGAGATTGCCTGCTGTCCTTGTGTTTGACCTTTAAAGTGAAGTAATTCTACCTAGCAGACCTTTCTCTTATTTCAATATTTGTAAAACTTCGTCCTCTCTTGCAAAATGATTCATAGAATCATAGAAAGGTTTGGGTTGGAAGGGACACCTTAATGGTCACTTAGTTCCAACACTTCTGCCATGTCTGGAAAACTTTCCACTAGACCATGTTGCTCAAAGCCCCATCTAATGTGGCCTGGAAAACTCCTAGAAATGGGGCATCCACAAATTTTCTGGGCAACCTGTTACAGCATCTCACAAACTTCATGGTAAAGAAATTTCATAAAATCATTCTAACAGAACCACCTCCAGTGCTGCTGAAGGATGGTTTATTCAAATTCAAAGTTCCTAAGCCTTAATTTTCTTTGCTATTGATTTGTTCCATAACCTCATACTTTTCTATGATTTAATTGGCTCAGTTTACTTTAGATTGATATTATCTAATTCAGTGTGATTCTTCTGAAGACTTAGTATTGTTAATGATATGAAAAGAAAAATGTTACATGAATACATATTATTCTGTTTAGATGCTTTGCATCAGCCTGCTGCTCGTTAATGTTGCCTATAAGCAAGAATGAATGACATAAACTGTATTTGACAAAAATCTCTTCATGAATTGCTGGAAGTAGTGCTATAAATATACTAAAAATAATGACGCTGTCATCGTATTCAGGCTGACAGACTTTGCTAAGAGGCAAGGAATGCTAACTTAGGCTTAGATTTGTTAAAATATTGTATTCTAGACATGGCATCCTATGTTTGGTTGCTTTGTTGTGCCAGCAGGATGAGCATCTGACTATCTGCAGCAGGTAAAGCCTGTGACCCCAAATATATTGATCTGCTCACGCTAATATTTATTTGGCAACTGGAATCAATATGATTTATGCCAAGTTGGTTCAGAGGACTTACTCTGTATAACACAATGCATCTATCCAAAACTGTCTACATTCATCTGTCTAAGCTTTTATCATTCACTAGCCTTCCAGACTGAAGGAAATCCTTTTTTATGTTTATTTTAAGTCTCAGTTTTATCCTTTTTTCTTGCATTAAAAGTATAATATATTTCATATTATGCAGTTTAATTAATCTTAGACAATATAAGCTTCTGAAGAGATTTTACCTAATCAGAATCCTTAATCTGCTTTGATATTTTAAATAGCACTTTTTTCATTCATTAAAAAATTAGTACTTAATTGGCTCATAAACAGCAAAACCATAACCAAGTCCTTTTTAAAAGATTATATATTCAAAGTGCTTAAATTTTGCTTCTGCTTTCAAAGATACAGAGAGACAAAAAATGAAGAGAAAAGACAATGGTTTATTCTCCTCAGAAGTTCTATTTGAATATAAAATGTTCTTTTCAGCAAGTTTAATAAATATTTGTAAGTAATGTACATATGTTTTAGGTACTGCAATAAAACTGTATATTCTGAGCACTTCACCATGATCAATCATTTCTTTACTACTGAGAAGTTGTCTGGGAAGCATAAACTTCTTAATTGTGTTTTGGCACATTTATTCTACAATTTTTTAGTATTTTGAGACAGAATCATTTCCTCACTGTATCATCTGAACTCTACTTATGCTCAAATAATCCTTTCTTTCTTCTAAAATTTTAGCATAGTTTTTGACATCTCCTTATCTATTTTGCTAGGATCCATTTCATGGGTCCAAAGAATTCCACTTCTGTCTAAAAAAATCTCAATAGATTAACATACAGCTTCAGCATTTACCCATAAAAGATCTTCACTATAAAAGATGTGTTTATATTTTATTTCTTCTTTGATAGTTCCACTTCTTCTTTGTGGGTTTTTGCAAAACAATTTTTTTTCTTAAACATTTTATTTGTGGCTGTTTATGTGTGTTTTTGCTGCGAGATCTCTTTCTGTTTAATTTTCTTTTTCTTCTGGATGTATGATGAAGATTTGATATATTTTTTAATCTTAGAAAAAACAAAATACTTTCTCTAACTTTAAACCAGATTTTAAGTCTTTCCCTCAGTTTGGGGTCTCAGATTACTACTATAACACTGTTTACTGAGATTCTAAACACCTTCCAAAGATCCCTCACTATTCTCAAGACTTCTTTTAATTCTCTTTCTTGAGTTTCTTACAGAAGGCTTATGAAATACAGACAACATTTTTTTTTAGAGATTTAAATTTTCTTAATTGTGTTTTAATTTCTTTTGCACTCCTAACAGCTATGAATGTAATGTAATTGCACAAGTTGGAGTTTTTACCTGTGAGTCCCTTATTTAAACCTTTTATTTTTTCCTATAGGTTCACTTCTCATTCTCTCTCTGCTGCTGCTACTTTGTAGTGTCAAATTTTGCTCTAATTTACAATTTATAATTACATTCAATCCTTAAGATTATGAGAAATGAGAACAGTATGAAATTAGCTCTACATAGACCAGGATGGTGTCGAGGTTTTGGTTTTTTTTTCTAGTTTGAACAGTTCATTATGTACAGGTTATTTTAATATTTTTCTGCTCTACAACGTTTTTAAACTTTTCACCAAAATAGATAGCATGCATTTTTTATAATAATATCTATTTAACGTTATACCATAATCCAAAAATATTACAAAAAAAGTGCACTAATGTATATTAAAAAAATAAATTTAAACATGAGATTCATGAGAATCAGTGGAATAGAAGAAGTTTAAGGGTTTTTTTCAAGTGTGATCAAAGATGATTGACCACTATTTATTGGTCTGCAGCTTTAGGTGTGAGAGAGAGCAGAAAAAAATTGATCATTAGAAGATTGGAAGAAAAATGAAACTGTGAAGAGAAAGGACTAAATTGAATGCACTGATAAGAATTAGACAATGATGAAAATCAGGACAAGAGTAAAATAATTTCACATGAAAGTTTCTTTTAAATGATGAGAAATGCTGCAGTGTAGACCTTAACAAGGGATAAAATTCCTTCCTCGAATCTGCACTGCAGCTCTTAATGGTATATTATCCAACTGCCCTGTACACAGGGTTCCCACTGATATTAATAAATGCTCTTTTCATAGAACTATTCAGAATATGAATAGAAATCAAGAAGATAAAAATTTTGCTGTATAGAAGGGTTTCCTGATGTTCAGAGGCAACCTCCTGTGTTTCAGTTTCTGTCTCTGCTCCTGTCACTGGGTGCTGCTGAAAAGCCCCCGGCTCCATCCTGTTTACACTTTTCCTGCTTCAGATATTTAAATATATTGATTTCATTCCCCCCAGCCTTCTCTTTTCCAGAGTAAACAGTCACAACTTAAAAATATAATTTAAAAATATCTAATTAAGGAGTGTTATTAAAGAATTTACAGAACATTAGGCAAATTATTTTTATGATGTATTTAATTTGAAACTAATGCTGGTCTCAGTTAAAAAAAGGTGTGATATGTTAGTTAACAAAAGAATTGCATTTATACATCTGTGGTGTGTATATATATTTAGATCTGAATGAATTTATAAAATTACTATTAAAATATAGCTTCATTTTAAAAAGAAAAAGAAATGCAATATTTGACTCATTACTTTTAAGGTATTTCAATCTACATGATCCCTAGTATTTCATATATGATACAAAGTACTCAGTAATAACAGTGAAATGGATTTTCAAATATGTATACACAATTTGTTTCAAAGAGCACATAATTTAAAAAGTTATAGTTAAAAGAGTAAAAATGCATATTTGGTAGACAAAGAAGGGGAAAGGAAAGATGGAATTTTAAAAATTCAGACTACCTTAATCTAAACTAACTTTGAGTCTAAAATAGGTGAACGAGGTGGTTTTTTTTGTTGTTTGGGGATTTTTTTATCCAAACTAAGATAAAGACAATAGAAAAACAGATATTATAAAGAATCCAAAGGAATTTCTGCACAGAGAAAGCAAATAGCTTATTCCAAAGCATAGTAATTAGTGAAAAGCCTTCAACTTCACATCTAACTTCAGACACAGGCAGTCTGCTTGTCTCTTTGATGTATTGATACAAGGATTTATATATAATCAATAGAGTAGCAGGAATTTTTAGGCTGTGGTTTATCTCATCTTAAGTAGATACCTTAAATCAGAAGAATCACACATTTCAACTGTCTGTTTTCTTTCATTAACTATAAACAAACTCCTAGAGCAACTAGCTATGATGCAGACTTCTTCCTTTAATTGGATAAACCCCACTCTCACTTCAGTGGGTCTTGGATTTCTGGAAGCAAAAATATGGGGTTTTTATAATTGCCTAATGAAATGTATCAATATGCCAAATTAATCCAAAATAATGCATGAGGGGAGTGATGCCTAGCAACCTGAACAGGAATGATTCCATTCACTCTAGGACTGATTCTGCTAATTTCTCACTAAGACAAATTGATCTGGGGATATTGAGCTTATTCCAAAGCTTGTATTTAAGTAGGCTGAAGTCCTTGGTGCAATAAGCTTTCTGTGCAAAACAATAATAAAAGCACTAATTTATTATCCTCAAGTTGCTGAATACAGTTACTTTGAAATAATTCAATAGTTAAGCAAACAAACACACTCCCCTTCCCAAGCACCCCCTTTCATGCACACCCAGGCACACACAGACATCAGCATAGCAGATCATTAACACCTTGGAAAAGACTGAAATGCTAAATACCTCTCCTCCTGTGCAAAATATCTGGTACAATCATTCAAATATCTGGTACAAAAATTCTCTTTAATATCTAAATCATATTTAAAACACAGCTTTTTATTTATTTTTATTTGCAGAATATTTTCATTTAATGTCTTTATTTAAAATTACTTAATTCTTACATGTTGTATTTCTATGAATATTTACTTCTAAAAATAGAAAAAATATATTCTATATTTTCAGAATAAAACATTGGTTTATACAATTTTAAACCACAATGATATGGAAGAATGTATTTGTCCCTCACTAGAGGTGGAATAAGTATTTTAATCACAGATCATTTGCAATGAAATACTTTACATTTTTAAGATGGTTTCAATAAATTTTGATCCTCATTGCTTATTCATGGTAAACAGTAATTTTTCAGTGAATGGAAAGTATGTGTGGTATATCTACATTAGTTAAAACACCAATTAGTACTAATGGCCAGGCTGAACTACAGTAAATAATGCCCTGAATGATATTTTGCATTCTTCTTTATCATTTCATGAAATCCTAACATGATGAAATGTTGAAATACAGAGATTTTCTCTTTGATAGTGTCTCATGTTGAAACCCATCCCATGTCTTTTTTGTTGTAATTCTTATCTATTTTAAAATTTCATATCTTCTGCATAGTTTTCGTTAAGATTTCTGTTACAGCAGTGAAAATCACAGATACATGCAATTTTGTACAACTTTGAATTTACACCAACAGCTGAAAGGAAAGTTGCTCCTACGCTTTAATCTGAGTTTCTTCTATATTCTTATATAGGAGAAACTATGTTTCTCTACCATCAAGAATCTCATTTGTGGCTGCTCAAAGCTGCATCCAACCTGACCTTGAACACTTTTCAGGGAAGGGACATCCATAACTTCTCTGGGCAACCTGTTCCAGTGTTCCACCACCCCCACAGTAAAAAATTTCTTCCTTTTATCTAAAATATGTCAGAAATAATAAATCTAGGCATATGAAATTTGAGGAAAGATTTGAAATTATTTTGACTTGAAACACATTTTATATTAATAATAACTTACAGAGTACTAAAATATGTTGATGGGCATTTGACCTTGACACTTTTTGAAAAAGTGCATGGAATTTTAAATTAAAACCAGCAAAATTAAAAATTCTTGTAATTTCCTTTTTCCTCTGATACTCAAATTGCACATGTCAAATATCTGTGCTTCAAAGTTCCACACTGACTATTTTTCAACTTTAATTAATGGTGTCTTTGTACTTATACAGCATCCATGAAAAATTTCTTGGGTTTTATTTTGTACTGATCCTAAATGGCAGGTTCTGCATTCTGCCATCTGTCTAGCTTTCCTGTTTGATGCAGCTTCTGAGCAGTATTTTTGGAACTGAGGACTACCTGCAAGAATGATGCTAAATACATGCATTTTACTCATTGGTTAGTGCAAAACTGTTTTTCCTTTACAGCACCATAATAATAGGAAAATAATGATGGTAGATTAAATTGTTATAGTAATACAAAGAGGAATATTATCATCATTAGAAACCAAGCAAGTCATATTTATTACACATGCACTACAACCGCTAATGCAAATTACCCTGTAAATTCAAAATGGATCTCTATCATAAGAGTGGATTGAATTTTTCTATTGATATTTTGCTTAAACCAGAAAATTAATTCTTTTGACAGCCAACTCATAATTGCAACCTAACATTCAACTACTGCTTTCCAACAGCTGAAACATGTCTGTTTATAAAACTATACAGTATAGTACAAAATACCAGAGCAGGTCATACACATTAAAAATAAAAAAAAAGATCAAAGGACAGATTCATTCACATCTGCAAGCCCACAAGAATGTACAGGTCAAATGTCCCCGGAAAACTGGTGGCACAAATTCTCTATGTTGGCACCAGCAGAAGCAGCTGCTATCTTTATAGGATGCAATCTTGCTTACATCAGCCTTCAAAGCAATCTTCTGTACCCCTGCCCAATACACCTTCTGCTCTATTCCTTGGACTTCACATTTGCTTTTCTACAGAGTCCTGCAAACTGACTCAAAGTTCAGGTAATAGATTTCCAAGATTTAGAAATGTTGTGTTAAGTTTATTTATTTTGTATTTTATCCTGTCTAAGCATACTCTAATTTCTGAAGTGAAACATGTCGAGTATGTCACGTGTTTTGCATCTTAGTTCTCCTCCACATCACAGATCCCTGTGATGCCTTACTGCAAAAATATATAGCTGCAAAGAGTGGTTGCGGGAAGTTCAAATAGCCAGAAAACGATGTCAACAATCTAACAATAGAGCCTTGAATTTCTGAATGTAATTGCACCATTTAAGGTCAAAATATAATATTTCAATTATTTTCATATAAAAATGAGTGTGGGGAAGAGAGAATCCAGATAGGTGTATTTTTTTTTTAACAGTTCCAGGAAAAAAATAGTCTTAACTTGGAAGCATAGCATTAAATATTTTTGTACAGCATGAGTTCTCATTACCTAATCATATGATTTGTGTAACTGAATTGGAAACCAAGAAATAAACGAAGAAAAATATTCAAGCTATAAAAGATGTGAGTTTTCTCTTACATTTTAAATTTTTCTTTGTATTTCCAATGAAAAATATTAGCTAGCTAAATGGTCACCCATTATTTAAAAAATCATCTGGACATAAAAAATAGATAAATTTCTGCAGGACTTGGATGTCAGGTATTCCTGAAAAGCTTTATTTCATTGCTTCCCAGCCCTGATTCAATCCACTTAAACACAGCTATATTTCAGATGCTCAGTGAAACTGTCCATGTAATGCATATAGTTTACAAATAATCTGCAGAAAAAGCTAGATAGATTTGAAGATCTTTTTTTGGAAATAGCATTTAAATTATTTGTACAAACACACTCATCAGGCCTCAAGATTCTGTGAAAAGGATCCTGTGGACCTTGAACACGGCTCACGTGAAACAGATGAGAGGTGATGAAGAAGTTGAGGGAGAGAATAAAGAGCATATGGCCCAGTACAGACACCAGAAAGTACTTTTTCGTGTGATCAAAATTGCCTGAAAAATTGTTTAGCACCATTTAAAGGCTGTGTTTGACAAACAGGGCTGAAACAGATCTTCAAAATATCTTGTAGATCAAAATCCATTTAAGCAAATTACCCTGGCCAGTCACCTTGCTGCTGATAATTCACTCTCCATACCAGCTGATCAGGCCTAACAATGCCACTGCAAAAGTATTGTGAAAAAGGTAGCACATTTTCACAGACACAGGGGAAGATCCCCTTGGATGATGATTCCTCAGAGAAGTGTAGCAAGTTATGTACCCTTATCTACTGTGCAATATCTAAGTTGGTGAGTTCACCATCTGTCAGCATCACTTTATAAAATAAATGTTTGATCCACAAAAAAAAAATTTCATATGTCCTGTCTATCTGCTTCATTTCAGCCAATGAATAAACTATGTTCCATCAGCAAAGTGTTTATGGTCATATGTTTCTTTAAACTGTGATAATTCTTTATTTTTTTCTAAATTAGACACTGTCTATTGATAATATTCAGATGTACATGGTAGGGGTATAATTAAGTTTCATGTTCACCGAGTCAAAAAATATCATTCTCCTTAACTTTTTTATTAAATTACTGACATGTAACA